>NC_090813.1:171617209-172832448 GCF_000390325.3 Nicotiana tomentosiformis | reverse complement strand
CCTATCTCCTACCCATCTAGTCTCCTGTACACAAGCTATATTAATCTTCCTTTTCTAGAGAATCTTCGCTAACTCTATAGAATTTTCAGTCAAAGTTCCTATGTTCCAAGACCCAACTCTCAACCTGGTGGCTCCCTTAGCCCTCTTATCCCTCTTACCCCCTTACCTCCCGCACCCAATCCCCCGCAATGACCCCCTCCCCCTCCCCCGAGGACAAGACTTTACCCTATCATTGTTCAACAAAGCCACTATAATCTAAGAGACACTACACAAGCACTACCCCAAAACATGCGATGAATTTACAAATAAAATAAATCACCGAAATATAATCTTTAACTAAAAGGCAGTAAAACGGGCAACGACTTAAACTACACTAACTAAAGGGAATTAATTCTACAACTAGCAGTCACAAAAACCAGCAAGCAAAGATTCAAGACAAAATGATAAATAGTAATCGAAGTTCTTGCTAATGTAAATAGTAAGAGTGAATATGGACAAGATCAAATATGCAGGAAACAGATAATATTAATGCTAAAATAGCAAATATCGATATAAAAGAGGAACGGTAAAACCTGGATCGCAACGCCTGAAATTCTGTTTGTCAGAAGCAATGGAAATCTGCTGGTCGTTCTTGGGCCTCGATTCCGAGCCCTAGTTTCTTTGTCCTTAAAACTATTGTCTTTGCTCATAAAAACTCTTTTTGGTTAAATAAATTGGTTCCGTTACCCGGAAATCTACTACTTTTCTTACTTTTCATTTACATATTTTGTCTTTAGCAACAAATTATATCTGGAAATGATCAAATTGTTCAGTTTGAAGATGGACAAAAATGAAGGACTCCTCCGCACAAAACACCCGCACATTCTCCACAACATTTAGGAGAAAATTTACCTGTTAGATCTATTAATCGCAACGCTGGACAACAATATAAGGAACAGTCAAGTGTGAAAGATGACTTGAAATAATTTATTGCACAGCAGATCGGTGAAAGTTTGCGTGCTTTAGCAAGTGGGTTACCAAGTGTTGTTTAGGTTCCACCACCAGTTAATACAACTATGGAAAATCCTTATTCAGGGCTTGAAAACTTTGGAAATGGAGAGATACCAAATAACTTTGGAGCCTGAGGGTCAGGTACGCCAAATAATTATAATTTGTAAAATTTAGTATTGACTTTGCAGAAGCAACTCAAGGAACAAAATGAGCGGATAGAATAGATACTGGGAGTATCACCTATGATTAAAGGAGTGAATATAGATAAATATTCACAACAGCTAAGGAAGTCAAGTGCAGCACCATTACCAATACCAAAAAAGTTCAAAATGCACGATACTCCTAAGTATGGTGGGACTACCGACTCACGGGATCATGTTACTGTGTTTACTACAAGAGTAAAATGCAATGACTTAACCAAGCAAGAAATTGAATCAGTATTGTTAAAAAAAATTGGTGAAACCCTTACGAAGGAGCACTAACATGGTATTCTCTCTTGCACGAAAATTCAATTGACTCTTTTGCTGAGCTTGCAGACTCATTTATAAAAGCACATTCGAGAGCTCAAAAAGTAGACAAAGGATGCGAGATATTTTCAAGGTAAAATAAGGAAGTACGAAATTATTCAGAGAATTCGTGGATCGCTTCCAACGAGAAAGGATGATGTCACACACGTACCTGATAATTGGGCAGCAATGGCATTTGCTAGCAACCTGAATGAGAGAAGTTCGGAAGCTACGAGAAGACTAAATGAGAGTTTATGTGAATTTCAAGCAACTACTTAGGATGATGTTTATAACAGGTATAGCATAAAGTTACGAAGAGAATAAGACACGGTATCCCAACCAATGGTGGAAGAGAAATTCAGATCTAGACAGTTAGAACCAGAAAGGAGATCCAGAAAAAAGAATGAAGCTTACATGGGACTTGCGGGGCGAGATCTTAGGCCAAAACCAGAACATGCACGATCTGAGCAGAGATCGCGGCAGAAGGATGCATGTTCTTCTTCCCGATTCAAAAAGGAACATGGTATGACAAGAAACAACGATCAAATTTTCCAATCAAAAATAGGAGATTACAACTTCAATGTCAGTACTTCCGAGTTAGTAGTTGTGTTAAGAGGAATGGGCGATAAGATATGGTGGTCCAATGTCACGATCCAAAATACCAAACCTTCGTGATGGCGCCTAACACACCGGCTAGACAAGCCAAAACAAAACAATAAAGAACTAGAACAACAGAATTTATAAAAAATAGTATAAGTCTGAAATCTCAATATAGCGAAATACTGCTAATACAAGGTAAATCCCTTAGAAACTGGCAAATACGGAGTCATGAGCTCTACATTGGAATATAAGTCTAAAAACTAAATAGCAATACTGCCTGAACTGAAACAATAATACATAAGAAAAGACAAGTCAAAACTGCGGCCAAGAATGTATCTCTACCACGCCTCTCGAAGCTCAGTCCAACGAGCAAGTCTATTGCTGATAACTGGTCCCCACACTTGGATCTGCATAATTAAATACAGAGTGTAGTATGAGTACAACCAATCCAATATACTAAATAAATATCTTAACTAACATCGGCGAGGTAAAAGAAGCAAGAATTATAAATGATACCTACTATAACCTGTACAGTTTTATAAATCCAACAAGTACAGAACAATAATGTGATCATGTATAAAGTACCGAAAGGACTATCTGTATGTGTGTGTACAATTACTAAATCTCTGTTCAGCCACTGGTACAACATATAAGATGATATGCAGATAAATCAGATAATAAACCATGGACGTTGCAAGTAAAGGTGAAATGCAATTCCAAACAACACTGGTCAAACTTTTCCTCAACCTTTCCATATTCGTACCAAACCACTGATAAATTTTTCTCAATAACCGCGTGTACACCATCAAGAGAGAAACATGAGAGGGTGACCCTAGGGGGATGGATCCGTATCCACATGCAAGCACGGCCAATTCAACATGCTACCAGCCTGGCGTGGTCACACGCTCAATATCATAATCCGCCCGGTGTGATCACATGCATAATATCATAATCCGCCCAGCGTGGTCACATGCATAACAACACAATCCGCTCGACGTGGTCACGAGCATCTAGTCCAATCGTATCACATAGGATAAAATAAACATGAACACATGTATATGATGAATGAATAACAAATCTCATGCTCCTGGACTGGTATAATGACATGTTAAAGTGTAGGCATGTGCAAAGTGTGCTATCATAGCTCAAATCGGAAATTTCATCACAGAAATAGCATAAACCAAGTTCATTCAAGGATTTAACCTCTATGTAGCCTCAAACATGGCTCAGGTAGTTTACAACAAGGTTACAAACATGAGAAACATTATAGCTTAAAGTTTAACAGTCAACTCTAGGCACATCATAGCCTAAGCACTACCTGAGCATGAATAAATACTCTGGTGTTAGCACAGGGGCTCAAACCCCACACATGTGGCACCCAGAGCACGTAGCTATCACAAATAATTCAGGCAACTAGTGCCTCAACGAAGTTTAGATAAGATACTTATCTCAGGCAAATCAAATCACTCCGCTATCAAGCCCTTCCCACGCGTATCAATCTTCGGACGACGCGAATCTAGCCAAAATAACGTAATACCATCAATAAAGTCGTAAGAAATGGTTCCAAAAGATAAAGCTAAGGTCTTTAACTCAAATCGAAAAGTCAACCGAAAAAGTCAACGCCTGACCCGCACCCCGGAACCCGGCACAATTCATAAATTTTGAACATCCATTCACTTACGAGTCCAATCATACCAAAATCATCCGATTCTAACCATATATCGACCCTCATATTCTCAAATTTTACTCTCCAATAATATAGTACAAAAATCTCTAAATTCTTACATAGATTCATGAAAATTAAGTGTAATAATCAATGGTTATTCAATATTTATGGATAAAAGTAATTAAAAGTCACTTACATCTTCAATCTAGGAGGAAAAATCTCTAAATATTGCCCCAGTCCGAACTCCAGAAACCCAAAAAAAAAAATGAGAAGAAAAGACCAAACCCGCGTCTTAAAAGCTCATGCCCAGCGATCCCGCATCTACGATACCGCTTTTGCGAAATCCACTAAAACCCCAACCTGCTGCTTTTGCGGCTACATTCTTGCTTATGCGGGTCCGCTTATGTGGTCTTACTTGCCCTTCTACGCGTCCGAACCTGTGGAAGCCTTCCGCATCTGCGGTCCCAGCCCCTCAAGTCAAAATTCGCTTCTTCGGAACTCTCCTCGTAGAAGTGCATTTGCTTCTGCGGAAACTCTGCACGCACCTGCAAAATTCCCTTAGCCAAACCCTATTCTGCTTCTACGTCTCTCCATCCGGACCTACGGTTTTGCATATGCGGCCAATCCTACCATAGATGCGATTACACCAACAACTAAAACCTTACAACAATGCTTAAGTCCAAATATCGATCTGTTAACCATCCGAAACTCACCCGAGGCCTCCGGGACCTCAACCAAACATACCAACAAGTCCTAAAACACGATACAAACTTGTCCGAAGCCTCAAATCACCTCAAACAATGCCAAAAACACAAATCGCACATCGATTCAAGCCTAATGAACAAATGAACTTCCAACTTCTAAAACTAATGCTGAATCATACCAAACCTATTCTGAATGACCTCAAATTTTGCAAACAAGTCATAAATGACACAACAGACCTATTCCAACTTCTGGAACCAAAATTTGACCCCGATATCGATAAAGTCAACTCTCAATCAAACCTCTCAATCTTCCAAACCTTCAACTTTTCAATTTTTGCCAAAATGCACCAAATCAACCTACGGACCTAATCCAATTCTGGACATACGCCTTAGTCCAAAATTACCATACAAAGCTATCAGAACCATCAAAACTCCATTCTGGATTCATTTACACAAAAGTCAAATTTCGGTCAACTCTTCCAACTTAAGCTTCCAACATTGGGACAAAGTGTCCCGATTCACTCTGAAAAATCCTCAAAACCAAACCAACCACTCCGAAAAGTCACATAACCACAAATGAACATAGAATAAGCAATAAACAGAGGAACATGGCTACAATACATAAAACGACTGGCTGGGTCATCACACCCAAAGAGATAAGATCGTATCCTAGTAAAAGAAGCCAAAAACTTTGAATGTGAATTCCATAATGATCACGATTGCAAAACAATAGATTGCAGGTTCCTACAAGCAGATGTTGATTATTTTTTGAGAAAAGGCTATTTCACTGACTTATTTAGTGAGAAAGAAAAACAATCCTGTATGAAAAATAGGGAAGAACCACCGAAGCCCTCATCATCGAAGAGGACAGTGAATGTAATAACTTGGGGTGAGGCGGTTAATGGAGCTATATATACGGAAGCAAAAAGAACAGTCAAAATCTCAGTAACCCATGGGAAGCAGATTCGACAAGTCTTGGAAGGAGATACCATAATATTTGACGATGAGGATGCAGATGACTTGTTCATCCCTCACAACGGTGTATTGGTAATATCTTTACTTATTCATAATACTAATGTCAAGCGAGTTTTGATTGATCCAGGTAGCTCTGTGAATATTATATTACTTAAAGTGGTCAATAAGATGCAAGCAATTGATTGCGTGATACTCTCAAGGCTCGATCTTTGTCTGGGTTCGACAATTCAAGTGTCATAACAAAGGGAGAAATCACGCTATCTACATTTTCCGAGGTTATCGTGAAAGATACAAAATTCCAAGTGGTGGATGCAGACATGGCTTACAACATAATTTTAGGAAGGCTTTGGATTCATGACGTATACACAGTACCATCACTTTGCATCAGATTATCAAATTCCCCTCACAGTTGGGAATTCGTCATATTATAGGATATCAACAAGCGGCACGAGAAACCAACGCAGTTGTTGTGGCGAGTGGAACATCCAAAGATGAAGATGAAAAATAACAATTACAGTGTTCAACTGAAGAGAATTTATTTTCTACCTCAACTAGAAATGCGAGGAATGAAGCAGATATAGATACGAGACTAGACGTGATCCAAGGCCCAGAGGAGAACTAAGTTATTAAAACAACTAAGGAAGAACTCAAAGTTGTTATATTGTTCATCTACTGGCCCGATAGAAAAGTTTATGTTGGAACGAACCTAAGCCCGGAGTTGAAAAGTAAGTTAATTGAAGTTTACGCGTTAACGCTGATTGTTTTGCCTGGTAGCACTCATATATGATAGGTATTCCACCGGAGTTAATGACTCATAAGTTAAATAAAAATTCATTACACCCTCCGGTGAAGTAAAAGAAGAGAGTAGGGAGCATTCAAAAATCAGGTAATTCAAGATGAGGTAAATAAACTTCTGAAAATTGGTTCAATTCGTGAGGTAAAGTACCCTGACTGGTTAGCTAACACTATTGTAGTGCCTAAAAAATAAAAAATGGCGAGTATGTATAGATTATACTGATCTAAATAAGGCATGTCTTAAAGATTTATTCCTTTATCGCATAAAGATCAATTAATCGATTTTACTACTGGTCATGAACTTTTATGTTTTTTAGATTCTTATTCTGGATTTAATCAAATAAAAATATATCCCCAGGACAAGGAAAAAACATCTTTTATTACAGATAGGGGGACTTATTGCTACAAAGTCATGTCTTTTGGCTTGAAGAATGTCGGAGCTACGTACCAGAGGTTGGTGACCAAAATGTTTCAAGAATATTTAGGAAAAATTATGAAAGTCTACATCAATGACATGCTAGTAAAATCAGTGCAAACAAAAGATCATCTCAAGCATTTGAATGAAACCTTTAACATGCATCGAAATACAACATGAAATTGAACCCAGAGAAGTGTACCTTTGGTGTAGCCTCAGGTAATTTGTAGGTTTCCTCGTCTTTAATAGGGGGGGGGGGGGTTAAAGTAAATCCGGCTCAGATTAAAGCAATCGAAGAGATACCGAACGTACTTACAAGTAAAATGAAGTATAAAGGTTAACTAGGAGAGTAGCAATTCTGGGGAGATTCATATGTAGATCCTCAGAGAAGTTTTTTAAACTCTTCTCACTATTGGAAAAGAAAAATCAGGTTGAATGGACTGATGACTGTCAATAATCTTTGAAATATTTGAAAGTATATCTATCAAAACAACCTTTGTTGTCAAATCCAAGGGATGGAGAGAGATTACTCATCAACTTATCCATATCAGAAGTGACAGTAAGTGCGAGAAGAAAAAGGTACGCAATCTCCAATTTATTATATTAGTAAGTCTTTGTTGGAAGCTAAGACACGATATCCTCTTTTAGAAAAACTAGCACTGGCATTAATAATGGCATCAAGAAAGTTACGATCATATTTTCAATGTTATACTATTTTTGTTGTAACTACTTTTCCATTAAAAAAATATTTTATATAAACATAAATTATTAGGAAGATTAGCTAAATGGGCAATAGAACTTAGTTAATATGATATTGTTTATTAGCCACGAACTGCCAGAAAGTCATAGGTACTAGCAGATTTCAGTTCGAGCTTAATTCCTGAAGCTGAAAATGAGGTACGAGTATTTACTGGATCTAATCTGGTGACTTGGACATTATACACATATGGATCTTAAAATGTAAATGGAGCAAGTTTGGGTATTGTCTTATTTTTAGGCAAGCAATAAAATATTACCCTATAAATAATAATGAAGTAGTTTATGAAGCGGTGATTGCAGGTTTGGAACTTGAAAAAGAGATAGGAATTGATAAGGTTGAAATCAAAAGCGATTCTCAACTCGTGGTAAATCAAATTCAAGGGAATTATGTGGCTAGAGAAACACGAATTCATCAATACTTAAAAAAAGTACGGGAATTATTGCACCAGTTCCGAGTGTGGAAAGCAATTCAAATTCCAAGAGAGCAGAATGTGGAGGCTGATGCATGAGCAAATTTGGGATCAGTAGCCGATGTGTCGAATACAGAAAATGCAACCATAGTGCATCTATTCCACTCAACGCTAGATCAAGCTATGAATGAGGTAAATTTTAATAATTAAACGTGTGATTGGAGAAATGAATTCGTGAATCATTTGCATTATGGAGTATTACCTGAGGATAAAAGATAATCCCAACGGTTACGAATGCAAGCAACTCGATATTGTTTAATAGAAAGTAATTTGTATCGAAAGATGTTTGGCGGACCTTTAGCTCGATGCCTTGGGCCCTCACAAACTGAATACGTGATGCGAGAGATATACGAAGTACATTATGGAAATCACATTGGTGGAAGGTCACTAGCGAAAACACTAATAAGAACAAGATATTATTGGCCAAAAGTGGAAGATGAGGCGAAAAACTTCGTAAGAATATGCGATAAATGCCAACGGTATGCAAATAATATGCATCAGCCGACAGAATTGCTTCATTTGGTTAAAGAATAGCACACTTCATGAGTGTGGCCAAGTTTATGACAATAAGAACACTTAGGTCTAGATCTTCCAAAACAACCTCCTCCTCGTCTATTCTCTATAATTTGAGATGCCCGATTTTTCACTGTCTGGGATGCGAGAACAGAGGAGTCAAGTGTCTGTGATGGGATCACTGGGTGAGTTGGTGCTGCAGTAGGGTTTCCTAGTATAACAGTGTTAGAAGACATGTTGGTGAGAAATTTGAGTAAAGATATTTTTGCTGAAAAAGATGAATTTTGCAATAGGGTTCTAAGGGGATTCAAAGAAGAAGAAGGGTTTGTAAGAGTGAAAGGGAAAAGTGATACATAGTGGAGAAGTTTATAGACGGCAAAAATCGTTGTCATAATTATCTCGAAAAATGGCAAAAATATTTGCCGAAGCATGAGATAACACGTGTTTGGGTCATTAAATATGAAGAGACGTGCGTCTTTTCAAGCGTTAGAAATTATTCAGAAACTTTTCCGTCAAGAAAAAAGGTCTTATCTACTTCCCGTTAATACTAAGTTGCATCACCGAAAAGTAGGAGGATTATCTGTATGTGGTAAAATTGGTTAATGACAGTTGGATGAATGATGAGGTGACATGTGGAGTTGAAGACAAGTAAGATGCGAGTCAGCAAATAGTTGATGCCGGTTGTAAGCAACAAGCATGTGACCGGTGTTGGGTAATTTTCGAAGATAGGGTAATCGATAATAAAGATTTGAAGAATTGATATCGGATACCATTCAATGAGCAACCTTTACAGAGAATAACTGCATTTATAGCCAACCGTTATACATCCATCAATGTCGGTTTTATTCGCATTCAAGAGAAACTTGATTTGGGAATCTTGTCTCCCTAAATATTGCTATAAATAGAAGAATTAGTATTCATTGTAATACGCGAAATATTCTGCACACAAAAGCTTGAATCAACTCTCATTCTATAGCATTATTCTCTTATTTTGTTTTTAATAACGTTCTTACTTCTGTTATCGGAGAGGCTAAGTTCATAGCCAGGCTTGTATTTTCTTTAAAATTTATTTTATAATTTTATTTCTGTTCTTGTTTATTTTATATTTCTGGATCAAATTAGTTCACGTATCTATAAATCACATTATAAATTTAACTGTACCATTTTACGGATAAACAATTATTAAGTCGTCTTCTAATTTATCCGTTCCTTGCTACGATAAGATTAACGGGAATGGTTCGGTTCGACAAATAATTTTATATACCATATCAAGTTTTTAGTTATGCTATTTTATATTAACCAAACTTACTTTTTTGAAATTGTCCCAACCATTTCGATTTTCTTAGGTTTTGGTACGTTTATTTTTGGTATTTCTTTAAGAGTCATATAAGAGTCGCTAATACAAGTTAGAATATGATAATATGCATATTTGCATAGGACTCAACCAAACTCTCTAGACATTTTTAGTTTAAAAGGAGATGAATCAAGAGACATGAAAGATAGTAAAATATAAATCCATCCCACGATTCTACAACAACTTTTTATAAGCTAAGAAAAGTCAAGAGAAATACAAACCACAAGAATGCAAAAATACTAATTAATCCATGATTCAACAATAGGGCCTACTAGAAAATTAAGTATCCAAAAATAAAAATTTGAATCATAAGAGAGGCAAAGATTGAAAATATTTAATAACATATGGCTTGCTACTCAAGATTGGAATTAATTTTATTTCAATAGGAGTAGAAAAATAAATTTGAGAATTAGGACACTGGATGTTAAATATCGGGGCATTTGCATCTATACCCACTTTTGGGATCACAATTAAAGTTATACCCACTTTGCACAAAAATTTGCAAACTTATCTACTTTAGGATCAACTTCAGACTTATCGGGTATGACGTTGAAAACAAATTAGTCTGAAGTGCAATGCACTTAAGGTCAATTAAGTCTAAAGTATAAAAGTTACACTTAATATGCATTTAAAGCCAAATAGGACTGAAGTGCAACAAATACTTTCATGCAGTTAAGGCCAAATATGTCTGAAGTGAAAAAACTACACTTTAGATGCACTTAAGGCCTTGAAATGCAACCAATATTTTTATGCACTTAAGACCAAATAGGTCTGAAGTGAAAAAATTGTACTTCAGATGTACTTACGGCCGAATAAGTCTGAAGTACAATCAATGTTTTCATACACTTAAGGCCAAATAGATCTAAAGTACAAATTGCCTAGAAACAGAAACTTGATCTTCGAATTTCAATAATCTTATACAAGATTTAACACCTAAGTCTACTCTAAATGAGCTCAAATTTGAAATATAACCCCCAAATATCATCAAGAACAAATTTCAATCATCAACTGGTCAAAATAATAATCAACAACAACAACAATCTAATCCAACATATTGGGGTCTAGGGAGCGTAGTGTGTACGCAGACCTGACCCCTACCTTGTGGAGAGAGAGAGAGAATGTTTCCAATAGACCTCGCTCAAGAAAGTAGAAGCATCGCATTAATGAAAAGAAACAAAAAGGGACATCAGCGAGAAGCCATGTAAAAGGTTGCATAAATAACAACAAGATAGTAAGATGAATTTGTCAAAATAATAATAAATCTAACAAACCATTTGCAATTAAAAAGAATTAGAAGAAACCCTAAGCAGTAGTTAAAAAAAAAGCGCCATAGCAACTCACAACTATAAAATACCATAAACCATCTTAAAACTGCTCACAAACACCATATAAATCACCGTCACCTTTATTTTCACAGGCAAAAGGAGGAGCAGGAAGGGCTTGAAGTTGTCTATACTTTGGGTACTAATTAATTTTTTTTTAAAAGTGATACAAATTAAATGGGGGCTAACAATTAGGGCGCCCGTGAAATTTAGCTTGTAGCTATATCCATAACCGCAAGCCCATGGGAAAAATATTAATGGTTTATTAACTTTAAACATAAAATATAATTTTCATATATAATTTATTTGGTGCGATTCACTACTTTTTAAACTTATTTCCATAACCTAACAATCAGTACAATTCGTAAGATTTCATTGGTTCTTATTTTTAAAAATCCATTGATACCCCTAAAATAAACTATCCTACCTTCACACATTATTTTATTTGATAAAAAGATGGTAAACAAAATCAATGACAATAAAAAAAGAAAATGAAAAGAAAACAAGAAAAGAAAGTAGTGTTTGTGCTAACAAATAGAGAATAATGCGTTACACGTGTATAATTAATCAATCAGTTGACTAATCCCAAAGATAAAAAAGTGTTTTGACAGATAGGATAACAGATCACTGCATATCCCTTTCTTTGGAAATAAACTTTTCTTGTCCATACTGTTCTTTTTTCCTTTATTAAAGGACATATATATGATATACTCTCTCGGTCCACAAATTAGTCAGTACATTACTTTTCATTTTTCGAGAACTTTTTGAGTAATCTTTTAAGTTAAAGTGGATTAGATCAGTTTAAAATTTTAAAATTAAATTTAAATATTAAAAAGTTATACGATAATATTATAAGATGCAATTCTTTTCGTGCCAATAAAATGCTATATTAATTACTCCATTTGTTTCAATTTGTTTGAACATTTTCGGAGTACGAAAGTCAAATTTACTAATTTTCGGTGTGAATTCGGACATAAATTCTTAAATTTTTTGAAATAAAATTTATATATTTAGAAAATATGTAGAAAATACTATAAGTTATAATAATTAACAATTTAAAATATTTAATAACTATTTGCAAAAATATATGGTCAAAGAAAGCCTTGGTTGACTCCCTAAATAATACTACATCTATTTAAAAAAGATTAAAACTATTTTCTTATCAGTCTGTTTCAAAAATATTGACACCTTTTAAATATTTCCTTAATAGAAAATATTTATAATCACACAAATACTATATCAGATTTCACATTATAAGTTTCAAAAATTTTATAGTCACACAAAGACGATAGCTTATTTAAGACCACATATCTACAAAGTATTTCCTTTTTAGTAGAATTTGTGTCAAGTCAAGCTATAATAATATTTTTGAAACAGAAGAATAATAGGTTCATTCTCTTTGAAATGAGAGAAGTATATATAAAATTAATTTTCTAATCCTCCTAATCAAACACATGTATTATTTTATACAAAAGTTTATGTTAGAATTATTGTTTTTAATTCCATCAACCAAACATTATTTAGAAGGTGGCATTATTTATAAGTTGCATGACTAGCCCCATTGAGTGAGCATCAAGTGATAGTGATGAGTGAAGTAAGAGTGCACTTAGAGGAGTGGATGAGACCCGTGGCTGCCGCATAAATATGTCGTGTAAGGCTCTTTACTCGTGCCTTTCTCATTGATGTGAAAGGAGTAGGCCATATTTATTACCACAAGTATACCAACTAACTAACATTCTATTATTATAAAACCTCCATTACTTCTTTTGCTTTCATCCTCTTCCCTCAAACTTTGCTAATTCTAAGTTACCACTACTAGACTTGGAAATATCACAAGTACCATCTTGTTTTTACAAACTGTACTGTTTTTTCATTTCTCTGAATAGACACAAGAATTGAGTTCTGTTTCTTTTTAGATCATGAGCTGTGAAGAGAAGGAAAAGTCCATGGCTGAGGTGTATGATGAATATGTGAGAAGTAAGGCTTGTGAAAGAGTTGTCAAACCAATCCCTAAGGTGAAAGGCTAAGTAATTTCTGTTTTATGTTTGTTCTGTCTTCATCTTTGTTTTCAATTACTTGGCTTATTGTTTTCTCCTATGTTTTTCTGTTCTTTTTGGTTTGGAAAGGAAAGAAGAGCCAAGAGGAAGGGAAAATGGAAAGGAATCTTATGTGGTTCTTGTTTCTTTATGCATTTTGTCATTATTGTGTTTTGCTGAAATTGAAAGAGGTCATTGGTTCGAGCCGTGGAAACAGCCTTTTGCAAAGATGCAGGGTAAGGCTGCGTATAATAGACCTTGTGGTCTGGCCCTTCCCCGTACCCCGCTATCGGGCTGGCTTGTGTTTTCCTGAGTTAGTAGTGCTAGAGCTGCAAGATGTTTTCTGGTCATCTTGATATGTATTTTCCGAGTTTGATGCTATAGTTAGTGGAGTATTTCTCTTTGTGAGTAGCATTTTACTGGAAATTAGAAGTTTTATTGTTTAACTTCTGAATCTTTTATTCTCCTTTCATTAACTTTTCAATCTGTTTCTTTCTCTAACTCCATCAAGAAACTTTCTCAGCTCAATTTTTGTCCCTAGAAAAAGTTTTAGGCAATAAGAGAGGCAGTTGGGGAGGAAACACGCTATGAAGTCAACAAGACTCAACATCTAACATATATACATACAAAATTTGATCTTGTATACACAATGTAATTTTCCGAGCAGAGGTATGCGTTCAAGACAGAACGGGAGGGTGGAGAGTGAAGAGGGAGAAAGAGAAACCTTTCTCTGGTGGTTAACCTCCAAAGTCATTAGGTTACAATTGTTAGAATGTACCAAAATAAGATTCATTGGTTAACCTCATCATTAGTAGAAGTATATATAAGACAGCCATTTTAACAACCATATGAGATTATCTTCTGCACAACGATAATAGCTCCTGCGAGAGTCCCTAGCATATTCTAATAGATCTTGGCATAGAATCTAATTGATTTAATTTGTTCAGTATAGGATAACAAGAGAATTATTGGATTTAAAAAGTGATTCATAATGTGCTCAAGAGCAACGCGTTTAATTTACATATCTGGCTTAGGGCGTTATGTTGTTTAACTCAAAATCACCTGTCAATTCTGCAAGTTGGCCGTAGAACTCCAATATAGAAACTAGGCACAAGATATCTGCTTAAAAAGTTAAGATTGATCGATAATTTTCTATTCTTGTGAAGAAGTCGAAGAAATGTCGTTATTACTGGAATCTTAGTTGGAGAATCAGGAGCCTTTGGGTTGATTACTCTTTTTATCCAAAGAAGACATGTTTATAAGGGCAGAAATTCTTTATGCTCTGGGAACAGAATGTGTATTAGTATATCATTTTTCTTTTCAGATAAATGATTTTTTGTATATTGCCTTTTGAAAATTGACTATTGTATCTTCCTACAGTTCTTAAATGTGAAACATTACAGGAGAGGGTGAATTTCATCAACCCTTTGCCTAGGAGCGGGAAATCACAAAGAAACATATCTCTTCCTTTGTTTAAATTCAATTTAACGGCATTGAAGCATCCCAATTTTATATTGACAACATATCCTTTTTCAAATAGGTGCAATACTACAGAGCCACAATGATGGATTGTGGTTCTGTTTCTGCGCATGTTTGTACATATAATCTGCTCTTGTTTCTAATACAAAGACCAAACATATTGCTCTTGGTTCTCCTAGAGTGATGTCAGAAAGCTTCTATAAGGTGGAGCAAAACGTGGAAACAACTCTTCTCATTCAAGATCTCAAGGTCTTGATCAAAGGCGGAGCCAGGATTTGAAACTTATGGTTTCAAGATTCTAATACTTTTAAGTTATTGGGTTCTAAATAATAATTTGTAGCTCCGCCCCTGGCCTTGATTGAGAATAGAGCTACAACTCTCACATATCCATAGGAAATCATTTTGTCATCGAGTTCTGGAATCTTTCTTTCTGTTTCCCGATAACATAATGCTATGGAGATTTGATCTCTGGTAGTCTGTAAGTCGTACCAGCTTTCTTTAGTCTATGTTGTTGTTCGCTGTAAATGTGCTCGTTTACTGAGGTGGATCCTGCATATAGGTAGTAGTGTAGCATACTACTGCTGTCTCAGCGTCGGTCTACGGATTTATACAAATAATTTGGGGAAATGTTTAATGATATGCATAGATAATAAATGGTGCATCCACTTTCTATAAATTTTGCAGCTGCCTCTTTTTCTTGTAAGACAACTTATATAAGGGTGTTTTGGCATGCATTGAAAAAGAAATCTTCTGAGTGATGACATACCACTTCCAAACCATTCAATGCTGAAAGGAGATAGCAACTATCACATAACCCCAACTAGATGTTTCTTTAAAAATTTGTCAAGCAAGGCTCGTTCATCTGCAGAAATTGAGCCTCTTAAGAATATAGATTCTTGGATTAGTCTAAATCTTTTAAACTAGTAGATTGTCTCTGTATTGGAAGACTTCATTCTGTTATGATTTTTTCAAAGAGCACATATTTGCTAATGTAGTTTGGAGCGTTATGATTTTAATAGTCAGTGGAGATGTTGACCATGGTCTTTAAGAGCAATGCTTCAGGTCTCATAGATTGATAGGACTATCTTGTTAGCTTACGCACCAGTTCACTGACAATAATATGCGCTTCTTTCTTTTTCAGGGCGAAAGTTCCTCGGGGATTACTGAAGAAGCAACACATGGTAAACAATGGAGGAGACCAAATCTATTTGTGGAGATACCTTCCAAATCATCGGACGCCTCCAATCAAGAGTTCGTGCAGGTTAAAATGCTTCCAACACCGACACCTACACCAAAAAGGGTGAATTTCCTTTTGATGCCTAGTTCTTCTAATTCAAGAGCAAACGCGTTTCCTAGTCCCTCCTCATGCAGAAGCAAATCATCCATTAGGAATCTTTTGCCGAAACTAAGCTTCAAATTGCGTAATACGAATTCAGATACAGAAAAGGCAGCCTTATCAGATGAGAAGGTGTCCATATCAAGGTCTTGGTCATTCTCTAAATTATTTACACCACGAGTGAAGAGGACTTCATCTTTACCCGTTACACCAATTGAACATCCAAATCCAGAGTCTTCTAGTGGAAGTATCAGCCGAACCTTGACATTTGGTGTAAGTTCTCTGTACAAAGTTGATTGACTTCTTATATGTTGTGTTATTGGTAATTTCTGGTTCTAATATTGGAAGTTGACCATAGAACGACCCCGACTACCTAGTTTAATTTCACGACCTCTGTCGAAAGACTATTACTTATGGAGTTTCATGTAGAAAATCTCCCAAAACTGGACACTGTTCAATTAACGGAACCTTAGCAAGGTTCTCAGACTTATCAACATTCATGATAACAGAGCTTCTTCTGAAAACCATTGCACTAGGAACATATAATGGTGAGAGTATCAAAAGGCCCCAACCATCGAAAAGCAAAATAAAGAGGAACAATAAAACCTTATGTAAACTGAGGTTGTCTACAGAATGTTTCATGTAATACTTGCATATGTGCTGTTATTCTAGGAGATGATTGCTGCTCTTTCCTTAATTTATTACAAGAATCAGGGCATCCGTCTAGATACTATTTTAATCTAAAGCTAAATGCGGTGACTAGGAAAGAGTTCTTACATGTTTAAGGCCTGTAATTACTGTTGTCTGCTCTCAACGATTTTGCGCAATCATTTGAAATATGATTTGTCATTATTGTAGACAAAAGAAGCACATCTGCGCATTTCTAGATCACTTTCTCTCCCGGTCATTAACAAAGAACGAAGGACTAGGAGAGTAGAATCTTTCTTTCGAGTTGTTCCTTCAACCCCTCAAGTGAAGGATGGAAATTCCACAGTTCCAGCTGCAACTCCAACCAAAATATCTGGTAAACAAATGTTTATATTATCCAATTTATTATTGGGATAATTACCTTAATGGGGCCGTCCTCCAAAATAATAGCCGGTAAATGTCTATATTTTGTATATTACATATAATTTACATATTATATACATAATATGTTTTGTATATGTTGGCTAGCATCTGTAATTAATTTCGGCCGACAGGTCATAAATGAAAAAATCCCTTTATTATCTGATTTATAAGCAATCACGAGGTCTGGAAGGTCAATGTGTTTTGAACACTTTTGGACATAGAAAGTTGTGATGAGGCTTCCTTTGTTCTCATTGATTACCATCTTCTGCATATATGAGCACTATATGTTCCGCCACCAATTTATAATCTATGTGGTGTTTTTCAGACGATAATGAATCAAATGGTGAAGATATACCTGAAGAGGAAGCTGTTTGTCGAATATGCCTGGTTGAATTGTGTGAAGGTGGGGAGACACTCAAGATGGAATGCAGCTGCAAAGGTGAACTTGCTTTGGCTCACCAAGAATGTGCTTTTAAATGGTTCAGCGTAAAAGGTAACAGAACGTGTGACGTATGCAAGCAAGAAGTTCTAAATCTACCTGTCACACTTCGTCGCATCCAGAGTGCAAATGTGGGATCTAATAGGGTCCAGCACTTGGAAATAAATGGATACAGGTGAGTGTTATTTGTTCTCGTCTTTATGGGCTAAGAAAACCGAGATATCTCTTCTAGTTTTTTATTGACACTAGCTACATATACAAGGGCTAGAAGATTAATCCAGCTTCAGTTTTCACTTTACTTTGAAGATGATTTACTATTAGCTATATCTACTGATGACTCATAGCGTGTTTAATGTTGAATTGAAGAATCGTATCTTATTAGTACGTTTGTTAATTGCTCAGAGGCGACAAAGAAGACATTTTTGTTTTTTTGAAATGGACAAAGCAGACTACTTTGGTTGCATTTTTTGGTTCCTCTCTATTTATCCCAGTTTTTTCTTTGGACTAGAACTAGATAAATCCGAAACTATAAGATTAGTGTGTGTAATATTTTTGAGAGCTAAAACTAATATTATTGTTAACAATTACTCAACTGATTCAGCTTCCGAAATTTTGCTGCATTATACAGGGTTTCACAGGAACTACCCATTCTTGTCATTGTCAGCATGCTAGCCTACTTTTGCTTTCTTGAGCAGCTTCTGGTAATTTTATAAGGTCTTCATAAAAGAAACAGCCCTTCAACAATCTCGTATTGATTTACTATTGTCCCATCTGCAGGTTGGAACAATGGGTACCGGTGCAATTGCTATATCAGTTCCCTTTTCTTGTGTGCTAGGTCTGCTTTCGTCTTTGGCATCGTCAACCTTGGGTATGTCGTCTTCTGCTCAGTTGGATCATTATAAGAACTTTGATCAATCAAATATTGTTGATATTTAGCTTCAAAGGATGTATAAGTACTAATCGGTACTCCCTCCCTCCGGACTTTTTATCTATCACTTTAGCCAAAAATAAATTGTTCCAAAATGTTTGTCGCTTTCGAAAACCAAGAAGATATTAACTCCCTTTTTTTTCAATTCCACCTTTACTACTCTACGAAGCCATATAGTCATCAATTACTAATTTAAGGAAGAGACAAGGGCATTTTGTCAAATACCCATATGATTAATGTTTTAAAATGATTTTATTAAAGGGTGTGCCAAAACTTTAAACAACTGATAAGGAGGATCAGAAGGAGTATAATTTCGATTGGTGTGGGGAGGATCAACTGATTATTGCTTGATTTAGTCTCTTAAATACAAAAAAGCAATAAGGTAATTTGAAAATCTATTAGTTTGTGTTTCTAAAACTTACATATAGTTGAAAATGTATCTGAGACATGTCAACACCTTAAAACGCAGCAAAATACAATTTTCACTTGACAATTTCATGACAAATGCTGGTAAAAAAATCTTATGCTCGGTGTCTTTGTTTTTTGTATACTAACAAAATCTTTGTTTTTTTTGGCAGTGAAGAGAAGGTTTGTCTGGGTTTATGCATCAGTTCAGTTCGTCCTTGTGGTATTCTTTGCTCATATGTTCTACTCCTTGGTAAGATATTCCTAATCACATCATTCCTAAATGTGAGGATCTGAATGAATTACGTTGGACCAGAGGCCGATTCAGAATTTAAATTTAATAGATCAAACTTCAAGTTCTCACTATTGATATTCATTTAACTTTTGAAATTTCTGATTCAAAAGTTGATACTTATTTAAATGTTAAGTGATTTTTAACATACATATATTTATGTTCCGTGTCAAAATACTAAAATATGATCAAGACCGCATCCACCTATCTCGACCTGTAAAATGTTACTAGTATATGTTTTCAGGTTCATGTACAAGCAGTTCTTTCAATTCTTCTCTCAACATTTGCTGGTTTGGGAGTTGCAATGGGTGGATGTTCCATACTTGTCGAGTTCCTTAGATGGAAAAGGCGGCGACAAATCTTGTTAGATATGCAGCAAAATTCTCAGCTGAATCAAACAGCAGCATCGTCCCACACAGATCGTCAACAATATCAACCGGATATAGAATATCCGGCGACATTTAGTGGGAGCTAGATAGTCAATTATGTTATAGCAGCAGTTTATAAGGCATTTAAATACAAAGTTGTAGGAGGAAATGGCTTATTGTGTATATTTTGACATTACTTATTCTGCACTGAGAAGTAGAAATGTTTATTGTACTACTCTGGAAACTTAGATTGACAAAAAAAGCTTCCATATATAAGCAAAAGAAAAGATGTAAAGAGCAAGAAAAAATTGTCAGGGTTTTTGCGGTGTGTTTTGTATAGAAAAAACATTTTGCAAAGCCCTGAATTTTCTGAACTTTTACGTGGACTAATTAATGTCACACAATGAAGGTGGCATGCAAAAAACATGAATATGTTTGGGGTGGGTGGGGTGGGTGGGGATGGAACTGGAGCAAGTTACCCGACCGGTCGTTTTGAGGTCTAGCGCGTCGTTCGACGGTTTGAGGCCTTGGGTAGCTTCACTTCAAGTGCTACGACTTGTACGCATGGTCGGAATTGAATTTCGAGAAGTTCGGAGTTGATTTGGAAAGAAAATTCTAATTTCGGAAGCTTTAAATTGGGAAAATTGACTAATGTTTAACTTTTGAGCAAACGACCTCAGAATCGGGATTTGAAGGTTCCAATAGGTTCGTATGATGATTTCGGACTTGGGCGTATGTTCGGGTTGAGTATCGGATCACTCGGGAGTATTTCGACGTTTATTATGGAAAGTTAACATTTTCGAAGGTTTAAGAATTTCATAAGTTTGGTTTGAAGTGGATTTTGATGTTATCGATGTCTGTTTGGGGTTCCGAGCCTTGGAATAGCTTTGTTATGTCATTTATGACTCGTGTGTGAAATTTGAAGTCATTTCGGAATAATTTGATACGTTTCGGCACAAGATATAGAATTTGGAAACTTGAAAATTTATAAGTTGATTCGAGGCGCGATTCATGATTTTTGATATTGTTTGACATGATTTAAGGCTTCAACTAAGTTCGTATTATATTTTGGGACGTGTTGGTAAATTTGATTAAGGTCCCGAGGGCCTTGGGTGGATTTCGGATGGTTAACAGATTGAATTTGGCCTTATGAAATTGTTGGTGGCAGCACATTTGGTGTAACCGCACCTGCGAGATTTTGGCCGCAGGCGCGGAGCCGCAGAAGTGGCCAAGAGGGTCGCAGAAGCAGTTCTGGGCGAGCAGGGCAGTGGCGCAGGTGCGAGACTATTTCCGCATCTGCGATGGCGCAGATACGGCGTCCTTGAGCGTAGAAGCGGAATGGCTGGGGAAGGCTGGGACCGCAGATGCGGTCGAGTTCCGCAGAAGCGGAACCACACCTACGCATGAGAAGCCGCAGAAGCGCTGGAGGGGCCGTAGATGCGGAGATTGAGGGACTTGAGGGGAGCCGCAGAAGCGGCTAAGGTTCTGTAGATGCGAGATGTCGCTGGGCAGTGAGGTTTTATAAATGGGGTTTGGCCCTTTTTCTTCCATTTTTCACTTGGTTGGGGCGATTTTGGAGAGCTTCAAGGGGAGATTTTCATCAAGTAACACAAAGTAAGTGATTCCCACCTATTACAAGTTAAATACATGGTTTGTATATGGATTTAAACATTAAAATTAGTAGAAATGTGGGATTTTGGTAGAAAACCTAAACTTTGGTATTTTTGGATTTTGACCACGAAATTGGACATGGAATTTGGAATAAGTTATATATTTTAGTTCGTGGTATTATGAGTAAAATTTATCTTCGAAATTTTTCGGAATCCGGACACGTGGGCCCGAGGGTTGATTTTATCGACTTTTCGAGCGGCGTTGGGAATTGTTTAAAAATGATTAATTATGGGTATTAGAATATTTTTTGATTGGTTTGCACATTTGTTTGAATAGTTTTGGATCGATGTGAATTGGTTTGAGGTGTTAGAGAGGCTTTGGAGCCGGTTATGGAACTTCGGAGCGAGGTAAGTCTCCTGTCTAACTCTGTGAGGGGGAAACTACCCCTAGGTGATGTATTTATTATGTGCTACTTGTTACGGGGGCTACGTACGCACGAGGTGATGAGAGTCTGTACGTAGCTAGATTCATGTTATGTCCGGGTAGACTTAGGTTCCCGCCATGCTATAATTATATTATTTGAGTTGTCTCTTGCCTATTAAATTCCTTTATTTTACGGTGCGACTTAAGACTAGACTTGCATAGAGTGATAGACTCGATATGGTATAGATTCGACGGGCTTCATAATTAGCCGTGAAATGATTGTACTCCTCTTACGAAATTCTTCCGCGTATTGCGTTTCACCGAAAGGTTTCCCTTAATATATATAACTCACACGTCTACTCGTGAGTGGGTTCAAGGACTCGTCAAAGCTTCCTATTCTAATGGAACCAGGCCGTTCGCCTCGGTATGATAGATACATCTATGGTTTGTGCCGTTCGACCGTCTGCAGTGCGCACATTATGATGGATCGGGTCGTACGCCTCGACAGGATTATGTATCACACTCTCATGGGAGCGGGCCGTCCGCCTCGGCAATAAAATAGATGTATCTATGGTTTGGCAATATTATGATGGATCGGGCCATACGCCTCGGCATTTCTATAAAATACTCTTATGAATGCGTGCGTAATAATTGGCAAGAAGTCAACATATCTGTGAGCTTTTCCTGATTGAACTGTGACGACCTATCTGGTAAGGTCCATTGTATATATACATAGTTTGAGTTATTACTGAGAAGAGGATTGTACCATGTATTATACTTGTTATTTCGTTTATTTACTCTGACTCACACCTGTTTACTTCTATTGTATCTGTCTTATTGGACCACTAGTAAGTGTTGATGTCGAACCCTCGTCACTAGTTCTCTCGGGTTAGGCTAGATACTTATTGGGTACGCGTTGATTTAGGTACTCATGATACACTTGCTGCACTTTTTGTGCAGGTACATATATGTCTGGTGGTCTTTCGGGTACAGAGGCACGACTATTGCGGGGACTTTACCGTGAGCTACATTTCATGTCACGATCCGCAGCCTGCAGAGTCTCCATCAGAGTTATTTATATTTCTCTGTCTAATTTGTATTCCAGACAGATGTTGTATATTATTATATTTCCTAGTTGATACTCATGCACTTGTGATACCGGGTTTTGGGGGTTCCTACGGATTGTTCGTTGTTGTAATTGTATAAATATTATCGCTTACTCTGTAAAAATCTATTTCATACGATTTAATTAAAGGAAAATTTTTGATTTCAATTACTAAAATAAGTAAGTGAGTTGATAGATCACTGTTGGCTTTTCTGACGGCGGTGTTAGGTGCCATCACGATCTTTAGCGGATTTTGGGGTCGTGACAGTTGTTGTATATTTATACTATTATAATAACTCGTTCAATTTTTGCACCCTTTAAAAATATATTTTACATTAGATAAAATTATCATTTAATATTTTACTAATAATTAGGACTTTGAAATTGACAATCACAATTTTGCTTATTGTTTTCCTTATATTTGAAATATGTAGGAAGTCCTAATGTTTAAGATTTTACACCATGTAAATCATTTCCTTATTTAATCTATGTAATGTTAAAAAAAAACTATGTAATGAAAAAAAGAACCGGTGAAATCCTAAAAGAATTAAATGTATACACCATGAAATGAGCAAGCATCGGTATAAATTGCACGGAGCATTCTATTTGGTCGCCTTCATTTAACTTGTACCTACTTTTTGAATTTTTTTTAACTAGTAACCAATGTTTAGACAACTTCAGGCCTTTTAACTAGGCCGTTTCTTCTTCTTTTTCTTTTCTGTGAAAATAAAGATGACTGTGAATGTGAGCATATTTTAAGGTGGTTTATAGTGTTTTACGGTAGTGAGCTACTGTGGCGCTTTATTTTTTACTATTTCTTAGGGTTTCTTCTTCTTATTGTAAAATGGGTTTGTTAGGTTTATTATTGTTTTGATAAATTGATGATTAAGGTTTGTTCTTGATGATATTTGGAGGTTATGTTTCATATTCGAGCTTATTTGAAGTAGATTTAGGTGTTCAATCGTATATTGGATTATTGAAATTCGAAAAATAAATTTCTGTTTCTGGGCAATTTACACTTCAGACCTATTTGGCCTTAAGTTCATGAAAATATTGGTTGCACTTCAGACCTATTTGGCCTTAAGTTCATGAAAACATTAGTTGCACTTAAGACCTATTTGTCATTAAGTTCATCTGAAGTGCAGTTTTTTAACTTGCATGAAAATATTAGTTACACTTCATGCCTATTTGGTCGTAAGTACATCTGAAGTGCAATTTTTTACTTCAGACCTATTTAACCTTAAGTGCAGGAAAATATTTATCAGACCTGTTTGGCCTTAAGTGCATCTTAAGTATAATTTTAGACTTAATTGGCCTTAAGTGTATTACACTTCAAACTAATATTTTTGATTTCAGACCCGATAAGTTTGAAGTTGATCCTAAAGTGGGTAGACTTGTAAATTTTTTGTGCAAAGTGGGTATAACTTCAATTGTGACCCCAAAATTGGGTATACATACAAATGCCCCCAAACGCCTCCCATGAACAATAAAGGACTAAGGTATTCGACAGGGACATATGAGTAGAAATGGCATGTGATATCCACTTTTTAACATGATATTTAGTTTTTATCCAGTATATTTAATGCTGAGCAAAAATAGCCACTACTCTATTAAAATTAATACAAAAAGATATTTTTACAATTTCTTCATAAGTGTTGTGTAAATATTAAGGATATAGTATCCTTAACATTTATACTGCACACATGAAGTTAAGGACGACATGTCCTTAACATTTACACTATACATATGAAGTTAAGGACACGGTGTCCTAAAGTTTAACAACGGAAGGTGCAAATACATGAAACTCTGTCCTTAATATTTACACAGCATTCATGAAGTTAAGGACACCATGTTCTTAATATTTACACAACACTAATAAAGTTAAGGACACTATGTCCTTAACATTTACACTGTACACATGAAGTTAAGGACACCATGTCCTTAACATTTACACTGCACATATAAAGTTAAGGACATGAGGTCCTAAAGTTTAACAACAGAAGATGCAAATACAAGTTAAGGACATTATGTCCTTAACATTTACACTGCACACATGAAGTTAAGGATGCCATGTCCTTAACATTTACACTGCACATATGAAATTAAGGACATGATTTCCTAATGTTTAACAACGGAAGGTGCAAATACATGACACTTTGTACTTAATATTTACACAACATTCATGAAGTTAAGGATACCATGTCCTTAATATTTACACAATATCCGTGTCTAACACTGGGGTATTTTCGTCCGAGCGAGCAAAAATTTATTAAGTACTGGATAAAGAGTAAATACATTTTAAGCAATGGCTAAAGAATAAAGACATCTCTAATTAGTGATTAACTGTGAACTTCTCGACATATGAGCATTTTAACCAATTGATTTTAGGAACATGTAATCAAGTTAATAGGTTGTGTTATTGGCCATTTGTAAACAAAATATAGCCTCAACAATGAGGAACATATGAAAAAGCGAATATGTTTTTATGTCTTTGGTCTATTTGAACTACAATTTTGTTTATCAAAAACCTTGTTCTTTTTTTTAAAGATTTTTTTTCTTTATTTAAACTGTGTAAGAAGTCTTAATTATTTAGGATTCTAAATTACTTAAAGATTCTATCTTATATTATAATCATGTTCTTTCAGCTTTTGTTTCATCAAATTGTATGTTAATCTTTGAGTAGACCAATTTGCTTCTTATACAAATTAACCTTATTAGTTTGTTCAATTCTATTACATGATCATTAAGGGCCGGGGGTGTACAGTAGAACTGATAGATCGGACCAAACCAGCAAATCGAGTCAAACAAAAAAACTTCAATTAGTGGTTTGGTTTGGTTTGATTCGGTATTAAAGAAAGAAACCTGACCAGTTGATTTTGGTTTGATATTAATTAAAAAAAAGTTAAATCGAGGCCAAATCAAACTGACATTATAGATATATATTTAGTATAAGTATTTAACACATAAAAATATTTATTACTCTTATTGGTAAATATTTCTTTCACTTTATCATAATTTTTGTTTCTTAACATTTTAACACCAAGTTTGGACTTACGATTTTAGCCCACTGCCCAAATATGTCCAGCAAATTAAATGAAACCCTAACCAAAATCGATTTTACATCTCCACTATTAGCAGCGAGAACATCAAAATCAAGCAAATGGTGTTGTAAGATGCTTCACGTCACAGCCCGCCCCCCCCCCCCCCCCCAAAAAAAATTGAAATTTTTAGATTAAAAAAATACTTTATTGGTTTGATTTGGTTTATAAATTTAGTAAATCGGCACCAATTATTTGATTTGGTAAATGAACAGCCAAACCAAATCGACCTATGTATATCCTAAGGACTATAATTTTATTTTGAAAAGAAAAATTCCCAAAGACCTTCCTCCAAGTTTGCTTAAATATAATACAAACAATATTCATTATTTTATAAAATTACACTTTTTACTTTAACTTTTATTTTATAACTAAAATTGTAAGGCTCCGTAAAATTTTGCCAATAATTTGAGGTTTTATGGTGCCAAGGTAGGTTAATGTGCTTGGAAGGTTGCTCGTCGCGGTACAGACTTTTTGGGTTGTGTAATGCATTGAGGAGTTGGTAGAAAGTTTGCAGATAATGGCATTTCTGCGGTCCATTATGCGACCGCAGATCAGTTCCGCTGGCTGCAAAACCGTCGCAGATTTGAACAGAAGAAGCTCAATTTTGAAGGCTACTTTGCGGTACAATGTGCGATCGCACAACAGTTTCGCAGACCGCATACCCGTCGCATATCAGCATGCATGGGAGATTTTGGAAGGAGATTCTACGGTCTAATATGGGACCGCAAAATTGATCCGTGGACCGCAGAATCGACTGTAGACTTGAATAGGCAACCTAATTTTGGAGAACCATTCCGCGGTTCACTTCGCGGACCACATACATGTTTCGCGGTCGCAGATCCCACTCGGAGGGTTAAATTTTGAAAAATTTTACCCTACCCTATTTTAATACAAAGGCACCGTGGGTTATTTTAGAAGGCTTCATCTGATATTTTAGAGAGAGGGGAAGAGAGGTAGAGAAAAAGAGAGGCTCCAACATCTCTACGCCTCAATTTCTTGCTCAACTCTTAGGATTCAAGAAGGAAAGCTTGCAAGGTCTCCTACTAAAGAGGTAAGGGTTTATCCCTAGCTCTCAATTTCAAATTTAGGTTGAACGTGGGGAGTGGGAGGTATGGTTCTTGAGCGGGGGTTAGCCATTCGTGCATGCATGTGACGATAAAGGTGTATGGAGGTTGTTGGACTAACATTGATGAACTATTGACTTGGGAAATTGGTTGTGGGGTAAAAGATTTCCATCATAGAACCTTGTAGTCGATTTTCGTATATTTGATATTTGATGAAATGCGTGGATGAGCTAAACATATGATGTAATGACCCAAAGGGTCATCTTGTGAATTAAGACTCTATTCTGGGCCCGTTAGCCTTAAAAACCTTATATTCACTTACCTTGATTTGCGTGCGTAATCTGGGCGTAAATTCGGAAAGCCTTTATGTGGAAATTTATGAAGTAATAATTTTTGGGATTTAAAATTAATTTTTAGTTAACTTTGGTTAACGTTTTGAGTAAACGGACCTGGATCCGTGTTCCGATATTCCCGGATGGTCCGTAGTAAAATATGGGACTTGGGCGTATGCCCGAAATCGAATTCCGAGGTCCCTAGCCTGGTACATGTTTAATATAATATATAAGTCATGTCTGAGAAATTTGGTAGAAATCGGAGTTGATTTGACGTGATTCGGACGTCCAGTTGAGAAGATATGAATTTTAAGTGTTCTTGAGAATTTCATTTGATTTGGTGCTAAATTCGTAGTTCTAGGTGTTATTTTGGCGATTTGATCGCTTGAGCAAGTCCGTATGATATTTTTAGACTTGTGGGGATATTCGATTTGGAGCCCCGAGGGCTCGAGTGAGTTTCGGATAGGCCACAGAATGTTTTGAACTTGAAAAATTTTGCTGGTATAACTGAACCTGTTGCAGGCCTCTGATCTCGCAATCGCGCTTCGCAAATGCAAAATAAACAGGCCTGGCAATTGCGAGGTATATATCGCAATTGCGAAGAAGGCCTGGGCCAGCATGTTCTCACAATTGCGAGATTTTCTTCGCAATTGCGATGGGAGTCTGGGAAGGACAGGTTCACAAATGCGAACATCTACTCGCATTTGCGAGGTTCAGTGGTCGCAAATGCGACACTTTCCTCGCATTTGCGAAGGCAGCGGGATTGTGAAGGGCATCGCAATTGCCAGTGTTCCTTCTCGCATTTGCGAGCTTCGCATATGCGAAGCTCAGGTCGCAATTGCGACACCTGCAGCTGAGTAAAAAGGACTTAGACGGGATTTTTCATTCATTCTTCAATTTTTCGAACCCTAAACCTCAAGAGGCGATTTTTGGGCGATTTTCACGGGAAACAATGGGGTAAGTGTTCCTTATCCTATATTGATTATATTTCATGATTTCATACTCATTTATATTATGAATCCGTGAATTTATGGAAGAAAGATCAGATTTTTATAAATTCTTCCAAAAACAAAAATTTAAGATTTGAAGGTCCATTTGATATCGGAATTGGATAATTTTTGTATGGTTGGACTCGTCTCGGAATGGGTGTTCGGATTTTATAAGTTTTTCCGAGATTTGAGAAGTGGGTTCCACTGTCGAATATTTTAATAAATTTCGTATTTTATCCGAAAAATTAGTAAATTCATATGGAATTAATTCCTATGATTCATATTGAGTATATTGAATTATTTCTGAATAGATTTGAAGCATTCGGAGACAAATTTAAAAGGAAAAGCTGTGGTTGAGTAATTGATTGAAATTTGCAAAGCGAGGTAAGTGTCGTGGTTAAGCTTGACTTGAGGGAATAGAACCCTTAAATTATTTGTTATGTGAAATAAATGTGAACGGCGTATAGGCGAGGTGACGAGTGTCTATACGTCGTCAAATTAATTGTTTGCGTATTTACTTGAAAAATTATAAATTATTTTAAATTATGAAGTAATTGTTATAATAATTGTTTCTCTCCTATTCTTTGTCAAATATTAATTCTTGAATTTCTGCATTAATTGTTACATGCTATTTGAATTATGTGCCTTAATTGTTATTTGACATTTAGCATATTAAATATTAAACTGCATATTTTCTCTCTGATTTCTATAATAATTTGCTATTTGCCTTTGTTTGTTCGTAATTAAATCATAATTAGTGTATGCTTGTTGTCTTATAATTTTATATTAATTGTTGTATTTATTGGGAAAATTCTTCTATATGAATTGGTAAATGAATATATTGGAGGAGCGGGTTGCACGTCGTAACAGGATTGATTATAATGAATATATTGGAGGATCGGGTTGCACGCCACAACAGAATTAATTATAATAAATATATTGGAGGATCGGGTTGCACGCCGCAACCGGATTGATTATAATGAATATATTGGAGGATCGGGTTGCACGCCGCAACAGAATTAATTATAATGAATATATTGGAGGATCGGGTTGCACGCCGCAACAGAATTAATTATAATGAATATAGTGGAGGATCGGGTTGCACGCCGCAACAAACTTATTTAAAAGTCGATATACATATATATATATATATATATATATATATATATATATATATATATATTGGGAGATCGGGTTGCACGCCGTAACATACTTGATTAAAATGAATATATTGGAGGAGCGGGTTGCACGCCGCAACAGAACTGAATGTGAATATACTGTGAGAGCGGGTTGCACGCTACAACAGAATTGAATGTGAATATATTGTGAGAGCGGGTTGCACGATGCAACATAATTGATAGAAATAATAATTGGTTATGACTGCTGAGTTGGATTCAATTATTATAATCGAGTTACCTGATTTATTTCTACTATTGTTGTTGTTACTAATATTCCATACAGGTAATGTAAGTGACCCGCCTTAGCCTCGCCAGTACTTCATCGAGATTAGGCTCAGCACTTACCAGTACATGGGGTCGGTTGTACTGATACTACACTCTGCACTTCTTGTGCAGATTTTGGAGTTGGTCCCATCGGCGTACCATAGACTTGCTCGGATTTCAGCTACTTAGAGGAGACTTGAGGTATATCTACACGACGTTCGCAGTTCTGAAGTCCCCATCTACTTTACTTTAGCTGTGTGTTTGTTTCCAGACAGCTTTATTTTTTTTAAACCTTTATTTAAATTTATTCTAGAAGTTCGTGCACTTGTGACACCAATTCTAGGATGGTCTTTAGACGCCGTTATGTTTTTTGGATTATTCACTATATTTTAGACTTTACTTTCGCATTTGCTCTTTGTTATTAACAAATTCAAAAATTGTTTTAAAAATGGATAATATTATTGTAACGTTGGCTTGCCTAGCAAGTGAAATGTTAGGTGCCATCATGGTCCGAAGGTGGGAATTTCGGGTCGTGACAGTTGGTATCAAAGCACTAGGTTGCATAGGTCTCATGAGTCACAAGAAAGCTTAGTAGAGTCTGAAGGATCGGTACTGAGACGGCTATGAAGTTTAGAAACAATATCACTTTTTTATTATTCTGTCGTGCGATTTTTATTCCATCATCGATGATTGAACCATTCTACTCTTATTCTCTCGCGGATGGTGAGAACACGTAATACCTCTACCGATGGTCAGGGACTAGAACCCCCGGTGGCAACTATGGCCAGGGGTAGAGGTCGAAGTCGTGCTAGAGGCCAAGGTAGAGCTCAGTTCGGAGCTCGAGCAGCTGCGCCTGTTGTAGAATCTCAGGTGGACTTTCAGGAGGAGGTTCCAGTTCAGAATGTCCCAGTTGGACCAGTTCAAGTCCCGGTAAGATTCATAGCCACTCCAGTACTTCAAGACGCTCTAGTCCGTTTGGTAAGTCTTATGGAGGGCGTGGCCCAGAATGGTACATTTCTAGTGGAACCAGCCATCTCACAGGCTGGGGGAGGAGCACAAACTCCCACTACTCCCGCTCCGGAGCAGATGGCTCCTTAGAATCAGGCTCCAGCAGCCCCGCCAGTTGGGGTAGTTCAGCCAGTTATTGAGGCACAGATCGTTGATAGGCCCGCCATGTCTTTTGAGGCCTTATTGAGAATGGATAAGTTTACCAAGCTCTTTCCAGTTTACTTCGGTGGTACACTTTCTGAGGACCAACAAGATTATCTTGAACGCTGCCATGAGGTACTGCGGAACATGGGTATAGTTGAGACCAATGGGGTTGATTTTGCTGTATTTCAGATGACGGGTTCCACCAAGAGGTGGTGGAGAGATTATACATTAACCCGACCAGTCGGATCGCCTGCACTTACATGGGAGCAGTTGTCTCAGCTATTTCCAGAAAAGTTCCTCCCTATCACACTGAGAGAGGAATTTCATAAGCAATTTGAGCGTCTACAGCAGGGCAGTATGACTGTTACTCAGTATGAGTCCCATTTTGTGGATTTGGCCCGTCATGCTCTCCTTTTACTACCTACGGAGGGAGAGAGAGTGAGGAGGTTTATTGAGGGACTCACTCACCCTATCAGACTTCAGATGGCCAAGGAGATCGGAAGTGAGATTTCTTTTCAGGCAGCTGCTAATGTCGCAAGGAGGATCGAGATGGTTTTTGCACAAGAGAGAGGGCAGAGGTCCGATAAGAGGCCTTGTCAGTTCGGTGGTTTTAATGGTGCCTCGTCTGGAGGCAGAGTTAATTTTGGTAGGGGTCATCCTTCTAGACCGTTTCATTCAGCACTTCATGTATCTCTCGGTGCTTCAGGGAGTCACGGTCCTATTATGAATTACTCTGGGCAGCCAGCATTTAGTGCACATTCAGCTCCAATCAGTGCACCACCACTCCAGAGTTACTACAGTGGTTTATCCAGCCCATTTGGGTCAGCTTCAGCTTCAGCAGCCACGGCATCAGGATGGGTGTTATGAGTGTGGAAACATTAGTCACATCAGGAGGTATTGCCCTAGACTGGCGAGTAACAGATCTCGGCAAGATTCTCGTGCCATCATACCGGCACCGGTTGTTTCACCGCCTGCTCAGCCAGCTAGAGGTAGGGGTCAGGCAGCTAGAGGGGGAGGTCAGGCTATTAGAGGTGGAGGTCAGGCCATTAGAGGTGGAGGTCAGACCGTTAGAGGTGGAGGCCAGCTAGTTAGAGGCCGTCCCAGAGATGCAGTTCAGAGTGGTGGGGCCCAGCCCCGATTTTATGTTTTTCCAGCTAGGCCTGAGGCCGAGTCATCTGATATTGTGATCACAGGTATTATTCTAGTTTTCCATAGACATGTTTCTGTTCTATTTGATCCAGGATCTACTTATTCCTATGTGTCCTCCTATTTTGCTTCATATTTGGTTGTGCCTTGTGATTCTCTGAGTGCTTCTGTGTGTGTATCTACACCGGTAGGAGACTCTGTTGTAGTAGATCATGTCTATCGTTCGTGTGTGGTTACTATTGGTAATCTTGAGACTAGTGTGGATCTTCTACTTTTTGATATGGTAGATTTTGATGTCATCTTGGGTATGGATTGGCTGTCTCCTTATCATGCTATATTAGATTGTCATGCCAAGACAATGACCTTAGCTATGCCGGGGTTACCTCGGTTAGAGTGGAAAGGAACTCCTAGTCATTCTGCCAGCAGGGTTATTTCGTATATGAAAGCTCGGCGTATGGTAGAGAAAGGGTGTCTAGCCTATTTGGCTTATATTCGCGATCCCAGTGCGGATGCTCCTTCTATGGACTCAGTACCAGTTGTTCATGAATTTCCAGAAGTATTTCCTATAGATTTGCCGGGGATGCCACCCGACAGAGATATTGACTTCTATATTGATTTGGCTCCGGGTACTCAGCTCATTTCTATTCCACCATACCGTATGGCCCCGCCAGAGTTGAAAGAATTGAAAGAGCAGTTACAAGACCTGGTTAATCAAGAATTCATTAGACCCAGTGTCTCGCCCTGGGGTGCACCAGTATTATTTGTAAAGAAGAAAGATGGTTCTATGCGGATGTGTATAGATTATCGGCAGTTGAACAAAGCCACTATCAAAAACAAATATTCGCTGCCAAGAATTGATGACTTATTTGATCAGCTTCAGGGTGACAAGGTATTTCGAAGATCGATTTGAGGTCTGGTTACCATCAGTTGAAGATTAGGGCATCTGATGTCCCTAAAACAGCTTTTCGAACTCGGTATGGGCATTACGAATTCCTAGCGATGTCATTTGGGTTGACAAATGCCCCAACAACATTTATAAATTTGATGAATCGGGTGTTCAAGCCTTATTTGGATTCTTTTATGGTTGTATTCATTGATGATATCTTGATTTACTCCAGCAGTCGAGAGGAACATGAGCAGCATCTTTGAAGTGTGCTTCACACCTTGACGAATAATCAGTTATATGCCAAGTTTTCAAAATGTGAGTTTTGGTTAGAATCAGTTGCCTTTTTGGGGTATGTTGTATCGGCAGAAGGCATAAAGGTGGAACCTAAGAAGATTGAGGCTGTTCAGAATTGGCCTAGACCTACTTCAGTTACAGAGATCCGGAGTTTCTTGGGTTTAGCAGGTTATTATCGTCGATTCGTGGAAGGGTTTTCATCTATAGCAAGCCCATTGACCAGATTGACCCAGAAAGGTGTCCAATTCAGATGGTCAGACGAGTGTGAGTTGAGCTTTCAGAAGCTCAAGACCGCTTTGACTACGACGCCAGTGTTGGTATTACCCACAGGTTCAGGATCGTATACGGTGTATTATGACACATCTCACATTGGGCTTGGTGCAGTATTAATGCAAGATGGCAAGGTGATTGCATATGCGTCGCGGCAGTTGAAAGTTCACGAGAAGAATTATATTGTTCATGACTTAGAATTGGCAGCCATTGTTCATGCGCTGAAGATTTGGAGGCATTACCTCTACGGTGTCTCGTGTGAGGTATTTACTGATCATTATAGCCTTCAGTATCTGTTCAAATAAAGAGATCTTAATTTGAGGCAGAGAAGATGGTTGGAGTTGTTGAAAGACTATGATATCACCATTTTGTATCACCCCGGAAAGGCCAATGTGGTGGCCGATGCTTTGAGTAGAAAGGCTATGAGTATGGGCAGTCTTGCATATATTCCGGTTGGTGAGAGGCCATTAGCTGCAGATGTTCAGACTTTGGCTAATCAGTTCGTGAGGTTAGATATTTCAGAACCCAGTCGGGTTCTAGCTTGCACAGTCGCTCGGTCTACTTTATATCATCGCATCAGAGAGGCTGTATGATGATCCTCATTTACTTGTCCTTAAGGACATTGTGTGGCACGGTGATGCCAAACAGGTTGCTGTGGGGGAAGATGGGATTCTGCGAATGCAGGGTCGTATTTGTGTGCCTAATATGGATGGGCATCGTAAATTAATTCTTGAAGAAGCACATAGTTCCAGGTATTCTATTCATCCAGGTACCGCCAAAATGTATCAAGATTTGCGGCAACATTATTGGTGGAGGAGAATGAAAAAGGATATAGTTGCATATCTAGCTCAGTGTCCGAATTGTCAGCAAGTTAAGTACGAGCATCAAAGACCTGGTGGTTTGCTTCAGAAGTTAGAAATTCCTGAGTATCACTATGGATTTTGTTGTTGGGCTCCCACGGACTCAGAGAAAATTTGATGCAGTTTGGGTCATTATGGACAGGTTGACCAAGTCAACACATTTCATTCTAGTGGCAGTTACCTATTCTTCAGAGAGGTTAGCTGAAATTTACATTTGTGAGATTGTCCGCCTTCACGGGGTGCCCGTGTCTATTATTGTAGATCAAGGTACGCAGTTTACCTCACATTTCTGGAGGGCTGTACAGCGTGAGTTAGGCATGCGGGTGGAGTTGAGTACAACATTTCATCCACACACAGACGGACAGTCAGAGCGCACTATTCAGATATTGAAAGATATGCTCTGCTCTTGTGTTATAGACTTTGGTGGTTCTTGGGATCATTTCTTGCCACTTGCGGAGTTTGCTTATAATAATATCTACCAGTCGAGAATTCAGATGGCTCCATATAAGGCATTATATGGAAGGCGATGCCGATCGCCAGTTGGTTGGTTTGAACTGGGAGAGGCTCGGTTATTGGGTACCGATTTGGTACAGGATGCCTTGGATAAGGTCAAGATTATTCAGGATCAATTTCACACAGCTCAGTCTAGGCAAAAGATTTATGCCGACCGTAAAGTTTGAGATATTGCATTCATGGTTGGAGAAAGAATATTGCTCTGGGTTTCACCTATGAAAGGTGTAATGAGGTTCGGAAAGAAGGGCAAGTTGTGCCCTAGGTATATCGGACCCTTTGAAATTCTTGAAAGGGTGGGTGAAGTAGCCTACATGCTTGCATTACCACCTAGTTTATCAGCGGTTCATCCGGTGTTCCATGTATCTATGCTCCGAAAATATCATGGTGACCCGTCCCACGTGTTAGATTTCAGCTCTGTCCAATTGGACAAGGATTTGACTTATGAGGAGGAGCCGGTAGCCATTCTAGACCGGCAGGTTCGTCAGTTGAGGTCAAAGAGTTACCCTTCAGTTCGAGTGCAGTGGAGAGGTCAGCCTGTTGAGGCAGCTACTTAGGAGTCCGAGTCGGACATGCGGAGTAGATATCCCCACTTGTTCGCCACTTCAGGTACTTTTCTATGTCCGTTCGAGGACGGACGTTTGTTTTAGAGGTGGAGATTGTGATGACCCAAAGGGTTATCTTGTGAATTAAGACTCTATTCCGGGCCCGTTAGCCTTATAAACCTTACTTTCACTCACCTCGATTTGCGTGTGCAGTTCGGGCGTAAATCCGGAAAGCCTTTATGTGGAAATTTATGAAGTAATAATTTTTGGGATTTAAAATTAATTTTTAGTTGACTTTGGTCAACGTTTTGAGTAAACGGACCCGGATCCATGTTCCGACATTCCCGAAAGGTCCGTAGTAAAATATGGGACTTGGGCGTATGCCCGTGATCGAATTCCGAGGTCCCTAGCTTGAGAAATAAATTTTTGATGAAAATGGTAAGACTTAAATTCTATGGATTTATAGAAATTGATTAATGTTTGATCTCGTTGGTATCAGGCCCGTATTTCGGTTCCGGAGCCCGGTACAGGTTTAATATAATATATAAGTCATGTCTGTGAAATTTGGTAGAAATCGGAGTTGATTTGACGTGATTCGGACGTCCAGTTGAGAAGATATGAATTTTAAGTGTTCTTGAGAAATTCATTTGATTTGGTGCTAAATTCGTAGTTCTAGGTGTTATTTTGGCGATTTGATCGCGTGAGCAAGTCCGTATGATATTTTTAGACTTGTGGGCATATTCGGTTTGGAGCCCTAAAAGCTCGGGTGAGTTTCGGATAGGCCACATGATGTTTTGAACTTGAAACATTTTGCTGGTATAACTGAACCTGTTGCAAGCCTCTGATCTCGCAATTGCGAGATCAGGCTTCGCAAATGCGAAATAAAAAGGCCTGGCAATTGTGAGGTATCTATCGCAATTGCGAAGAAGGCCTGGGCCAACATGTTCTCGCAATTGCGAGATTTTTTTCGCAATTGCAATGGGAGTCTGGGAAGGGCAAGTTCGCAAATGCGAACATCTACTCGCATTTGCGAGGTTCAGTGGTCGCAAATGCGACACTTTCCTCGCATTTGCGAAGGCAGCGGAATTGTGAAGGGCATCGCAATTGCGAGTGTTCCTTCGCATTTGCGAGCTTCGCATATGCGAAGCTCAGGTCGCAATTGCGACACCTGCAGCTGAGTAAAAGGGACTTAGACGGGAGTTTTCATTCATTCTTCAATTTTTCGAACCCTAAACCTCAAGAGGCGATATTTGGGCGATTTTCACGGGAAAACATTGGGGTTAAGTGTTCCTTATCCTATATTGATTATATTTCATGATTTCATACTCATTTGTATCATGAATCCGTGAATTTATGGAAGAAAAATCAGATTTTTATAAATTCTTCCAAAAACGAAAATTTAAGATTTGAAAGTCCATTTTGATATCGGAATTGGATAATTTTTGTATGGTTGGACTCGTCTCGGAATGGGTGTTCAGATTTCGTAAGTTTTTTCGAGATTTGAGACATGAGTCCCACTACCGAATATTTTAATAAATTTTGGATTTTATCCGAAAAATTAGTAAATTCATATGGAATTAATTCCTATGATCCATATTGAGTATATTGAATTGTTTGTGAATAGATTTGAAGCTTTCGGAGACAAATTTAAAAGGAAAAGCTATGGTTGAGTAATTGATTGGAATTTGCAAAGCGAGATAAGTGTCATGGTTAACCTTGACTTGAGGGAATAGAACCCTTAAATTATTTGTTATGTGAAATGCATGTGAACGGCGTATAGGCGAGGTGACGAGTGTCTATACGTCGTCAAATTAATTGTTTGCGTATTTACTTGAAAAATCATAAATTGTTTTAAATTATGAAGTAATTGTTATAATAATTGTTTTTCTCCTATTCTTTGTCAAATATTAATTCTTGAATTCCTGCATTAATTGTTACATGCTATTTGAATTATGTGCCTTAATTGTTATTTGATATTTAGCATATTAAATATTAAACTGCATATTTTCTCTCTGATTTCTATAATAATTTGCGATTTGCCTTTGTTTGTTCGTAATTAAATCATAATTCGTGTATGCTTGTTGTCTTATAATTTTATATTAATTGTTGCATTTATTGGAAAAATTCTTCTATATGAATTGGCAAATGAATATATTGGAGGAGCGGGTTGCATGCCACAACAGGATTGATTATAATGAATATATTGGAGGATCCGGTTGCACGCCGCAGCAGAATTAATTATAATGAATATATTGGAGGATCGGGTTGCACGCCGCAACAGACTTATTAAAAGTCCATATTGGAGAATCGGGTTGCACGCCGCAACAGACTTATTAAAAGTCCATATTGGAGGATCGGGTTGCACACCGCAATAGACTTATTTAAAAGTCGACATACATATATATATATATTGGGGGATCGGGTTGCACGCCATAACAGACTTGATTAAAATGAATATATTGGAGGAGCGGGTTGCACGCCGCAACAGAACTGAATGTGAATATACTGTGAGAGCGGGTTGCACGCTGCAACAGAATTGAATGTGAATATACTGTGAGAGCGGGTTGCACGCTGCAACAGAATTGATAAAAATGATAATTGGTTATGACTGCTGAGTTGGTTTCAATTATTATAAACGAGTTACCTATTTATTTCTACTATTGTTGTTGTTACTAATATTGGGTACAGGTAATGTAAGTGACCCACCTTAGCCTCGCCAGTACTTCGTCGAGGTTAGGCTCAGCACTTACCAGTACATGGGGTCGGTTGTACTGATACTATACTCTGCACTTCTTGTGTAGATTTTGGAGTTGGTCCGAGCGGCGTACCATAGACTTGCTCGGATTTCAGCTACTCAGAGGAGACTTGAGGTATAACTGCACGGCGTTCGCAGTTCTGAAGTCCCTATCTACTTTACTTTAGCTGTGTGTTTGTTTCCAGACAACTTTATTTTATTCAGACCTTTATTTGTATTTATTCTAGAAGCTCGTGCACTTGTGACACCAATTCTGGGATGGTATTTAGACGCCGTTATTGTTTTTGGATTATTCACTATATTTTAGACTTTACTTCCGCATTTGTTCTTTGTTATTAACAAATTCAAAAATTGTTTTAAAAATGGATAATATTATTCTAACGTTGGCTTGCCTAGCAAGTGAAATGTTAGGCGCCATCACGGTCCGAAGGTGGGAATTTCGTGTCGTGACATATGAGCACCTTCCTAATTATGGCTCAATTTGATCATGTTTCTATAGATTGAAGTTGCTAGAGTAGTGGGGCATTGTAGTAATATTAAGGAAGCTTAATCGATGTATGTTGGCTAAACTCCTTTCATAGGATCGAATTCCATGAATTCCTTGTGAACTCTAATTACGGTTCTATTTCTATTATTTCAGATTGTTTCTAATGATTGATTCACCCAAAGGCTTATGACTTTGATTCATGTTCTAATTGTAAATTATTATGCTCTCCCTTTGATTCACCCAAAGGCTTGTGACTTTGACTCGGTTGAGCGCCAGTCACGCTCCCCGATTTTGGGGGGTGACAATCTTGGTATCAGAGCCTAAGGTTTTAAAGTGTCCTAGGATGTCTCGGAGCCGTGTCTAGTAGAGTCCTTCTTATTGGTATGTTGTCGACCACATCTATAATTAGGAGGCTATTTGGGCATTTAGGAATGTCACCCTTCTTGATAATCTAGATCGTGCGATAAAGCCGATTGTAAGACCGTTCCCCATTTTAACTCGTGCATTATTCTAATTTTCAGTACATGACTCCTAAGAAGAAGGCAAGGAGTGGCCAAAGGGATAATGCCACCCCAGGAGTGGGAATTAATATTATACCTGATGTTATAGGTGAGTACCCGAGGAGTGAAGACATTCCCCCAACCACAACACCTCCAGATTCTACTACTCCTGCTTAGAATGCAATAATTCCTCCTCCAACTGATATTCCAGTTCCACCTCCAGCCTCAACTTCCAATCCTAGTGTTGTTTATGGGGACCTTAGGGGAGCCATATAGATGTTGACTCATATAGTGGCTTCCCAGGCCCAGAGATTGAATGTTACACCTACTTCCTCTAACTCGCAAAGTGATTCTGCTAGTTCCAGGGTGAACATGTTTCTTCAGTTGGATCCTCCAGTAATCATAGGTACTAAGCCCGAGGAGGACCCTCATGCATTTATTGATGAGATACACAAGACTCTTTATGTGATGCGTTCCACTGAGACATAAGCCGTGGAATTGGCCTCCTATCGCATGAAGGAAGTGGTGAATTCTTGGTTTGATTTGTGGGAGGAGTCCTTTGAGGAGGGGAGCCCTCCGGCGAAGTAGAGTGAGTTTGTGGATGCTTTAATTGATCATTTTCAGCCTGCCGAGAATAGAGCAACCCATGCCACCGAGTTTGAGAACTTGAAACACGGTAGTATGAGTGTGTGGGACTACCATGTGAGGTTTGCAGATCTTTCTAAGCATGCTATTTACATATTTCCTATGATGGAGGCTAGTGTTTGCAGGTTGTGCAGGCCCTTAGTTCTTTGGTTATTAGTGAGGCTACTACAACCGCCTTGAATTATCATATGAACTATGAGAAGATTTTGGCATTTGCTCAAGTCACGAAGGCCCGAAAATTAAAGAACAGAATCGAGTGAGATGGTAACAAGAAGGCCCGATCCGCGGGCAACCTTGGTGGTTCTTCCAGTGGTGGTAGTGTGTAAGGCCAGTATTCATGGGAGGGTCATCTGGACCGACACAGCCCTTTGCTCAGTCTTTAGCCAGTGCACAGCCATCAGGGCCAGCTCAACAACAGTGGAGTCACTTGAGGCCTAGTTAGGGCAATAGGGGATCTTATCAGCAGGGTCAGTCAGTCAGGAGATTCTAGTTGCAGTAGAGGCCCACATGCCCTAGGTGTGGAAAGATGCACTCAGGAGTCTCCTATATGGATTATCCTGTATGACACGGGTGTGGTCTTAGGGGTCATATTCAGAGCAATTGCCCTTCGTCCCATCAGAGTGCTGGTAAGGGTATGGCGCAACCGGCCAGTTCAGCAACTACTACTTTTGCGGTACCTCCTCCGGCTCGAGGTACTCCGACACCCGCATGGAATGGTGTAGCTAGGGGTGGTGCACAGGGTTTGGGAGGACTTAATAGATTCTATGCTATGAGAAGCTAATAGAGTTCAGAGGCTTCTCTAGATGTCATCACAGGTATACTGACTGTCCATTCTCATGATATGTATGCTCTTATAGATCCTGGATCCACCTTGTCATATGTCACTCTTTATGTTGTTATGGAATTCGGGATAGAACCAAAACAACTTCATGAGCTGTTCTCTGTATCTACTCCAGTTGGTGAGTCTATTATGGCCACACGGATTTATAGGGATTGTACTATCACGATGTATGTTCGAGACACCATGACTGATCTCATTAAATTAGTGATGGTGTCTTTTGATGTAATAATGGGGATGGACTAGCTTTACTCATGTTTTTCCAAGCTTAATTGCCAAAATAGAACTGTCACGTTTGAGTTTCCTCACGAGCTAGTCATTCAATAGAAGGGGGATGATATTATGCCAAAGGGTAGTTTATTTCTTACCTTAAGGCTGCGAAGATGATTAGCAAGGGATGTGTCTACCATTTGGTCCGAGGCACCGACACTTGAGCCCGTGTCAGTTTTGAATGAATTTTCAGAGGTATTTCCTGATGAACTTCCTGTGGAATTGATTCGTAAGTATGGTACTGTTAGGGTGTTGTGGATGTCAGGCTTGTTCGATAGTTCTCTCGTGTGTTTCTCTTTGCATATTAAGCCATTTTTGCATTGTGCTTATTAGGTTTTAGCTTGCGAGGTGGGTGCCCAGGTAGCATTAGAGGTGACTTGTTGATTCGGGTGAATGGTTATGAGGTCCTTATGTTTCTTACTTCGTTGTCAGCATTGTGAAGGTTTGGGATGAGGTTTTAGCTGAGATGAGGTTATTTGTCGCTGCTGTATTTAATTATGGGTAGCTATGGCGGTGAGAGATGATGTTATGGGTATATGCGTGATGTGTTACGTCATGTGGTTGTACCTTGTGGGTGTAGGTATGAGTTGTAGCAGGTGGTTGAGGCTAATACCATGTGTTGATGTGGAAATCAGGTCTTAGGAAATGATCGGATGGTGATAAATTTGGTTCTAATGTTTATTAGTGTGAATGGGAGAAATAATCTTCAATTGAGATGGTATTTTCGGGCTTATGTCGATTTGGGTGGTGTGGGATCACCCGCGAGTATATGTATGATGAGTACATTCAGTGATTTGATGACCTCAGAATGGTTCTTGGAAAGTTGAGTCGTCCGCGCGGTTATGAATTATAATGTGGGCACGAGATGCCAAGTGATTAGGGTTCACGAATTGGGACCTATGAAATGTGACTATGAGGTGAAGTACCTCGAGAAAATCCTTGAACAAATCTTGTGTGGAAGCGGTTGCTCTTATTGAGTTGTTACTTGTTCCCTTTACTCGGTTTCACCAGACTTAAAACTGTGTTTAGCTTACTCTACTACATTATTTCCTGTTTGTCCTCTGTTGCTAATCGTTGTTCTAGTATTTTATTTTGAGTATCATTTTGTTATCTTTACCATGCTTAGCTTTATATTGACATTGTTTTCCTATTAGTTTCACATTCATACTTGTACAGGTTATTTAGTCTAGTAGGTATCTTGACTGTCCTCGTCACTACTTCACCAAGGTTAGTCTTGAGACTTACTAGGAGTCAAAATCACTACTTATACTGTCTATTTCGTATTCGGAACAGTTGTACTTAGAAGATTTTTCTAGTAATCTCAGTAGAGCTTATGACTTGTACTACCGATTTTGGGTATCGTGTTGCACTCAGAATTATTGGTTTACTACAAAAATTTTAGTTTAATGCTTAACATTTGTTTTTCTGGTTAAATTCTGTCTTTAATTCGTTAAGTGTTAGGCTTACTTAGTCTTAGTGACTAGGTGCCATATCGACATCCTACGGAGGGAAATTGGGATCGTGATAATGGCCATCCGTCTTGTCTCTATACTACGAATCTCGTCATTCTCTTTCTATTTCCACCGTTTAATTTCAAAAGCCCTAATGTTGAAGTTACAGGCCAGAGGGTGAAATCTCAAATCATATGAGATTTCTTGTGTTCTTTCAAGTCAAAGCGCATGAGAAGCCTCCTCTAAACTTCATCATGAAGATTCTATACAACCTCTGGGTTTTTAGGCTTTGTCCGATGGGTTGTTGCCATCAATGGTCTGCACTCCATTCAGGTAAGAATCAACTATTATTTTTTTACCTCTGCTCGTCTCTAATTTTTACTCAATTGTGCTTGCATCACCACTCCTCCGTCACCCGCCACTATCAATTTGAATCTGGAACTCTAAGGCTTCACAACCACTATAAATAGGGTTTTTTTAATGTTCTTACCTAAGACACAGGAAATATATACCAATTACACCAAACATTTCTGAAGCATTTAAGATACATTAGAGTATTTGCTTAAGCCTTTTCGTTTGGAGTTTCAAGTTTTCACTCAACCTCTACTTCTTTTTTTCTTTTGTCTCTGCGTTTGTCACTGGTTAAAAGCTAAGATTTTGTTTCCCTAAACGACTAACTATTTTTGTTAAACGATATTATTAGCTGTGTGTTTATGTTTCTTAACTGTTTTGTGTGTGTATTAATGACTGTTAAGTAGTTTCCTACAATCATGAACTTCCTTAATTTATTGAAGTTAGAATTACATGTTGATATTGATATGCATATGATGATTCATGTTTCAAATTAACTTTGAAAGTGACTAAAAAACTTCTTAAAATTCCTAATACCTAGTTTCTAACCTCTTTAATGATTTTATTAGCACTACTCTTACTGTTATGCTAATCTGTTGTGAATGTTACTTTTTGCAGTTCCCTTAATAGTCCAGATGTAAGCAAAGTATGAATCACTTAGTGATGAAAACCAACTTGATGCCTTAGTTCAAAAATACTAACTCATGATCTTCTAGCTTGTTTTGTCTCCATAATATGCTTCTGCGATTCTGTTAATTGGTTGATTGAACTCATGACTTTTTATGTAAACCTGCCATAAGTTATTTGGATCCTGGTATCACTTTTGTGTATGTTCTGAGATTACTTTACACCTATTTTAAGTCATGAAGTGAGAATGAGATGTATTTAGGTTATGATGACACATTTGTTTAGCTAAAATACTGTTGCTGAGTTCCATTATACCTGAAACCCTATCCCAGACATGCTTAACATGTTTTTCCAATGTGATGATACTCTTATCCTTTCCTGAATCTCATATAGTGATATTGTTAGTAACATTTGCATAATATGACCTCTGGTAGTTGTCCTTTATGTGTGTTCTTGTGATCCTGCACTCATTTTTGTTCTTCAGTACCGCTGTTTGTCCTTCATCATCCCACACATGCACACACTATTTTGATACTTCACTAAGCTCTCTTAAATGGATTAAACTTAGTTTGTGAGCTTTAAATAGAGTCTCTTGTTGCTATTGCTTGGACATAACATCATGCTTTATCCTCAATGAGATTAGTGTTATGTTAATACTATAAGAAAGTCCTAAATGAAGTTATGAATGCGTGACTTTTCTAATATCTTTTAGAAGTCCTAATTGCAACCTTTGAACCTGTTAGTATCCTTTTAGAAGTTCAAGCTGTAGTTTGGGTACCTCTGACAGTACCAGTAGAAACTCTAATCATGGATACTACTTTGAACCCCTATTAATACTCTGTGAATGTCCTAATTAAAGTTTTCAACCCGAGCCTCTTAATTAAGATTATTAATTTGTATTTGAAGTTGCTGACCTGTATTGGCATTCTTTAGAGAGCACCAGTTGTGGTAATTAACCTATAGTGTTGTTAACATTCCTCAAGAATCTTAATTATAATTGTTAATCTGTCTTCTCTTGATTTCCTTTAGAAGATAATTGAAGTTTTTGGTCGATATCTTTGTTCACCCCTTTTAATGAGTTTTAATTGGGGTTGTTAACCCATGTGTGTACTAGAGAACAAGGCCTAAGTTAAAACCAATCCTTGATTAGTTTAACTAAAGGTTGTTAAAGCATATGTGTTGTGTTCTCAAGTGTTTGATTCTTAACAATAATAGGATAGTGTTCCTGCCTCTAGGTGTGTTTGAAACTGATTTCTTTTGAACCTGCTTAGCATATTACTCATAGTGAACCATCCATTTAACTGTGAAGCATGGTCATAACAATGTGAATAGGTTGTCTTGCATTTTATAATATTCTGTTTTAGCCATCATGGGAAGGGTATTGCTTCTATGGTATGGTGTTGTTATGGTGATTGATTCACATTGAAAGTGCCTCATTGGCACTTAAACCTATAAGGAAGAATGAGTCGTTAGTGGTTGAGGGTATTTGGGAGTAGAGTTTAACTCTTGGTTGGGCAACTCTCCCCGGCGCAAGTATTGCCCTGGGCCTTAAGACCCTTGGGAACTTTGAAGTGTCGGGGGATTCAAAAGGGGTCTTTGACTTTGAGCGAAACTTTTCCCTTACCCTTTAATTTATTGACACTCATTATTCTCTTTGGGTTTAGTGTTTAATGACAACGAAAAGTATTCAATATGGATCACTTGTTATACATAGCCGCCACATTAGTATGACCTTCCTAATGTTAAATGTTGTTAATTGCCTTCTTTTATTTCTGTTCGCAAGTTTCATGTATGGACATGTATAGAGTATTGTTTTTTAATGACCTTCTCATTTTCTTGACAAGTGCAATTGTTGGGCCTGCTGAATTCTTAAGGAACTCAGGCCTAAGTCCAGCGTCGCTTTATTCTAGAAGTTCGAAGTCAGTTGTTGCCCGTTCTTGCTATTGTTGGCCTACCTTTTTGAGGCCCAAAACCAGAGTTCCTCCTCTCCCCTTACTCCCTTACTATTTAGTGCTTCACTACTCTATAGCCTTACTTCTTCATTGTCTTTTGTTGTGTTCTTGTTGTTTTATCTCTCACATGTATACAACAATTATCATATTGGATTGAATGCTTTTACTTTATATCTTAAATCATATTAACAACTTAGGCAAGACTTAAAGAACGTAGGAGTAAAAGAAATTTTGTTAGCAACTAATCCTCCATTCGCTAATCATAAGTTGTTCACATCATTAATTTGCTATGTTTTGTTAACCCTTTCTTGAAGATTTTGAAGCCTAAAAATAGCTTAGCAAACGACGACAATCCCTTTTTCAAACGAAAAAACAGAAATGAATCGCAAGATTGACCTTCTAAAAGAAAATCGATTCTTCTTTTTGTAAAACCAAGGTGCTGCCGCTCAACAAAGATTTTCAAACGATTTCCTCAAGTCTAAGATTTAAGAAGCCAAGGTATATCTTAAGCTCACTTTTATAACATATTCATCTTATTAGAGTAACATGAATATCTATTCTTTAAAAATAGAGTGTTTTATAACTTAGCCCTTTCTCACATGTTTTATAAATACAAACATCATACACATATTTTAAACTCTTCCAATCATACATACCAACATTATTTTCTAAGACTTCTTTATAAACTCACATCCTTTTAAAACTACACACCCTCTTTATAAATATCATGTTTTAATATATATAGTAAACGGTACGCCTGTAGCACCAGTTAAGTACAATACAAATAACTAATCATTTAACTTAGTCTAAGTCCTATGGAGCTACCTCAGGTAGTTTTTAAGGGGTACCTAACACCTTTCCCTTAGAAGAACGATAAACCTAACCCATAATCTCACCAGTTAGCAGACCGATAAAAGAACATGGCTTTAGTAATTAAATAGGTATCATAATATACCTTTAAATATTAGGTGGCGACTCTCTTTCATCAACAACAGAGAAACCATAAGTTGAATCTTGTTTTGACTAGTGCAAAATAGGGTGCAACAACATGGTAACTCTGATGGGGATTCCACTCTTAGGTTCTGACCTTAGCATACTTAGACTGAAATTGTCACTTGGATTTGTTTGTACATTGCTTTAACTGTATTTAACCTACAATTATGTGCTTACCTGCCTTACTTGCTCCTTATGCTTGTTTATTATCATGCATGTTATTATTACACCTCTATCTGTTACCGCTTTATATATAATGTCATCACACTTCTTCCTATCGAGTCTTGGCCATATACTATCACACATAATGGCATATGAGGGTCATCTTTTACACCCCTCCGAACCTTCTTTTCAAAACTCTTTAGTTTCAGAGAATGGCTTTGTCAGGTCAACTGACATAACTTCTCGCAGTCTTTAGTCCAATTCAAAAGTAGGAACACTCCACTCTAGCAAACATAGGTCATATTGCATAAACCTTAGGTGAGTCGGTCCTTGGCATCGACACACAATTATGAAAGCCACCCTAATGTAAACGGGTCATGCACCCAATGACATGACTTCTGTGGAAAGACGAACAAACCTGACGAGACACCTAAAGATCTGAAGCAAACACTTACCAAAACTTTTCTTTACCCACTTCAGAAATGGAAATCAACCAAAACATCCCCGAGATCAATATGGTGATGGGAGTGCCACACAAGCTGAAGTAGTGGTGGAAGAATATCCGCCGAGAGTACGGAGATGAAATTCAGACACACTTGAGGGAACTGACCGTTTTGCTAAATATCCGAGCAAACAAGGTGCTTACTCGCATGTTGATGCTAAGGTGGCGTTCAAGTTTGCTAATTGTGAGTTAGTACCTTTATTAGAAGAAGTTACCAGTTTCACGGAGCTTCCATTTACAGGAAGAAAACCGATATTATCAGTCACCATGCTTGGTTACAGGTTCCTAGATGCTCTAGGTCTGGAAAACAATCGAAGTCTGAGAAATATCAAGGATGGATGGGTGAGCCTAGATCAACTGTTCGATAGGTTTGGACACCGTGAAAGCTATGAATGGTATTTGGGAGAATTTCAGTGTGATCAAGCAACGTGGGAGAGTCTCGGGCCCTTAAATTTCTCATTGGCACTGTTAGGATTGTTGATTTTCCCCTAAAGAAGAGGTCGAATCAATATCAATTTGTTACCCATGGTTCTGGCAACATTCCATGGCAAGCTCCAAGCTATTCTGGTACCGATAGTATTAGCTGAGATTCTAAGGGCTTTGTCTGCGTGTGCATGAGGATATGATTTATTTAAAGGTTGTAACTTGGTGCTTCAGATCTGGGCCACATAATATTTCTTCCAGCGAGAGACCACAATCAACTACTTTGTGGGCGTCCGCAACATGATTCGCAGCCACAACGAGAGGATGAGACATTGGGTCTCCCCATATGGACAAGAAGAGTGGAGAGAAATGCTGACTAATCTAATTAGGGGATGGGTGAATTGGAAGCTGTCATGGTTAGGTGGGAGGGCAATCCTAAGGACTCCTCAGAAATACTTCATTAAGCTGATAGGACTTGAGGGGATCCAACCATACTCACCCCTACGGGTTCTCAGACATTTCAGGTTGATCCAGAATATGCCTCTATGGATGAGGACAGCTCTATATGAGGATAAGTACAATGGACATATTCCAATACCAAGTATAAGAAGGTTCCAAGAAGAGTGGAATGATCTGGTCACAATGCCAATGGGTCAAAACTCATGGTGCACTCTGGAGTATTATGTCTGGATCAACGAGGAAGATGAGCTAGCCCGACCAAGCAGAGAGGGTATAGCCTAGCCAGAGGACGCAATGGTTGCTTTGTAATCTACCATGAGATCCTTCCACATTACCTTGTGACTACCTCGATGCACTATCAAGTAGTCCTAGAATCCATTGATCACATGTTGCCAACTGCTGAAGATGATGACCAAGTAGTGCAGTGCATCCAGATAGAATCTGAGACAGAACCGAAGAAAGGCCCAAAAGAAGAATCTAAGTTCAATGATGACGGAGAGGAATTTGAATAAGATCTGGAGGAAGATCCAGAAGAGGAAGAGGAGATAGGGAATGATTCCGGGGATGGTTACTAGAAGTTGGTTGATTTCCCCTTCTTTCCCACTTTGTTCTTTATTCCCAGTTTCCTTATTTTTCCCTAAGGGAAAGTTGTTCAAGCCCATGTAGTTGTGTGAATGCAAAAAACGATGATGTAACCTTTGTTCCTACTTATCTCAATCCAAACACTATTAATGAAAACAAAATTTACTTCAGATCTGAATGTGTCAAATCTAATTGTTTATCAAATATCTGCGATTTAGGCCTACCTACGGCAATGAGAGGTCCCACAAATTCTAGGAAAATGCGCTTGCCTGAATACGTGAATTAACTGCTCTGTGTAACACTTTGTTTGCATAAATGAAGAAATTGACTTTTGTTTCTTTTTCTTTTTCTTTCATTTCTTACTTTATTATTACTCCCCAAAAGAAAAAGTTGGTTTATGTCGACCCGAAACTGGAGGAACCACCATATAACTTACAATCAAAGGGGAAGATGTCTGCGACAGAAAACCTGACCGAACATGCTTTGGTCATAGCCATAGCCCAGGGAGATCGGGAGAGAGGGACGATACGAGGAATGATGAACATGTGGCCAGTATGGCCCAAGATATGGAGTCTTTAAGGGAGGAGGTACAACATATCAAGGAACTAGCATATCTGGCCATGACAACGCTTCCGCCACCACCTTATTTCCCCTCTCTGGATTCAATTCCTGACCACTTTCTTTCTACATCATGCCAGGCTAACAACACCCCTACATCAGTCCCCACCACTCAAATCATACCTCCAGGAACCCCTGCAAACCCACCAAATCCTCCTATCCACACTCCTTACATACCACATTACGTTTAAATGCCACAAAACCCACCCGTTACCACTAACAAAATTCACACCCCTCCTCATGAAGGAGTAACCTTTACCACTCACCAAAATCAGCACATACCGGTGGCACATACCGCTGCACATGAGCAATATGTTCCTCTTGTATATGCCATTTCTGAACCTACCTTTACATCACCTATCACGGTCAGGGTGCCTTATGAGATAGACCAGCACACCGAGATAGAAAGGGAAGCTAGGGGAAGTGAAATTTTAGACTACGAGGATCTGTGTATCCATCTAGATATGGATATGTCAGTAGGGTATAATCCTCCAAAGTTTGATATCTTTGATGGGACGGGTGATCCCCACACACATTTGAGGTCATATTGTGACAAGTTAGTTGGAGTGGGAAGAAACGAGAAGCTGAGGATGAAGTTGTTTATAAGAAGTGTGACAAGAGAAGCACTTACCTGGTATACTCGACAAGACTCGCGAATATGGAGGACATGGCAGGATATGGCGCAAGATTTCATGAATCGCTTTTGATTCAACACAAAGATCACCCCCGATAGGTTTGCACTAGTAAACCTACAAAAGAAGTCATCCGAGTCATTCCAAGAGTATGCATGTCGATGGAGATCAGAAGCCGCCAGGGCACAACCTCCGTTGGACAACAGTGAATTGACTAATTATTTTATCAAGGCCTACGAAGGGATATACTTTGAAAAATGATGGGTATGATGGGGAAGAAATTCTTCGAACTGGTCAAAATGGGAGATTTCTTATAAGAAGGTATAAGATCCGGGAAACTACAATCCATGGAAGCACTGCAAGAAGCTAGCAAGAAAATCCAATCAGGGTCAATCTGTAGCGGAAATAAGAAAAAGGAAGAAGTCTCAGAAGTCGTCCCTTACTATCAACACATCCCACATCATGGAAACACTTCTTATTCCATTCATCACCACACGCCTACACTCCAGTCTACAACACACAACCATGTTACCACCCCAACCTCAATATAACCCACCTCGAGCCCATAACAACTCGAATCCACAACGATCATATGCTCTTGTCCAAACCACCACTCATCAAAACCGGCCCACTTATGCACCCCGACCTCGCCCGAATTTTGAAGAGAGAGGTCTCAGATATTATACCCCGATTGCTGAGCCTCTATCTCAATTGTTTGAAAGATTGAGGAGAGCAGGATTGATACATCCAGTGGAAGGAAGGGTTCTTGAGTATCCCTTAAAGTATTTTTTATGCAACCAAAAGGTGCGTGTACCAATCAAACATGACTGGGCATGATACTGAAGATTGTTTTAAGCTGAAAAATAAAATTGAAACACTGACCAAAAGCGGATCCATTCAGTAAACTCCGGCTCCGTCCAATGTGAATCGCAATCCGCTACTGAATCACCGGAATCAGGGAGTCAACGTGATCACCTTGGATGAAGAATATAACCTGAAAGGAACCATTGTCACAATAGGAAATGCAGAGGCCGCAAGGATCCCACCTCAAAGGACTCCGATGATCACAATACAATTGAGACCTACGATTACGGTTCAGACTTACCAACAATAACTTGTCGTTGCTACCGGTGACGAAGAGGGTTGGGAATACAAAATTGTTCCATGGACATATCAGTAAAAGGGAAAACCAAAAATGACAGACTTTGTGGCAGCCCATGGTACAACTAGGTCAGGGAGATGTTACGCTCCTAAGGATGCGAATTGAGAGAATTTGGGAAGAGAGCAGATTTAAAGAAGAAATATAATAGACCCCGAGGACGCAGAATTCTGGAAGAGAGTGTCAACCAAAGAATACTCCGTGGAGGAACTTCTGAAGAAAACTTGCGCAAATATCAATCATGGACTTACTGATGATCTCCGACAATCATAAGGATGCCCTGATGAGAATACTAAGTGGGGTAAGTGTGCCAAGAAATACCACCAGTAAAGCACTGGCTGCAACTATTGGGAAAATGGTCGAAGTAAATATGATCACTTTCCGAAGAGATGAGCTTCGTGTCGAAGGCGTGAGTCACAACAAGCGAGTACGGGCTGGAGTTCAACGCTAGAAGATGATATTGTTGAGGGAATGGGAAGGTTGTTCGTGACTATGATTTAAGAATGCTGTGAAAGAATTGACATCAAGACACCGACCATTCAGAATGCCGAACCAAGAGAGGAACTGTGGAATTGGACCACCAGCCCATCTTTGGTTCACAGGGAGTCTTAGTAGTGTCGAATTGTAGAAGTTTCTTTTGAAAAGCACACGGTCAATTTAGTTATGCACCGTGTCTATACCTTTTTGTCATTTGTGTCTTTTGAACGCTTAGACGTTCTTCTTTTGATGAAATAAAAAGAATCATTTTCTTAAAATATTGCTACTTTATTTACCGCTTTATTTATGCTTAATTTTTCTTTTTTCAGTAATCAAAATGATAAAAACTCACATTCCGCGATTTTGACATATAACGAAACCGTCGAGCAAAACGACCCAGATTACGAGGAATACGACAAGAGTATGATGCCAGACAATCTCCCCCAAGAGATCGAACAACTAGAGAGTCAGAAAAAGCCTAACCTTGAAAAAACAGAAGTGGTGAATCTCGGGAGCCAGGAAGACGTGAAAGAAACCCGAATCAGCATCCATCTAGAGGCAGAGCAGAAGGAAGAACTGATTGACATCCTCCGAAAATACATCGATGTGTTTGCATGGTCATATTATGACATGCCTGGATTAAGTACTGACATTGTCTCGCGTCGATTGCCTACCGATCCTGACAGATCACTAGTCAAGCAAAAGCCCAGAAAATTCAAGCTCGACTTAAGTCTGAGGATAAAGGAAGAAGTAACCAAGTAGATAAAGGCGAATGTAGTAAGGGTCACCAATTATCCCAGCTGGTTAGCAAATATCATCCTAGTACTCAAAAAAGATGTGAAGATCAAGATATGCGTTGATTATCGAGATCTCAACAAATCTAGCCCAAAGGACGACTTCCCTTTACCAAATATCCACATACTCATCGACAACTGCGTAAAGCATGAACTGCAGTCGTTCGTGGATTGTTTCACTGGATACCACCAGATCTTGATGCCCGAAAAAGATGCAGAGAAGATAGCCTTCACCACACCGTGGGGAGTTTACTGCTACAGAGTTATGCCGTTTGGCCTCAAGAATGCTGGTGCCACTTACATGAGGGCCATGGCGACCCTCTTTCACGATATGATTCACAATGAGATCCAGGTATATACGGATGACATCATCATCAAGTCTCGGAAAAGTTCATAACATTTAGATGATTTGAAGAAATTTTTCGAGCTCTTGCGAAGGTACAACCTCAAATTGAATCCGGCAAAATGCATGTTCGAAATTCTTGCTAGAAAATTGTTAGGCTTCATCATAAGCAGGAAAGAGATAGAATTGGACCCATCAAAGATCAAAGCCATTCAAGAGTTTTCACTGCCCAAGAGTAAGAAAGATGTGATCAGTTTCCTAGGTAGACTGAATTACATTAGTCATTTCATAGCCCAATCTACAGTAATTGGTGAACCTATTTTCAAGTTGCTGAAAAAGGACGCTGCCACAAAGTGGACAGAAGAGTGTCAGAAAGCCTTCATCCAAATTATGGAATATTTGTCAGACCCACCAGTATTGGTTCCTCCCGAGCCTGGGAAACCATTGTTACTATATCTATCAGTTTTGGATAATGCATTCAGATGTGTGTAGGGATAACATGACGAAACTGGGAGAAAGGAGCAGGCCATCTACTACTTAAGTAAGAAGTTCACATCATGCGAGGCCAAATAGACCTTGATAGAACACACTTGTTTTGCTCTAACTTGGATCACCCAAAAACTAAGGCATTACATGTCGGCATACACTACGCATTTGATATCTCGGCTCGACCCGCTCAAGTATATCTTTCAGAAGCCGATGCCTACCGGAAAGCTAGCTAAATGGCAAATTCTCCTTAGAGAATTTGACATTGTGTACATAACCCAAAAGGCTATCAAGGGACAAGCTTTAGCTGACCACCTCGAAGAGAATCTAGCGGGAAGAGATTACGATCCGCTCACTACGTACTTTCCTGACGAGGAGGTATTGTTCGCCGGAGAAGATATCATAGAGTCATACCCTGGATGGAGAATATTTTTTGACGGAGCAGCGAACTTCAAAGGAGTAGGAATTGGGGCCGTACTAATTTCGGAATTTGGACAACACTATCCAATATCAGCAAAGATAAGATTCCCTTGTACCAATAATATGGCCTAGTACGAAGCATGCATCCTTGGGATCAGAATGGCAGTCGACATGAACATCAAAGAACTTTTGGTCATAGGGGATTTTTGATCTATTGAAACACCAAGTCCAAGGGGAGTGGTCTACCAAAAATGTCAAGATCCTTCCATACCTGCACTATGTAAAAGAGTTATGCAAGAAGTTCATGAAGATTGAGTTCAAGCACGTTCTCAGGATCTAGAACGAGTTCACCGATGCCCTTGCAACTCTATCGTCCATGATTCAACATCAAAACAAGAACTACATCGACCCTATCGAGGTAGAGATCAGGGATTAACATGCCTATTGCTTTCAGGTAGATGAAAAGCCAGACGGTAAACCATGGTACCACGACATCAAGAGATTCCTCGAAACAAGAGAGTACCCAGAGAATGCCAACAATACTCAGAAGCGAGCACTCAGGAGGTTGGCGAATCATTTTTCCTTAACGGGGAAGTCCTGTATTTGTTGGAACAATAGAGTACCCAGAGAATCCCAACTTGGATTTGTTGGGATGTGTAGATGTTGCTGAGGCAACCAGATTATTGAAAGAAATACATGCAGGAACGTGCAGACCCTACATGAATGGGTTCACATTAGCCTAGAAGATCTTGAGAGCTGGATACTTTTGGATGACCATGGAAAGCGATAGTATCCACAACGTGCAGAAATGTCACTAGTGCTAGATCCATGGGGATTTCATCCGGGTTCCGCCTAATGAGTTAAATGTGATGGGTTCTCCTTGGCCGTTAACTGCTTGGGGCATAGACGTGATTGGACCTATAGAGCTTGCTGCATCAAATGGGCACCGTTTCATCTTGGTAGCCATCGACTACTTCACCAAATGGATCGAAGCATCTACCCAAAAGGCCGTCACAAAGAAGGTAGTGGCGGATTTTGTCTGAAACAACATCGTTTGCCAATTTGGGATACATGAGCCAATCATCACTGATAAGAGAATTCTACAAAAGATCGTCTGCTGATTTTGGGATACATGAGTTAATCCACAGCCTATATACCACAAATGAACAGGGCAGTTGAGGTAGCCAACAAGAACATCAAGAGAATTCTACGAAAGATAGTGGACAATCACAAGCAATGGCACGAGAAATTATCCTTCGCCTTACTGGGTTATCGGACCACCATGAGAACATCCACTAGGGCAACGCCGTACATCTTAGTAAATGACAACCAAAGCCGTGACACCCGCGGAGGTCGAGATACCATCCTTAAAAGTCATCCAAGAGGCCAAGTTGGATGATGCAGAATGGCCACGGGTGAGATAGGAGCAAATCATGCTCATTGACAAAAAGAGAATGGATGCAGTATGTCATGGTCAGCTATATCATAATAGGATGTCCAGTGCATTTAACAAAAGGGTGAAACCTCGCCAGTTCACATTGGGGAAATTGGTTCTGAAGAAAATCTCCCCCGATCAGGAAGAAGCCAAAGGAAAGTTCGCACCAAATTGGCAAGGTCCTTATGTGGTTCACCGAGTGTTGTCGGGTGGAGCTCTAATCTTGGTAAAAATGGATAGAAGAGTCAACACGAAGCCCGTCTACTCAGAAACAATCGAGATACACGATGTTTGAAGGCAAATAGAGTTAGGTTTTGCTGCAATTGAACTACGTTCAACCAGACTTCCCATGGAGGGATACGTAGGCAACCACATAGGGTTCAGTTTCTCTCTCTCATTTGGTTTGTAATAGAAAATCCAAATATCATTTTGTATGATTGCTCTGGATCTATGCCGACTTGATTTCCTTGGGAAGGTATACGTAGGCAGTCCTCATCGAATTCAGTCATCTTTTGTAATTAAACTACGTTCTGGCCTGATTCCATTTGGATACGTAGGCAGTCTAAGTCAGACTTGGCCATTTCATTCTTAATCTCATAATTTTGCTTTTATTGTAATCGAACTACATCTTGACTTGATTTATTTGGATACGTAGGTTGCCTGAGTCAAGCTCAGTCATATTCATCATATTTTTATCACATCTACGAACTACGTTTAGACCTGATTCCATTTTGTATACGTAGGCAACCTGAAAGGGTTTGGTCATAACCTTAGGCAACCTTTGTAATGCATTAGTTCGAATTAGGACGCAGTCGTAATGGCAAGCAACCGCATCATCAAAATCATCGTGGAAGATCGACATCAACGGGGTAGAGTTTTCAAGAAGCAGTGCTCACATTCAGAGAACCTTTCATAGCATGTCATAATCTTGAACGACGACACTTGCCATAAAACAAAAATTTTCTAAAAATGTTTTCTAAATGTAGTAATTTGTTCCACCTACTGAACTTTGTAGCATAACCATATCAAGGGTTGGGGAAAAATCGATATGGTGGTCGACACAAACCAACCTCCCACTCCCACTAAGAATTTTTCTTTGAGTACAGGGTCAATAGGTTGCAAGGAAATATTGGGAATACACTGGGAAAAATGACGGATTATCCACTTTCTCAGGATTATCACCCTTCTTTCTTTATTTAACTTTTCTGGTACAACTGAAACTAGTTCTTGATGTCCTTTGCAGGTATCTTGGAGTCAGACCATTGATGCGAAAAAGGCACACTGTACATAGCAAACTGTCTGCTCAACCAATCAGAGCAACTTGTACAAAACGAGCCGCTGACTTCACCAATTGGAGCCCTGTATATAGCAATCTGTCTGCTTAATCAATCGAAGCACCTTGTACAAAACGAGCCATCGACTTCTCCAGTTGGAGTCCTCTATATAGGAAATAAACTCAATTGATCAGAGCGTTCTATACAAATCAAATGTCGGTTTCGCCAATCTAAGCCTTGTATATAGCAGATTGTTCACTCCCTCAACGGGACAATCCGCATCGCTGCTCCATCATATCGGAGGCCAGAATAGACAATCGCAAAAATCGTCACCAACGTTCTACCAATCGATGGTCGCAACTTAGCTTTGTAGCCAAGAGTATCTCTTGGGCATGCTTTTGTTTTCCTTTGTTATTATTTTGAATGTTTTGACGTTTTGCTCATGTAGCTTCAGGAATGATTATGTTTTTAAGTCAATCGCTCCCAAGCGGATACTTTACATTTTTCAGTTCAAAGCTCTCCCAACAAGCGGAGACACACTCTACAAGTTAAGCTCTCCCAACAAGCGGAGACACTTTCAATGCAAAACTCTCCCAACAAGCGGAGATGTATTCTACAACTACTCCCAACACGAGGAGACTCAATGCTCCGACAAATGTGGAACGGTACATTGCTCGGATAACAAATCGAGTCAAGTTCAAGTATCCCATCATCCCGACCCCAAATAACGGTTGTCCGACAGCAAGGCATCATCATTCCTGCATCATTTACATCACATCTTAACATATTCTGCATTGGAATTTATGGGTATGTGTGTATTTCGTTTTTTGCAGGAACAAATATCGCGACGTGGAACTCCTTCTAAGCAACAAACCAAACTACAACGCCATGAGGGACAATAAACTCATTAGCAGGCCAAGGATCTGAGCTCAAGTTTGAAACGACCAGTAGAACTCCAATTTTTCAAATCTTTCAAGTCAAGTCGCAAATTCAAAACTATCGTGAGTACCAAATCTTTTGACTCGCAGTATCGTATTAGGGCAATTCCTACGAGCATCGCTTCCTCAAAGTCCTCACTCCAGAACTACATGAGGTCTGATCTTCGTTAAGCCCGATGTATGTAAGCAATTCAAAGCCAGAATTAGGCCCAATTCCCCAAATTTTCTCCTAGAAATTTTCAAAATCATATAGCTCATAACCCCCGTTCCATTCCTGCAATGCATGTCTAAAGTCGGGACAAAATTTTCTTTGGTTCAATTTCTTTGACCAAAAACTCTTTCATCATCTCCGGTCAAAGAGGGGCAGCTGTTGACGGCCAATTTTGACCCTCACTTTTGAAATTAATTTATTTGTACTTAATAATTTATAATGAATGCTTGGAAGTATTTTCTATCAATAAATACCTATTTTTACAAAAGTAATTAAAATATTAGTTTTAAAATTAATAACCTAGTATGGGTATTATGTAATTATAAGTATACTTACTATTTTTATACTATTAAAATAATTTTTAAAATACACCATAGAGGCTTTATAATTCTTTTAACAAATTACTTCTTTAATTCCTCATTAATTAGATTACTATATTAATAATTCAAACTTAATGTTATAATTTAGAAAATAAAATATCTTATAAATAATTAATTATAATAATTAGTGGTATATTCGATATTTATAATTTTACTATATTTTATTGAAAATAATTAAGTTTATTTAGTTTAATTTCAAAAGGGATTAAAAGGCTATAATTGCTATTTTTAATTAAACATGGGTTGGCTACCATTTATATCAACTCGAGCCCAATACACCAGCTCATATCTGAAAATGACCCAGTCCAAGCACCCCTCCAATCCACCTTGGCAATCCTTTCCATTACCTTTAAACCAATTAGAGCTTGCCATGTCATCTATCTCCTACACACACAAAACAAACACAACTAATTCGGGCCACCCATTTTTACGATCAACGGTTCATGATTTTTGACTATATTTCCGCTTTAAATTTAAAATATCCAGAGATTTTATCCTAACCGCTGGATCATAAGGATCCAATGGCAACCAAATTCCCCACAAAAAAATATTTAATCCCAAATTATCAGGATCGTTGATCTCAAAGATTAACGGCCCCGATTTGATCTCCTAAGCTTAACCTAGATACCCAACCCCAACTATCCCCAAACCCTAATCATTCCTCACCACACTCAGTCATCCCATTTCCCTTTTTTCTCTCATTTCTCTCAAACTCACCGGACCAATCAATCATGAAAACCTTGCACAAATTAGTGCAACGTTGTGAATCAAACCACAAATCATTCTTATTGTTACCCAAATCCGCGAATCATGTTGCTTCTTTCCTCTTTCGTTGTTGAGATTCAAAATCCCCCAAATCCGAAAACCCTAACCTAGAGATAAAACTTCAAATTGTCGGTGGTCATTCAAATCCATGTCATACATGGCCATCCGTCTTGACTCTGTACTACGAATCTCGTCATTCTCTCTCCGTTTCCACCATTTAATTTCAAAAGCCATAATATTGAAGTTACAGACAAAAGGGTAAAATCTCAAATCGTCTTAGATTTCTTGTGTTCTTTCAAGTTAAAGTGCATGAGAAGACTCCTTTGAACTTCATCATGAATATTCTATACCCAGAGGTCAAACGTGGTGACCTTTAGGTTTTTGGGCTTTTTTCGATGGGTCGTTGCCATTAATGGTCTGCACTCCACTCAGGTAAAAATCAACTACTATTTTTCACCTTTGCTCGTCTATGATTTTTACTCGATTGTGCTTGCATCGCCGCTCCTCCGTCACTCTCCACTATCAATGTGAATCTGGAACCTTAAGGCTTCACAGTCACTATAAATAGGCATTGTTTAATGTTCTCACCTAAGACACAGAAAATATACACCAACTAAAACTAACATTTTTGAAGAATTTAAGATACAATAGAGTATTTTCTCAAGCCTTTTCGTTTGAAGTTTCGAGTTTTCACTCAACATCTGCTTCTCTCTGTTGATACCCAATTTTCCCTGATATTTCTAATATATATATATATATATATATATATATATATATATATATATATATATATATATATATACCTTCAAAATAGTATGTTTGCATCATCATCTAGTTTATGAACCTATAAAAGCATTTTTCATAATTTTTCATAATTTTTAAAGGCTTTAAATTAATTTCTTTCTTTATTTTTATTGTATAAGTATCCAATAATTATCCTTCAAATTATTTTTATGATGATTTAATCATCCAAACTCATCATTTACACCAACATGTATGTTTTTAAATATTTTACTGCATTTTTGTATAATTACATTTGTATTTTTAGGCTAATTGCACTTTTTTGTTTTTGCAATAATAGCCTATATTCATGTATAATTACATTATTTATGCCAAAATAGATTTTATATTTTTACAATGTCAAGTTATTATTTTCAATCATTTTAGTGCACAAATAATATTTTTTTATTTACTAATTACTTTCATAAACTATTTATTTATAAAAATACCGGGTATTTAAATAATAGCCTAATTTTAACCTATTTTCGGACCTAAAACTACCAACCTCAGCCCAATTACCCCATACACCAGCCCAATTATCCTACACACTAGCCCAATTACCCAAGCCCAAAACAAATCCCCTTTATTTTATAACCCAACTGGTAACCCATTTACACGACCCGCCCAGCTCCCTCCTATCGTCTTGGCCGTTGATCTCAAGAGATCAACGGCCCCTAACAAAATAACCTCTTTTAATTACCCCCTTTTCACCCAAACCCTAAGCCATTTGCCCCCTAACCCATTTGCCCCTTCACCCGCCGCCCTTGAACTCTCTCAAACTCCCCTTCTCTCTCGTCAAACCCTAGCCGCCGTAACCCCTTATCCTCTCCGATTCCAGTTCAAACATGGAATCAATCCATGATTTACTTACCTATTTTATAATACTCTATCATTATACGCATGTTTTTGGCATCACTTAGTTCTTGCCCTATTTTTGGCAAGAACTACCTCTCAAGAACGAGCCGATTCACTTTGATTCTATGAAGATCTAGACGATCTTCTGTCTTTATACATGTTATATTGAATGGTCCTTGTATTTTTGGTCCGATTCAAGGCGTCAGTCTCAACTAGGGTTTGAGATTTTCCCTTATTCTTTATTGATTTCTGATTGATACTCTTCCCTTTCTTATGTTTGACTGATATTTTTCTTATTTCTGTTTAACCCACCGTGTTTCCCTTATTTTTACTTTATTTCACCTAAATCTGACTCTAATTGATCTTTGTGTGATATTTTCCTTATTCTCTGTTGTATCCCCTTATTTTAAGTGTTATTTGCATGATTATATTCTCTCATTCTCTGTTAATTTACTGAACTCCCTTGTTTTACGTATCATTTGCCCTAAACAATCGATTCTAATTGATTCTGTGTTTAATATTTACCGTGTTTCCTATTTTATGTATGAAATATGCTACTATATAAACCCCTCTCATAAAACCCCTCAGAGGGGATTGTAACCTCTGAATCCTTACTTTGTTCTCACTACTCCTTTCTCTTACTCACTCACTGGCACACTCAAAAGCTCTCAAAATTATTGAACAACCTACTCCGGATCAATCACTACTCGGAGCCCATTCTCGAGGCTCTTGTGAACTCTGAAGTATCAGGGATTTGGCATTTTTGCTACTACACTCTGCACTCTTTTAATTCTGCTACTGGTTAGTGTTTAAACCTTTATAATGTTTAATTTCTTTCCTTCTTTCTGCATATGTATCTGAACTTTGGTTAAATTATGATGGTGTTCATCTTTGATATCATTTTGTGTTAATTGATGCATGAGAATAGTCTACTGTTCATGTCATGCTTTACCATAATCTGCAACCTGTGATCTCTTATCTCCTAGTATTAGTTCTATACCCATGTAGCATCTTAACATGTTAATTTGGACTTCAGTATTGTGGTTGTATGCTGTTTTGCATGTAATGCTTAGATAATAGCTCTATGAGAACCCCTTTACTTGAATGAACTTTCAATGAATCCTGTGTATATTGGAGTGTTTTAAGACCTGTTCAAACTCGTTTCATGTTGTCCTGGATTTCCAGCTCTACTTTTCTAAGACTCTTGTGATAACATGTTTCCTAGTATGTCTTGGTCTATCTGTTATTCTCTCCTTTCTGTGGTTATCAACATGTGTATCCCTCTATTGTGTTCAAGTGTTGATTAATGTGGCATTAGGTTAGACTAAGTTTAATTTAGACCCTTATATGTCCACTAGTGCACCTTATGTATGCTTGCAAACCTGTCTCTTCTCTTAGTTCCTATGATGTTTGTTTATGTAATACTCTGTTATGTGCCCCTTGCTGAACCTACTGGCTTGCTTGACTATTGTGCTGTGTGTTCAGTTCAGTGATCTCTATCTACCCTCCTTACTTGTTACTTTGACATTCTAAATTCCTATTTTTAGCCGGCTGAAAGCCAAGGCTATCTAGGCTTTGTTGTTGGCCTTCCTAGTGTGAGCACTGCTCGGGGTCCAATTGAGACCCTTGTGAACTCTGACACACTAAGGTTAGGTTCTAGTCATTCTTCAACTTCTAAAAAAACTATCCCTAATACCCTACCTCCCTATCATGTATTGTGTTAATTCCAAGTGATGCAATATTTGGTGTTGTGGCTCACTAAAGGGGTCAGAACTCCCCTATGGACCTGTGATTGTGTGGCATGCTAGGCTAGAAATGTTGGAGGCCCAGCAAGGCTAGGTATTTAGTTGTTTATTTGGGCCTGCTATAGGCCTGTCTATTGCCATGTAATATTAACATTTTACTTGTTAATCTGGGCATGTAATAATACTTTGTATAAACAAGTGGGGTGTTAGTGAAAAGGGAATGGGTAGAATTCTATATCTACATGCCATAGGTAGATAACATGCCTATTGGACTTGACAATGTGTTTGCTATATGTGTTGTTCGATTGCATGAGCTCTATAGAAATTATGATATTAGGAGAAGCACACACACACCCTACTTGTTTACTATTCAGACGCTATGTCTATTGTTACGTGGTTATAGACAACATACCCATATGAAGTGAGCACTTTGTATGACTACTCAGTTATTCACTAAAAAGCATGCCTATAAGATGTATAATATCTGCTTTGTCGACTTAGAAACCATGCCTATAGGAAATCACACACTTCACTTAACTTGTCTAATACCTGCACATTATTCAAAATCATGATCTTTTGACTAAATATTTTACCTGCTCTTATGTTTGTTTCTATCCGATTATTAGGTATCATGCCTATAGGGAATGAATGCTAATAACAACCCTTTCAATCTGCACCACGCTTAATAGATATCATGCCTGTAGGATTTTAATTACTTAAGTTCCCTATTGCATCATACTGTCCATCTAGAAAGCATGCCTATAGGAGCTAAATATGTATAAAATCAGCTCAAACTGTCAACCTTTAGAAAGCATGCCTATAGGAGCTAAATATATGAGAATCAGTCCCAATCGCCAGTATCTAGAAATCATGCCTATAGGACATCACTACTCGCTCTTCAAACGCGGTTATCCACGCGATTATTAAGAAGCATAAGTAATTTTGAGCATTTTCAATAAGTTTTATTGTCTCTACTGCGTAAATCACTTAGAGATCATGTTTATAGGTTTAATAACTTATAACCTGTAGTCTCAATAATCAGCGTGTAATACCAAATACTCCTAAACTGTATAGTCGCTTAGAAATCATATCTATAGGTTCCATACAACCCCTCCCCCCCATAATCTGCAAATCAGTTAACTTGGGACAACAACACCACATATACGATATTGAATTCAGCATCACCTAGAATCCATGCATATAGGACTCAAGTCTCAAATTCTGAAACTATGTATTGCTTAAACTGCCCGCGTGCATTTGTTTGTTTGTGTGTGGAGGCTAACTTGAGCCCTTAATTGCCTTTACATGAAGTCCAACTTATTTTTATATGTCGCCTAGTTTTATCATTTTTGAGTAGCCTAAGTAAAGTCTAGAACTACCCAAATAGAGGTCCAAAGCCTCCTGGACCGTAGGCATGGGACGGGTAATGCACGCATAGGGTACGAGTTATAACTGAACTAGTACGCTTTAGGTAACAACTTAAAGATAGTAATCGGGTAGCAAGAGATGATAGTCTGTGCCCACTGAATAATACAAGTAACACCCCATCTGAAGGGAGTTACGAAGTATTATTTATGTTGCACGGGGTGATCCTTTAGGCTAAAAAACTTAGGACCCCCCTATTTTCTTTATTTTCCTACTAGAATAAAAAATAGTTGTACCCTCTGTTCAAAAATCTGTTTATAATAAACTTCTTAAATTTTTTTGCTCTCTCTTCGTTTATTTGATCACATAGACTAATTCATATAATTTGAGTTCGGCCGGGACCCACAGTTATGGACCTCGAAGAGTGCCTAACACCTTCTTCTCGAGGTAATTTGAGCCCTTACCTGATTTTTGGTGATGCAACCGGTTAATCCAGAGTTATCTGCAAATAGGTACCCTAACACACCTTAATCCGTTAGGTGGCGACTCTCTCTTTTAACACTCTTCCTTTAAAATAGTTGTCACGTGTCGAAGCCCGATTTTGCGAGAAAGAAAGGGGCGCGACAGCATGGCGACTCTGCTGGGGATATATTTTAGGCTCTTACCATTTTGAACTTGGTTTATCTAAATTAGTCTCTCTCGATAAGCGTGTCTTTATTATTTTGTTGATACTTGAACATCCCGCTCCCATTCTCCCTTTTATTGCTACATGCACACCCTCTTCCTTATTTCCCCTTTATGTGAACTCATATGCAACTCTTCCCTTAATCTGGTTACAATATGCATCCAACTGGCTCCAACTTTTTAAATTTTGTTCTATCATGACTTTCCCAATCCTTACCCCTTTATTGCTTCATTACAATTTTTTTATATTATACGAACTAACTTCTTCCCTGTTTTTCTTTCTTTTCTGTCTTTACATTTATTAAATACTGCATTTATCGCTTTTATCATGAAAAATACTTGACAACGTGATGTTTTATTTTTGCATAAAGCATGCTCTACATCATTTTTCACTCGTGCGCAATTAATACCATAGCGGCACTTGATGAGTGTCCGCACTCTTCCTTTATTACCCTTTTTAAATTTGAAAAGGTTTATTTGTGGTAAAACTAGTCGATCAGCGATGCAATCGACGGTTCCGTGCCTTTCCTTCTCAAGTTGTCCACTTGAGGGTACCGGTCTAGACTCTTCTAGAAACCCTCACTCTGATATTAACTGTGCATGCATCATGTCTAAACCTAGTATGGATTAGAATGCTATCTACGTAATAACCCCCTAAGGCAAGACTTGTCCAAAGCCCATCGGGTTTTCCATAATCCTAACGGGCACGATCATGATATGTGCATTATTTGGAGAAAACGTGCTGATATGCTAATCATTAATGCGTAAATAGTCGGATCTGGAGGGGAAAGGTCTAACTTTATATGTTTTGCATAAATGAGGCCCGAAATCCCCAGGTTCGGCATGGTTCGAAGTATCCCACCTTTGTTGTTAGATTGGTGGGAAAATCTCTCGCCAAGCGATAAAAACCATGTGAAAAGAGTTCTCGGGAATTTACCTTCTTTGCTAGACATTCATCCAAACAATGTACTGATTGAGGCCGCTGCTATGTTCTGGGATGAGGAGAGGACTGCTTTTCGTTTCGGTGACATAGAAATGACTCCCCTTCTAGAGGAAATAGTAGGCTTTGCTGGGCTTCCCTGGGACAGCCCTAGTTTGTTGGTACCGGAAAATTGCACTTCTCGAGGTTTTCTGAAAATGATGGATTTTAGAAGGAATGATGAGTTAGTCTACCTGAAGAAGTCTTACATACCATTCAACTTCCTTTACGAGCGTTATGGACATAACAAGTCCTACCATCTTTATCATGATGAATTTGCTATCACCTCTCTTGGTTGAACTCATCGCCGGTTTTTTGTGTTCATTGTCTGTTTTCTGGGGATGCTGGTATTCCCAATACAAGGAGAAAGGATTCACACTCACTTAGCTACGGTTACTAAGACCCTAATGGAAGGAATTGAGGGACAGACTTACACTATTGTCCCAATGATCGTAGCGGAGATATACCGAGCCTTGGACCGTTACAAGAAAAGATATAGGCATTTTGAGGGTTGCAATTTGTTACTGCAAATATGGCTGTTGGAACATCTTCAAAGGGGACAATACCGTCAAGAATTTCCGCGGCGACCATGCAATGATCACATAGCCTTTCACCATCCGAAAAGAATGACTTTTATCCCGGATAGGTTTGCACAACCAGGAAACGTTCTGGGATGGGACAACTTCTTTATCAATTTAACTAACGACAAGGTCCATTGGATGTTCAGGTGGTTCCCTACTAGCGAATTCATCATTAGGTCAAGAGATGTTCCTCATCTAGTGCTAATCGGATTAAGGGGTATCTATCCTTATGCTCCTATCAGAGTCATGAGGCAAGTTGGGAGAAAACAGTTTATACCACGAGTTTCCAAAATAGTTCATTACAAAGCAGATTTCCAAGGGAATGTCATTCCATTCAAGTTCGAGGCACATCACATGTGGCATCAAAAGATTATTGTGGATAAAGATACCATCGAGCCAGACAGGTATCATGCCGGCCATGTGTACTTCTACACATCATGGTCGGTCGATGACATAGCAGGAGAGGTCAAGCCAGGGGTTGATTTGAGGAATAGGGTCATAGACGATGATGCTGAAGCACAAGTCAAATACAGGAGGTTACGCAAAAGAGTCTTTGAATCTGAGGCCAGGCATTTGGAACAATATAAAGTGGACATGGAAGCAATCAATGAATGGAGGGTAATCGCTACTAAATCAACAGAAAGGTTGGAGTATTTGGAGCAGGGTTTGATGGAACTTGAGGGAAAGATGAGGAAAAGGGTCTCGAATTATCAGAACGCAGAGGGCAATGAAGGAGGACATCTAGCAAGGGCGTATCTGCTATTGGACATGCACAACCTGGGGAATCTGATAGACGGGATTAAGAAAGCCAAGCTTGGAGAAGGTCCCTCTGGGACCAAGTAGATTAGGGGTGATGTTTTCTAGATTCGTTTTAGAATTTGATTTTAGTAAGGCAAATGCCACTAGTGACTCTTTATAATTATTGTCGTTTTAGTAGAGATTTGGTTTATTTATCATATTAATGAAATGATGCAGTTATCGGCATTGAGTTTTCTCCAAAGCTATATGTCGCTAGGCCTACCTTGGGCATGATGAGGTCACCAAATTAGGACGCGAATTCTGCAATACGTGTTTAAATATCCTTTTAATACTCTTTACTGACTTGTTTACCTTTTGTTTTTCTTCTTTTCTTTGTTTATTCCCATCCCCTAAGGTTGGTTTGTGCATACTGGCATCATCAGCATATCATACCAGATCTAGAGGTCCTCCACCTCCTCCTCCTCTAAGTGATCCTAAGAATAAAGGAAAGGCTAAGATGGATGACCTGAGCGGTATCAGGAAAGAAAACGCTACACATGCAGAGAATGTTGAAACTTCGGATGGTCGGGGTACTCCGGCACACAACGACTTGGTTTTGCGATTAGAGAAAAAGATACTGGAGTTACAAGGGGAAATTTAGCAGGTCCGTAACCTGGAAAATCTTTCCCTTACCCTGAATGTTCCCGACATCAACCAACAAAATGCCCAAAACTCAACACCTTCTCAAAACACACAAAACCAGCACCCGAAAAATCCTCGCGCACCTTATCAATACGCCATGCCTCCCCAAAATCCTAATCCTCCACCAGCACTAACTCCTCCACAGCATCATCATCATCCAACCTAGTACCCACAAACTACCACATACCACACTCCTTAGAATGTACCACAGCCTACTCCTGAGTCGTAAAACTCAACCAATGACCACTATTACGCCCAGATTCCCGGAGTCCACCAAAGCAATCCCATATATGTGGAAACCTTATCCCACACCCCACAACAGACCATATACATACCTGAATCTGCCGAGAAGGACCGTTCATCAAGAACATGGCAGAGGAACTCAAGAAACTTACCAGCAGGGTTCAAAATGTTGAAGGGGGCAAAGGCGTTGAGGGTTTGAATTATAAAGATTTGTGTATTCAGCCGGACGTAGAACTTCCAGAGGGTTATAAACCTTCCAAGTTCGAAATGTTCGACGGAACATGTGATCTGAAGGTGCACTTGAGAACATATTGTGACAAGCTTGTAGGAGTTGGCAGGGATGAAAGAATCCACATAAAGCTGTTCATGAGAAGCCTCACTAGAGATGCCCTGTCTTGGTACATCAGTCAGAACCCAAAGAAATGGGTTAATTGGGTAAGCATGGCATCATATTCATGGATCGGTTCAGGTTTAACACAGAAAACGCACCAGATGTTTTCTATATCCAAAATCTCAAGAAGAAGCCAACGAAAACTTTCTGCGAGTATGCTACTCGGTGGAGGTCTGAAGCTGTAAAAGTAAGGCCAGCGCTGGAAGAAGAACAGATGAATAAGTTCTTCGTCAGAGCTCAGGATCTGCAATACTATGAAAGATTAATAGTTATTGATAACCATAAATTTTCTGATAACAACAAGTTGGGAGAGAGAATAGAAGAAGGGATCAAAACCAGAATGGTGACAAATTTTGAAGCACTCCAAGCCACAAATAAGGCCCTGCAGTCAGGAGGTATCTCCAAGAAGAAAGAAGTAGGTGCAGTAATGGTAGCCCAAGGTCCGAAGTCTCCTCTCACATACCAAATACCTCCACCCACATATCAGCCTTCACCTCCAGCCACATATCAGCCTTCACCTCCTATATACCGACAACCTGCCGCCACTTACCATACCTATAACACCCAACCCGTATACTACCACTCACCACAGCCCACCAAAACTACCAAAAACCTAGACCAAATTTCGACCGCAGACCACCCAGACAATACATCTCAATTGCTGAACCTATTGACCAAATGTAAAAGAGACTGAAGGTTGCCGGTTGTATCACTCTCATTCCCGCTGTCGCCATGAAAAATTCCTTTCAATGGGTCAATCCAAATAAGACATGTGCCTATCACTCAGGCATGAAAGGTCATACTATTGATGAGTGTCGTAATTTGAAGGATAATATTCATACATTAATCGACACCCAAGTCATACATGCAAATGAGGTTGTGCCCAATGTCCGTAACAATCTTCTCCCGGATCACAGGGGCGGGGGGTAAACATGATAGAGACCGATGAAGAATGGGACTCAGAGGGGTCAATTGGACTCATTCGAGAAGGGGATAATCCTGAAACGTCTCCAGTCACTCTCACACCTATCATGGTACAAACTCAGGCACCAATTGAAGTTGAGGTAGCTGCACCAACTCTGTTTAAGGTTGAAGTAACAACACCCTCCATCGTGATGGTAGCACCTACACCGTCTTATAAGTCTAATGCTATACCATGGGATTATGTTGCAGAAGCAAGAAGGAAAGGAAAAGGAAAAATGGTGCAGCACAAGGTATGACCAGAACTGATAGGGTTTACACGCCCAAGCACTTGGTTGGGGGGAACAAGTAAAGAAGCCGCTTCCAAGCAGCCCATCATTGAAACCGACCCGAATGATCTTTGGAGAAAGGTGCAAGCAAGGGAGTATTCTGTGGTTGATTATTTGAACAAAACCCCTACTCAGATTTCCATTCTATCATAACTGCAAAATTCTGAGGCACACAGGAATGCGTTGATAAAAGTGTTAAATGAGGCTTATATGCCCAACAACATTATCAGTGGAGAGATGGCCAATATGATAGGACAAGTGTTGGAAAGCCACAAGATCACTTTTCATGAAGACGAGCTACCACAAAAAGGACTAAGTCACAACAGGGCACTGCATATCACAGTGCAGTTTGAGGATAAGTTCATTGTTAGAGTCCTGATAGATGGGGGTTTGAGTCTTAACATATGTCCACTAACTACTCTGAAAAGATTGGGTAAAGGCCTGCAGGAGATACGAGCAGGAAGTATGAATGTAAAAGTATTTGATGTCTTAAAGGGCCACAATTGGGGAAACCAACCTCAGCCTACAGATGGGCCCAACCTGGTTTGATGCTGAATTTCAAGTGTTGGACATATCTGCTAACTACAACCTATTGTTGGAATGACCTTGGATACATGCCGCTGGGGACGTAGCATCTACTCTACATCAGGTCATGAAGTTTGAGTGGGACCATCAGGAAGTGATCATCCATGGGGATGGAAGTAATCCCATTTACACTAGTCAAACTATTCTGGTCATCGAGAATAGAAGGAAGTTGGGTGGAGAAACATACCATCACATCAAGCGCGTCAACGCAATTGAAAAGGACAAATAGTGGAACAGTAAGATAGAAGGCATACTGGCATGGATAGGGTATGAGCCTGGCAAAGGTCTCGGTAAGAATCTCCACGGGATCACCAAACCAATACAGCTAAAGCGTCACGGCACAACTTTTGGGCTTAGGTATGAATACACCCAGCACGAGTATCAGAATTGGTCGCCACCATGGCTTGGTCCTTATTACCTTCTAGAGAAACCAGTACCACATTTGAGCCAGTAATTTCATCAAGCTGACAGGATGTGGGAGTCCGAAAAAGATGAAGTTCTAGCTGGTGTAAGGAATCTGTTTTTGGATGATGAAGACATGGATTGCAGTGTGATAGTTGAGGAGGAGGAGGAGGAAGGCCTCATTATTCAGACCGTGGAGAAGGGAGTTATTCTCAAGAACTAGACTGCTTCACCATCAAGGGCCCATCAAGTTCTTGGGTAGCCTGGCAATTAGCATCATTTATTTTAAAAGGAATGTTTTATGAGCATTTAAGACATTTTTAGTATTTTGTTTTAAGCATGTTTTGTTTTGAAATAATTGCTCGGGTCATCGAGTCGTACCTATTTGGCATTTTCAAGATTTATCTAAATGCATTGTTGTTTTTAGTATTTATTATTATTCTTTATATTTTTTCTCTACAGCATTATTATTACCTATCCTGATGAACTTACGACTGCGACATGTAATGAGATAATGCAACATAAGGATAGTGATTTAGAGGATCTGGAAGAGGATATAATGCCCAAGGAATTTGTCAGAGAAGTGGAAAACTTTGAAAACAAGCCTAAGTCCAATTTGTATGAGACTGAAACAGTTAATCTAGGAGACTCCGAAACAGTCAAGGAAACACCTGTAAGCATTCACTCGTCACCATCAGATAAAGAAGAATACATTCGTTTCCTGAAGGAATATGAGGATATATTTGCATGGTCCTACGATTATATGACCGGTTTGAGCATGTCCATAGTGGATCATGAACTACCTACCAACCTAATGTGTCTGCCGATAAAGTAGAAACTCAGAAAGTTCAAGCCAGATGTGAGTTTGAAAATCAAAGAAAAAGTCACTAAGCAGATCAAAGCTAAGGTTCTCAGAGTGGTTGAATATCCAACTTGGTTGGCTAACATCGTGCCAGTTCCAAAGAAGGATGGGAAAGTCAGAGTATGCGTCGATTATCGGGAGCTAAACAAAGCAAGTCCCAAAGATGATTTCACGTCACCCAACATACACATACTGATCGACAATTGCACCAAGCATGAACTCCAATCCTTTGTGGATTGCTTCGTGGGATATCATCAGATTTGGATGGATGAAGAGGATGCCGAAAGGACAGCTTTTATCACACCATGGGGGATGTACTGCTATAAAATTATGTCGTTCGATCTGAAGAATGTTGAGGCCACTTATATGAGGGCCATGACAACTATTTTCTACGACATGATACACAAGGAGGTAGAGGTATATGTGGATGATGTCATCATCAAATCCAAGAAAAGTACATATCACATAGCAGACTTGAGGAAATTCTTTGATCGGCTTCGGAGGTACAATTTGAAATTGAATCCCGCAAAATGTGCCTTCGGGGTCCCCGTAGGAAAATTATTAGGATTCATCGTCAGCCGCCGAGGAATTGAGCTAGACCCATCAAAGGTCAAGGCTATCCAGGATTTGCCACCTCCAAAGAACAATAAAGCCGTGATGAGCTTCTTAGGACGTCTTAATTACATCAGTCGCTTCATAACACAATCAACCGTGATCTGTGAGCCGATTTTCAAAATGTTAAAGAAGGATGCCGCAACCAATTGGAATAAAGATTGCCAGAATGCTTTTGACAGAATCATAGAATATTACCGCCAGTCCTGGTACCGCCAGAACCTAGTAGACCACTGCTACTCTATCTCTTCATATTAGATAGGGCTTTCGGTTATGTCTTGGAAGGAAAGAACATGCCATATACTATCTGAGTAAGAAGTTCACACCCTACGAAGCGCGGTATTCTTTGCTGGAACGCACCTGCTGTGCTTTGACCTGGATAGCCCAGAAACTGAAGCACTACTTTTGTGCCTATACCACATACCTCATATCAAGGATGGATCCTCTGAAGTACATCTTCCAGAAACCCATGCCTACAGGGAAGCTGGCAAAATGGCAAATATTGTTGAGTGAATTCGACATCGTCTATTTGACTCAGAAGGCGGTTAAGGGACAAGCATTAGCAAAATCCTGTAGGAGGAGAATACGAACCACTAAAAACGTATTTTCCTGATGAAGAAGTATCATTCGTAGGATAAGATATCGCCGAAGCCTACGACGGGTGCAGAATGTTTTTCGATGGAGCCACAAACTTCAAAGGAGTGGGTATTGGAGCTGTTTTGATGTCATAAATAGGTCAACATTATCCGGTATCCCCGAAACTCAGATGTCTGTGCACCAATAATATGGCAGAATATGACGCTTGCATATTGGGGCTCAATTTGGCCGTTGACATGAATATCCAGGAATTACTAGTAATTGGTGATTCAGATCTTCTGGTACATCAGGTGCAGGGAGAATGGGCTACAAAGAATACCAAGATATTACCATATCTATATAATGTGCAAGATATGATGATGAGGTTCACGAAGATAGAGTTTAGACATGTCCCAAGAATCTAGAATGAGTTCGTAGACGCATTGGCCACTTTGTCCTCCATGATACAGCATCCGGACAAGAATTTCATCGACCCCATTCCAGTAAGGATTCATAATCAGCCAGCCTACTGCGCTCATATTGAAGAAGAAGCAGACGGGAATCCATGGTTCCATGATATCAAGGAGTACTTGGCAAAAGAAGAGTACCCGGAGCATGCAAATCATACTAAAAAACGCACGCTCCGAAGATTGTCCAACCATTTCTTCCAAAGTGGAGGAATTATGTACAGAAAGACTCCAGACTTAGGATTATTAAGGTGTGTTGACGCCAAGGAAGCTTCCAAACTACTCGAAGAGATACACTCTGGAACTTGCGGACCATACACGAATGGTTTCGTTTTAGCCAAGAAGATACTGAGGGCAGGTTATTTTTGGATAACTATGGAAACAGACTGCATTAGGTATGTCCAGAAATGTCATCAGTGCCAAATACACGCAGATATGATACGGGTGCCGCCAAATGAACTCAATGCAATGAGTGCACCTTGGCCTTTTACCGCTTGGGGAATGGGTGTCATTGGACCAATCGAGCCTGCCACTTCAAATGGGCACAAGTTCATTTTAGTGGCCATAGACTACTTCACAAAATGGGTCGAAGCTGCATCCTATAAAGGTGTAACCAAGAAAGTCGTCGCATATTTTGTCAGAGATCATATTGTTTGCCGATTCGGGGTTCCAAAGTCCATCATCACCGATAATGCCACCAATCTCAACAGTGACCTAATGAAAGCTATGTGCGAGACCTTCAAAATCAAGCACAAGAATTCCACAACATACAGGCCTCAAATGAATGGAGTCGTGGAGGCCGCAAACAAGAATATCAAGAAAATACTGAGGAAGATGGTAGACAACCACAGGCAATGGCACGAGAGGTTACCATTTGCCTTATTGGGGTATCAGACCACAATCCGCACGTCAACCGGGGCAACTACTTACCTATTGGTTTACAATACAAAAGTTGTCATTCCCGCCGAGGTAGAAATTCCCTCCCTGAGAATTATACAAGAAGCTGAACTCAGTGATGCAGAGTGGGTAAGAAGTCGCTATGAACAATTAGCTCTCATTGATGGGAAAAGAATGAATGCAGTGTGTCATGGTCAACTTTATCATAACAGAATGTCCAGAGCTTTCAATAAAAGGGTCAAACCTAGACAGTTCGCACCGGGGCAGTTGGTGCTGAAACGAATCTTTCCACATCAGGATGAAGCCAAAGGAAAATTCTCACCCAACTGGAAAGGACCCTATATGGTTCACAGAGTACTAACATGAGTAGCACTCATACTCGTAAAAATGGATGGAGAGATTTGTCCGAAGCCTATCAACTCAGATGCACTCAAAAGATAGTATGCAGTTTATATTTATGCAATTGATGTAACTGAACTACGCTTGACCTGATTCCCATTTAAGAGGGGATACATAGGCAGCCATGTGGGTTCGGTCACAATTCATAAAATTCTCATTTTCCCACAATCAGAAACTGGGGCATAATTTTGAGGAGGAGCCTCAAAATTCCGGGGCAAGCTCAGCCAACGGCACAGTGTGCGGAATATCCAGAAAATTGTCTGAATAACTGGTGCAGAATTTTGAGGAGGACCCTCAAAATTCTATGGCAAGAAGGTCGCAATGTCTCTAATAATGTCATAGTTACTGGTTCATCTAATTTATTTAATATTATTGTGTTTTAAATAACTATGCACACATATTTTTCAGAAAGCTTTATTTTTAGCCAGATGCTACCCATGGTAACTCGAGCAGGATTTCAATGCAGAGCAAAGCAAAGCAAGCAGGCGGAGGCACAAACCGACCTCTCGTAAAACTCACAATTTTTCTTTGGATACATGAACAAGGAATAGCCGCGAGTACGTGCGCACCTTAGAATCACTATCTTCATAACAACAAAGCTACCGAACGCAAACATATCTCCAGCTAAGAAATACTCTGCTATCACTTATTATCTATTCATTGCATGAGACTAAGCATTGTCTCCATTTTGCATGAGGCTAAGCTCTGCCTTTCCTATTGCATGAGACTAAGCATAGTCTCCCATCTTGCATGAGGCTAAGCCCTGCCTCCTCAACTGCATGAGACTAAGCACTGTCTCCTAATTGTATGAGACTAAGCATTGTATCCCATTTACATAAGGCTAAGCCCTTCCTCCTCAACTGCATAAGGCTAAGCATTGCCTTTCATTGCATGAGACTAAGCCCTGTCTCCTCTTACTGCATGAGGCTAAGTCCTGCCTCCTCAACTGCATAAGGCTAAGCATTGCCTTTCATTACATGAGACTAAGCACTGTCTCCCATTTTGCATAAGGCTAAGCATTTCCTCCTCAACTGCTTAAGGCTAAGCATTACCTTTCATTGCATGAGACTAATCCTTGTCTCCTCTTCTTACATGAGGCTAAGCCCTGCCTCCTCAACTGCATGAGGCTAAGCATTGCCTCCTCAACTGCATAAGGCTAAGCATTGCCTTTCCTTGCATAAGACTAAGCCCTGTCTCCTCTTCTTGCATGAGGCTAAGCATTGCCTTTCATTGCATGAGACTAAGCCCTGCCTCCTCAATTTCATGAGGCTAAGCCATGCCTCCTCAACTACATAAGGCTAAGCTCTGCCTTTCCTTGCATAATACCAAATGCTATGCTACTTGAAATCTAGCACTATTTAGCCTTCCCGAGGCTAAGCTCTGTCCCAATCCTATGCAAGACTAAGCTCTATCTTGTTTCACTTCTTATATGACCTAGCATCACGTCTTTGCATCTCATGGGCTGAAACATCGCCACCTTGTCCAAAGGTGTCATAGTCCGAAGGCATCATCCTCATAGCCGAAAGACACCATGCCATGGCCTGAGGATCTCTCAATATTGCACATCATTATTCAAAGGTGTCATGGTTCAGAGGCACCATTCTCGTGGCTCGAGAACATCATTCCATGACCTGTGAATCCCTTATCTCACGGTTTATGGCCCAGGACGTCATGGTCAAAGGACATCATCCTCACCGTCCAAAGACAACCTTCATTGTCCAAAGGGAATTTGCATCATGTTTAAATTCTTGCAATAACCCATATATATTTCCATGCATCATGTTTTAAGTTTTGCAGGTAATCCGGGGGTAACCGTCTTTTAACTGGAGAAATCTTCGCTCCGGTTTCCGTTCGATGCTCACATCTTAAAACTATCTCAAATACAGCCAACCACTATCCGTTACCCATTTCCACTTGATAGCCGTCCAAATACTCACCCATAACCGTTCCGACATACATCCATTCACAATTTCATATAAACGCATCTGATACTATCCTACCCAAAAGAACCCTTTCCGAAACATACGGCTATTCCTACAACAACTCCGTCGGTTTCGTTTGCCGTTGGATCCAGAACTACACATGGCCTGATTCCTGTAAAACCAGGGATATGTAGGCAACTCAGAAACCGGAGTTCGGCCTCTATTTTTAAAATCACCCCATTCGGTCAAAATCGGTCATCATTTCTTTACCCGATAATTCTTTCATCATTCCCGGGTAAAGAGGGGCAGTTGTTGATACCCAATTATTTCTCGTATATATATACACCTTAAAAATAGCATATTTGCATCATCATCTAGTTTATGAACCTATAAAAGCATTTTTCATAATTTTTCTTAATTTTTAAAGGCTTTAAATTAATTTCTTTCTGCATTGTATTGTATAAGTATCCAATAATTATCCTTCAAATTATTTTTATGATGATTTAATCATCCAAACTCATCATTTACACCAACATGTATATTTTTAAATATTTTACTGTATTTGTTATAATTACATTTGCATTTTTAGGCTAATTGCACATTTTTTTTGCAATAATAGCCTATATTCATGTATAATTAGATTATTTATGCCAAAATAGCTTTTATATTTTTACAATGTCAAGTTATTATTTTCAATCATTTTAGTGTACAAATAATATTTTTTGTTATTACTAATTACTTTTATAAACTATTTATTGATAAAACTAATGGGTATTTAAATAATAGCCTAATTTTAACCTATTTTCGGACTTAAAACTACCAAACTTAGCCCAATTACCCCATACACCAGCACAATTATCCTACACACTATCCCAATTACCCAAGCCCAAAACAAATCCCCTTTATTTTATAACCCAACCGGTAACCCATTTACACGACCCGCCCAGCTCCCTCCTATCGTCTTGGCCGTTGATCTCAAGAGATCAACGGCCCCTAAAAAACTAACCTCTTTTAATTACCCCCTTTTCACCCAAACCCTAACCCATTTGCCCCTTCACCCGTCGCCCTTGAACTCTCTCAAACTCCCATTCTCTCTCTGTCAAACCCTTGCCGCCGTAACCCTAATCCTCTCCGATTCCGGCTCAAACATGGAATCAATCCATGATTTACTTACCTATTTTGTAATACTCTATCATTATACGCATGTTTTTGGCATCACTTAGTTCTTGCCCTATTTTTGGCAAGAACTACCTCTCAAGTACGAGCCGATTCACTTTGATTCTATGAAGATCTAGACGATCTTCTGTCTCTATACATGTTATATTGAATAGTCCTTGTATTTTTGGTCCGATTCAAGGCGTCAGTCTCAACTAGGGTTTAAGAATTTCCCTTATTCTTTAATGATTTCTGATTGATACTCTTCCCTTTCTTGTGTTTGACTGATATTTTCCTTATTTCTGTTTAACCCACCGTGTTTCCCTTATTTTTACTTTATTTCACCTAAATCTGACTCTAATTGATCTTTGTATGATATTTTCCTTATTCTCTATTGTATCCCCTTATTTTAAGTGTTATTTGCATGATTATATTCTCTCATTCTCTGTTAATTTACTGAACTCCCTTGTTTTACGTATCATTTGCCCTACACAATCGATTCTAATTGATTCTGTGTTTAATATTTACCGTGTTTCCTATTTTATGTATGAAATATGCTACTATATAAACCCCTCTCATAAAACCCCTCAGAGGGGATTGTAACCTCTGAATCCTTACTTTGTTCTCACTACTCCTTTCTCTTACTCACTCACTGGCACACTCAAAAGCTCTCTAAATTGTTGAACAACCTACTCCGGATCAATCACTGCTCGGAGCCTATTCTCGAGGCTCTTGTGAACTTTGAAGCATCGGAGATTTGGGATTTTTGCTACTACACTCTGCACTCTTTTAATTCTGCTACTGGTTAGTGTTTAAACCTTCATAATGTTTAATTTCTTTCCCTCTTTCTGCACATGTATCTGAACTTTGGTTCAATTGTGATGGTGTTCATCTTTGATATCATTCGGTGTTAATTGATGCCTGAGAATAGTCTACTGTTCATGTCATGCTTCACCATAATCTACACCCTGTGATCTCTTATCTCATAGTATTAGTTCTATACCCATGTAGCATCTTAACATGTTAACTTGGACTTCAGTATTGTGGTTGTATGTTGTTTTGCATGTAATGCTTAGATAATGCCCTAGCTCTATGAGAACCCCTTTACTTGAATGAACTTTCAATGAATTCTGTGTATATTGGAGTGTTTTAAGACCTGTTCAAACTCGTTTCATGCTGTCCTGGATTTCCAACTCTATTTTTCTAAGACTCTTGTGATAACATGTTTCCTAGTATGTCTTGGTCTATCTGATGTTCTCTCCTTTCTGTGGTTATCAATATGTGTATCCCTCTATTGTGTTCAAGTGTTGATTAATGTAGCATTAGGTTAGACTAAGTTTAATTTAGAACCTTAGATGTCCATTAGTGCAACCTATGTATGCTTGCAAACCTGTCTCTTCTCCTAGTTCCTATGATGTTTGTTTATGTGATACTCTGTTATGTGCACCTTGCTGAACCTACTGGCTTGCTTGACTATTTGTGTTGTGCGTTCAGTTCGGTGATCTCTATCTACCCTCATTACTTGTTACTTTGACATTCTAAATTTCTATTCTTAGCCGGCTGAAAGCTAAGGCTATCTAGGCTCTGTTGTTGGCCTTCCTAGTGTGAGCACTGCTCGGGGTCCAATTGAGACCCTTGTGAAGTTTGACACACTAGGGTTAGGTTCTAGTCATTCTTCAACTTCTAAAAAAAACTATCCCTAATAACCTACCTCCCTATCATGTATTGTGTTAATTCCAAGTGATGCAATATTTGGTGTTGTGGCTCACTAAAGGGGTCAGAACTCCCCTATGGACCTGTGATCGTGTGGCATGCTAGGCCGGAAATGTTGAAGGCCCAGCAAGGCTGGGTATTTAGTTGTTTATTTGGGCCTGCTATAGGCCTGTCTATTGCCATATAATATTAACATTTTACTTGTTAATCTGGGCATGTAATAATACTTTGTATAAACAATTGGGGTGTTAGTGAAAAGAGAATGGGTAGAATTCTATATCTACATGCCATGGGTAGATAACATGCATATAGAACTTGACAATGTGTTTGCTATATGTATTGTTCGATTGCATGAGCCCTATAGAAATTATGATATTAGGAGAAGCGCGCACACACCCTACTTGTTTACTATTCAGATGATATGTCTATTGTTGCGTGGTTATAGACATCATACCCATATGAAGTGAGCACTTTGCATGACTACTTAGTTATTCACTAAATATCATGCCTATAGGATGTATAATATCTACTGTGTCGACTTAGAAATCATGCATATAGAAAATCATACACTTCACTTAACTTGTCTAATATTTGCACATTATTCAAAAGCATGATCGTTTAACTAAATATTTTACCTGCTCTTATGTCTGTTTCTGTCTGATTATTAGATATCATGCCTATAGGGAATAGACGCTAATAACAGCCCTTTCAATCTACACCACGCTCAATAGATATCATGCCTGTAGGATTTTAATTACTTAAGTTCGCTATTGCATCATACTGTCCATCTAGAAAGCATGCCTATAGGAGCTAAATATGTATAAAATTAGCTCAAACTGTAAACCTTTAGAAAGCATGCCTATAGGAGCTAAATAAATGAAAATCAGTCCCAATCGCCAGTCTCTAGAAATCATGCCTATAGGACATCACTACTCGATCTTCAAACGCGGTTATCCATGCGATTATTAAGAAGCATAAGTAATTTTGAGCATTTCTAATAAGTTTTATTGTCCCTATTGCGTAAATCACCTAGAGATCATGTCTATAGGTTTAATAACTTATAACCTGTAGTCTCAATAATCAGCGTGTAATACCAAGTACTCCTAAATTGTATAGTCTCTTAGAAATCATGTCTAAAGGTTCAATAACCCCCCTCCCCCCATAATCTGCAAATCAGTTAACTTGGGACAGCAGCACCACATATACGATATTGAATTCAGCATCACCTAGAATCCATGCATTTAGGACTCAAGTCTTAAATTCTGAAACTATGTATTGCTTAAACTGCCCGTGTGCATTTGTTTGTTTATGTATGGAGGCTAACTTGAGCCCTTAATTGCCTTTACATGAAGTCCAACTTGTTTTTGTATGTCGCCTAGTTTTATCATTTTTGAGCAGCCTAAGTAAAGTCTAGAACTACCCAAATAGAGGTCCAAAGCCTCCTGGACCGTAGACATGAGACGGGTAGTGCACGCATAGGGTACAAGTTATAACTGAACTAGTACGCTTTAGGTAACAACTTAAAGATAGTAATCGGGTAGCAGGAGATGATAGTTTGTGCCCGCTAAATAATACAAGTAACACCCCATCTGAAGGGAGTTACGAAGTATTATTTATGCTGCACGGGGTGATCCTTTAGGCTAAAAAACTTAGGACCCCCCTATTTTCTTTCTTTTCCTACTAGAATTGAAAATAGTTGTACCCTCTGTTCAAAAATCTGTTTATAATAAAATTCTTAAATTTTTGTGCTCTCTCTTTGTTTATTTGATCACATAGACTAATTCATATAATTTGAGTTCGGCCGGGACCCACAGTTGTGGACCTCGAAGAGTTCCTAACACCTTCTCCTCGAGGTAATTTGAACCCTTACCCGATCTTTGGTGATGCAACCGGTTAATCCAGAGTTATCTGCAAATAGGTGCCCTAACGCACCTTAATCCGTTAGGTGGCATCTCTCTCTTTTAACACCCTTCCTGTAAATAAGTTGTCACGTGTCGAAGCCTGATTTTGCAAGAAAAAGGGGGCACGACACTCTCTTTATTTTGGCTCTGAGTTTGTCATTGGTTAAAGGCTGAGCTTTTGGTTCCCTAAACGGCTAACTTAAACACTCGTTTGGTTTGTTGCACCAAAAGAGGTTAGTAAAATATCGACCTTGTTCTTCTTCTGCTAGTCTAAACTCCTTAATATGAACTGATTTACTATTTTTGCTAAACAATATTATTAGTTGTGTGTTTATGTGTCTTTAACTGTTTCATGTGTGCATAAATGACTGTTAAGTAGTTTCCTACGATCATGAACTTCTTTAATTAATTGAAGTTAGAATTACATGTTGATATTGATATGCATATGATGATTCATATTTTATATTAACTTTGAAAGTGACTAAAAACTTCTTAACATTCCTAATACCTAGTTTCTGACCTCTTTAATGATTTTATTAGCACTACTCTGATTGTTATGCTAATCTGTTGTGAATGTTACTTTTTGCAGTTCCCTTACTAATCCAGATGTAAGCAAAGTATGAATCACTTAGTGATGAAAACCAACTTGATGCCTTAGTTCAAAAATACTAACTCATGATCTTCTAGCTTGTTTTGTCTCCATAATATGCTTTTGTGATTCTGTTATTTGGTTGATTAAACTCATGACTGTGTATGTAAACCTGCCCTAAGTTATTTGGATCATGGTATCACTTTTGTGTATGTTCAAAGATTACATTATACCTAGTTTACGTCATGAAGTGAGGATGAGATGTATTTAAGTTATAATGACACATTTGTAGAATTACATGTTGATATTGATATGAATATGATGATTCATGTTTCATATTAACTTTGAAAGTGACTAAAAACTTCTTAACATTCCTAATACCTAGTTTCTTACCTCTCTAATGATTTTATTAGCACTATTCTGATTGTTATGCTAATATGTTGTGAATGTTACTTTTGCAGTTCCCTTAATAATCCAGATGTAAGCAAAGTATGAATCACTTAGTGATGAAAACCAACTTGATGCCTTAGTTCAAAAATACTAACTCATGATCTTCTAGCTTGTTTTGTCTCCATAATATGCTTTTGTGATTTAGTTAATTGGTTGATTAAACTCATGACTGTGTATGTAAACCTTCCCTAAGTTATTTGGATCATGGTATCATTTTTGTGTATGTTCTAAGATTACATTACACCTAGTTTACGTCATGAAGTGAGGATGAGATGTATTCAGGTTATGATGACACATTTGTTTAGCTAAAATATTGCTGTTGAGTTCCATTATACCTGAAACCCTATCCCAGACATGCTTAACATGTTTTCCCAATGTGATGATACTCTTATCCTTTTCCTGAATCTCATATAGTGATACTGTCAATAACATTTGCATAATATGACCTCTGCTAGTTGTCCTTTGTGTGTGTTCTTGTGATCCTACACTCATTTTTGTTCTTCAGTACCTCTATTTGTTCTTCATGATCCCACACATGCACACATTGTTTTGATACTTCTCTAAGCTCTCTTAAATGGATTAAACTTAGTTTGTGAGCTCTAAATAGAGTCTCTTGTTACTAGTGCGTAGACATAACAACATGTTTTATCCTAAATGATATTAATGTAAAATTAGTACTATCAGAAATTCCTAAATGAAGTTATGAATTTGTGACTTTGCTAATATCTTTTAGAAGTCCTAATTGCAACCTTTGACCCTATTAGTATCCTTTTAGAAGTTCATGTTGTAGTTTGGGTACCTCTGACAGTACCGGGGGAAGCACTAATCATGGATACTACTTTGAACCACAGTTACTACTCTCTGAATGTCCTAATTAAAGTTTTCAACCTGAGCCTCTTAATTAAGATTATTAATCTGTATTTGAATTTGCTGACTTGTATTGGCATTCTTTAGAGAGCACCAGTTGTAGTAATTAAACTATAGTGTTGTTAACATTCCTCAAGAATCTTAATTATAATTGTTAATCTATCTTTACCTGATTTCATTTTGAAGCTAATTGAAGTTGTTGGTCTATATCTTTGTTAACCCCTTTTAAAGAGTTTCAATTGAAGCTGTTAACCCATATGTGTACGAGAGAACAAGGCCTAAGTTAAAACCAATCCTTGATTAGTTTAACTGAAGGCTATTAAATTTTTCACGACCCGAAATTCCCACCTTCGGACCGTGATGGCGCTTAACATTTCACTTGCTAGGCAAGCCAATGTTAGAATGATATTAATCAATTTTTAAACAATCTTTAGGTTTATTAATAACAAAGAAATAAACGTGAAAGTAAGGTCTGAAATATAGTGATTAATCCATAAAAATAACGGTGCCTAAATACCATCCCAGAATTGGTGTCACAAGTGCACGAGCTTCTAGAACAAATACAAATAAAGGTCTGAATAAAATAAAGCTTTCTGAAAACAAACACACAGCTAAAGTAAAGTAGACGGGGACTTCAGAACTGCGAACGCCGTGCAATTATACCTCAAGTCTCCTCTGAGTAGCTGAAATCCGAGCGAGTCTATGGTACGCCGCTGACACCAACTCCAAAATCTGCACAAGAAGTGCAGAGTATAGTATCAGTACAACCAACCCCATGTACTGGTAAGTGCTGAGCCTAACCTCGACAAAGTAGTGACGAGGCTAAGGCGAGTCACTTATATTACCTGTACGCAATATTAGTAACAACAACAATAATAGAAATAAATTAGGTAACTCGTTTATAATAATTGAAGCCAACTCAGCAGTCATAACCAATTATTATTTCCATCAATTCTATTGCAGCGTGCAAACCGCTCTCACAATATATTCACATTTATTCAGTTCTGTTGCAGCGTGCAACCCGCTCTCACAATATATTCACATTCAGTTCTGTTGCAGCGTGCAACCCGCTCTCATAATATATTCACATTCAATTCTATTGCAGCGTGCAACCCGCTCCTCCAATATATTCATTTTTAATCAAGTCTATTGTGGCGTGTAACCCGATCCCCCAATATATATATATGTATGTCGACTTTTAAATAAGTCTGTTACGGCGTGCAACCCGATCCCCCGATATGGACTTTTAATAATTCTGTTGCGGCGTGCGACCCGATCCTCCAATATGAACTTTTAATAAGTCTGTTGCGGCGTGCAACCCGATCCTCCAATATATTCATTATAATTAATTCGGTTGCGGCGTGCAACCCGATCATCCAATATATTCATTATAATCAATTCTGTTGCGGCGTGCAACCCAATCCTCCAACATATTCATTTACCAATTCTTATAGAAGAAATTTCCCCAATAAATGCAACAATTAATAAAAAATTATAAGACAACAAGCATACAATAATTATGATTTAATTATGAAACAAACAAGGCAAATAGCAAATTATTATGGAAATTAGAGAGAAAATATGCAGTTTAATATTTAATATGCTAAATGTCAAATAACAATGAAGGCACATAATTCAAATAGCATATAACAATTAATGCAGGAATTTAAGGATTAATATTTGACAAAGAATAGGAGAGAAATAGTTATTATATCAATTAATTCATGAATTAAAACAATTTATGATTTTTCAAGTAAATACACAAACAATTAATTTGACGATGTATAGACACTCGTCACCTCGCCTATACGTCGTTCACATTCATTTCACATAACAAATAATTTAAGAATTTTATTCCCTCAAGTCAAGGTTAACCACGACACTTACCTCGCTTTGCAAATTTCAATCAATTACTCAACCACAGCTTTTCCTTTTAAATTTATCTCCGAAAGCTTCAAATCTATTCACAAATAATTCAATATACTCAATACGAATCAAAGGAATTAATTCCATATGAATTTATTAATTTTCTAGATAAAATCCGAAATTCATTAAAATATTCGGCAGTGGGACCCACATTTCAAATCTCTGAAAAACTAACGAAATCCGAACACCCATTCTGAGATGAGTCCGGATATACAATTGGTTTTGGAATCCGACCTCAATTCGAGGTCTAAATCCCCAAATTTCAAAATTCCTAAGTTCTACCCAAAAATCCTAATTTCACCATAAATATTCTAGATTCTAGGTTGAAATCTTGTTATAAGATGTAAAAGATTAAAAGAGACTAGTTTAGAATCACTTACCTATGATTTGGGGAAGGAATGGTATTTGGAAAAGCGCCTCTTGTGTTTTAAGTTTTGAAGATTTGGGAAATGAATCAAAAATCCCGTCCAAAAGTTATTTTGATCAGCAACAGATGTCGCATTTGCGACCTGGGCTTCGCAAATGCGAAGCCCGCAAATGCGAGAAAAGTATCGCAAAATGCGAACTCCTCGCATCTCTGTTGCCTTCACAAATGCGAACCATTTGTTCGCAATTGCAAACATTGAACCATCGCAAATGCGATGAAAATCTCCCAAATGCGAGAATCCCAGTCCCAGCCCATCTTCGCAAATGCGGACAACCGTTCAAAATGCGTCCTGTGATGATCGCAATTGCGATCCTAAACTTTGCAAATGCGAAGGTCCCCTTTCAAACCCACTGCTCGCAAATGCGAAGCTTCTTCACAAATGCGATGCTTGCATTTGCGAGCCAGACCTCGCAATTGCGAAGTTTGCAGACCTGAAGCATACCAGTTATGATTTCTATATTCAATTCACTATGTAGCCTATCCGAAACTCACCCGAGCCCTCGGGGCTCTAAACTAAAGGTGAACATAAGTCTAAAAATATCATACGGACCTGCTCGTGCGATCAAATTGCCAAAATAACACCTAGAACTTCGAATTTAGCACCAAATCAAATGAAATTCTCAAGAACACTTTAAAATTTCTATTTTCTCAACTGGAGTCTGAATCACGTCAAATCAACTCTGTTTCTCACCAAATTTCACAGACAAGTCTTAAATATCATAATGAACCTGTACCGGATACCGGAACCAAAATACGAACCCGACACTAACAATGCCAAACATCAATCAATTCTTAAAAATAATTAATTTTTAGAACTTTTAATTTTCATCAAAAATTCATAACTTGAGCTAGGGACCTCCGAATTCGATTCCGGGCATACGCCAGGTCCCATAATTCGATACGGACCCAACGGGACCGTCAAAACATGGATCCGGGCCCGTTTACCAAACATGTTGACCAAAGTGAACTAAAATTAACTTTTAAGGCTTAAATTCTTATTTTCATCAATTTTCAACATAAAAATGAGATTTTTAAGGCTTAAGAGCGCATATTCGAGTTCAAAAACATAAGATGACCTTTTGGGTCATCACATTCTCCACCTCTAAAACAACCGTTCATCCTCGAACGGATATAGAAAAGTACCTGGGCTGGCGAAAAGGTGGGGATATCTACTCCGCATATCGGACTCGGACTCCCAAGTAGCTGCCTCAATAGGCTGACCTCTCCACTGCACTCAAACTGAAGGTTAACTCTTTGATCTCAACTGGCGAACTTGCCGGGCTAGAATTGCCATCGGCTCTTCCTCGTAAGTCAAATCGTTGTCCAACTGGATAGAGCTGAAATCTAACACATGGGATGGATCACCGCGATACTTTCGAAGCATGGACACATGGAATACCTAATGAAAAGCTGCTAAACTAGGTGGAAACGCAAGCCTGTAAGCTACCTCCCCCACTCTCTCGAGGATCTCAAATGGCCCGATATACCTTGGGCTCAACTTACCCTTCTTCCCAAATCTCATAACACCCTTCATGGGCGATACCCGAAGTAATACCCTCTCTCCGACCATGAATGCCACATCACAAACTCTACGGTCGGCATAACTCTTTTGCCAGGAATGAGTTGTACAAAGTCGATCCTGTATAATCTTGACTTTGTCCAAGGCCTCCTGAACTAAATATGTACCCAATAATCGAGCCTCCCCCGGCTCAAACCACCCAACTGGTGACCTACACCGTCTACCATATAATGCCTCGTAGGGATCCATCTGAATGCTCGACCGGTAGCTGTTATTGTAGGCAAACTCATATAACGGCAAGAACTGATCCCAAGAACCTCCAAAGTCAATAACACAGGCGCAGAGCATATCCTCCAAGATCTAAATAGTACGCTCGGACTGTCCGTCCGTCTGAGGATGGAATGTTGTGCTCAACTCAACCCGCGTACCCAACTCACACTGTACTGCCCTCTAAAAATGCGAGGTAAATTGAGTACCTCAATCAGAAATGATAGACACGGGCACACCTTGAAGGCAGACAATCTCACGAATGTAAATTTCAACTAACCTCACTGAAGAATAGGTAACTACCACTGGAATGAAATGTGCTGACTTGGTCAACCTGTCCACAATGACCCAAACTACGTCAAATTTTCTCTGAGTCCGTGGCCCAACAACAAAATCCATAGTGATACGCTCCCACTTCCACTCGGGAATTTCTAACTTCCGAAGCAAACCACCAGGTCTCTGATGCTCGTACTTAACTTACTGACAATTCAGGCACCGAGCTACATATGCAACTATATCCTTTTTCATTCTCCTCCACCAATAATGTTGCCGCAAATCTTGATACATTTGGCGGTACCTGGATAAATAGAATACCTAGAACTGTGTGCTTCTTCAAGAATTAATTCATGAAACCCATCCACGTTAGGCACACAAAAACGACCCTACATTCGAAGAACCCCATCTTCCCCCACAACAACCTGTTTGGCATCACCGTGTCGCATCGTGTCCTTAAGGACAAGTAAATGAGGATCATCATATTGCCTCTCTCTGATGCGCTCATACAAAGAAGACCGAGCGACTGTGCAAGCTAGAACCCGACTGGGTTCTGAAACATCTAACCTCACAAACTGATTAGCCAAAGTCTGAACATCTGCAGCTAATGGCCTCTCACCAACCGGAATATATGCAAGACTGCCCATACTCACAACCTTTCTACTCAAAGCATCGACCACCACATTGGCCTTTCCGGGGTGATACAAAATGGTGATATCATAGTCTTTCAACAACTCCAACCATCTTCTCTGTCTCAAAGTATGATCCTTTTGTTTGAACACATACTGAAGGCTACGATGATCAGTAAATACCTCACACGAGACACCATAGAGGTTATGCCTCCAAATCTTCAGCGCATGAACAATGGCTGCCAATTCTAAGTCATGAACATGATAATTATTCTCGTGAAATTTCAATTGGCACGACGCATATGCAATTACCTTGCCATCTTGCATTAATACTGCACCAAGCCCAATGTGAGATGCGTCACAATATACCATATATGATCCTGGACCTGTGGGTAATACCAACACTGGCGTCGTAGTCAAAGCAGTCTTGAGCTTTTGAAAGCTCAACTCACACTCGTCTGACCATCTAAATGGGGAACCCTTCTAGGTCAATCTGTTCTTAATGGTTGTTCATAATCAATTACAGAATCTTCAATTAACTTCATGTTAACAAAAATCTCGTTCACACCTTCATAATACTGATAACGAGATGCGGGGCATGAAGACCTCATAATTATTTACCCGAATTAACGAGTTACCTTTAACGCCACCTGGGCGGGCTCCTACTTCGTAGGTTAAAACTCAATAATTACAACACGAGTTTGGCAAGTATGCACAAAGAATTTCACACAAGAATTTTCACATAAGCCTAATACGCATGACTCCCTTATTATTACTATAGTACAAATTTAATTTCACAAGGGAGAGCTTAAACACAAGAATTTTCATCACAAGGATCTCGTCCTTATATAACTTCCACTGCAGCTTGTAGCCCGGTTTAAACATATCAATTTATTTTAAAAAGGGAGGATCTCGTCCTCAATTCTGAATCACAGGTAATATGCATATCGTGCCAATCGAAAACTTCCATTTTCTCCTTTTAAATAATTTTGGTTACACAAAATCACAACACATAATGAACCTCACACCGATAGGGCATATAATTCATAATTTGTAATTAATTATCCGTAAATTACATCAAAACTCACCGAAATGAGTAACAAAAAGCCACATTTAGCCTCACAGCTCTTATTAGTAACCAACATGGAATGATAGGCATAGTTATCTCCATAGAATCTCCCAACAGGAGTAAACACATAAGTAGATTATAGAATTACGAAGCTTTCTCATAAGTGGAGTACAATAACTCAGAACCGAATCAAGTTAGGGAAATTATTCCTTTATATTAAATTGAAGTCGTACCTGTAACGACACCATCTGATGTAGCGACCTCAGCCATACCATAAAACAAATATAACAACGGCTGGGTCTCCACCTCTAAGACGCCTTCTACCCGCCTGTCCTCCACCCCTAACTGATTGTGTGGGTGGTGTGGTAACTACAATGGGACACGTAGCTTGAGTGCTTTGATGAAATATCTCTCTTTCGAGTCTGGGACAATTTTTTCATGATGTGCCTAATATCACCATATTTATAACAACCCCTTTGCGGGTTTGGTTGCTCATATTGAGTCTGTGCCAGATAACTGGATAACCATTGTGGGAAATTCATGTCGGTGGTGCATAAAAAAAACTTACTGGAGCACCTCGATTAATCTGATGTGAGAATTGGGCTGGCCGACTGCCTAAGCCCCTGCCATAATGATTTATACTCGCAGAGTAGAATCCACTGAATCCCCCAGAACCTCGAGACGTCTTGGCCTCCTTCATTTCCTTTTTCCTCACCCCGAACACATTCTAATATCTTGGCAATTTCTACCACTAGTGGAAATGAAGTATCAGCCTGTAGCTCCCGAGTCATACAAAATTTTACGATCATAATTGAGTCCTTTAATGAGTCTGTGGACTCGCTCTCTGGCTATAGGAAGAAAAGTAGGAATATGGCGGGCAAACTTATTGAACCCGATGGCATATTATGACACCGTCATGGTGACTTGACGCAACCATTCAAACCCTATGTGCCACGCATTATGAAGAGTCCGGGAAACAAACTCTTTCAAAAGCATCCTGGGAACTGAGCCAAGTGGGCGGTGTTGCATTCGCTCGTCTGCCCTCTTCATAAGCTTGCCATGGACACCTGTGGAGAATTATCTCTCCCAAGGCCAATTTCTTCTTTTTATATGCTGACTCAACACTGTTGAGCTGACCCATTTCTTAACATACTCTTCGAATCTTCTTTGGGGTAACTCTTACCCCCATTTATACACAACGATCACAAAAGTAGAGCTCCATACAGGCAAATCTTGGCACGAACCACATAGTCCAGAATCTCGTCAACCACTGTACTTCTTCTGAACCACTCCGAAATCCGCAACTATGACGTCCACACTGAGTAGATATTCTATAGATTTAAAGTTATTTCTCTAACTCCTTTGGTACTGAAGTATAGGATTATTAAGTAGGCGGACATACCACAAGTCCCAACCTTATCCTCTACAAAATCTCAGGCCTTAAACATATGTAAATTTTTGGGGAACCTTTCAGTACCACATATATACATTTCAGGCCAAAACTGATATAACACATGACCCCACAATCCATCCATTGATAGTGGACTTCCCCCCACTCGGCGCGAAGTCATAGTTCACCACGTCTGATAATCCACAATAATAACCTTCACAGCTCGTATAAATCAACCAGATGCCAAGGTCCGTTTCACCCCTCACATGAGTCACTAGTTGATCTCTCAATACGTTTGCATCTTCAGTCGGAACCACACGTTGAAGCAATGTTGAGCATCTATGGCTCTCTCGTAATCCATCTGCGGCATCACGAATCGTCGACGCACAACTGATACCGAGTGCGCAATAAATCAATGCCGCACGATAAGGAATGAAAGAAGTGAAATTGTTCCTAAACTCCATAGCCTCTGAGAGATAAGTACAGACGTCTCTGTACCGATTCTTCAGACTCTACTAATCTTGCTCGAGACTCGTGATACCTATGTAACCTAGTGCTCTGATACCAACTTTCACGACCCGAAATTCCCACCTTCGGACCATGATGGCGCCTAACATTTCATTTGCTAGGCAAGCCAACGTTAGAATGATATTAACCAATTTTTAAACAATCTTTAGATTTATTAATAACAAAGAAATAAATGCGGAAGTAAGGTCTGAAATGTAGTGATTAATCCATAAAAACAACGGTGTCTAAATACCATTCCAGAATTGGTGTCACAAGTGCTTGAGCTTCTAGAATAAATACAAATAAAGGTCTGAATAAAATAAAGTTGTCTGGAAACAAACACACAGCTAAAGTAAAGTAGACGGGGACTTCAGAACTGCGAACGCCGTGCAATTATACCTCAAGTCTCCTCTGAGTAGCTGAAATCCAAGCAAGTCTATGGTACGCCGCTGGGACCAACTCCAAAATTTGCACAAGAAGTGAAAGTGTAGTATTAGTACAACCGAACCCATAGACTGATAAGTGCTGAGCCTAACCTCGACGAAGTAGTGACGAGGCTAAGGTGGGTCACTTACATTACATGTACGCAATATTAGTAACAACAACAATAATACAAATAAATCAGGTAACTCGTTTATAATAATTGAAGCCAACTCAGCAGTCTGTCACGACCCCAAATTCCCTCCGTAGGATATCGTGATGGCACCTAGTCTCTAAGACTAGGTAAGCCTATCAATACGGAATAATAATAAATATCTGAAATAAATAAACTACAATTCAAACAATTTCAACTCCCAAAACCCGGTAGAAATAAGTCACAAGCTTCTAAGAATTTATTCTCTATGTCTCTATACATCAGAGTCTAAAACAAATAAGGAAGCAACATAGTAAGATAGAAGGGGACTCCGGAGTTTGCGGACGCTAGCAGGTATACCTCGAAGTCTCTTCGTACAGCTAGTCTGATAAGATGTACCTGGATCTGCACAAAATGATATGTAGAAGCGTAGTATGAGTACACCACAGTGGTACCCAGTAAGTGCCAAGCCTAACCTCGGTAGAGTAGTGACGAGGTCAGGTCAAGCCCTACTGGAAAAAGAATAATAACATGGTAAAATATTTAACAATATAATAAGATAAAGTGACAATGTAAATGAATCAAGAAGCAGGGCACCATTTAATTATACAAAATAATGGCAAATAATATCTCGTAGAAACTAACAAAATTTCCTTTCAACTTAAGAAAATCACAACAAATAATCAACGATAACTACGGCCATAAATCAATATCAACAAGGGCACTCCAGAGGTACCGCCTCGTAGTCCCAAATCATAAATAAATTCACAATATCTCATTTCCTTATCTCACCGCGGGAGCCTTCACAATTTATTTTAAAGAAAATATTTTTCCCGAAATAGCATCTCGCGTTTAAGCCATCCTTATCACACCGCATGACTTCTAGTAGTTCCCCCTACTAGCCACGCGTATCAAGCCACCCTTATCTCACTGCATGCGTTTCAATACCCAGACCTTATACCACCGCATGCGTATCAATATCACCACATATCATGATTTTTCACAATAAAAAACTCACGGCTCCATCACAATGAGTACAAAAATCTTAGAAAAATATTCGGAAATAAATAATTTAGCAAAATAATATTTCAAATCTTTAATACGTTGCTTCAATACCAAATTTAAAAATGTCAAATACTTCATATTAATAATATTTAATTTAAAGGAAATCGATTTCTAATAACGCACAGAATAAAAGAAACTAAGTTTCAATTAAACAGGTAAAACAATTAGCAGAAAAAGATCAAGCAAATTTTAAGTATACAAATCAAATCAATGATGAAGAATATAACAAGATTTAATAATTTAATTAATGTGCAACAGTGATCTTCATAATTTAAAAACATAATCCTTCACATTTAGTCCGTGTACACACTCGTCACCTCGTGTACACGACTTTCATCACATTACAATTAATACCAATCCTAGGGAAAATTTCCCCCACAAGAGGTTAGACAAGTCACTTACCTCGACTTGCTCCAATTTAACCAGGTAGTATACTTTTTCCTCGAATTTCCGATTCCGGTCGACTCGTATCTAGTCATAATTAATTCGATACAGTCAACAAAAATTATAGAATTAATTCTATAAGAAAATACTACATTTTTCAATAAAAATCCGAAATTAACTCAAAAATGGCACGTCTCACAATCCGGCGAAAGTTACGAAATATGAACGTCCATTCAATCACGAGTCTAACCATACCAAAATGACTAAATTCCAATAACAATTCGACCCTCAAATCCTCAAATCTATCCATGAGGGTTTTTCAAAAGTTTTCAACTTAAATCACCAATTAAATGTTAAAAATAGTGATGGATTCGGGTAATCTAACCAAGATTGAGTTAAGAACACTTACCCCGATGTTTTCTCTGAAAATCTCCCAAAAATCGCCTCAATCCGAGCTTCAAATCGTTAAAAATGGAAAATGGACATTCTATCCAGTGGTTTCTTCTTCGCGAACGCGACCTTTGACTCGCGTTCGCGAAGCACAAAAATGTGTTGCCCGACTTTCCCTTTCGCGAACGTGACCTACCCTACACAAACGCGAAGCTTTGCAAACTCAGACCTTCGCGAATGCGTCCCTTACCTCGCGTACGCGTAGAACAAAAGACTGGGGTTCCCAGCTGCCACACTCTCCTTCGCGAACGCGATGCCACTCACGTGTTCGCGATGCACACACCGCCCTACCCTTCACGTTCATGTCCTATCCTCCGTGAACGCGTAGAACAAAAAACTCACCTACTCAAAACACTCTTTGCGAATGCGAGGCTCCTCTCGCGAACACGAAAGAGGAAACCAGATAAATTGTAGCAGCAAATATCAGCTATCTCACCAAGGCAAAAAATGATCCGTTAACCATCCGGAACACACCCGAGCCCCTCGGGACCTCAACCAAATATACCAAGAATTCCTAATACATCATACGAACTTAGTCGAGTCTTCGAATCATATCCAACAACACTAAAAATACGAATCACACATAGATTCAAGCGTAATAAACTTTGAAACTTTCAATTTCTACAAATGATGCCGGAACATATCAAATCAAGTCCGATTGACCTCAAAGTTTGTACACAAGTCATAAATGATATAATGGAGCTGTTAAAATTTTCAGAACTTGATTCCGACCCCGACATCAAAAAGTCAACTCCCTGGTCAAAATTTCAAACTTAAATTTCTATTTTAGCCATTTCAAGCCTAATTTCACTACGGACTTCCAAATAAAATTCCGATCACGCTCCTAAGTCCAAAATTACCATACGGAGCTATTGAAATTATCAAAATTCTATTCCGGTGTCGTTTGCAAATAATTCTATATCCGGTCACTATTTGAATTTTAGCTTTTAATTTTTCTTCAAAATTCCATATCTCGGGCTAGGGACCTCAAAATTTAATTCCGGGCAAACGCCCAAGTCCCAAATCATGATACGGACCTACCGAAACTGTCAAAACACTGATCCGAGTCTGTTTGCTAAAAAATATTGACCAAGGTCAACTCAGTTGAGTTTTAAAGCTCTAATTCACATTTTAATTCATTTTTCGCATAAAAACTTTTCGAAAAATTTTAAGGACTGCGCATGCAAGTCGAGTAATGATAAATAGTATTTTCGAGGTCTTAGAATATAGAATTAATTATTAAATTTAAAGATGACATTTTGGGTCATCACACAGTCATAACCAATTATCATTTCCATCAATTCTGTTGCAGCGTGCAACCCGCTCTCACAATATATTCACATTCAGTTCTGTTGCAGCGTGCAACCCGCTCTCACAATATATTCACATTCAGTTCTGTTGTGGCGTGCAACCCGCTCCTCCAATATATTTATTTTAATCAAGTTTGTTGCGGCGTGCAACCCGATCCCCCAATATATATATATATATATATATATATGTATGTTGACTTTTAAATAAGTTTATTGCGGCGTGCAACCCGATCCCCCAATATGGACTTTTAATAAGTATATTGTGGTGTACAACCCGATCCTCCAATATGGACTTTTAATAAGTCTGTTGCGGCGTGCAACCCGATCGTTCAATATATTCATTATAATTAATTCTGTTGCGGCATGCAACCCGATCCTCCAATATATTTATTATAATCAATTCTGTTGCGGCGTGCAACCCGATCCTCCAACATATTTATTTACCAATTCTTATAGAGGAAATTTTCGCAATAAATACAACAATTAATATAAAATTATAAGACAACAAGCATACAATAACTATGATTTAATTATGAAACAAACAAGGCAAATAGAAAATTATTATGAAAATCAGAGAGAAAATATGCAGTTTAATATTTAATATACTAAATGTCAAATAACAATTAAGGCACATAATTCAAATAGCATATAACAATTAATGCAGGAATTCAAGGATTAATATTATTTGACAAAGAATAGGAGAGAAATAATTATTATAATAATTAATTCATAAATTAAAATAATTTATGATTTTTCAAGTAAATACGCAAACAATTAATTTGACGACGTATAGACACTCGTCGCCTCGCCTATACGTCGTTCACATGCATTTCACATAACAAATAATTTAAGGGTTCTATTCCCTCAAGTCAAGGTTAACCACTACACTTACCTCGTTTTGCAAATTCCAATCAATTACTCAACCACAACTTTTCTTTTTAAATTTGTCTCTGAAAGCTTCAAACCTATTCACAAACAATTCAATATACTCAATACGAATCATAGGAATTAATTCCATATGAATTTACTAATTTTTCAGATAAAATCCGAAATTCATTAAAATATTCGGCAGTGGGACCCACATCTTAAATCTCGACAAAACTTACGAAATCCAAACACCCATTCTGAGACGAGTCCGGATATACAATTAGTTTTGGATTCCGACCTCAATTCGAGGTCTAAATCCCCAAATTTCGAAATTCCTAAGTTCTACCCAAAAATCCTAATTTCACCATAAAAATTCTAGATTCTAAGTTGAAATCTTGTTATAAGATGTAAAAGATTAAAAGAGACTAGTTTAGAATCACTTACCTATGATTTGGGGAAGGAATGATCTTTGAAAAATCGCCTCTTGTGTTTTAGGTTTTGAAGATTTGGGAAATGAATCAAAAATCCCGTCCAAAAGTCATTTTGATCAGCTGCAGATGTCGCATTTGTGACCTGGGCTTCGCAAATGCGAACCCGCAAATGCGAACTCCTCGCATCTCTGCTGCCTTTGTAAATGCGAACCATTTGTTCGCAATTGCGGACATTGAACCATCGCAAATGCGAGAATCCCAGTCCCAACCCATCTTCGCAAATGCGGACAACCGTTAGCAAATGCGGCCTGTGATGATCGCAATTGCGATCCTGAACTTCGCAAATGCGAAGGTCCCCTTCCAAACCCACTGCTCGCAAATGTGAAGCTTCTTCGCAAATGCGATGCTCGCATTTGCGAGCCAGACCTCGCAATTGCGAAGTCTACAGACCTGAAGCACACCAGCTATGATTTCTATGTTCAATTCACTCTGTAGCCTATCCGAAACTCACCCGAGCCCTCGGGGCTCTAAACCAAAGGTGCACACAAGTCTAAAAATATCATACGGACCTGTTTGCGCGATCAAATCGCCAAAATAACACCTAGAACTCCGAATTTAGCACCAAATCAAATGTAATTCTCAAGAACACTTTAAAATTTCTATTTTCTCAACTGGACGTCCGAATCACGTCAAATCAACTTCGTTTCTCACCAAATATCACAGACAAGTCTTAAATATCATAATGAACCTGTACCGGACTCCGGAACCAAAATACTGACCCTACACTAACAATGCCAAACATCAATCAATTCTAAAAAATAATTAATTTTTTAGACTTTTAATTTTCATCAAAAATTCATAACTTGAGCTAGGGACCTCCGAATTCGATTCCGAGCATATGCCCAGGTCCCATAATTCGATACGGACCCACCGGGACCGTCAAAATATAGATCCGGGCCCGTTTACCAGAAATATTGACCGAAGTCAACTAAAATCAACTTTTAAGGTATAAATTCTTATTTTCATCAATTTTCAACATAAAAGCTTTCCGGAAACCTGCCCGGACTGCGCATGCAAATCGAGGAGGGTAAAATGAGATTTTTAAGGCTTAAGAGTGCAGATTCGAGTTCTAAAATATAAGATGACCTTTTGGGTCATCACAAAAGCATATGTGATGTGTTCATAATTATTACAGGCTTGGATTATATGTCCTTTTGTCCTTAGAATGTGTGATCTCAAGTGTTTGATTCTTATTAGTAATAGGATAGTGTTCATGCCTCTAGGTGTGTGTTAAACTAATTTCTTTTGAACCTGCTTAGCATATTACTCATAGTGAACCATCCTTTTAACTGTGAAAAATGGTCATAACATTGTGAATAGGTTGTCTTGCATTTTATAATAGTATGTTTTAGCCATCATGGGAAGGGTATTGCTTATATGGTATGGTGATTGATTCACATGGAAAGTGCCTCGTTGGCACTTAACCCTATAAGGAAGAATGAGTCGTTAGTGGTTAGGGGTATTTGGGAGTAGAGTTTAACTCCTGGTTGGGTTACTCTCTTCGGCACAAGCATTGCCCTGGGCCTTGAGACCCTTACGAACTTTGAAGTGTCGGGGGATTCAAAAGGGGGCTTTGACTTTGAGTGAAACTCTACCCTTAACCTTTAATTTGTTGACACTCATTATTCTCTTTGGGTTTAGTATTTAATGACAACAAAAAGTGTTCAATGTGGATCACTTGCTATACATAGCCACCATATTAGTATGACCTTCCAATGTTAAATAATGTTAATTGTCGTCTTTTATTTCTGTTCGCAAGTTTCATGTATTGACAGGTATAGAGTATTGTTTTCTAATGACCTTCTTATTTTCTTGACATGTACAATTATTGGGCCTGCTGAGTTCTTAAGGAACTCATGCCCTAGTCTAGCGTCACGGTATTCTAGAAGTTCGAAGTCAGCTGTTGTACGTTCTTGCTATGCTGGGCATGCCTCTTTGTGGCCCAAAAACCATAGTCCCTCATCTCCCTTTACTTCCTTACTATTTACTGCTTTACTACTATATAGCTTTACTTCTTCATTGTATTTTCCTGTATTCTTGTTGCTTTATCTCTCACATGTATACAACAATTATTATATTGGATTGAATGCTTTTACTTTATATCTTAAATCATGTAAACAACTTAGACAAGTCTTAAAGAACGTAGGAGTAAAAGAAATTTAGTTAGCAGCTAATCCTCCATTCGCTAATCATAAGTTGTTCACATCATTAATTTGCTATGTTTTGTTAACCCTTTTTTGAAGATTTTGAAGCCTAAAAATAGCTTAGCAAATGACGGCAGTCCCTCTTTCAAACGAAAAATCATAAATGAATCGCAAGATTGACCTTCTAAAAGAAAATCGATTCTTCTTTTCGTAAAACCAAGGTGATGCTGTTCAACAAAGATTTTCAAATGATTTCCTCAAGTCTAAGATTTAAGAATCCAAGGTATATCTTAAGGTCACTTTTATAACATCTTCATCTTATTATAGTAACATGAACATCCATTCTTTAAAAATAAAGTGTTTTATAACTTATCCCTTTCTCACATGTTTTATAAATACAAACATCATGCACATATTTTAAACTCTTAACTTCTTTATAATCTCACATCCTTTTAAAACTACACACCCCTTTGTAAATATCATCTCTTAATATATATAGTAAGCCATACTCCTTTAGCACCAGTTAAGTAGAATACAAATAACTAATCCTTTAACTTAGTCTAAGTCCTATGGAGCTACCTCAGGTAGATTTTAAGGGGTTCCTAACACCTTCCCCATATAATAACAAGAACCCTTACCCATAATATTACCTTCTAGCAGACCGATAAAAGAACATGAATTTAGTAATTAAATAGGTACCCTAGTATACCTTTAAATATTAGGTGACGACTCTCTTTCATCAATAATAAAAAATCATAAGTTGAATCTTGTTTTGACTAGTGCAAAAATAGGGTGCAACACTTAGTAACTAATGTATAAAAAATCCAACCAAATAAGTCTTAAAAAGTGTAAAGTAGTAAGCTTTGCATAATGTAAACCTAGTACCAACTTATTGACAGCATGTCCAAATAATTGTAAACAAATGGTAACTTAGTACATATGAGTGCAAAGCATCCCCAAAATCAATCAAGTATAAAGCAAAGGAATCCATGTAGAAACGTCCCAAGGCCATGATTGGGTGCCATCTAAAAATATATGTAAAGCTCTCATCTGGTGCTATAGAATCCAAATCATAAGAAGAAGCCTTCAAACAACTAAGGATAATGCAATGTATCTTTTTCCAAAGATCAAATTGGAACATGTCAACCAAAAAAAAGCTAAATATGATGTGCATAAGCCTGGATCCATAACAACAACAACAACAAGAAACCCAATAGTTTTCATAAGTGCATCCATAACAGATGATAAAAGTCTTTTACCATCTATTGAGTCCCCTCCAATAGAATGAACATTATACAATGTTAATACCACACATAGGAAAGGACTTACGAACGCCCAAAACCAAAGTACCTAAACCCAAATGTGCTGCAGTAGAACTGTCTCAACGAAGTGAGGATTTTACTAACATGATACCTAAATACTGTGAGACATATAACAAGGATGTACCAATATGTCTAGCGTGCCAAAACAACCCATGAGTCCCTTTTCTTCCACATATTTGCAGTCTTGTTTGAGGTATAATCTTCAACTCAGATCCCTTCTTTTGGACAATAGGGATTTGAGAATTATCAACATTTATGATCTTCTTCGCTTGGATTGGAAGTTCAAGAAAGTCATAAAAGGATATGTCACCTGCAAAATAAAAAAGCTTAGTGAAAACGTCAGCCAACGTATTGCCTTCCCTCAACACATGGGAAATTTTCACTTGGCCTAACCCCTTTAATTGCCTCACCATATTCACCTCCATCACTATACTCCAAGGGACCCCCTAAGCCCTATCCAAGACCTTCTTCATTGTCAAGGAGTTCGTCTCCATAATAACCTGTAGAAGGGCATTTAAAACACAAAATTCCATTCATTCTTTTATGCCTATAGCTTCTGCCTCCATGTTTCCACCATTCCTTAGCCTTCATGCCCTCGCACACCAAACAACCTTCTATATTTCTAACACAAAAGGTTTAGGAACTAGGGCTCGAATTGTCCCTTGAGGCCCATCCGTGTTATATTTATACCAACCCACCGACAGATAGGATCAATGCACCAACTTACTCCTAAGCAACAACTTATACCTTTCAAAATATTTTACCATATGAGGCCATGAAAAAGGTATATTAAGAATCCAAGGGTACCTCACTCTGGCCAAATGATGGAGGTTGTTAGTGATTTCATGAGCAACTCTCCGAATGGACATAGTACCTCCATTCATACATATGTTCCTCCACTTTCACGGTTGCCAAAGAATCATGGCAGGGATAGCTTGGATCAAAGGCTTCAACTTACTCACACTCAAAGCTCCACAATTTTAATATGGACTAATGAAGTTGCCCAAGAAGACCTTGTATGCCCAATGCATCACCAAAATACTTCCACACTCTAGTAGTAAATGAGCTATGAAGAAAAATATGAGAAAATATTTCTTTTGTGGACTCGGGAAGCACCAACACTTAGAAACAACCATATACACCATCCTCCCAATAACACAATCAAGAGGAAGTTTAAACTTCCAAATCCTCCAAAGAAAAAATGGCATCTTGAAAGGAACACCCTTTACCCACATAGTCATGAATGGTTGCAACACTGGAGCCCTATGCATTATTAGATCCCGTGAACTATTTACTGTTAACTTTCCAGAACTTGTGACCATCCAACATGGCTTATCCTACTTATCTGTATCCTTAATATTCCAAATCTTGTCTAATATGATCCACTACCTTATCCGGGAACAGATGAAGCAGTTGTTGTTTCTTCCATTGGCCATACTCCATTAGCTCATCGACATATTGAATCTCTTCATTGATGTTAAAGTCATCGGAACTATGTGACACAAAGACCCCAACTTTGTCAAGTTATCATGTCAAATGCTAGAAGTGCCACTCTTTGGTTTCTACCAAATCTCATGCTCAATAGAGACACTAGCCTCCAATATTTTTTCATACATGCGAACTATCTTTCCATTACACCAATATAGGAATTTGTTTCTTGCCATACTTATTCCACATAAAATCTGCCCATAATAATTTAGAAGTCTGGAATTTCTATCATAGTTTTACAAAATGTGCCTAAAACACATCATAGAGCGACCAAAACCCTAATACACCCTCTTGTGTTGGTAGACATAGGTTCGACCAAGAAGACCAGTGCTTACTCCTCCTATCCTCCTTATTAATCCAAAAGAATCTAGCAAAGATCTTATAGCATCAAGCACACATTTGGGCTGATCTACTACTGATGAAAGATGGATTGGCATGCTTTGCAAGACATGTTTAATAAGTACTGCCTTCCCCCAAAAGAAAACAACTTACCTTTCCAAGATTGCAGTTTTTCCTTTATATTTTAACCAACTCATTTTAGAACATCTCTCCTTCTAATGTAGAAGATATGACACCCCAAATAAGTGAAAATCGCCTTTGACAAACCTATGATTTGTCGAACCTCATTGTGCAATATTGTTGCCACTATTTCATGCGCACAAAAGTATCTTTTGTCTATATTTATCTTCTACCTGGATACCTTTTCATACTCCTTCAATGTAGGCATTATCATCTCCAACGGTTCCCTTTGAGCAAAAGAAAATATGATAGTGTCCCCACATAGGCTAGGTGTTTCAAGTTTAAGCTCCACTTTGGCATCCTAAATCCCTTAAAATCCATATTCTCAAATAGCTTATTTGAAGCCCCAAATAGAACCTCCATAGACAAAATGATCATTAAGGGATCTCCTTGTTTCACCCCTCTAGTAGAATGAAGGAAACCATGTGCTGCCTATTCAACAAGATGGAGTACCACTTGTTGGCCTCCAATCTCCAAACCATGTCTATAAACTTCTCATCAAACCCCATTTACCATATTATCCTTGCAATATAGAACAATGAGACTCTAACATTTGCCTTAGCCATGTCAAGCTTGATGACCATATTAATCGGTTTCCCATCTTCCTTATATTCGTCACAATCTCTTGAGTGAGTAATACATTCTCCACAATATTCCTTCCTTTAACAAACCCGGATTGGTTTGATGAAATAAGGTGTCATGACCCAAAATTCACTAGTCGTGGTGGCACCTAACCCAACCCGCTAGGTAAGCCAACTAATAACTATCCAATTTTAATAATATTTAATTGGACCATTAATCAAAGAAATTATCTGAATCTTATACATTTCCCAAGAACTGGTAGTACAAATCATGAGCTTCTAAGAATAGAGTTTACAAAGCTGAAATGAAGTAAATACATCGTCTGTTTGAAAAGTACATTAACAGAGTTTTATAGATCTAAGGCTACCACGAACAAGAGGAAGCAACAACCGGGATGCAGGCACATCTTCAAATCCAGCTCCCATCGAGCACAACAACATCAACAGTCAATATCTGCACGCAAGGTACAGAAGTATAGTATGAGTACAACCGACCACATATACTCAATAAGTAGCAAACCTAACCTTAGATTGAAAGTAGTGACAAGCTAACAAAAAGGTCGGGTACAACACCAATATTTCACAACAGTTCATAATAGCATAGTACAATAACAAAAGACTATCTCAAAAATAAAAGGCTCAGCTCGTTCACAGTTCCAGAAAAATAGGCAATTCTTTTCAAGTATCTCAGTGAAAACCTAAATCTTTTACCGAAAAAGCCAAAATACGTGAAAGTTGGATAACCGTGTTTTTTTCCTAAAAGTCCTTTCAACAAATAGTAAGATGTTTCATTTTTAGATAGCATGAGGAAATTACTTCTCTATGCCTACATGTCAAGATACAGGTAAAATCATAAATGTCCCCAAAATCGGGTAGCAGAAGGAAATGCACCTCTATGCATGTATCTCAAGTACGCATGTCAAATGCAATGCATCTCGATGATGAGCTTATGTACTCACACTCTTAGAGTACTCAGTCTCACTATCTCGCATTCTCTCTCACTATGCTCAGCACACTCAATCACTCAGCGTTGTACAATACCCGTTGCAGCGTGCAACCCGATCCATATTTATAGTCGACTGCGCTCACTGGGGGTGTTCAGACTCCGGAGGGGCACCTTTCAGCCCAAGCGCTATATCGCTGCGGCATGCAGCCCGATTCCATAAAATGTAATCCATATAACATGCTGCGGCGTGCAGCCCGATCCCAAAATATCAATATAACATGTTGCGGCGTGCAGCCCGATCCCAAAATAGCAATATAATATGTTGCGGCGTGCAGCCCGATCCCAAAATAGCAATATAACATGCTGCAACATGTAGCCCGATCCCAAAATATCAATCTCACTCAGGCCCTCGGCCTCACTCGGTCATCATTCTCCAGTCTCACTCACGGGCTCAGAATGCCATAAAATTAGCCTGATAACAATGATATGATGTATTAATAAATAACTGAGACTCAGATAAGATATGAATGCATGAATATGACTGAGTACGAAATATCAATGAAATCAGTGAAATAACAGCAAGAAACGACCATTATGGGTCCTAACAGTATCGTCATAAAGCCTAAACATGGTATCTAGCATGATTGACAGCTCAATTACTTTATCACATGGTGAAAACACTGATATCAACAAAGTAGGACCATTATACAGTGCCAGGGGAACAACTGAATCTCAATCCACATGGTGCACGCCCACACGCCCGTCTCCTTGCATGTGCATCACCTCAACACTAATCACATAACACGTATTTCGGGGTACCATACCCTCAGCTCCAAGATTAGAAGGGTTACTTACCTCGAACAAGCCAATACCCATGCCGAGCAAGCCAAGCGATGCTCCAACGATTCCATCACGGGCGTTCTGACCTCAGAACGGCTCGAAACTAACCAAAACCAACTCAAATATATCAAACAATGCTAAAGGAACCAATCCCGATCGAAAAAGATCAAATCTTGAATCAAAAGCCTAAAATCGGCCAAAATCCCAACCAGGGCTGGCACCTCGGAATCCGACCAAATTTACAAAATTCAACAACCCATTCAATTACGAGTCCAACCATACTAGTTTCACTCAAATCTGACTCCAATTCGATGCTCAAAACTCAAAAAATTCATATTATGAAACTTTAGGCCAAAACCCCCAATTTCCTCTTTAACATTCATCAACCAAACCCTAAAATCGAAGATAGATTCATGAAATATAACCAAAACCGAGTAGAGAATACTTATCCCAATTCATATGGTGAAAACTACTTCAAGAATCGCCTCAATCCGAGCTCCACTGACCAAACATATTTCGCGATCGCGGCCCAGCCTTCACGATCGCGGCCCAGCCTTCACGATCACGAAGAATGTCAGAAGCAACATGTAACATCAGAAAAACCAGAAATGCAAAAATCATTTGAAATGATCCGAACTACGTCCGAAACTCACCCGAGCCCCTTGGGACCCCGTCCAAGTGTACCAACAAATCCCATAACATAATATGTACCTACTCGAGGCCTCAAATCACACATAACAACATCAAAACTACAAATCACACCTCAAATCAAAATCTATGAACTTTGAAACTTCAAACTTCCACAACCGATTCCGATTGACCTAAAATTTTGCACACAAGTCACGTTCGACATTACGGACCTGCTCTAACTTCTGGAATTGGAATCCGACCCCTATATCAAAAAGTTCACTCCCGTTCAAACTTTCCAAAAATTTTAACTTTCGCCATTTCGAGCCAAATTCAACCATGGACCTCCAAATCACAATCCGGACGCGCTCTTAAGTCCAAAATCACCCAAAGGAGCTAACGGAACCATCAAAATTCCAATCCGAGTTCAAATGTTAAAAAGTCAAACTTGGTCAACTCTTTCAAATTTAAAGCTCCCTAGTTGAGAATCATTCTTCCAAATCAGTCCCGAATAACCTGAAACCAAACCGGCGATTCACATAAGTCAAAATACATCATACGGAGCTACTCATGCCCATAAACTACCGAGCGAAGTGCAAATGCTCAAAACGACCGATCGGGTCGTTACTTCCTCCCCCACTTAAATATACGTCCATCTTCAAACGTGCCAAGAGTTGTTCCAAAGGCCATCAAATCGCCGTGTAATCTTACCATGCACATACCCGGGGTGATCTCATGTCACCCTATCCCATATAGGCCAGACAACACAGTATAACTATAGTTTCTTAATTCAACCTACCCCATAAAACTTAGAATCCAATTTCCAACATTCGGAATTTCTATAAGATCAGAATCTCGCATCTGCACACTGTATAAGTCTGAACAAGTTGTATCAAGCCTTCACCATAACCCAGGATGTAATCACATGATGTACCACATAACTCAAATACTCATAGCGATAATTTCAAATCACAGTAGCTGCTCAAAATAACCCAATACCGGTAATAAACCTCATATCAAACAAAACCTCATTCTAAAACCTCCGTACACTGCCGATGATGAAAGAAACACGCAGAACTCATAACCATTCATCAGATCAACCCGTCATAGAATTCCCTCTCATTCGACAAGAACTATAGCAAACTCTAAGCCGACTTTCGATATTATCCTTCCAAACATGCTGTAATCAATTCCGATAGTATCCAATCTAGGTCCAATGATCTCATCTCATCCAACACGACCACTCTAGTGACATGCCACATCAATACAATCTGATGCCATAACCCGTGCAATCCGTGCACCAATAAGCAACCTTCCAAATATACTCAAATCATGGAAACTGATTCAGACAGGAGAACTGTCCCGCAAGCTCAACAAGTACCACCACAACGCAATGCTAAGAACCTATCACACACCGTAGAATCAAAACACACGAATCTAACACGAGGGATCATATCTCAATATAACTCTGTTGCAATGCGCGTCCCTATCCAAATACTGGTCCATATGAAATACCTCAAGCCACCCTGCTAAAAATCAATAACCATGCGCAATTCGACATCAAGTACTCAAACGGAGAAGCAAATGACACAATGTCACACAAAACCCGAAAGAACATAACCAATACTCCATCAACCAAGCAATACCCAATACTCTTCTCGCTCAAATTCCACCATAAGGCCCCAATAAAACTGCACCATATGTTCATATAACCAACGAATCACAACTCCTCATAGCATAGAAGAGTAACTCACAGATCATCTCAGGACACGAAAAAGATCAACAACAACCGAATGGCACATCCCTCAACAATGGCAGTATGGAGCCAACCAATCTGGCTCGGTGTAGAATACACATCCTAATTGGGCGTACCAATGGACCCCCAAATCAGCTCTAGTCACCCGCAGATAGATAAATAACCTCCGAAAGTCCATAATGACTGAATCATAACACATACTATCGACTGGATAGCTTCGACCACAACTTCATAGTCCATAACCATAAAATAATCTGCTCCTGAGAACTCCCAATCTCCAAATCCATAGAACACACGAATCACCATATTTTATCCCAACTCCACCGCCCGAATATCTAACATATCTCCCATACACGATCATCCCATGAGGAATACTTCTATAACTCTTCCGTGCCACAAAGCAAAATTTGAATATCAGCAATTGATCAACTAGGAGAATGCTGCAATACTAATGAAGTAACCATAAATCAAAACACATTGCCCCTTCTGAAATGTATACTCTCATCAAGCCATACCGATTAGTAATATCAGTTACCTAGTCATCTGAAATCGTCCATGCTGCCTATGAATCTATGCCCTTCCCTTCCAAACTGACCTGTGACCTTGAACATGCAAATCTCAATCCCACACAACACTGCATCTACCATGCCATCCTGTGAAGAGTACAAGAATCTCATAATCAACTCTGAGTCCCAAGCAGAATACATACCCGATCAGTCAGAAACCTTCCATTTGATCTTATCCCGGAGAAAATCCCAATACGCAACATATCCCTCACGCCGGTAGGAAATATACTCCTCGAACTGTGGTAAAAATCATTGAGAACTCTTTGAAACCCATTTGCACATAACCAAACTATCAGAACCGAATCTCTCTAACTCAACCCAGTCACACAGTTCACCAAAACCCAAGAGCATTGCCACGAAACACATGTGGAGACTAGCCACATCATAGGTACCTAAAGAACCAATTATATCCATTACTGTGTTGATCCAACCTACTACCGCACTGTCCTATTTCTCCAAGTCCCTTCCAAATTGCCTTCAAATTAATACTTCTCCTTGCTGGAATACCACGATCCTTAACCAAGATTCATCACACAAGAGACCCTAGTATAAAACCCCAATGCCCTAAGGCCCAAAAGCCGTTAAATTCCTTCTTAAGCACCCTAAAGCACCACAACCACGACACCCACTCTAAGGAGACCTTATGTGAACCTAAAACTGTTTCCTTCACCTTCTTGATGCTGAAATGCATAATCCACAACTGTATAAAATGCCACAAGTCTCGACACCATCCCATGTAACTCTCAGTTTTTAGCCATATACAAATCTTGAAAATTCCAAATCGCTACATATAAATCTTGAATCCATTAGAACCATTCTCGAGAGTCATCCACTCTACTCAAATCTCAATTAAACCGACCAAACGAACCGAACGACCTGTGCCCCATTAGCACACCAACCCCTCAAGGGAGTAACCCACACTTCTAAGAAACCAAGCATATTCCTATTCCATGTACACTACATCCTTCGCGAATAACCACTCAATTATTTTGTGATTTCCATATACCCATAGAGTGTAATACAACCTGTATCCATAAATTCCTTTACCTGAGTCATCCTCGATCTCGACCTCTGCAAGTCATAACTCATTCACCAGTATACCCCGAACCGAAACCAATACAACACATAACCGTGCAATACACTCGTCGATAGCAGACTCCCCCACTTGGCTCAAAGCCATAGAACCAAACAGTCGATAACATCACGATACCTATACTCTATTGCTGCCAAAATCCCGCACCAAAATTCAACTAAATCCTTAGTAAGCTCATGTAACACAAACCATATAATACCTCAAATCATCTACAAATCTCACATTCATCCTCGTGATAGTCGGGTCAACTGTTAGAACCGATCCAACTCAAATCGCACAAATATACCCAACTGGTAGAAAAGAATGCCTCCACACAACATTATAAAAATTACACATCCATAGATTACCTCGCAGGTTATAACCCACCTGCTCAGCCTCAAACTAGCATCTCTTTATACCCTTTCATATCCATTACTACTAAGCAATCACTTAATCTTCTCGATTTTAAACTCATCAACAAGACATGAGAATCTACTTTACTCCACAACTAAACAACGTGAGAGATACCTCAACACACCCATAACTCGAGACCATACGCCAAATCAAGACAGAAATCAAACACCCCATAGTCCTTGCTACATCTCAAGTAAACTCTTCTTGTCACATTCGAACAATCTGAACACATTTCACAGTCTCATCATACTCACCCCATAGTCATCCAATCACAAATTCCTCTAATAGGGATACCACCAGACATATAAGTCCCTAAAACACATGCTCACATAACCAAAATCTTCGTGCTCAAGCCACCGTCAAAACCCGGCCTCCAGTCCTCCAGACTGGCCCATCATCACCAAGCCAAAAATCACATCTCGCACCTCAACTATGGAATCATAAGCCGTCGGCGCACAACCGATACCGAGCGCTCACATGCGCATACGAATGCGTGGAAGGAATTCAAAAAGCTATACTTCATGCTGAATTAATGTCGCACGATAAGAAAAGAAAGATGGGAAGTATATCCTAAATGTCCTGTAGCCTCTCGAAGATAGGAATGGACGTCATCATACCGATCCGCAAGACTCTACTAGACACTTGCTCATGACTTGTAGAACCTATGAACCTAGAGCTCTAATACCACCTTGTCACGACCCAAAATCCACTAGTCGTGATGGCACCTAACCCAACCTGCTAGGTAAGCCAACTAATAACTATCCAATTTCAATAATATTTAACAGGACCATTAATCAAAGAAATTTACTGAATCTTATACATTTTTCAAGAACTAGTAGTACAAATTATGAGCTTCTAAGAATAGAGTTTACAAAGCTGAAATGAAGTAAATACATCGTCTGTTTGAAAAGTACATTAACAGAGTTTTATAGATCTAAGGCTACCACGAACAAGAGGCAGCAACAACCGGGACACAGGCACATCTTCAAATCCAGCTCCCATCGAACATAGCAACATCAACAGTCAATATCTGCACGCAAGGTGAAGAAGTGTAGTATGAGTACAACCGACCCCATGTACTCAATAAGTAACAAACCTAACCTTAGGTTGGAAGTAGTGACGAGCTAACAAAAAGATCGGATACAACACCAATATTCCACAACAGTTCATAACAGCATAGTACAATAACAAAAGAGTATCTCAGAAATAAAAGGCTCAGTTCGTTCACAGTTCCAGAAAAATAGGCAATTCTTTTCAAGTATCTCACTGAAAACCCAAATCTTTTACCGAAAAAGCCAAAATACGAGTAAATTTGAAAACTGTGTTTTTTTCCTGAAAGTCCTTTCAACAAATAGTAAGATGTTTCATTTTTAGATAGCATGAGGAAAGTACTTCTCTATGCTTACATGTCAAGATACAGGTAAAATCATAAATCTCCCCAAAACCAGGTAGCAGAAGGAAATGCACCTCTATGCATGTACCTCAAGTACGCATGTCAAATGTAATGCATCTCGATGATGAGCTCATGTACTCACACTCTCAGAGTACTCAATCTCATTGTCTCACATTCTCTCTCACTATGCTCAGCACACTCAATCACTCGGTGCTGTACAACACCCGCTGCGGCATGCAGCCCGATCCATATTTATAGTCGACTGCGCTCACTGGGGGTGTGCAGACTCCGGAGGGGCTCCTTTCAGCCCAAGTGCTATATCGCTGCGGCGTGCATCCCGATCCAAAAATATCAATATAACATGCTGCGGCGTGCAGCCCGATCCCAAAATAGCAATATAACATGCTGCGGCATGCAACCCGATCCCAAAATAGCAATATAACATGTTGTGGCATGAAGCCCGATCCCAAAATATCAATCTTACTCAGGCCCTCGGCCTCACTCAATAATCACTCTCCAGTCTAACTCACGGGCACACAATGCCATGAAACTATCCCGACAATAATGATATGATGTATCAATAAATAACCAAGACTGAGATATGATATGAATACATGAATATGACTGTTTACAAAATATCAATGAAATCAGTAAAATCACAGCAAGAAACGACCACTATGGGTCCTAGAAACATCGTCATAAAGCCTAAACATGGTATCTAGCATGATTGACTGCTCAACTACTTTATCACATGGTGAAAACACTGATATCAACAAAGTAGGACCACTTACAGTGCCATGGGAACAATAGAATCTCAATTCACATGGTGCACGCCCACACGCCTGTCACCTAGCATGTGCGTCACCTCAACACTAATCACATAACACGTATTTCGAGGTTTCATACCCTCAGCTCCAAGATTAGAAGAGTTACTTACCTCGAACAAGCCAACACATGCCGAGCAAGCCAAGCGATGCTCCAACGATGTCATCACGTGCGTTCCGACCTCCAAACGGCTCGAAACTAACCATAAACAACTCAAATATATCAAACAATGCTAAAGGAACCAATCCCAATCGAAAAAGATAAAATCTTGAATCAAAAGCCCAAAATCGGCCAAAAGCCCAACCCGGGTCCACACATCCGAATCCGACAAAATTTACAAAATTCAATAACCCATTCTATTACGAGTCCAATCATACTAGTTTCACTCAAATCTGACTCCAATTCGATGTTCAAAACTCAAAATATTCATATTATGAAACTTTAGGCCAAACCCCCCAATTTTCTCTTTAACATTCATCAACCAAACGCTAAAATCGAAGATAGATTCATGAAATATAACCAAAACTGAGTAGAGAACACTTACCCCAATTCATATGGTGAAAATTACTTCAAGAATTGCCTCAATCCGAGCTCCATAGCTCCAAAATGTAAAAAATGGCCGAAACCCTCGAAATAGAGTACTTTATACTTCTGGCCAGGCATCCTCTTACGCGAATGCGGTAGAAGCCTCGCGTTTGCGAAGCACAAACCCACACTGCCTCACTTTGAACTACGCATTCGTGGCGAAATCCTCGCGAATGCGATAAAACACACTACCAGACTTCTGCGATCGCGGACAACTCCCTACAAACGCGATGAAGAATCTATATAGACTGACCAACCCCCACTCAACACTACGCGAACGCATAGCCATGGACGTAGACGCGAAGACTACAATATTTAATCCAGTGTGAACGCGACCTCAGAAGTTCGAACGCGGAGAACAAATAGCTCCACTGACCAAACACCTTTCGCGATCGCGGCCCATCCTTCGTGATCGCAAAGAACGTCAAAAGCAATAGGTAACAGCCGAAAAACCAGCAATGCAAAAACCATTTGAAATGATCCGAACTACGTCCGAAACTCACCCGAGCCCCTCGGGTCCCCGTCCAAACGTACCAACAAATCCTATAACATAATACGGACCTACTCGAGGCCTCAAATCATACATAACAACATCAAAATGACGAATCGTACCTCAAATCAAAATCTATGTACTTTGAAACTTCAAACTTCCACAACCGATGTCGAAGCCTATCAAATCACGTCCGATTAACCTCAAATTTTGCACACAAGGTACGTTCGATATTACGGACCTGCTCTAAATTCCGGAATCGGAATTCAACCCCGATATCAAAAAGTCCACTCCCGGTCAAACTTTCCAAAAAAATCAACTTTCGCCATTTCGAGCCAAATTCAACTACGGACCTCCAAATCACAATCCGTACGTTCACCTAAGTCCAAAATCACCCAACGGATATAACGGAACTATCAAAATTCCAATCCAAGGTCAAATGCTAAAAAGTCAAACATGGTCAACTCTTTTAAATTTAAAGCTCCCTAGTTGAGAATCATTCTTCCAAATCAGTTCCGAATAACCTGAAAACCAAACCGACGATTCACATAAGTCAAAATATATCATACAGAGCTACTCATGCCCATAAACTAACGAGTGAAGTGCAAATGCTCAAAACGACCGGTCGGATGGTTATATAAGGGAAGGAAACAGCCCCTCAAGCTTATCATAAATTACCCTAGAGATCACTTTGTTGATGAAATTGCTCAAACTAATAGGCCTCATTTTCAAAAATGTTTGGATCACAGGTTTCTTAGGTTACAACATCAAGTTTCTATGAGTGATGGACTTTGGCAATGTATGATAATCATAGAAAGCTTTTACCATATTATGCACATCCTCCTTCACAATATCCCAATAAGTTTGGTAAAACGAACCTAAAAACCATCGGGTCCACAAGCACTTACCTCACTAAGTGCAAACACTGCCCTTTTAACCTCCTCCAAGAATTGTGTAGTACAAAGTACCACGTTGTCTTCATTAGTAACCATTGAAGGAACATGTTTCAACAGATCTTAATTAGCCGGTTCTTCCTCTTGATTAAAATATTTTTGTAAGATAGAGATTTCCTCTAAAGCCATTTGATCCATAGAAACCACCCAAACTCCCACCGAGTTTTGAATCCTATGTAGTTAAAATTTCTTCCTCCCCCCATTAACTAGGTTACAAAAAGCCTACTATTTATGTTCCCTTCCATAAACCAAGTTATTCCCCCTTTTTGTTTCCAAATTCTTCCTCACAGTGAAAGTACTTCTTTGTGAAGCACCATTCTATTGATTTCACTAGGAACCTCTTCAAACAACCTTTCTTGATGTTCACAGTGTCTTTCCAGATTGCAAGTTGATTAAATATATCACCATATGTTTCTCTACTCCACCTAGATAAAGCGCCCTTCACCCTTTTCATTTTTTGTTTGAATATAATAAAAGGTCTCCAACAATGTCCACCTCCCAATTCTGCCTAACAACATCCAAAAAGGTGGCATGTTCAACCCAAAACTTCAAAATTCTAATTAGCTTGATATAGTGTTGTGTTTGTTCTCCACAAGTGAGGAAGAGTGGTGCATGGTCTAAACATATACGTGAAAGATGCTCAAACTCCAATTGACCAAACCAATTTTGAAAGTGTTTGGTTCACCATTATTCTATCCAACCTTTTAAAGTGCAATCATCACTCGCCCTTCCATTCCATCATGTAAACGAACCGCCCTTGAACCCCACCTCAAACAACCCACAAGAGTTTATGCAAAAAGAAAAATCCTCATACTGGATATACGGGAAACCCTCCAATATTTTCTTCCTCATTCATCACAATATTTAAGTCACCCCCAACTAACCAAGGCAACTCCATGTCATAAGCTTAGTAGTAAAGGTTGTCCCATAGTTCAAGTCTCTCCAAGGCACCACATTTAGTATAGACTAAAGCAACCATCATAGTCTTAACAAATTCATGAAGAAATAACCTCAAAGTGATTTGTTTCTCCTCATCTTAAACTACCTCCACATCTATACCATCATCTACAAAGAGATTCCACCACAATCCGAGTACGGTTGGCTCACCTAATGTAATGACCTGGCCGGTTGTTTTAATCTCTAGTATTTTGTTTAGGGGTTTAAAGCCTTAAGTAGCTTTATATAATGCATTATAACTTGTATTTATGGTTGGTTTTGGCTTCTAAGAGATTTGGGATTAATTTGGAAGAGTAATTCTCCATTTAAAAGTTTTAAATTGGAAGAGTTGATCAAGGTTTGACTTTTGAATAAACGATCTTGAAATAAGTATTTTATGGTTTAAATAGGTTCTTGTGGTGATTTTGGACTTGATATCTTGATAGAATTTGGATTCGGAGGTTCCTAGAAGGTTTTGGCACTATTCGTTGAAAGTTGACAAGTTGAAGAATTAGAGAATTCTTAAGTTTGATCGGGAGTTGACTTTGATATTATCGGGCTCCAATTGTGGATTGAGACCTTGGGTACTTCATTTAGTTGATATAAACTTGTGTGCAAAATTTGGTTGTGATCCAAAATATCTAAGAGTGATTCACACACGTCCGGTGAAGTTTGAAGGTTTGAAGTTAAGAGAAAGATTTTGATCTCGATTTTTGGTTTCGATATTATTTTGGTATTTCGAGCCCTTGGATAAGGTATTTGGACTTGTTGGCATGATTGAATAGGGTCATGCGGTCCTAGGGTATGATTCGGGATAGTTTCAGACCATTTCGGTTGAATTCACATTGCTGGTCTTTGGCTGGTGTCAGTTGTGCATCATGTTCGCGAGATAACCTCGCATTAGTGGAGAAGAGTATGGAAGTTGATGTTTTGTACTTCGTTATTGCGAGGGTACCTATACAATCACGGAAAAGGTTACAGGACCAGCAGTCGGCATGGATCACATTCGTGTAAGAGCAATCGCATTAGCAAAGTGTTGGGGAGTTAGTTGTCGTGTTAGCCATTGGACCTTCGCATAAGTGGAGTGGAGAGCCCAGTTGACCTTCATGTTCGCGCAGGAATTTTAGGAAGAAGTGTTGAATTGTTGATCGTGATTGCAAGGGTTTTGCCGCGATCGCACATGGTAATTTCTGAGAGTATTTTAAGTTATTCAATTTTGGGACTTTACCCATTATTTCATATTTTAAACCCTAGACTTCAAAAAGAGACATATTTCACCAATACTTTGGAGGTAAGTAATTTTTACTTAGATTAGATTTTATATATTTATTTCCCATGAATTCTTACACTTAAAACTTGAAAATTTGAAGAGAATTTTTTTTGGGGGGGGGGGGGGAGGGGGGGGATTGTCTATAATTTTGCAGAGTGTAAATTGGAGATTTGGGAGTCGATTTGGACCTGATTTTGGAATCTAATCACATATTTGGACTCGTGGGATTATGTGTAGTCAGGATCTACCCCTTGACTAGAATTTTGACCATGTGAGCCGGGGTGGACTTTTGGTGACTTTTGTGAATTTGATTAAAGAATGAAGCTTTATTGTTTGGAATTGATTCCTATGACTTTTTTATGTTAATGAGTTGTATTTGGCTTGATTCGAGTCGTCCAAAGATTTATTTGAAAGAAAACACTGTTTTTGTTGATTAAATCTTGCCATGTGGAGGTAAATATCTTATCTATCCTTGTAAGAGAGAATTCTCCTTATAGGTGATCTATTTGCTACATGTTGCTTGATTTAGGAGCCACGTATATGCGAGGTGACGAGCATATATGTGTATCTAGGTTATGACGATATTCGGTAAATGTTTGACTTATGATTATGCCTTATTTGGACTATGTGAATTCTTATTCATATTTAGTTAATTCTATGACTACGTGATGACTTATAATTATGTCTTAGAAGTATGTTTAAGGTTATGACTTGTTGAATTATGTATAAATAATTATTTTACCATATTAAGTTTCTTTGTGAGTTGTAGTCGTATACTTGTCTTATTGATTTATGATTTGGTGGTTAAATGGCTTAATTCATGATAAATATTATGATAAAACTTTTGAATGATGAAATTGCTTATTGAATTGTTGAGAAGAATTGAATTACATGATTAGCCATAGCCATCTTTTAGCCTTATGTGCTTTTATCCGCATTTTTATTATTATGATTCGGTGCCTTTAATTATGTTGCCTCATTACGTATATCTATGAGTTTGAGAGTTAAATATTGTGAAATAGTGAAAATTTTGACACCACAAATATTATGAGCAGATATTGAATATTAATGATATTCTGTGGATTGGGTGACACGCCTCCATAGAAATATTTGTGGGTCGGGTGGCTTGGAAAAGTACGATTCTTCTAGGTTAGGTGATTAGCCATGTTACTTTGGGTCCTATGAGTGCAGATACTAAAATCGGTTCTATTTGGACACTTGGCTACTGTCATATATATGTGTGTGTGACTGTTGACCGACTCATATTGTGATTGTGAATGATTGAGATAGCTAATATTGTATTTTTTCCCCCTTGTTTGAGTATGCATTGGCAGTTTAGAGTCATACAGTGGTTCCTATATGATATGTGAATGATGATTGAATCATATCATGATTATGGACAGAATTGAGATAAGTGATATTGTATTCTATCCCATTGTCTGAAAAGCATATCTAAATTTCAGCTTTTACTGAGTTTCTAACGGCAGACTCGTTCGGCGATATCATGCTCTATTTATGCTTCATACGCTAATTAAGTTGTTAGTAGGTGTCAGAGTCGATCCCTCGCCACTACTTCTTCTTGTCTAGACTTGTCACTTATTGAGTACCGTAGTTTTGTACTCATACTATAATTCTGTGTATTTTTATGCAGGTTCTGAGACCGATATTAGCGGTACCCGTTGAGCTGAGTAGGAGTATTATTGGAGACTTCGTGATGATCTGCTTTACTTGATCCAATCCGCAGCATATGGAGTCCCCCTTTTCTACTTATCTATTTCTGTCTATATAATTTTTTTCGTACAGATGTATTTATTCAATTGATTCTGGTTGCTCTTAAACATGTAGATAATTTATCATAGTATTATAAACATGTAGATAATTTATATATGTAAGTATTATAATTTGAATCAAGACAAGAAAATTGGTATAATAAATCACATAACTGAAATCTTAGCAAAATAAAAGTCAAGAAACATATTTATTAAAAAAATAAAAGAATTCCATGCTACAGAGATTAAAATGAAATAATTGATCATATAAAAATTTAATTATTAAATAGAAGTCATAATTTTATATAGAAAATAAAATAAAGGAATTTATTGAAGATAATCCAAAAACAGATACATTATTAAAACTATGGGGAAATGTTTTAATATGGTAATAGAAAGCTTCTCACTTTACGATTTAATTATAAATAAAATAATAAATTTTGATGAAAAAAAATCACCGTAAATAATGTACGAGAAGTCGAGAAGAAAGGGGACAAAGATAATGCTAGGTTATTTATAAGTTATATAACACTCAAAAATAATATTGAATTTAGAAAATAAAGGAAATTTATTGCTTTTATAATACAAAATATATACATTACTAAAAGTATCAGTAGATTATTTAATATGGTAATAAAATGTTTTTAACTTTATGATTATTATATTATTTTAATTATAAATAAATAATAAATGTGAAAACTAATAAAACGTCACAGTAAAAGTATTTCACTTGATAATTTAATAAAGAAAAAGCAAGGAACAAATAAGTTATTCGATGACTATGACTCATATCCTTTGTTTCATAGAGATTATTTCGCACAGTGCATTAAAAATTAACATAGCAATTAAAATTTGGTTAAACAATACGATCTAATGTGCTCTAAGATCATAATATATTTCTTAATATTATCCGCGCATCGCCCGAGTTTTAATACTAGTAAGCAGAATAACCGTCAAGAAAACAATAAAGACATGTCTTGCTATTCTTTCTAGCATTTGATTAATGAAAAACAAAAAAAAAAGTTTTTTCTTGTAGCCTCATTAAGTCTTATGTAATTAATATAGACTCTCCATCATGTGTCTATTTTGACCTTATAATTTTAAAAATACAATATTTACAATGCTAAGAATTTCAAATGTTGAACTACTCGGGCTTATATTTTGGATTAGCAGTTTGCCTTATAGTCCGTTGTACGTCAAAGCTATACTTTAAGTTTAGCTGTCTACATTGTGAAATTTCCAAGCACAGAAAGTTAGGCCTCTACACTCAATGACAAACCACTCTGATCCAGAAAGTAAAGAAACTGACATTTTGTTTTTAGGGTACTAATTATTGGAGGCCTTATGCTGGAAGGCTACTAATACTCAACTCTTATCTTATTTGAGTTTGAGGTTTATTATGCTAGCACACTTGTAATGATTAGTTAGAGGTTTCTTTGAATGCTTTTGATGTGAAGAACGTATTGTGAGGTGGAATGAAGCTCAGTTAATCAACCTAAAGAGAAGGCAAAATGTGATTTTGTGTTCTGTAGTCCGCAATATTCACTAACTCATTTGACAGGATATGTTCACCACTTGGGTTAACAAAGTTAGGCATATCTAGGATTGTAAGAGTATAGGTGCACTATACTACTGTTTGGCTTGACTCCATCAAATTTGCAAGGACAATAACTTATCGAGCAAATCATGGTTAATATACTATTATCACAAGGAAACATTTTTCAGTTTACAATTGTTCTTAACAAATTTCATATCTTAAAAGTGATTAAAAATAGCATCGTTATTTGAAGAAAACTCACTTCATAAATCAGTGTTGGGCATGCAAGAATTCTCATACCCAGAAGATGAAAGTGGCAGAAATGACGATGTTGAGATGGATGTGCAGGCACACTATGCTGGATAAGATTAGGAATGAAGATATTCGGGAGAAGGTCCATGTACGACAAGAAGCGGGAAGCGAGGCTTAGATAGTTCGGGCACGTGCGGATGAGGAGCATAAATGAGCGGTTGACATTGGCAGGTATGAGGAGAGGTAGAGGGCGGCATAAGAAGTATTGGGATAAGGTGATTAGGCAGGATATGACGCGAATTCAGATCTCCGAGGACATGGTTCTGGATAGGAAGGTGTGGAAGTCGAGCATTAGGGTTGTAGGTTATGAGGGAATCGAGCGTTTTTCTACGTTGTTCCGGGGGCGGGGCTAGGATGATAATGTTTTGTCTTGGGTTGTTAATGGTTTATGTAATTTCCACACTACTTTCTATGGCATTATTATTGGTTATTGTTATTGCTTTTATATTTATTTTCTGTTTCTTACGATGCTAATATTATTTTTCTGGTTTCTGTTGTTGTCACTGATCTATTATCTATTGTTTATTTTATTCTTCTTGAGCTAAGGGTCTTTCGGAAACAATGACGTACACAATATCCCTCCATGTAAATCCGCCCCTTTTAATAAAGTAGTTGCAGTGAGGTAGCAGATAGCGACGTACGCAAGATTTTCTAGGTGGGGTGTTCACCTATTGTTACAACTCAATTTATATGTAGATTTAAATTAATGGAGGATTGTACAGATTCTAAAACTTTATTCTTGCCCCAAATTACTATTCATTTTGTTGCATTTTTATTAAGGGGTGTGAATGGGAAATGGAAGAGCCACCTCTTGGGTGTGAATGGGAAATGAAAGAGGCACCTCTTGGATTGCACCTCTTCATCTCACCCTTTCATTGGGGGTGTGAATGGGAAATGGAAGAGGCACCTCTTGGATTACACCTCTTCATCTCATCCTTTCATTGTCTATAAATAGAGAGGCTTAGCCTCATTTTCCACCACTGAAAAATATGAAATCTATCCTCTCAATTTTCTGCATACTGCATTGGTTATTCAAAAGCAAAACGTAAGCATTTTGTGTGATTTGCTCTGCCATTTGAGTCTGCCGAAATTCTGTGATTTGAAGTGCCGCTATCACAGAATAGTTATTCTGTTCTATCCTGGGAGGACTTAATCCTCAACCTTGGGCATTGTGAGGTGATTAAATTCCTTATGAAAACACAAGAAACTTATGGGCTCGAAATTATCTCTGCTTTGTTTTTTTCCTTAAACTAACGTTATTGATTTACTAGTTTTGAATACAGAGTGATAACAAGCTTAAGGAATTTAATATTTATTTATGTATTCATCTTACATTCTGTTTTAGGAGACTAAAATGTTATTGATTTTCGACTCCCGTTTTGGAGATTAAAATCTTTGGATTTTCTACTCCAATTTGAGATTAAAATCTTTGTGACTTTCTACTCAATCCGAGATATATTAACTCGGTTGCTTGTATTCGATTTGAAGATATAAAAACTTCACCGAGATACTAATTCTATTTATCAATTTCTTTTACAAAAAATGACAACAAGTGCGGAACAACAGAATGGTTCTGTTGGGACTACTGCTGCAATGGCAACTGCGTCTTCAGGTCGCACAACTCCTGCACCGGTGATGGCACCGGCAGAAAAATCCAAAAAATTTTCCGGTGTGGACTTTAAGCGTTGGCAGCAAAAAATATTCTTCTACCTGACCACACTCAGTTTACAGCGCTTTATCAGCGAAGACGTTCCAGTTCTGGGAGAAGAAACTCCTGAAAATGAGCGATTTGTGGTCACTGAGGCATGGAAGCATTCTGACTTCTTATGCAAAAACTATATTTTAAGTTGCTTGGAAGACGGCTTGTACAATGTTTATAGTGTCATGAAAACATCAAAAGAATTATGGAATGCTCTTGAAAAGAAGTACAAGACTGAAGATGCTGGACTAAAGAAGTTTTTGGCCGCCAAATTTCTGGATTTCAAAATGGTTGACGGTAAATCTGTCATAACGCAAGTCCAAGAATTGCAAGTTATTGTTCATGACCTACTTGCTGAAGGTATAAACCGAGTCAATATTTTTATTCAAGATATTGATTATTTTACTAGTTATAAATTTATGATTGAAGGTATGGTCATAAATGAAGCGTTTCAAGTTGCAGCATTTATTGAAAAGTTACCTCCGCTGTGGAAGGACTTTAAGAATTACTTGAAACATAAGCACAAGGAGATGATGCTTGAAGACCTTATTGTTCGTCTACGGATTGAAGAGGACAACAAGGCTGCTAAGAAGAAGTCTCGTGGAAATTCAACAATTATGGGTGCAAATATTATTGAGGAAGCTTCAACGAGCAAAAAAAGAAAGAAGTGGTCTGGTCCAAAGAATTACCCAAGCAAGAAGAAGTTCAAAGGTAATTGCCACAACTGTGGAAAGGTTGGACACAAGGCTGCTGAATGTCGTGCACCAAAGAAGGACAAGAAGAAAAGTCAAGCAAACATAATTGAGAAGAATGATGAAATAGACGATTTATGTGTCATGCTTTCGGAGTAATCTAGTAGGAAATCCTAGAGAATGGTGGATTGATCCGGGGGCAACTCGTCATGTTTGTGCTAACAAGGAGTTGTTTACTTCTTATGCTCCGGCTGGACCCAACGAGACAGTTTTTATGGCAAATTCCGCTACTGCAAAAATTGAAGGAACGTGCAACATAGCTTTGAAGATGACTTCTGGCAAGATTGTGACTCTAAATGATGTCCTTCTTGTTCCTGAAATACGAAAGAATTTAGTCTCGACATCACTTCTAGTCAAGAATGGCTTTAAGTGTGTTTTTATTTCTGACAAGGTTGTAGTTAGTAAAAATGAAATGTATGTAGGAAAAGGTTACCTTACGGAGGGCCTTTTCAAAATCATTGTAATTTCCATTGATATGAATAAAATTACAGCTTTTTCTTACTTGCTTGAGTCAAATAATTTATGGCAAGAATGTTTAGGCCACGTCAACGTCAAAACTTTGCGAAAAATGATTAATTTGGAAGTATTGCCTAAGTTTGAATGCAATAACTCGAAATGTCAAATATGTGTGAAATCAAAGTATGTTAAACATCCTTATAAGTCAATTGAAAGGAATTCAAATCCTTTAGACTTAATTCACATAGATATTTGCGACATGAAGTCAATACCATCTCGCGGTGAGAAAAAGTATTTCATAACTTTTATTGACAATAGTACTAGATATTGCTATATTTACTTACTTAATAGTAAAGATGAAGCAATTGAGGAATTCAAGCAATACAAAAATGAAGTTGAAACGCAACTAAATAAAAAGATCAAAATGATAAGAAGTGATATGGTGCTGAATATGAATGTCCTTTTGAAGAAATATGTTTAGAATATAGAATTATTCACCAAACAACTGCCCCTTACTCACCGCAATCTAATGAAATTGCGCAAAGAAAGAATAAAACGTTAAAGGAGATGATGAATACCTTATTGATAAGTTTAGATTTACCCCAGAACTTGTAGGGGGAAGCTATTCTTACAGCGAATCAAATACTCAACCGAGTTCCCCATAACAAAATGCAATTTATTCCATATGAAAAATGAAAAGGTAGGAAACCCAACTTAAAATATTTTAAAGTGTGGGGGTGTTTGGCTAAAGTAAAAATTCCTAAACCCCAAAGGGTGAAGATTGGACCGAAAATGGTTGATTGAATTTTCATAGGATATGCAAGAAATAGTAAAGCATATCGTTTTCTGGTTCATAAATCAAAAAATCCCGATATTCATATTAATACGGTAATCGAATCCGATAATGCTGAATTCTTTGAGAATATTTATCCGTATAAAAATGAATGTGAGTCGTCTAGTAAAAAATCTAAGCGACCTCGAGAAGAAGAAAAGGAAAGTACGTTTAATGAGGAAAATCCAAGACGTAGTAAACGTTAAAGGACAACTACTTCCTTTGGATCAGACTTTCTGATATTTTTGTTGAAAAATGAGCCTCAAGCGTTCAAAGAAGCAATGTCTTCCTCGGAAGCACAATATTGGAAAGAGGCAGTCAATAGTAAGATAGAATCTATATTAAGTAATCATACTTGAGAATTGGTTGATCTTCCTCCGGGAAATAAACCTTTGGGTTCTAAATGGATTTTCAAAAGGAAAATAAAAGCTGATGGTACTATTGACAAATATAAGACAAGATTAGTTGTTAAAGAGTTTATACAACGGGACGGTCTTGATTACTTTGACACATACTCGCCGGTAACAAGGATTACATCTATCTGTGTGTTAATAGCGTTAGCCGCCGTGTATGGCCTTCAAATCCATCATATAGATGTAAAGACAACCTTCTTAAATGGAGATTTAGAGGAAGAAATCTATATGGAACAACCTGAAGGGTTTGTAGTTTCCAGAAAAGAAAAGAAGGTGTGTCGACTTGTTAAGTCACTTTACGGACTAAACCAAGCACCAAAATAATGGCATGCGAAATTTGACCAAATAATATTGTCAAATGGTTTCAAGATCAATGAGTGTGATAAATGTGTTTACATTAAGAATACTCCAAATCAAATAGTCATTATTTGTTTATATGTGGATGATATGTTGATAATGAGTAACGACATTGCTAACATAAATGCTACTAAGCGCATGCTTACTAGTAAGTTTGATATGAAAGACTTAGGAGTTGCCGATTTAATTTTGGGAATTAAGATCCTTCAAACTCCTCAAGGTCTAGCTTTGTCTCAATCTCATTATATTAAAATGGTACTTGAAAAGTTCAAATATTTTGACTTTAAAGAAGCAAAAACGCCAATTGATTTAAACCATACTCTTGTAAAGAATAAAGGTCAAAGCAAGTCTCAATTGGAATATGCTCGAGTGTTGGGAAGTTTGATGTACATTATGAATTGTACACGACCTGATATAGCTTGTGCGATAAGTAAGCTTAGTCGATACACAAGTAATCCCAACCAAGCTCATTGGATAGCAATGAAACGAGTTTTGGGATATTTGAAATATACCCAAGACTATGCATTACATTACAATAATTATCCCGCGGTTGTTGAGGGATATAGTGATGCAAATTGAATCACCGGATCAACGGAATCAAAATCCACAAGTGGATATGTGTTTACCATTGGTGGAGGAGCAGTGTCTTGGAAGTCATCCAAACAGACATACATCGCCCGCTCTACAATGGAGTCTGAGTTTATAGCTTTGGACAAGGCCAGTGAAGAAACTGAATGACTCCGGGATTTCTTAGAAGACATTCCATTTTGGCCCAAACCTGTGGCACCTATATGCATACATTGCGATAGTCAAGCAGCAATAGGAAGGGCTGGGATCGTTATGTATAACGTGAAATCTCGTCACATTTGACGAAGGCATAATACCGTTAGACAACTACTCTCTAGTGGAATTATCATAATTGACTATGTAAAGTCAAAAAATAATGTATCAAATCCGCTTACAAAAGGCCTAGCTAGAGAGGCGGTTGAGAAGTCATCAAAGGGAATGAAACTATGGCAGAGGACAAGTCACTGTGGCGGTAACTCTACCTAGAAGACTAGAGATCCTAAGATCTAGGTTTAAGGAGATCAAACAAAGTCATTAATGATGGTTCAACATTGTCAAATAAAATTTCTTTTTGGTCCATTCTCGTGATGAGACAATGTTCAGTACCAAGGATAAAGCGTTAAGAATTTTTAATGGTTTCTAAATTTGATACGGGGTATATCAAATAGTATATCTACGGGATAACACGCTTAGGAATCACCTATGTAAGTGTGAAGTATAAGTCGCTTCAAGGAGAATTCTGTAAGGCCAGTTCTCTACGCACTTATGAACCAGGTGGTGTTCATGGATGAAACGAACACAACAATGAGAACCAAAAATGGTTAAGGGTTGATTGTGTGACTTATGGTTGTCTAGGTATACACCATAGTTCGACGGTTCAAAGATATTAAATCTACCGATTGACCGAGTATATCCGACATAAGCTCACTACGGAAAGTTCAAAAGGAAACTTACTTATCCAGATGCGATTAATCCTTAATTGCGAATCACACAGTATTTTCATGTATGTTTTTTCACATATGTCCATTCCCCATTCATGTGGGGGATTGTTGCGTTTTTATTAAGGGGTGTAAATGGGAAATGGAAGAGGCACCTCTTGGGTGTGAATGGGAAATGGATGAGGCACCTCTTGGATAGCACCTCTTCATCTCACCCTTTCATTGGGGTGTGAATAGGAAATGGAAGAGGCACCTCTTGGATTTCACCTCTTCATCTCGCCCTTTCATTGTTTATAAATAGAGAGGTTTAACCTCATTTTCCGCCACTGAAAAATCTGAAATCTCTCCTCTCAATTTTTTTTGCATACTGCATTAGTTATTCAAAAGTAAAATGTAAGCATTTTGTGTGATTTGCTCCGTTATTTGAGTTCACCGAAATTCTATGATATGAAGTGCTACATTCACATAATAGTTATTCAGTTCTATCCTGGGAGGAATTAATCCGCAACCTTAGGTATTGTGAGGGGATTAAATTCTTTAAGAAAACACAAGAAACTTGTGGGCTCGAAATTTTCTATACTTTATTTTTTCCTTAAACTAGCATTTATTGATTTACTGATTTTGAATACAGAATGATAACACCTTTTACTTAGTATTTTTTTCGTTTGTCGTATTTATACATATCTTTGTTATTTGAGTGTGCTTCTTCTTCTTTTTTCTGAAAAAGTGGTGTCAGATGACACTCGTTGAAGATGGGTGTTCTCAACCACTAGTTGCATGGAAGAAATAACAGGACATTTGCTTTCTCCAAAGGAAGGTTGATGCTTTTATTTATATATATATATATATATATAAAACGTCGGTACTATTATCCAAATTGTACTCATTATGGCTTATTATTGACAAATGGGAAAAGTCCAAATTAAGCCTCTATTATATGGAATTGTTTAATTTTACTGTCATAGACGGAGTTTCAAACGAATTGAGTGGACTCCACATGACAAAATACTTCGAGAAAAATTATGGTTTAAAATTATCCTTTACTATATTTTAGTTTGGAGCTTTGTTAGGGGTCTAAGAAAAAAACGAGACAATTTACTAAAATTATGAATATAATAAACCTAAAGTATAATAGAAAGTAAAATTGAGCAATTTCTTATGGTAAAAGGTTTACTTTTGACCACTTTACAAAAAGTTTTCGGACTATTTTTGGAGTATTCCGTTGCCCGGAAGTCTACTGCACGAATCTACCTTACCTTTCTATAGAAAAGTCTTTCTTTCTCTAATATCGCCATGTAGAATACAATAGAGAAAGCATTTCAATTTTTCACTCTATAAATTAAATATAATTTGTTATTGTTTACCCTCAAAATCGGATAACAATTGAATTTATTAATGGTTGTAAGGACATATGGATTAACTTGATATAAAGCGATATATTAGATTGCAATTAAAATAAATAGCGATAAAATAAACTGCAAACCACAGGAATTAGATGATTTCAATTTAAGAATGCCAGCCACCCTTGAGTTGAATACACTTTTATTGACAGAAAAAATATCAAAGAGTAAAAGCTTGGAAAATGTATTGCTTATGAGCGTATGTTACCATGTCCATCATGGATTGTCAAGTCCCCTTTATATATTGAGGGAGACCTACCCCTTAGGGTATTATTTAATTGTACTATAAAAAATATAAGTCCTTGATTTTGAAGACTATTGGTTCCCTTTTTGACTAATTCCGTAATTTTCGCCATAATGATCGGTTAATGGCAAGAATCACGGACCCTTGTCGGATGAGCTGGCAAAGCTTTCTTCGAGACCGTTAGAATCAGGACCGATTACGCTTTCGGTAGACTCGAGGGTAAATCTGATAATCTTGATGGCTAGTTTTGATGATATTTTGGGTCCGATCTTGAATATTATATTCCGCCCTCGGCTGACCATGTTGGATGTCAGATCGAACCTCGGACTTCGATTTTTACCCTATTACAGATATACCGATATTGGCCCTCCATTTCTCAAGCTCGATCGTACATCGAGCTCGATTTTACCTGTACACAGATAGTCCCCTCGTTTTTCGGAGAGTAGGTGGCGAAAAATGATATGAGAATCAGATTCTCATTTCGATGTATCATGACGTAAGAGACAAAATACGACATCAAATCCCCTTATTTTTCGGAGAGTAAATGATGAGAAACGATACGGGCTCCCGATTCTCACTCCGACAAATCATGACGACGGACTCATGACGTAAGTGATAAGAATAGTTGAAAACGTCCCGTCGGCCCAGTCTTCAAGGCATTAAATGGGTGTCAGTTAATAGTCGGTCGCTACAGGAAGTGAACCATCATTTTAAGAAAACTATAAATACCCCTTTCATTCATTCATTAGAACATTTACATTCAAATATTTGCTCTTGTGTTTTGAGAAAAACTTCATCACTCTCATCTACTGGTTTTCTGAAAGCTTAAGTTCAAACTTCTTCCCTTCTGGTTTTCTGAGAGTTCTTATAAGTTATCTGATAATCATACCTTCTCTTCTAGTTCTTTTGAAAGCTTACATAAGTTATTTCACTAAGCACGCCTCCTCTTTAACCAATACTTTCTTCTACATTGTTCATAAAAAATTGCAAAGACTTCAAAATCTGCTCCTAAAAAAGAAACCCTTCCTTCCTCGAAATCATCTGAAAATGTTTCGCCTGCTGCTACTGAGGAACCAACACCGGAACCCCCTCTAAATTCATTTGTCCCTTCGGGGTGCCCAATCGGGGCCAACTTCAAGATCGAGAAAACCTCATTGGTACCGGGTCGGTGCAAGCCGGTCTCGAGGTACATATGTACTATTACTTCCAACATCCTGGATAAGGTGAAAGAGGACTGCAACAGGGAAGATAAACTCATAGTGGTCCCTACCCCTGAGGAATCGATCACCACCCACGTTGAGGTTCTTTAAGTATTTACACTTACCCTTTCACGCTGGATTATTTAGACCTAGTTATCATAGCCTTTTGCAAAACATATGAAGTAACTCTCGGGCAGATCCATCCTTCGTTTTGGAGGATTTTTATTCTGCTTTGTTTCTTTGTAAGCAAGATCGAGGGGTGTCTATTTATCCTCGACCACCTCATGTGCATGTATAGCCCTCGACTTTACCGAGGTGGATTAATCAAGCTCGCACGTAGAGCCACTAAGGCCTTATTCTCGAGCATCGACGAGGATCGGGACCAGGGTTGGTTGGGCTGATTTGTTCAAGTGAGGACCTCAGACTTAATCCCAGCTGCGGATATGCCATTCCCCGAGAAATGAAACATGAAACGTAAATGTAACTTCGCCTTCAAAATTTCTTTTATTGCTTTTCGTTTTCCTCCCTTCTCATCGATGTTATGTGATGATGCGGTTATTGGCCGGATGTCGGATGCCATTCATCGACTCAAGAAGTGGGTCGAAGGAATTGTGACACAGAGACCTTATTCCGAGTGCTTATGGCGTGAGCTCTCGAAGGGCCGATGGGAGGCCCGTAACCATGGTAAGAATATTTTTCTGTAAGTTATATTTGATCTTACTTTCACATCATCGATATCTTAATCATTTTACTCTCTTTTTGCAGGTCTACCAAAAGATGTCGAAATGAGGTCTCCATCAGCCGATGATGACATATACGCAGATCCCCCTGCTCCAAAGCAGGATAAAGAGAAGAAACGAGGAATAGCTCCGAGTTCCTCGAGCCTTCAAAAGAAGAGACCGAGGAAGCGGCTGGTATGCAAACCTAAGAATACCAGTGCTCGAGAACTCTCATCGGATTCACTCCATCGCTTGAGGGATGAGTTCGAAGAAGAAGAAGATTCTGAATTAGTGACACGCGTGAGAAGAGGTTCCGAGCTGCCTCAAGCCATGGAGGCCATAGAAGAATCAATGGTTGAAGTCTCCGAACCAGGGAGGGTCGATACTGTTTCGCCCCGAGTTAGGGAGGTCGAAAAAGAAACTATGACCGGTACTTCTCGGTCAGAAGGTAATGTGCCTAAGGAGGTTCTTGGGTAATCGATCTATTTGGATCGCCTTCGTTTAGCGATTCTATGATAAACGAGGCTCAGACGTTGAAAGGTAACCTCAGCGAAGGGGACCAAGGAGCAGCCGATTCTTTCCATAATTTCTTCAATGGCATAGATTCTACTATTTCAGAGGATGTCACCGGGTTGGGCGACTTACCGATACCAAAGAAAATACCATCCCCGGGAGATGGCGGGCCTTCTTCAAGCCCAAAATTAGTGAATCAGTTCCCAGCTCCGAGTGTTGATCCTACTCGAAGACAAGCAATTTATATGTCCATTCCGGAGGACACACGAGTTCTCTCTGCCCCACTGGGGATTTCCAGTTACCTTCTGTGCTTGGTGATCGAATAGGATCAAGCTAGAATGAACGAGGTGGAAACGCCCTTCCTGTTCAACGAAGCTCAACAGGTGCTGAATCGGGTAATTTCGAATGTCCCTCCATTATGTACTTAGATTTAATTATGAACAATCGTAACATTTTCCTTTGTGCTTGCAGGCCTCGGTACTTCATCACGAGGCCTTTCTCCGATATCAGGAGGAGTTCAAGCGTCATGAGGTCGTGACTCGGGAGCTTGCTGAGAAGAAGGATATTTACAAGCTTCTTAGCGAGAGGCTCCAGGCCGAGTTAGAAGCGTCTCGGGAGGGGCATGCCAATTTGGTCGAGCAATTAAGACGAATATTTGAACTTAGTGATGATGATTCAGACATATTGGCTAACGACCCAAACCCACAGGTTCAAAAGAGACTTGACCAGATCGAGCATCTTCAGGTGGAGGTGGACATGGTGAAGGCTGAGGCCGAAGAATAAAAGAAAAATATGGACCACCTGGCCTCGAAAAAAGAGACAGCCCGGGCGCAGTTGGCTTCGGCTGAGGTTCATCTTCGGGCTATAAAGGAGAAATACTCGGTGTAGGTAAATACGATCGAGTGACTCCAATCTCAATTGAACTCGGCTATTTCTGGTCAAGAGAACCTGGCCAAGGAGCTTGAGGCGGCAGAGTTAGAGGTTGTTGTGGTCAGAGACGAGGCCGATGATAAGGTGGCCCAATATAAAGCTGATGTCGAGGCGATTCAGGAACAAGAAAAAAACATGGTAAAGCATGCGAGGTGGCAATCCCGAAGGGAGGCCCTCGAGGGTGTCCATGCTTAAAGTTTTGACTTATTGGTTAAAATCAAAAATGCCAAGATATACGAAGCCAAGTCCAGGAAGCTGGCTTATCCCGAGGAAGATTTTGAGGGGTCTGAAGAGTAGTGAGGCCCCCAATGAAGATTAGACCATTTAGGATCTTTTTGTTTTTTGCACTATCTTTTTGTCGAGGTCGTTCGGCCATTGTAAAAGATATTTATCGGGGTTACTCAGTCCTTGTAAAGAAATTTTGATATATATATAAAGCTCATTCCGTTTCATAGCTTTTGTACTATATTTTTGCTTTTATTTGTTTTTACAAAGGTCGAAATGCCTTAGCATGAAATACTTAGGTTATGTTCGAAGGTTCGAACAAATCTTTCCTTTAACGTTACTTTGTGTTAAGTCATTGTAGGGATTCGGTGTTACCGAAAACGTTTCCCCAGAATAATTTAAGTTTATAGCTTGCTGAGGGTAGCCTTTAGAACCGGTTATAAGAATTTTTCGAAGGCCTTCTTTTTGTTACGTATCCGAGCTATATTAATATTGTCGTAGCCCTTTTTAGTTTGGGCAATGTCAAATACGATTCATGCCCTTGAGTGTGATTAACTTGGAATGGCCTTAACCTTTTAATTCGGGCAATGCCAAATAAGCTTCATGTCTTCGAGTGTTTTTAACTCGGAACGGCCTTAGCCATTTAATTCAGGCAATGTCAAATACGCTTCATGCCCTCGAGTGTTTTAAACTCGGAATGGCCTTAGCCTTTTAATTCGAGCAATGCCAAATAATCTTTATGCCCTCGAGTGTTATTAACTCGGAATGGCCTTAGCCTTTTAATTCGGGTAATGCCAAATAAGCTTCATGCCCTCGAGTTTTGTTAACTCGGAACGGCCTTAGCCTCTTAATTTGGGCAATGCCAAATAAATTTCATGCCCTCGAGTGTTTTTAGCTCGAAACGGCCTTAGCCTTTTAATTCGGGCAATGCCAAATAAGCTTCATACCCTCGAGTGTTATTAACTCAGAATGGCCTTAGCCTTTTAATTCGGGCAATGCCAAATAAGCTTTATGCCCTCGAGTATTATAAACTCAGAATGGCCTTAGCCTTTTAATTCGGGCAATTCCAAATAAGCTTTATGCCCTCGAGTGTTATTAACTCGGAATGGCCTTAACCTTTTAATTCGGGCGATTCCAAATAAGCTTCATGCCTTCGATTATTTTTAACTCGGAACAGCCTTAGCCTTTTAATTCGATAAATGCTAAATAAGCTTCATGCCCTCGAGTTTTATTAACTCGGAATGGACTTACCCTTTTAATTCGGACAATGCCAAATAAGTTTTATGCCCTCGAGTGTTATTAACTCGGAATGGCTTTAGCCTTTTAATTCGGGCAATGCCAAATAAGCTCCATGCCCTCGAGTGTTTTTAACTCGGAACGGCCTTAGCCTCTTCATTCAAGCAATGCCAAATAAGCTTCATGCCCTCGAGTGTTTTTAACTCGCAACGGCCTTAGCCTTTTAATTCGGGCAATGCCAAATAAGCTTCATGCCCTCGAGTGTTATTAACTCGGAATGGCCTTAGCCTTTTAATTCGGGAAATGCCAAATAAGCTTTATGCCCTCGAGTGTTATTAACTCGGAATGGCCTCAGCCTTTAAATTTGGGCAATGCAAAATAAGCTTCATGCCCTCGAGTATTATTAACTCGAAATGGCCTTAGCCTCTTAATTCGGGCAATGCCAAATAAGCTTCATGCCCTCGAGTATTTTTAACTCGGAATGGCCTTAGCCTTTTAATTCGGGCAATGCCAAATAAGCTTCATGACCTCGAATGTTATTAACTCGTAATAGCCTTAGCATTTTAATTCTGGAAATGCCAATTAAGCTCCATGCCCTCGAGTGTTATTAACTCGGAATGGCCTTAGCCTCTTAATTCGAGCTATGCCAAATAAACTTCATGCCCCCGAGTGTTTTTTACTCGGAACGGCCTTAGCCTTTTAATTCGGGCAATGCCAAATAAGCTCCATGCCCTCGAGTGTTATTAACTCCCTTAGCCTTTTAATTTCGATCAATGCCAAATAAGCTTCATTCCCTCAAGAGTCATTAACTCGGAACGACCTTATCCTTTTAATTCGGGCAATGCCAAATAAGCTTCATGCCCTCGAGTGTTATTAACTCGGAATGACCTTAGCCTTTTAATTCGGGCAATGCAAAATAATCTTCATGCCCTCGAGTGTTATTAACTCGAAATGGCCTTAACCTTTTAATTCGGGCAATGCCTAATAAGCTTTATGCCCTCGAGTGTTATTAACTCGGAATAGCCTTAGCCTTTTAATTCGGGCAATGCCAAATAAGATTCACGCCCTCGAGTGTTTTTAACTCGGAACGACCTTAGCCTTTTAATTCGGGCAATGCCAAATAAGTTGCATGCCCTCTAGTGTTATTAACTCGGAATGGCCTTAGCCTTTTAATTCGGGCAATGCAAAATAAGCTTCATACCCTCGAGTGTTATTAACTCGGAATGGCCTTAGACTTTTAATTCGGGTAATGCCAAATAAGTTTCATGCCCTCGAGTGTTTTTAACTCGGAACGGCCTTAGCCTTTTAATTCGGGCATTGCCAAAAATAAACTTCATGCCCTCGAATGTTTTTAACTTGGAACGGCCTTAGCCTTTTAACTCAAAAAATGCCTACAGTCCCCGAGTGAAGTGAATGCTCGAACTCGAATTAAGGTGGCCCTTGGGCTCTATATCTTTGGCTTCTTGAAAGATGTAAGAAATATCTCAAAGGACAAGTTGTTTATGTGCAAGGAAGAATCTTCTTTTATATTCTTGTGCAAAAATGAATACATGTTTTGTGCCAGGGCTAGAGCGGTTTGAGCGGGCACGATGCATTTGACCGTTTGGTCCTTACAATAAATCTTATTGATCGAGACCCTTCAATCACGAAGTTTCTTCCCTTGTCGCCGGTTCATAGCTGGCCTTCGATTCTAAGTTAGCACGATTTACTTCTTGCCTCGTTAAAAACCTTGCCGGAAAAATAGTGCAACGCGTGCTTTCAGACCTAAGATCTCGCATCATTCCTTGTTGTTGGTCACCTGCAAGTGTTAGTTTGAAATTCAAAATAAAAAGAAAGAACGGTATTGTACCTTAGCAGTAATATCGCTTTAAGTGGGTTATATTCCAGTTGTTCGGCAATTATTCGCCGCTCATTGTTTCGAGCTTGTAGGAACCTTTTCCGGTGATTTCGATATTTTGGTACGGTCCTTCCCAGTTTGGCCCCAATTTTCCTTCGTTCGGTTTTCAGGTGTTTAGTGTAACATTTCTTAGTACTAAGTCCCCGGTATTGAAATGTCGAAGGTTGGTCCTTCGATTATAATATCTTTCGATCCGTTATTTTTGGGTGGCCAACCGGACAAGGGCGGCTTTGCGCCTTTCATCTAATAGTTCCAGGATCGTACTCATAGCCTCGGTTTTTGATTCCTTTGTTGTATATTGGAATTTGATGCTTGGTTCTACGACCTCGACCGGTATTAAAGCTTCGGTGCCATAAATCAAAGAAAATAGTGTGGATCTGGTACTGGACTTCGAGGTTGTACGTGTCATGACCCAACTGGAGGGTCATGACTAGCACCCGGGCCATACTTGCCGAGCACCAACGTACATTTTATCTAACCTTCCTTATTATCTTTAAGGGCCGACAAGATCAATATAAATGGTAGACATGGATCATGAACATCCAACAATGAAAGATAATGTCATGAACATACATAACATGGGACGACAAGACTGTCAAGAAACTATATATAAGGTACGAGCTACCATGAGTCGACACCTGTCTATGAGCCTCTAAAAGAACATAAGTGCTACAACATTGCCGGAACAGGGCCCCGACATACCCATAAGGTCTATAACAAAAATGCATACCAAGACCACGGCAAGTCCGGAGAAGGGATCTCGCCAATAACCGCTGAACTGGACAGCCTACTGTGGTGGGGGAGCTACGTCTACCTGTCTATCAGGACCTGCAGCACGACATGCAGCGTCCACAAATAAAAAGGACGTCAGTACGAATAAAGTACTGAGTATGTGAGGCAAGAAAGCATAAGTAAGAACAGTAATATAAACAGGGATAGGGAATATACAACCTGTGACATCTGGGTACCTCTGAGGTCTACTGACATGAAACACATGATACATACATATATATACATAAACTTTTAAAACATACGTCTTTATGGGCATCACCATCATCATATCGTACCCGGCCGTAATAAGCTCGGTAAAATGTACCCGGCCATCATAGGGCTCGGTAGAATCATACCCGGCCACGTGGAGCTCGGTAAAACCCAACTGATCAGTGGTTGCACAATAGGTGTTGTACCCGGCCAACTATAGCGTGGCTCGGTAGAGTAAAATAGATACATATATATGATGCATGCTGGACTCATTGGAATCACATTTTGAACCTTTCGGAGTGACGTAAGGTCGGTATCCTTCGTACACGTTATTAGGATTAAATCTTCATCAAGAATCTTATAAGAATCAGGAACTACCAACAACATTGATAATATAAGAATAAGAGAAGTAACATCAATATCAATAGTTTCATAAGAAGGGAAGCAATGTAAGTACTGCTAGCTTCTAAGAGTAGAGTATCTTTGGGAGCTCGTTCATTACATTATGTACAATCGGAGTCATGAAAAAGAATGAAGGGGATAGCCTCACATACCTTGTATATACTGCCCAACCTCAAGCTATGCAAATGTCACGACTCCTTAGTCTACAATAAGAGAAATGACACTATCATTATCGTTTAAGCGTCGTAACTATTATGTATCGACCGCAACCTATTTTACGATGAAACGGACAGCACCTCCCCTATTTATATGACTTCACACAAGTCAATAAAATCACCAAACAGCCCAAACAACATCATTAATAATCATATTGAGCCTCCCAAAATAGTCCACCAACCAACAACATTACTACCAAGCCTTTCGATATATATTTCACAAGTTCTAGCTTCAACGACTTAGCCGCAACTTGGATAATCTTAAATATATATATATATATATATATATATATATATATAGATATATAGAGATATATATAGAGAGAGAGAGTAAGAGGTTCCTTACCTTTAAACAGAAATAACAACTCCAATTTGACCTTAATTTTCCACGAAATATCTCTCCAATTCTGCCACAAGAACAAGGAAGCGAAACTAGCAATCAATTCGGGTTTTTCGGCACTAGAATTACTTTAGAAGACTTGAAATCACCTAGGGTTGATATTAAAAACTTGAAGGAGTATTTACAGAACATAAAACACTTAAAACAACCTCCCACCCGAGCTGGAACAACACAAAAATCAGCAACAACAAGAAGAACAAGAAACTTACTAGCGCCACGGGATTCCCGACACTTGATTTGTGTTGTTTGCCCTTTGTTTGGGTCTTGGATCATGAGAGAACCTTGAGAGAGTGTTTTTAGGGTTCTAAGGTCTGAATATACTGAAAAATAATGACTTAAAATGGGGTTGAGGTATCTTATATATATCCATATGTCTTAAACCGCCTATGTGGGCCCCATAGAGAGCTGCTTGGCGCACTCTCACGAAAATGCGAATATCTCTCTATTCCGAGATCGTATCGACAAACAGTTTAATGCGTTGGAAACTAGACTCATAGATATTCAATTCTATAGGTAGATCACCCCATAATTCCAAGTATATTGGGAGAAAAATGTAGTAACATTTGACCTAAAGTTTAAGTAAAATTATAAACGTAAGTTGCGACAACTTTTATCGATTTTGTTTCATAACTCGCTTGACTTCAAGACTTATGATACAGATATTATATGATTTAAATACATTAAAACATGACCTCTTGGGACAATTAATCACCTCTAGTGTTACCCGAAAATACGGGTTACAACATCTTTGATTCGTTTAACTTCTAATACTTGTTAACTACTCTTATACACCCTTGTATCGTTTAAGACCAATAGGATTAACTTCTTATCATCTCAAAGATAAACTCTTCTTGGATTTACGTCGACTAACTTATGGCGTGATCTAAGGTACGCGAATTTGGGTTGTAACACCCTCTCCCCCTTAGGAATATTCATCCTCGAATGTAAGGGTTTATGGGGTGACTAACTCATCGTGGATTCCGACGGAAATTTCCGGCTGAGCTCCCCTATAAAATGGACACTAGCCAAACTTGCAAGCAGTTAAACCCAACCTATGGCCTTACAAGACTATACAAAGCATTATGGATATGTACATTATCTGCATATCACCATTTTGTATTTAAAAAAAGTATTCACAAGCTATTGCTTACCTCATAGAGCCGTTCCACCTTATAATGCGTCCTTCTTTCCCCCGGCATCCTCGTTATCTTCACTCTGGAATAGGTAAGGGTATTTAGACTTCATCTCCTCTTCTGCTTCCCATGTCATTTCTTCTATATTCTTGTTCCTCCATAATACTTTGACGGAAGCTACATCCTTTATTCTCAGCTTGCGGACTTGTCGATCTAATATAGCCACTGGCACTTCATCATATGATAGATCCTCTGTAACTTGTACATCTTTGATAGGGACGACCCGAGAAGGGTCTCCAATACATTTCCTCAACATAGATACATGGAATACCGGGTGTACAAATTCCAATTCGGATGGCAGTTCTAACTCATAAGCAACCTGTCCAATTCGTCAAAGAATTTTGTACGGCCCAATATACCGCGGACTCAACTTACCCTTCTTCCCAAAATGCATAACACCCTTCATCGGCGAGATCTTCAGGGAAACCCAATCACCAACCTCAAATTCCAGATCACGACGTCGGACATCGGAATAAGACTTTTGCCTACTTTGTGCCGTCCTCAGTCGCTCTTGTATCACTTTCACCTTCTTAATGGCTTGGTGAATCAAATCTTGCCCATATAATTCTGTCTCACCGACTTCGAACCATCCAACTGGTGATCTACATCTCCTCATGTACAGTGCCTCATACGGGGCCATTGTAATACTGGAATGGTAGCTATTATTATAGGCGAATTCTATAAGTGCCAGATGGTCATCCCAATTCCCCTTAAAATCTAGAACATATGCTCGTAGCATATCTTCAAGTGTCTGAATGGTACGTTTAGCCTGTCCTTCTATCTGCGGATGGAATGCAGTGCTAAGATTTACTTGTGTGCCTAAACCCTTCTGAAAAGACCTCCAAAAGTTAGCCGTAAATTGAGCTCCTCGGTCTGATATAATAGATATCGGCACACCATGAAGCCTAACAATCTCCTTGATATACAACTTCGCATAATCTTCAGCAGTGTAAGTTGTCTTAACTGGCAGAAAATGGGCAGATTTTGTAAGTCGATGAACTATCACCCAGATGGAGTCAAACTTATGATAAGAGCGAGGTAATCCAATAATGAAGTCCATATTAATCACCTCCCATTTTCAGGTCGGAATCTCTATATTCTGAATCAATCCACTGGGTTTCTGATGCTCGATCTTTACTTGTTGACAATTAGGACACTGAGCTACAAATTCTACAATAGACTCCTTCATGTTATCCCACAAATACTGCTCCTTAACGTCATGATACATCTTTGTCGAGCCGGGATGGATAGAATATCGGGACTGATGAATCTCAATCATAATCTTCTCTCGCAACCCTGCCACACTAGGCACACATAATCGGCCCTGGTATCTCAGTGTCCCATCTCCTCCGATCTTGAAAGCTGTAATCTTACACTGCTGAATTCCCTCTCTCAATCTTACTAAGGTAGGATCTTCATATTGCCGTGCTTTTACCTCGGCTACCAAAGATGATTCTGCTGTATTCTGTACAGTAACACCTCCGTCATCAGAGTCCAACAATCTGATTCTCATATTGGCCAGCTGGTGAAGCTCTTTGGTCAACCCTTGTCTACCTGTCTCAATATGTATTAAGCTTCCCATTGACTTACGGCTGAGAGCGTCTGCCACAACATTGGCTTTACCGGGATGGTACAATATCTCGACGTCGTAGTTTTTCAGTAGTTCAAGCCACCTAAGCTGCCTCAAATTCAACTCCTTCTGCTTGAAGATGTATTGTAAACTCTTGTGATCTGTGTAGATGTCAACATGGACGCCGTATAAGTAGTGCCGCCATATCTTCAAAGCATATATTACTGCAGCCAATTCCAAATCATGAGTCGGGTAATTCTTTTCATGCTTCTTCAATTGTCTTGATGCATAAGCAATCACCTTCCCACGTTGCATCAATACGCACCCCAAACCTATACCTGAGGCATCACAATATACCACATAACCTTCTGTTCCTTCTGGGAGAGTGAGCACTGGCGCGGATGTCAATCGATTCTTTAGCTCCTGAAAACTATGTTCACAAGCATCAGACCACTGGAACTTGGTAGTTTTCTGTGTTAACTTAGTCAATGGTGCTGATATAGAGGAAAACCCTTCTACAAACCGCCTATAATATCCTGCTAGCCCCAGGAAGTTGCGGACTTCTGACGGTGTTGTAGGTCTCAGCCAATTCTTCACTGCATCGATCTTCTAAGTGTCGACACTAATACCCTCATCAGATATCACATGGCCAAGGAATGCTACTGAGTTCAGCAAGAATTCACATTTAGAGAGCTTAGCATATAACTTATGATCCTGAAGGGTCTGGGCATAAGCCTGAATACGGGAAATATCTATGCCATCTACTAAGGAGGCTGTTGTGCACTCATTTATCAGATGTGGTCCCAACCCGTTCACGAACAAGTGCACCCTATCACTCATCTCGGCCACCATATGGGGAGTATACCTTGCTAAAGAATCAAACTGTATACTATACTCTCGTACACTCATATTACCCTGTCGAAGGTTCAAGAACTTATTAGCTCTAGCTCGTCGTATCTCAGCTGGCAAGTAGTGACGAAGAAAGGCCTCAGAAAATTCCTTCCACATGGCTGGAGGAGTGTTCGGACCCCTAGATCTCTCCCAACTATCATACCATAAAATCGCTAAATCCCATAACCGATAAGAAGCCAACTCTACTGCCTTCGTATCACTAGCATGCATAACCCGCAATGTACAATGAACCTGATCAATAAATGTTTGCGGGTCCTCCTTGGGGTCTGATCCGGTAAACACTAGAGGGTCTAGATTAATAAAATCACGAACTCTCGCACTAACTGGTTTATCAGCAGCACCGGTATTCTGCCTCTGAGCCTGAGCAGCTACCAAGCTAGTCAGCAACTGCACCGCACTGCGCATATCGCGGTCTGTAGTGCCAGATGGAGGAACTGGATGTACTGGGTGCCTCCTAATATCCTCTGGAGGAGATAGAGAGGTATGAGACGGCATCTCACTCTGAGGCTCACTTTGGCCTGCTATGGCTGGAGGCACCTGAATGTTACCCTCTCCCATAGCTGTATCAAGCCGTTTACTAATCGCTTGCTTCCTAGTCGAAGGCATCGCTAAAAGAAAACAAGGTGAATATTAGATATGAACACTTACGACTCAACTCTACGCATGATCTAGATTCAGGAAGAAGGTAACAACCCTAGATGTCACGTAGCCTCCTGATTATAAATGTGGCGCGCTACACATCCATAATCAAAACTCTACTAGACACGGCTCATAGACAACCCCTAGGACAGACTTGCTCTGATACCAAGTTTGTCACGACCCAACTGGAGGGTCATGACTAGCACCCGGGCCATACTTGCCGAGCACCAACGTACATTTTATCTAACCTTCCTTATTATCTTTAAGGGCCGACAAGATCAATATAAATGGTAGACATGGATCATGAACATCCAACAATGAAAGATAATGTCATGAACATACATAACATGGGACGACAAGACTATCAAGAAACTATATATAAGGTACGAGCTACCATGAGTCGACACCTGTCTATGAGCCTCTAAAGGAACATAAGTTCTACAACATTGCCGGAACAGGGACCCTACATACCCATAATGTCTATAACAAAAATGCATACCAAGACCACGGCAAGTCCGGAGAAGGGATCTCGCCAATAACCATTGAACTGGGCAGCCTACTGTGGTGGGGGAGCTGCGTCTACCCGTCTATCAGGACCTGCAGTATGACATGCAGCGTCCACAAATAAAAGGGACGTCAGTACGAATAAAGTACTGAGTATGTAAGGCACGAAAGCATAAGTAAGAACAGTAATGTAAACAGGGATAGGGAATATACAACCTGTGACATCTGGGTACCTCTGAGGGCTACTGACATGAAACACATGATAAATACATATATATACATAAACTTTTAAAACATACGCCTTTGTGGGCATCACCATCATCATATCGTACCCGGCCGTAATAGGCTCGGTAAAACATACCCGGCCATCATAGGGCTCGGTAGAATCATACCCGGCCACGTGGAGCTCGGTAAAACCCAACTGATCAGTGGTTGCACAATAGGTGCCGTACCCGGCCAACTATAGCGCGGCTCGGTAGAGTAAAATAGATACATATATATGATGCATGCTGGACTCATTGGAATCACATTTTGAACCTTTCGGAGTGACGTAAGGTCGGTATCCTTCGTACACGCTATTAGGATTAAATCTTCATCAAGAATCTTATAAGAATCAGGAACTACCAACAACATTGATAATATAAGAATAAGAGAAGTAACATCAATATCAATCGTTTCATAAGAAGGGAAGCAATATAAGTACTGCTAGCTTCTAAGAGTAGAGTATCTTTGGGAGCTCGTTCATTACATTATGTACAATCGGAGTCGTGCAAAAGAATGAAGGGGATAGCCTCACATACCTTATATATACTGCCCAACCTCAAGCTATGCAAATGTCACGACTCCTTAGTCTACAATAAGAGAAATGACACTATCATTATCGTTTAAGCGTCGTAATTATTATGTATCGACCGCAACCTATTTTACGATGAAATGGACAGCACCTCCCCTATTTATATGACTTCACACAAGTCAATACAATCACCAAACAGCCCAAACAACATCATTAATAATCATATTGAGCCTCCCAAAACAGTCCACCAACCAACAACATTACTACCAAGCCTTTCGATATATATTTCACAAGTTCTAGCTTCAACGACTTAGCCGCAACTTGGATAATCTTAAATATATATATATATAGAGTAAGAGGTTCCTTACCTTTAAACAGAAATAACAACTCCAATTTGACCTTAATTTTCCACGAAATATCTCTCCAATTCTGCCACAAGAACAAGGAAGCGAAACTAGCAATCAATTCGGATTTTTCGGCACAAGAATTACTTTAGAAGACTTGAAATCACCTAGGGTTGATATTAAAAACTTGAAGGAGTATTTACAGAACATAAAACACTTAAAACAACCTCCCACCTGAGCTGGAACAACACAAAATCAGCAACAACAAGAAGAACAAGAAACTTACTAGCGCCACGGGATTCCCGACACTTGATTTGTGTTGTTTGCCCTTTGTTTGGGTCTTGGATCATGAGAGAACCTTGAAAGAGTGTTTTTAGGGTTCTAAGGTCTGAATATACTGAAAAATAATGACTTAAAATGGGGTTGAGGTATCTTATATATATCCATATGTCTTAAAACGCCTATGTGGGCCCCATAGAGAGCTGCTTGGCGCACTCTCATGAAAACGCGAATATCTCTCTATTCCGAGATCGTATCGACGAACAGTTTAATGAGTTAGAAACTAGACTCATAGATCTTCAATTTTATAGGTAGATCACCCCATAATTCTAAGTATACTGGGAGAACAATGTAGTAACATTTGACCTAAAGTTTAAGTAAAATTATAAACGTAAGTTGCGACAACTTTTATCGACTTTGTTTCATAACTCGCTTGACTTCAAGACTTATGATACGGATATTATATGATTCAAATACATTAAAACATGACCTCTTGGTACAATTAATCACCTCTAGTGTTACCCGAAAATACGGGTTACAACATCCTTGATTCGTTTAACTTCTAATACTTGTTAACCACTCTTATACACCCTTGTATCATTTAAGACCAATAGGATTAACTTCTTATCATCTCAAAGATAAACTCTTCTTGGATTTACGTCGACTAACTTACGGTATGATCTAAGGTACGTGAATTTGGGTTGTAACAGTACGGTACGCCTATAGAACCTCATGTAGCATTTTCTTCCATTTTCCTTTGGAGTCGATCAACCTCTTTCTGAGGTTTTGGATTATGATTTAATTGGTGGATTCTGCTTGTCCGTTCCCACTAGGGTGGTAAGGAGTGGATAAGATCCTTTTGATCTTATGGTCTTTAAGAAACTTGCTTACTTTGCTTTCAATAAACTGTTTTCTGTTGTCGCACAAAATCTCGGTCGGTATTCCGAATCGACATATAATGTGGTCCCAGATAAAATCGATGACTTCTTTTTCTCTGACCTTTTCATATGCCTATTCTTTCACCTATTTAGAAAAATAGTCAGTCATAAATAAAATAAATTGAGCCTTACCGTGTGCCCGTGGAAGGGGGCCAACGATGTCCATCCCCCATTTCATGAACGGCCATGGTGACAAGACCAAATGTAGCGGCTCTCCTGCTCGATGAATCATCGGAGCATGCCTTTGGCATCCATCGCATTTTCGAACGAACTTCTTCGCGTTTTTTTCCATATCGATCCAATAGTAACCAGCTCTGATTATTTTTGAACCAGTAATTCGGCGCCCGAATGATTTCCACAGGTACCTTCGTGAATTTCCCTCAAAACGTATTCGGTGTCTCCTAGTCCCAAACATATCGCAATTGGGCCATTGAACGTTCTTCAGACTAAGGTTCCATCCTCGGACAAACTAAATCGGGCTACCTTCGTTCGTAGGGCCCTTGAATCCTTTGGGTCCGAGGGCAATTTTCCGATCTTGAGATATTCTATGTACTTATTCCTCCAGTCCCAAGTTAGGCTCGTTGAGTTGATTTCGGCGTGGCCTTGTTCCACCACCGATCTCATAAGCTGTACAATTTCCCCCGAGTTGATCTGGTTGTCTTTGACCGACGATCCCAAGTTAGCGAGGGCATCAGCTTCATTGTTTTGGTCCCGAGGTACATGTTGCAAAGTCAATTCTTTTAACTGTTGTAATGTCATTTGTAACTTGTCCAAGTATCTCTGCATTCGTTCTTCTCTGACCTCGAATGTCCCATTAACTTGGTTTACCACAAGGAGTGAGTCGCACTTGGCTTCGATCACCTCTGCCCCCAAGCTTCGGGCTAATTCAAGGCATGTAATCATGGCCTCATATTCGGCCTAATTGTTAGTCAACATCACAGTCTTAATACATTGCCTAATTATTTTACCTGTTGGTGGCTTTAGTACGATGCCAAGACCGGACCCTTTTTACATTTGAGGCGCCATCCGTAAAGAGGGTCCAGATTCCCGAGGAAGTCCCCGAGTTAATCAATAACTCTCTTTCAACCTCGTGTATTAAGGTCGGTGTAAAGTCGGCCATGAAGTCAACCAAAATTTGGGAATTAATGGAGGTCTGGGGGCCGATACTCGATATCGTAACCACTTACTTCCACGGCCCATTTGGCCAATCGGCCTGAGAGTTTGGGCTTATGCATCACGTTCCTCAACGTGTAAGTTGTTACGACACATATGGGGTGATATTGGAAGTATGGTTTTAGTTTCCTGGAGGTGCTTAGCAAGGCGAGCGCCAGTTTTACTAGGTGAGGGTACCTATTTTCGGCCTCACCTAAGGTCCTACTAACATAATAAACCGAAAATTGCGTACCTCGTTCCTCCCACTTACCTCTATCTCCAAGACCGCCAAGTACAAATACAGTTGTTCGTCTGTCTTTGGTATGTGAAGCAGTGGCGGGCTCGATAAGTATCTTTTGAGCTCCTATAAAGATTGTTGACATTCAAGAGTCCATGAAAAGTTATTCTTCTTTTTCAACAGTGCGAAGAATCGGTGGCTCTTGTCGGACGACCTTGAAATAAATCATCCTAGAGCGGCTATGTGCCCGGTTAGCCTTTGCACGGCCTTTACGTTGTCTACGACCGTGATATCTTCTATGGCTTTGATCTTGTCAGGGTTGATCTCGATTCCTTGGTTGGATACCATAGACCCAAGGAATTTACCCGATCTAACTCTGAACGCACATTTTTCTGATTCATCTTTATATTATACTTTTTCAATATACTGAAGGTTTCCTGGAAATGTTTTAAATGGTCCTCTGCTCGCAGGGACTTAACCAACACATCGTCAATGTAAACTTCCATCGATTTTCCTATTTGTTTTTTGAACATTCGATTTACTAAGCATTGGTATGTGGCACCAGCATTTTTTAATCCAAACGGCATTATATTATAACAGTATGTGCCGTATTTAGTAATGAAGGAGGTTTTTTCCTGATCACCTGGGTCCATCCGTATTTGGTTGTACCCGAAATAGGCATCGAGAAAACTGAGGATCTCGTGGTCGGTCGTGGTATCGATCATACGGTCGATGTTGGGCAAAGAAAAAGAGGGTTTGGGGCATGCTTTATTCAAATCTTTGTAATCTACACGCATTCTTAGTTCATTCCCCTTTTTTAGGGACTACCACTACGTTTTCCAACCCATCCGGGTATTTAACCTCCCGAATGGACCCTATTTTAAGGAGTTTATATACCTCGTCCTTGATGAAATCATGTTTGACCTCGGACTGGGGCCTCCTCTTCTGCCTGACCGGATTTATTTTCGGGTCCAGGCTTAGTTTATGAGTAGTTACCTCTGGTGAAATCCCTGTCATATTAAGATGGGACCAAGCGAAACAATTTATATTAGCTATAAGGAATTGAATAAGTTTTTTCCTAAGCTCTGGAGTTAACCCCATGCCCAGGTACACCTTCCGATCGAGCAGATGCTCGACCAATATAACCTGTTCCAACTCTTCAACCGTTGATTTGGTTGCATCGGAGTCATCAGGGATTATAAAAGATCGGGGGATCCCGTAATCATCGTATTCATTAGTCCTCTACTCATCCGATTGGGTCGTGGCCGGTGTCAGTGACTGCTATTTGGCCTCTTGGTTTGCGCCCAAATTTGGTTCTTTCAATGTTGTGAGTATTGATATTGGAATCACTTCTTCGACTTTAAACATCTCTTTTGCGGCCGGTTGTTCCCCGTAGACTGTCTTAATCCCTTTCGGAGTTGGGAATTTTAACACTTGGTGAAGAGTTGAGGGCACATCCCTCATGTTGTGGATCCATGGCCTTCCGAGAAAGCCGTTGTACCTCATGTCTCCTTCGATCATATAAAACTTGGCCTCTCGTATGGTTCAGGTGATATTGACCGGTAACGTTATCTCCCCCTTAGTGGTTTCACATGCCATGTTGAATCTGTTTAGAATTCGGACTGCAAGCATGACTTTGTCTCATAGACCGAGTTGTTCCATGACCCTCGACCGAATGATGTTGGCCGAACTACCTGGATCAATCAACACACGTTTAATTCGAGTCTTATTTATGAGTACAGATATTACTAGTGCATCATTGTGAGGCTGTATGATCCCTTCCGCATCTTCGTCGCTGAAAGATAAAATTCCTTCTTGTACGTAGTCTCGAGTTTGTTTCTCCCTAGTGATGGATACTTTGGTGTGTTTCAACATTGGACCTTGTGGGATATCAACTCCACCGATGATCATATTTATGACGTGTTAAGGTTCGGTATCTTCTTGTCTTGTCTATTTGTTAGAATCCATGTTTCTAAAGTGGTTCTTGGCTTGGTCGCTCAAGAATTCTCGAAGGTGCCCATTGTTGAATAAATGGGCTACTTCTTCTCTCAGCTGTTGACAATCTTCCGTTTTGTGACCGTGAGTATCATGATATTTGCACATATGGTTAGGGTACCTTTGAGCTAGATCGGATTGTAGAGGTCGAGGCCACTTGGTATCATTGATATGCCTGATAGCTAATACGATGGTGGCAGCATCAACATTGAAGTTGTATTCTGATAGCCTCGGCGCTTCTTTAGGCTCGATGGACCTATCGAAGCTATTTTTGGTCACGAGCCCCAAGTTGCTTCGACCTTGACCATTTCTCCTTTCATTTCTTATGGGGTTCCGCCCGGACCCCTTGTTCCTCCTATCTCCATAATATGGTAGATATCGATCCTTGTTTGATTTTGGTTCACGATCGATGTCTCTCTTGACTCCATCAAGGGTTCTGACAGGATAAATAGACTCCGAGGGGGGCCCAAGTTGGTCATCTCCGACTCTAATTTTTGATTGATACCGGTTATGTACATCTACCCAGGTAACGGCAGGGTATTCTATCAGATTCTTCTCCAGTTGGTGTGAAGCCACCGAGCTCCGAATATTGAGTCCTTGAGTGAAAGCTTGTACAGCCCAATCATTAGCGACTGGCGGCATATCCATTCGTTCCATTTGGAAACGGGATATGAATTCTCTGAGCATCTCGTTATCCTTCTGTTTAACTTTGAAAAATGTCTGATTTCCTGGTTTCGACCTTGATAGCACCAGCATGTGCTTTCACGAAGGAGTCTGCAAGCATAGCAAATGAATCAACAGAATTAGGAGGTAAGTTGTGATACCATGTCATAGCTCCCTTTGACAGGGTCTCCCCGAATATTTTTAGTAGAACAAACTCGATCTCGTCGTCTTCCAAGTCTTTCCCTTTGATGGCACACGTGTAAGAAGTTACATGCTCGTTTGGATCGGTCGTCCAGCTTTACTTAGGTATTTCGAGCATACGGAATTTCTTGGGGATCGTCTTTGGATCCGCGCTTGTAGTAAGAGGTTTTTTTGCATGAACTTCCTCGAATCCAGTCCTTTTAATATCGGAGGTGCCTCTGGGATTTGATCTACCCTAGAATTGTAGGTTTCCGCCTTTTTGTCATTTGCTTCGATTTTCTTTTCCCCCGATTTTATCTGCTCTGTCAGCTCCTCGAGCATCTTTATAATCTCGGGGTTAGTACCCGATTCTTGTTCATTTGACTTTAATATGACGGTTCATTTCTGCGGGTGACTTCACGGGGCAGATCCGGTTCAACTCTGCTCGGCGTCTGGATTTGGCTCTGCAACTCAGCTATCGCCACATGTTGAGCTTGCAGCATTTCGAAGATTATCCTTAGGCTGATCCCGTATTCTTCATTGTTTTGTGTGTTTTCAGCCGCCGATCGGGCCCCACCATGGATGCTATTTTCGGGGTCGATAGGCAAGTTAGCGTCAATTGCCACATGTGAATTAACATCAATCGGATCTGCGATCGAAATTCCTACAGGATCAGCGGGTAGCCCTACGTTACCGGGCGCTATGTTGTTATTCTCACCCTGATGACCGGACTCGTTGTCAATATGTAGGGGTGCTAATTTAGAGTTTGACATTTTTAGCATGAAATCAAAGATACTTCAAAGAGCAAGTGTAAAGTAATGTGTGTTATGAAGATTCGTATCAAATAACCACTATTATCCTTAGCCCCACGGTGGGCGCCAAACTGTTTATCCTCAAAATCGGATAACAATTGAATTTGTTAGTGGTGATAAGGACATGTGGATTAACTTGATACAACGCGATAAATTAGATTGCAATTAAAATAAATAGCGATAAAATAAACTACAAACCACAGGAATTGGATGATTTCAATTTAAGAATGACAGCCACCCTTGAGTTGAATACACTTTTATTGACAGAAACAATATCAAAGAGTATAAGCTTGGAAAATGTGTTGCTTATGAGCATATGTTACCATGTCCTTCATGGCTTGTCAAGTCCCCTTTATATATTGAGGGAGACCTACCCCTTAGGGTCTTATTTAATTGTACTATAAAAACATAAGTCCTTGATTTTGAAGACCATTGGTTCCCTTTTTGACTAATTTCGTAATTTTCGCCATAATGATCGGTTAATGGAATGAATCACGGACCCTTGTCGGATGAGCTGGCAGAGCTTTCTTCGAGACCGTTAGAAACAGGACCGGTTACGCCTTCGGTAAACTCGAGGGCAAATTTGATAATCTTGATGGTTAGTTTTGATGATGCTTTGGATCTGATCTTAAATATTATATTCCGCCCTTGGCTGACCATGCTGGATGTCAGATCGAACCTCGGACTTCAATTTTTACCCTATTACAGATATACCGATCTTGACCCTCTATTTCTCAAGGTCGATCGAACACCGAGCTCGATTTTACCCGTACACAGTTATCTAAGCAAGATGAATGACATTATATTGAAAAAGTCACGATATTAAAAATTACAAAAAGGAAAGAGGTTGATAATCTAGAGTAAAATAGGTATTTAAAAAAAGTAATCCAGATAAGAGAGAAAGAAGGTCATAACTCCGAGTTGGAAGGTGACTCTTTTTCTTACAACAAATTTAGGGAGAGAGTGATTTTCACCATTTCAATAAATATCATGTTTTAGGGTGTATTTGGTATAACGGAAAATATTTTTCGTGAAAAATATTTTCTTGGAAAACAAGTAGTAATCTTACTCATTATTCGGTGTTTGGTATGCAAATTAAGGAAAATAACTTCTACGAATATTCATAAATAATTTAGATACAATAAACATGAAGCCATAAACTTTCGAATCAACAACCTTCCGAACCCACAAATTAAATAAACTTCCAAACCGCTAAACTTTCGAACTCGTAAACTCTATAATTTCTAAACCCGCAAACTTCCAAATACATAAACCTCTGAACTCATAACTTTGGAACTCGTAAAATTTTGAACCTGTAAACTGAAAAATAAAAAAATCAGAACTGAAAATATATTTAAAAAAATATTTTTTTTGCGGGGGGTGGGGGAGCGTGGGGGTGGTGTGCATAAAAACAAAAAAAACAGAAAATTGAAAATACAACAAAAAAAAAAGTAAAAAACAAATCCGAATAGGGGGGCCGGGGGAGGGGGAGGGAGGAGGTGCTGCAGAAATCGTTTTACAGTAAATTGAAAATACAAAAAAAAAATATTTGAAAAAAAAACATTCGGGGGGCGGGGGAGTGCATTGGGGACGGTTAGCAGGGTGGGTGGTGCCGGAAAAGGAAAAAAAATGGAAATATGGGGGAAAAAAAACTTTTTGGAGAGGGGGTGGGAGAGGGTGTAGGGGAGAGAAGGGGAGGAGGTTGGGGTTAGATGTTAGGGTAGGTGGAGTTTTTGCAAAATATTTTCTTTACTTTTTTTTAGGGATGTCATTTTCCTCCAATTTTAAAAAAATGTGATATCTAGAAAAATATTTTTCAAACTATTTTTTGCAACCAAACAGTGGAAAATGGAAAAATATTTTTCTCATACCAAACACATCCTTAATCAAAATCAATTTTCAAGGACGTGTTCAGTAAACACTCGTTCTCGCTTTTTTCGTTTTTTCTTTCTTCCTTGGTTAGTGAATACACGTACTTCATTACGAGAAACATTTTATAAAAGGTAACAAAAATTTCTTACTTTGTCAAATAAAGAAGCAAATCCTAAACAAAAACAAGAAAGTTGATAGTGTTATAAATAGAATTGTATTTAAGGTGAATGTCTATATTTTAGAGAGATTTTAGGAATTTTACTTGGTGGCTAAGTCACTCTTTCCCTATAAATAGAGGGGTCATATGTAAGGCCCCGTAAAAGTTTTCCTATAAACCCGGGTTCCGTGATGCCAAAGTAGGCATAGAGGATAATAATAATAGAAATTCTTCGCGGCGAGCTTGCGAGCCACGGTTCGGACTTTTTGGATTGATCAGTGCGCTGAGAGTTGAAGGAAAATGTTGGGCGGACCGCAGACTGGTCGCAGAGTGGGGCAGATTTCTGGGGCATTTTAATGCCCAATTTCGCGGCCATTATGCGATCGCATAACCGTTTTGCGGGCCGCTTTCTTGTCGCATATCCTGCCTTGGAATTTTTTGAAGGGAAGTTCTGCGGTGCATAATGCGACCGCAGAACAGGTCTGCGGGCCGCATAGCGACCGCAGACCAGATCATCTCTTTTCCAGTTCTCCCCCCCCCCCCCCCTAATTTTTGCGGTCATAATGTGGTCGCATATGCTACCGCATAACCCGTTCCGGAGCTTCACTTTTGAGTTTTTAAACCCGGCCCTATTTCGTTAAAACAAATCCCATGGACCAGTTTGATCATATTTTCTGATATTTTAGAGTGAGAGAGAGGGTCCTAGAGGGAGAAGTGATCTTCATCACATTGCTCTTCAATTCTCACTTAAAATCTTGAAGATTATCAAGAGAGGCACCTAGGCCTTCTTCCTAAGAGGTAAGATTCTATCACCCAAACTCTTAATTTCAAAATGTAACTAGAATGGGCCATTAGTAAGGAAATTCATGGGGATGGGAGTGCTTACTTTGCATGCATTTGTTCCTAAGGTATGTGGGAAGATTGTGAGCTAAAAATGATAGAGAATGGATTGGGGAAAGATGGAATTTCCACAAAAAGGGGCTTAAAACATTTATGCACACCTAGTGTTTGTTAATATGCTCAAATGAGCTAAAATCATGTTCATCTTCCTAATCTTGGTCCAACTTGTTATATTTCTAAAATAGATTGAAGTTGCTAAGAATTCCGAATCATTTTAGAGTTTGAGAAGCTCAATTGAGGTATGTTGTCTAAACCCCCTTCTCCTTAGAATCAAACCCCACGGTGTTCATGTAATTGGAGTAAGCTCTTGATCATTATAGAATTGGTGATTTCTAATGTGTTTGTGTTGAAAGATGTAAGTTCAATTCTTATTCTAAATGTTTCATCATGTTATCTTGTTATTTGAGGATGTGTTTAAAATGTGAAATATGCGCTAGCAATGTTAAGACTTCATGTCAAGATCAAAATAAAGGTTGTTATGCCAAACTGTATGAAAAGCCTCTATGTGCCTATGACTCCCAAATTGCTCATATGTGAATTTAACGTCTTGAATGGGTAGCCTTATTGTTGTTGATACTAATAATGTTGGAATGTGGAAAAAGAACTTGAATTATGAAATACGGCCTAGCCCCAAGAATAACTTTATAATTGGGGCCACTCGTGCCATTGTATTGAAAGTAGGGGAAAGAAATATGAATTGAGATGACTGATTGAATATGGGTAATATCTCAAATGAGATGGCCTAGCCGATCAGGCCGAGATCGGACTCCGTGTAAGAACACGGTGGTATTGTGGATGAAATTGAAAAAATGGTTGATGTCTCAAATAAGATGGCCTAGCCGATCGGGCCGTGATCGGACGCCATGCCACACACATGGTGGCACTGTGCTGAAAATTATAATAAAATTGTGGTAATATCTCAAATGAGATGGCCTAGCCGATCTGGCCGAGATCGAACTCTGTGTAAGAATACAAAGGTATTGTGAATTGTGGAATATTGGTACTAAAGGTTACCCAACCTAATAATATGAAAATCGTCTTGAAAATGTATATGATTCTTAACTTGTTGTTTTACTATCATTTGAAGCCCTTATTGAATTCTTGACTGTTCCTCTTGTATTATTATTCATTCTATTGAGTTGGTGTTTATCTTTACATACTAGTGCTATTCGACGGTATTAACGTCCCTTTTGCCGGGGGCGCTGCATCTTTGAATGGATACAGATGGTTACATAGCAGACAGTGTTGGTCACAGATAGTGATGCATCATCTTCTCAGCGGACTCGGTGAGCCCCATTTCAATCTGGGATCATGTATTGTACCTTTTATTTATATAATAGTCACTTTTTGAGGTATAGTCGGGGCCTTGTTGCCGGCACCATCTTTACTCTCTTTTGTATCTTTAGAGGCTCTGTAGACACTATGTGGGTTGTGTATGGGTGTTGGGAATGTTAAACAAGTATATGTTGTGTTGATCACTTGTTCCTCTCAGACTTTAAGAAATATGTATTTTGAGACTTAAAGGCGCAATGACTAATGAAATGATTTAGGATCGTATGAATGAGATTCCTACTGTATAATTAATGAAATCACGACGTTTCTTGATCATGGGTTAATTGGGTAGAAAGTATCTAACAAGCTTGCTCGGACGGGTTCACTCGATTGAGCGCCGGTCGCGCTTCCCAAGGTTGGGGCGTGACAAACTTAGTATCAGAGCCTAAGGTTTTAAAGTGTCCTAGGATGTCTCGGAGCCGTTTCTAGTAGAGTCCTTCTTATCGGTGTGTTGTCGACCACATCTATAAGTTGGAGGCTACTTGGACATTTAGGAACGATATCCTTCTTTGATATTCTGGATCGTGCGATGAAACTAATTGTGCAACTGTTCCTCCTCTAACTCGTGCATTCCTTTAACTTTCAGTATATGGTACCTAAGAAGATAGAAAGAACTGTCCAAGGAGCCAATGCTGGCTTAGGAGTGGCAGTTGACCCTTTACTTGGTGAGGCGGGTGAATACCCGAGGGGTGAGGATAATCCCCCGACTACTACACTACCTGATTCCACTACACCGGCCCAGGCCACACCAGTTCCTACACCTACTGAAGGTGCAACAGTTCCTTCACCTGATATTCTGATTCCACCTTCAGCCCTAGCTTCCGGCTCTGGTATTTCGGATAGGGATCTTAGGGGAGTATTCAGATACTGACTCAGATAGTGGCTTCTCAGGCCCAAAGGTCGAATGTTGCACCTACATCTTCTAGCCAGCAAGGGGATTCTACTAGTTCTAGGGTGAACAGATTTCTGCAGTTGGATCCTCCGGTGTACATGGATGCTAATCCCAAGGAGGACCCACATGACTTCATTGATGAGATGCATAAGACTCTCCGGGTTATGCGCACTACTGAGACATAGGGAGTGGAGTTGGCCTCCTACCGCCTGAAAGGGGTGGCATATTCGTGGTTTGAGTTGTGGGAGGACTCTCGAGAGGAGGGGAGCCCTCCAACGAGATGGAGTGAATTTGCGGATGCCTTTATGGACCATTTCTTGCCTGCCGAGACTAGGGCAGCCCGTGCTGCAGAGTTTGAGAATCTTAAGCAAGGGAGTAGGAGTGTGTGGGAGTATCACATGGAGTTCGCACGTCTGTCAAAATATGACATTCTCATGTTTCCTACTATGGAGGCTAGAGTGTGCTGGTTTGTGCAGGGCCTTAGCCTCTTAGTTATCAATGAGGCCGCTTCAGCTGCCATGAATTCGGATATGAACTATGGGAAAATGGTAGCATTTGCTCAAGCAATAGAGGACCTCAAGTTGAAGAACAGAAGGGAGCGAGAGGGTACCAGCAAGGCCCGATCCGCGGGCAACATTGGGGAGTCATTTGGTGGGGGGAGATCGGCTTTCAGGGGAGGGTTATTAGGGCCAACCCAGTCTCATGCTCAGTCTGCAGCCAGTGCACCACTAGCGGGGCACAGTCAGCAGTAGGGTAGTCGCTTCAGGCCCAATCAGGGACAGCAGGGGACCCTACCATCAGGGCCGATCAGGAGGGAGATTCTCGCAGCAGCGGAGGCCCCCATGCCCCAGGTGTGAGAGGATGCACTCGGGGATCTGCTACATGGACTTACCTATATGTTACGGGTGCGGATTGAGGGGTCATATTCAGAGGGAGTGTCGTTCATCCCGCTAGGGTGCGGGGAGGGGCACAGCACTTCCATCCAGTTCTGCAGCTGCTACATCTTCAGCACCCACTCCAGCTGGAGGCACTCCGGCACCAGCAGGGCGTGGTGCAGCTAGGGATGGTGTACAGAGTTCAGGAGGACCCAGCACGTTTCTATTCTATGAGTGGTTGCCAGAGTGCAGAGGCTTCTCTAGATGTCATCACAGGTATATTGACTGTCCAAACTCATGATGTATATGCTCTTATTGATCCCGGTTCCACCTTGTCCTATGCTACCCCTTTTTTTGCTATGGAATTTGGGATAGAACCGAAATAGCTTCCTGAGTCGTTCTATGTATCTACTCTGATTGGTGAGTCTATTGTGGCTACACGGATTTATAGGGGTTGTGTTGTCACGGTGCGCGGTGGGGACACCGTGGCCGATCTCATTGAATTGGAGATGGTTGATTTTGATGTAATTATGGGAATGGATTGTCTTTATTCATGTTTTGCTAAGCTCGACTGCCGAACTAGAATTGTGAGGTTTGAATTTCCTAATGAGCCGGTTATTGAGTGGAAGGGGGATAATGTGATCCCAAAAGGTAGGTTTATTTCTTACCTTAAGGCCATAAAGATGATCAACAAGGGATGTATTTACCATTTGGTTCGAGTTACAGACACCACTTCTGAGGCACCAACACTCGAGTCAGTGCTAGTTGTGAATGAATTTCCGGAGGTCTTTCCTGATGAGCTCCCTGGGGTTCCGCCAGATAGGGAGAATGATTTTGGGATTGACGTGATACCAGGCACGCAGCCTATATCTATTCCGCCCTACAAAATGGCACCAGCAGAATTGAAGGAACTAAAGGAACAGTTGAAGGATTTATTACAGAAAGGTTTCATCCGACCGAGTGTGTCGCCATAGGGCGCACTGATTCTTTTTGTGAGGAAGAAAGATGGATCACTGAGGATGTGTATTGACTACCGGCAGCTCAACAAAGTCACAATAAAAAAAATACCCACTACCAAGAATAAATGATTTCTTTGATCAGTTACAACGTGCTGGATATTTCTCCAAAATTGATTTACGATCCGGGTATCACCAATTGAGGATTAGGGAGCAGGATATTTCGAAAACAGCTTTCAGAACCCGTTATGGGCACTTTGAATTTCTGGTAATATCTTTTGGGCTAACAAATTCCCCTGCAGCTTTCATGGATCTTATGAATCGAGTTTTCAAGCCTTGACTCCTTTGTGATAGTGTTCATTCAAGATATTCTTGTGTATTCACTAGGTCGGGAGGACCATGCCGATCATCTCAAGGCAGTGTTGCAGACTATTCATCAGCACCAATTGTATGCGAAGTTTTCAAAGTGTGAATTTTGGCTCGAATTTGTCACATTCTTGGGTCATGTTGTCTCTAGAGAAGGAACCAAGGTTGATCCTTAAAAGATTTCAGCAGTAAAGAATTGGCCTAGACCTACAACGCCCACCGAGATTCGCAGTTTCTTGGGCTTAGCAGGGTATTACAGGAAGTTTGTGGAGGGGTTCTCTACTCTTGCCTCTCCGTTGACTAAATTGACTCAGAAATCAGTTAACTTTCAATGGTCCGATGCTTGTGAAAGGAGCTTCCAGGAGTTGAAATCGAAATTAACTACGATGCCGGTGTTGACCCTGCCAGAGGGTACATAAGGGTTTGTGGTATATTGCAATACTTCAAGAATTGGGCTTGGGTGTGTATTAATGCAACACGGCAAAGTCATCGCCTATGCTTCTAGGCAACTCAAAAATCATGAAAAGAATTATCCAACACATGACTTAGAACTGGCGGCGGTGGTTTTTGCATTGAAAATTTGGCGTCACTATTTGTATGGGGTCCATGTGAAGGTATTCGAGGACCACAAGAGTCTTCAATATATTTTCAAACAAAAGGAGCTGAATCTGAGGAAAAGAAGATGGCTTGAGTTGCTCAAGGATTACGACATCGATATTCTATATCACCCAGGGAAAGCCAATGTTGTGATGGATGCACTTAGCCGGAAATCTATGGGTAGTTTGGTTCACTTGGAGGTATATCAAAGGACATTGGCCAAGGAAGTCCATCGATTGACTAGTTTGGGAGTTCGTCTTACGGACTCTGGTGAAGGAGGGGTAATTGTGCAAAATAGGGCTGAATCATCTCTTGTTGTAGAAGTCAAAGAGAAGCAATAAAACGATCCATTTTTGGTGCAATTGAATGAGGAGATTCAAAAACATAAGACTACGGTTTTTTCTCTTGGCATCAGTGATGGTACACTAAGGTACCAAGGGCGACTATGTATTCCGAATGTAGATGGTCTCCGGAAAAAAATCATGATCGAGGCTCACGCTTCTAGGTATTCCGTGCATCTAGGTTCTACAAAGATGTATCACTATCTCAAGGAAGTCTATTGGTGGAATGACATGAAAAGGAATGTGGCGGACTTTGTGGCAAGGTGTCCGAACTGTCAATAAGTGAAGGTCGAACATCAACGACCTGGTGGGTTGGCACAGAACATAGAAATTCCAATATGGAAATGGAAAATGATTAATATGGACTTTGTGGTAGGTTTAACTCGCACTGCACGCAAGTTTGACTCAATTTGGGTGATCGTGGACCGACTCACGAAATCAGCACACTTCTTGCCAGTTAAATCTGCCAACACAAAGGAACACTATGCTCAGTTGTATATCAAGGAAATAGTGAGGCTACATGGCACTCCAGTTTCTATCATTTCTGATCGAGGGGCTCAGTTTCACAGCCAACTTTTGGAAGAAGTTTCAGCAAGTTTTGGGTACTCAAGTGAATCTTAGTATAGCTTTCCATCTACAGACCGACGGGTAAGAAGAACAGACTATTCAGACGCTTGAGGACCTGTTGCGTGCTTGTGTTCTTGATTTCAAGGGTAGCTGGGATGATCATTTGCCACTCATAGAGTTTGCTTATAACAACAGCATGCTAGTATTCAGATGGCACCATTTGAGTCATTATATGGTAGGAGATGTAGATCTCTCATTGGGTGATTCAAAATTGGGGAAGCAGAGTTGATAGGGCCAGAGCTCGTGCATCATGCTATGGAAAAAGTTAAAATCATAAAGGAGCGGTTAAAAACTGCTCAGAGTCGTCAAAAATCCTATTCTGATGTTCGTCGCAGAGACTTAGAGTTCAAAGAAGATGATTGGGTATTCTTGAAGGTTTTCCCCATGAAGGGTATTATGCGGTTTGGGAAAAAGAGGAAATTGAGACCGAGGTATGTCAGGCTATACAAAATCATTCAGAGGATCGGTCAGGTGGCGTACAAGCTTGAGCTACCACCCGAGATGGCATTAGTGCACCCGGTATTCCATGTGTCTATGTTGAAGAAGGTAGTTTGAGATCCGTCAACTATTGTGCCGGTTGAGACCATTGAGGTTAATGAAGAATTGTCATATAAAGAGATTCCAGTTGCCATTCTTGATAGGCAAGTCCGAAAGTTTAGGAATAAAGAAATTGCCTCCGTGAAAGTGTTATGGCGAAACCAGCAGGTTGAAGAGACTACATGGGAGGCCGAGGAAGAGATGAAGAAGAAGTATCCTCATTTGTTTGAATAGTTGTGTAATCCTTTCTTTTATGAACTTGTCGCCTAAGAATTTTGTATCACTTGTTCAGTTAATGTAAAGATGCTCCTTTTGATTATATGTTGTTTACATGAGGCCACGGTTGGTATGGTTATGAGTTATGCTATGTCGTTGGGTTCTATACATGTTTGTAAGATGTGTTTCTAGGGCTCTCTGATAGGTGGATAGGCCTAGTTACAAACGAAACTCTCGCGAAATTTTTGAGAATTTAGAGAGTTAGTTAAATTTGGGGTTGCTAGTGTAGGATATGTTAACTGAGTTGCACAAAGTGCTAATAATAGACTCTGATCCTCATTCAAGGACGAATAATCTTAAGGGGGGAGGATGTAAGCCCCCGTAAAAATTTTCCTAAAAACTCGGGTTCTGTGATGCCAAAGTAGGCGTAGAGGTTAATAATAGTAGAAATTCTTCGCGACGAGCTTGCGAGCCACGGTTCGGACTTTTTGGATTGATCAGTGCGCTGAGAGTTGAAGGAAAATGTTGGGCAGAAGTATGCATTTCTGCGTCCATTCTGCGGACCGTAGACTGGTCGTAGAGTGGGGCAGATTTCTGGGACATTTTAATGGCCAATTTCGCGACCATTATGCGACCGCATAATCGTTTTGCGAGTCATATTCTTGTCGCATATCCCGCCTTGGGATTTTTCAGAGGGAAGTTCTGCGGTGCACTATGCGACCGCAGAACCGTTATGCGGTGCATTATGCGACCGCAGAACCGTTATGCGGTGCATTATGCGATCGCAGAACAGGTCTGCGGGTCGCACAGTGATCGCAGACCAGATCAGTTCTTTTCCAATTCTGCCCCCCCTCCCCCCAATTTTCGTGGTCATTTTGCGGACCACATAACCCGTTCCGGAGCTTCACTTTTGGAATTTTTAAACCCGACCCTATTTCGTTAAAACACATCCCATGGACCATTTTGATCATATTTCTGATATTTTTAGAGTGAGAAAGAGGGTCCTAGAGGGAGAAGTGATCTTCATCACATTGATCTTCAATTCTCACTTAAAATCTTGAAGATTATCAAGAGAGGCACCTAGATATTCTTCCTAAGAGGTAAGATTCTATCACCCAAACTCTTAATTTCAAAATATAACTGAAATGGGCCATTAGTAAGGAAATTCATGGGGATCAGAGTGCTTACTTTGCATGCATGTGTTCCTAAGGTATGTGGGAATATTGTGAGCTAAATATGATAGAGAATGGGTTGGGGAAAGATGGAATCTTCCATAAAAAGGGGCTTAAAATATTTATGCACACCTAGTATTTGTTAATATGCTCAAATGAGCTAAAACCATGTTCATCTTCCTAATCGTGGTCCAACTTGTTATATTTCTAAAATAGATTGAAGTTGCTAAGAATTTCGGATCATTTTAGAGTTTGAGAAGCTCAATTGAGGCATGTTGGCTAAACCCCCTTCTCCTTAGAATCAAACCCCCACGGTGTTCATGTAATTGGAGTAAGCTCTTGATCATTATAGAATTGGCGATTTCTAATGTGTTTGTGTTGAAAGATGTAAGTTCAATCTTATTTTAAATGCTTCATCATGTTATCTTATTATTTGAGGATGTGTTCAAAATGTTGAATATGCGCTAGCGATGTTAAGACTTCATGTCAAGATCAAAATAAAGGTTGTTATGCCAAACTATATGAAAAGTCTCTATGTGTCTAAGACTCCTAAATTGCTCATATGTGAATTTAACGTATTAAATGGGAAGCCTTATTATTGTTGATACTAATAATGTTGGAATGTGGAAAAAGAACTTGAATTATGAAATACGGCCTAGCGCCAAGAATAACTTTATAATTGGGGCCACTTGTGCCATTGTATTGAAAGTAGGGGAAAGAAATATGAATAGAGATGACTGATTGAATATGGGTGATGTCTCAAATGAGATGGCCTAGCCGATCGGGCCGAGATCGAACTCCGTGTAAGAACACGGTGGTATTGTGGATGAAATTGAGAAAAGGGTTGATGTCTCAAATGAGATGGTCTACCCGATCAGGCCGTGATCGAACGCCATGTCGCACACATGGTGGCACTGTGCTAGAAATTATAATTAAAATGTGGTAATGTCTCAAATGAGATGGCCGAACCGATCGGGCCGAGATCAGACTCCGTGTGAGAATACGGAGGTATTGTGAATTGTGAAATATCGGTACTAAAGGTCACCTAACCTAATAATATGGAAATCATCTTGAAAACGTATATGATTCTTAACTTGTTGTTTTACTATCATTTGAAGCCCTTATTGAATTCTTGACTGTTCCTCTTGTATTATTATTCATTCTATTGAGTTGGTGTTTAGCTTTACATACTAGTGCTATTCGACGGTACTAATGTCCCTTTTGTCGGGGCCGCTGCATCTTTGAATGGATGCAGGTGGTTATATAGCAGACAGTGCTGATCACAGATAGTGTTGCATCCTCTTCTCAGCGGACTCGGTGAGCCCCATTTCATTCCGGGGTCATATATTATACCTTTTGTTTATATTGTGGTCACTTTTTGAGGTATAGACGGGGGCCTTGTTGCCGGTACCATCTTTACTCTCTTTTGTATCTTTAGAGGCTCTGTAGACACTATGTGGGTTGTGTATGGATGTTGGGAATGTTAAATAAGTATATGTTGTGTTGATCACTTGTTCCTCTTAGACTTTAAGAAATGTGAATTTTGAGACTTAAAGGCGCAATGACTAATGAAATGATTTAGGATCGTATGAATGAGATTCCTACTGTATAATTAATGAAATCACAATTTTTCTTGATCATTGGTTAATTGGGTAGAAAGTATCTAACAGGCTTGCTCGGCCCGGTTTACTCGATTGAGCGTCGGTCGCGCTTCCCGAGGTTGGGGCGTGACATCATATTCCATTGTAATTCATCACAAAGCAATAAGAATTCTCTCTCTTTATATACAATATTCTTTTTTATTGTTTTATTACAGATAGCATTTACTCGTTAAGCATAGCTAAAATTACTTTGATTGTTCGAGTATGATATCAATTTCCTCCGAGGCTTTCTTTTTTATTGATAAAATTTAATATCTTGTTTTTTAACAAAGAGGAAGGCAATAGATTTTCCTTTATTTTCTTTTAATTATTGGAAGATCAGAATTTGAAAGATTCGTATAGCAATAGGTAGTAGAATTTAAAATCGTTTGACCAAACCACAACTTTCTTTAAGGGGGGCGGGTGGGGTTAAATGGAAAAGACGCACCGACAACTTCATACTCTTGTTAAAATAACCAGCATTCAGCAAGACAGAATTTTATACAAGGAAAATAGAAAGCAACCGCAACCGCAATCGCAACGGACGTCATTGCCAATACAGCAAAAACAAAATAACGTGACATGAATAGGGCAACGACTATCATTCTAATGCCACCCCACAACAGTGACACCATTTTCACCACTACTATTCCATGCCGCCCCACGTAAAGCAAACGGCTCGTTTGGTAAGATACATTAAAAAAAAAAAATAATGCATGCATTAACTTTTGATATTACTAATCCCTTATTTGGTACACTTTTTCAACCTATATATTATTAATGCAAGTATTAGTTATACAACCTATTTGGTATTATCCTATGTATAACTAATACATAGCAAACCATGGTATTAACAATACCAAGGCTATTAATGCATGCATTAGCATGAAAAGCAAAATTGTCCTTAAAGCTAAAGAATATGAAAGGCATTTTTGTAAACGACTAATTTCTTAAAAATTATGCAATACATTTTAATTTTTAATACACCACACCAAACAATGGATAAGAAATAATATATGCATAACTAATACTTGTATTACTGACATATACATTACCAATTCTTGCATTGCTAATACATCTTATTCAGTACTATTCTTATACACCCTACAAAACGACCCCTAATGTTTGGTATGAAATATAAGAAAATATAACTTATGTACAAAATTTTGTTTTACTTATGCAGCAATTGGTTTCTGGTATAAAATCTAATAAAATGTATTTTAGTTTAAACCTGAAAATCTGATAAGGTACATCTTTAGTTTCCAATGTTAAACTCCGAAAGTCAAATATTGTATTATTAATTTAGTTTCGGTATTATTTTATACAAGATACATGTGGATAAGAATGAAGGAAGGGGAGCTTTGGAGCAACGGTAAAATTGTATCTGTGGCCTATAAGTCACAGATTCAAGTCATGGAATCAGCCGATGATGCTTGCATCAGGGTAGGCTGCCTACATCACACCCCATGGGGTGCGACCCTTCCCCGGACCCTGCGTGAACACGTGATACTTTGTACACCAAGCTACTTTTTTTTTTTACATGTGGACAAGACTATGACAATTCATGAATAATAATTCAACACAAACATGTCACCATTTAAATTTTAATTGCCATTATCTAATATTTAGTGCTCGATCATTTATTATAAGTTTATAACAATATACATGACATACTATCTAGGATTCTAATGGATGCAAAAACTTGGGCAAAATTGGCAATGAGCTCTAAGCAAAATTGGCACTAATTAGTAGCCGTAGGCGTGGAGCCGTGGATACTACTATCACACCACGAATCACTGTATACAGATTTTGTTGCTGGTCCCCCTTCAGAACAAAACTTGATGGCCTACTATTCAAATTCACATGCTTCTTAGCCCTAACTGCCAATGAGGCAACTTGGGCTTTTACTCTTAAAGCAGTCTCTACTCCATGTTAGGTACAACTACCGTTCACATTGTCCAATAGACAGTCCAGGCAAGTTGCAGAGGTTATAAACTTAATGCAACCATATGCAACAGAACATTTATTCCTGAATCATTCAAATAACTAACAAGTCATTCAATTAAAAGTTTCAGATGTTCAACTTCCCCTCACAAACAATTATCGAGTAATTCTGTCAGCTAAGAGATAAAAAAAATCACCTAGTGATGCTTTTAATGAGAATTGGGGAAAAGGCGTTAAGTACCCAGGCTTGCCTCAAATCTGCAGTTACACACCTGTACTTCGCGGGAGTCTTATTATGGTGCGAAAAGAACACCTCTCTATTAAGGACTTCCGCCGAAAAGAACACCTCTCTATTAAGGACTTCCGCAAAGTTCTGGTGTGTAACTAGGAATCCCTAACAAGTAAGAGGTACTTGTGCCTTTGTAGGTCTAAATTACTCTGCTCATTTAACTGTACAAGCGTTTGGAACCAAGAAAAAAACGTTAGAAGAAGAACTTGTTAGGCATTTTACTGACTCTTCATCAAATTTGTTACACGAAGAAGCTTTAACGCATTTTAATGATTCTTCATCAAATCTACTATGAAGTACCAGTAACTTACAAACATACTATGAAGTACCAGTAACTTACAAATAACTAATATCGCAAATAAGAAAATGAAACCGAATTTCAAAATCATTAGCAAAGCATTTATTAAATGGTCAATCAAAAATTAAAATTTTAATTTCTAATAGAATTACACCAACTAATAAATCCAGTGAGTAAAGAATCAAATCAAATAAATCTAATGATATTCTCATACAAAATATCAAATGCAAACAAATCTAATCATGAAGATCTATCAATGCAGTAGATTTATATATATCAGTATAGTATGTTATATATATAAATTGATTGCATCTGATAATTCAAAGAATTTCTCTCCTAGCGTCGTACCCGAACTGCGATCGTTGAATATTCTGCTGTCGTTTTTTGTAAACCAATGCACCGAGACCTACGAAACAAACGGCTGCGATCACTCCGATTGCTATTCCGGCCTTCTTCCCGCCGTTCATTCCACCGCCTGACGATTCCTTCGAGTCCTCCGCACTCTCGTGGCTTATATCACTCGCAACTTCGGAATACGGCGCCGGTGCCGGAGACGGAGACTTTGAAGAAGTAGCGTTACCAGAATTCGCCGGTGACTGGGCCGGCGATGAATCCGGAGAGAGATCTGAAGGCGGTGGCGCCGGAGGAGAAGTCAGATTTGATGAAGGTGAAGGAGCCGGAATCTCCGGTGGAGAAGCCACATCGGCACCAGATTCCGGTGCCGGACTTGGAGAATTTGTCGACGGATCTGCAGAGATACATTGTTGTACGAACAGAACTGCAAAGAGAAGCATGAAGGAAAACACTCGAATTGTCGCCATTGCTATCAAAACCTAACACACAACAGAAAAACTAAGTTAAAGTAAATCAAAGCAATTTACAATGTAAAAAACAAATGCAGATCTGGAGATTTACAGAGAATTTTGTGGTGAAACTGAAGGCTTACCGTTGAAGTAAAAGGAAATTCAAAATTCAAAGTCTAGAGAGAGAAGGAGAGTACCTGCGGAAGTGTGGAGAGAGAGAAAGGCGATGAATGAGGGACTGCTAGTGCTAGATTAAGGGGAAAATGTTTGATTTGTTTTGGTGGCGTGAAGGAGAAAGAAACGGAATCGTCTCGGTTAAAAGAAAAGTTGCGTATTTTGGGTTAAATACTATGGCACGTATCGAATCTCATGAGATATCATAGGTTCTCTTTTTGTTCTAAATCTAAATTTAAATATATGATATTTTTTGTTTCTTAGTATATTGTAAACTTACAAAATATTTCATGTTATTCTACGGATAGTTTTATTGAGTTCTTTTTGTCATTTTTTTTAGAATTCAAATTTTGATTTAACCGTTATACTTTGATTTAATGATTTCTAACAAATTTATTTAGTAATTATTATCTTGTTATTTTTTGGCTCCTAATGGTATAAGTCGAATTTAAGATGTACTATGTGTCTCATCTAAAATCATCGTGAAATGTGATAATAATTTTTAAAATTGCAGATATACATTTACCAAATGGTGTACCATATTGGTTAATGAAGAAGAAATAAATTATCCAAGACAAAGGTTAAATTCTAGTGAAAAAAGCTATCTAAAAAATACATGTACCGGTGAAAAGTATGTCAACTGATTGAGATGAATACAAAATAGTTACTCCCTCCGTTTCAATTTTTGTAGCTTATTTGATTCGACACGAAGTTAAAAAAAAAATTGAAGACTTTTGAATTTGTGGGGTAAAATAAATATTTTGCATGGCTATAAATTATTTTATAAAGATAAATTACTTTCAAATAAAAATAAAACTTTTTTTTACACAGACTAAAAAAAAAAAAAAATTACATAAATTGACAGGGATAAGTATAATTTCGAAAAGAGAAATAAGAGTTAGAAAGATTTTTAAGCAATCTTGTGTCCTTTCTCCAAAAACGGAAACTTTCTTAGACTCAAAAGCGACTTGGGTGAAAAAGTGACCTTTTTTGCCTCAATTAGAAATTCCAGATAGCAAGGACGATAGCGGACCTCAGTGGTTGAGATTGAAGGTGAAACTTCCTTATCTAGGCCAATCAAAAGAATCACTATACAAACGGTTTTTAACCTATTGCTTGATTAAGATTTTAGACCAAAGATTTCAATTCATTTTTAAATTCAGATTATTTGCATTAGCAATATCGCACATAATACTTCTTCTGTTTTAATTTTTATGAACTTGTTTGACCAAGCACATAATTTAAAAAAGAAACGAATATTTTTTAAAATTTATGATTTTAAATATGTTATAGTATTTGGTGATTATAAACTTTTTCAAATTTGTGGTCTTAAATATTTCATAATATTTGTATACCTATAAATCATTTCACTAAAACTAAAATAATAAATTTAAATTATATTATTTTTATATTAGTGAATTGCACAAATAGGATTATTCGGTACCACAGTTTAAATACTACGTTAAGAAAAGACTTGAAAAAATAGCCTCTTGCTAGAATTTTGGAATGCAAGCTCCTGGTGATCATCAATGTTTTTTAATATTGGGCAAGATTTTCCTTAACAACAAAATATGATGATCGTCAAAATTTTGTCAAATCATGTGATCACCATACATGATGTGTATAAATGTCACGATCACTATGATTTTGCCGCAATTAAATCATAATATGTATATAAATGTGGTGATCACTAGGATTTTATCAAAAATTCTAACGAATCACCAGAATTTTTCGGCAATTGTGATTGAAAATCCTACTGATCATCGGAATTTATGGCCAAAATTCTAATGATCACCATAACATGCTGGGTAGATATTCACCCACATATTTTTGCTTCAAAATTGATCTATCAAAATCTTTATGCCCAACCATCCAATAATGGTGTTTTTTAATTTTCTACAACCAAACTAATTCAAGTTATTAAGCATATATAATATAAGCACTACGAACTTTACCCAACAAATTTCAATCATAAATAAATAATGAATCTTTAATTTTGTGAAGCACATTTTTTTTTTTAATTTTAGTTGTGTGCTCTTAATATTGGGAAGAAAAAAAAGGAGGAAGGAGAATAGGAGGATGGAGAAGAACGAGGACAAAAAGGAAGTTCTGCTGGAAAGCTAGAGAAATTCAGATTTGTGGGGTCAAAATTCAAACTGACGTCGTAATAATGTCCTCTTAGCGTAGACACTTATTTCATCGTTTAAGGAGATATTCTTTTACGAATAAACTAAAAAAAAATAGATTCACGTCAATTGAAATAAATAAAATAATTTTTTTTATCTTAATTATCTAACTATAGAATCATCAATTTGCAACTTATTTCAAATGGTCTGCTACTGATCCATGCGCCACCAAGGATGGTCTGTCAATCATCGTCATTAGGGAAAAGTGTATATATATTCATTTTTTGGTCCACCACTAAAGTCATACCCATATTACGTAAAAGTTTATAAATTTATCCACTTTCAAACACACTTAAGACATACATGACTGAAATTACAGAAATTTGTGGCTGAAGTTTTAACTTCGGACATTTTTGTCAAAAGTTTGGTCTTGACAAGTCCAAAACTTCAGACAGATTGCCTGAAGTTTGGACTTGACAAGGTCAAAAACTTCAAAATATTTGAACTTCAAATTTTTTTTATCTTAGTTTCAAGTAACGACCCAACAAGTTGTTTTGAGTATTGTAACTCCATTTCTTCATTTATTGCTTAATTTATGTTTGTTTGTTGTTATGTAACTTGCCGGAGTGGTTGGTTTGGTTCTGGGGATATTTCGGAATGAATTGGGACACTTAGTCTCAAAGTTGGAAGCCTAAGTTGAAAGAGTTAACCGGATATTGACTTATGTGTAAATGACTCCGGAATGGAGTTGTGGTGGTTCCGATAGCCCATATGGTGATTTTGGACATAAAAGTATGTCCGAATTTTGATTTAGCGGTATGTAGGTCGTTTTGGCTTGAATTAGTGAAAGTTGAAAAGATGAAGGTTTGGAAAGTTGAGAACTTTGACCGAGAGTTGACTTTGTTGATACCGGGCTCGAATTTTTATTTCGAAAGTTAGAATAGATTTGTTGTGTCATTTACGACTTGTGTGCAAAATTTGAGGTTTGGTTTGATAGGTTTCGGCATCGATTGTAAAAGTTAAAAATTCATTGGTTTCAATAGGCTTGAATTGGGGTGCGATTCGTATTTTTGATGTTGATGTGATTTGAAGCCTCGACTAAGTTCTTATGATATTTTAGGATGTGTTGGTATGTTTGGATGGGGTTCTGGAGGCCTCGGGAGTGATTCAGATAGAAATCAGATTGATGTTTGGACTTGAGGAAATGTTGAAGATTTGCAAGTTTAGTGCAACCGCACTTGCGTGGAATTGGTCGTAGGTGCGAGACCGCAGAAGCAGTCAGGCTATCGCATGTGCGAAAATGCTGGGGGCTGGGGAATGCGCAGGTGTGAAGGTTGGTTCGCATCTGCGAGCTCGCAGATGAGGGAAGTGGAGCGCAGAAGTGGGTTCAGTTTGGTCTTGGCTTGTAGCAGAAGAGAGCATTTTGGTGCAGGTGCACTTGCGCAGAAGCTCATGCTTGACCGCAGAAGAGAAGGTGGACTAGAAGGTCTGGGGCCGCAGATGCAACCACCTTTCCGCAGAAGCGGGACTGCAGATGCGGTTAAGTGACCGCATGTGCAGAATCACTAGCAGAAGGATAAAATAGAAGGGCTTCATGATTTCTCTCATTTTGGACTTTGCAAGCTCGGCTAGTGGCGATTTTTGAGAGGGGTTTCACTAAATTTCAAGAGGTAAGAACCTTTGATCATTTTTATTCATGAATGTTGAACACCCCATTAATTTTTTCACCTAGATTATATGTTTTTGAGGTGAAATTTGGGGAATTTTGAACTAGGGATTGGAGAGTAAGATTTGGGGATTTGAGGGTTGATTTGTGGTCGGAATTGGATAATTTTGGTATGGTTGGACTCGTTATTGAATGGGTGTTCGAATTTTATGAATTTTATTGGGTTTCGAGGTGTGGGCCTAGGGTTGAATTTTTGAATTTGGTTAAAGAACTTAGCTTTATCGAATGAAATCGATTTCTATAGCTTGTATTGATTATATTAAGTTGTTTGTGACTAGATTCGAGTCGTTCGAAGGCCGATTCGCGAGGCAAGGGTTTGTTGGAGTATTGAGTTATGTATTTTGAGGTAAGTAACACTTCTAAACTTGGTACTGAGGGTATGAATCCCTGAAATACGTGTTATGTGGTTGGTATTGAGGTGACGCACATACTAGGTGACTAACGTGTGGGCGTGCACCATGGTAATTATGACTCGATTAATTCTGTGGAACTGTGTAGTTAACTAGTTTTGTTCTATCTATGGAATTTCTATTTGTTAGAGTAATTGAGCTGTGATTCATGCTAGAAATCATATTTAGGCTATGGGCTTATTATGTTGGGACCCACTGAGGTCATTTCAATGGTTGAGTTATTTGCGTAAGTTGCAATTATCTACTCAATCATATTCATTCAATTGCATATCATATATGAGTCTCTGTTATCATTTACCGTTACATCATATTATCATTATTCGGGCTGAGTGGTATGAGATCTCTAAGCTTGTGAGACTAGAGAGATTGATGACTGAGTTGGGGTCTGAGAGCCTGATTAAGTGATATTTATGGGATAGGGTTGCACGCCGCAACAGTTATTTATAGGATCGGACTTCACGCTGCAACATGCTTTATGTACTTATTATGGGATCGGGCTACACGCTGCAGCAGGCCATGCGGGCTTTATATTATTGCTTGGGCAGGATCTGCCCCCCCCCCCCCCCCCGGAGTCTGATATACCAAATAATAAGCGCATGTACCGTATAGTGCTGAGTGATTATGTGTGATGAGTGAGAGTTGAGATAGACAAATTGAGTACTCTAAGAGTGTGAGCACCTGAGATTTATCACTGTCATGCATTATATTTGACATGCATATTTAACATGTAGGCATAGAGATGTAACATTTCTCATGCTAGCAGTACTAGGCATATTTTATTAGTGTTGAGCTTAAATTGTTGAACTTGAAAGCATGCTTGTGTACGAACTGAATATGGAAGTTCTCTGATTTATTACTGTCATTATCTTGTTATATTTGTGTTGTCGTTATTTTTATTCGAACTATACCTTTCTAAGCTCATCATTGCTTTCAGCCCAAGGTTAGTCATGTTACTTATTGAGTACATTTGGTCGTTTTTACTCATACTACACTCTAAGCTTCGTGTGCAGATCCAGGTACATCTGAACACGGTGGTTGCTAGATTTGGTGCAGTATCTACTTAAAGACTATTGAGGTAGTTGTTATGACGCCCGCAGACCACGACTCTCCTTTCTTTCAGTTTATTCAGTATTGTTCTATTTTCCAGATAGTTGCATTAGAGATTTCGAGTGTGTTGACACTTAGTAGCTCATGTAGTCGGTGACACCAGAATTTTTGGATTTTTTGTCGTTGAGTTTCAGTTGTTTTTATCAGTTATTTATGAGATTTTTTACATTGTTGAACTTGTTAAAAATCATGATTTTCATTCAAATATGTAGTTATTGTGTGATTATCGGCTTGCCTAGCAATGCGATAGGCGCCATCACGATAGGTTAGGATTTGGGTCGTGACAAGTTGGTATCAGAGTACTAGGTTACTTAGGTCTCACGAGTCATGAGCAGGTTTAGTAAAGTCTTGCGGATCGGTACAGAAATATCTGTACTTATCTTCGAAAAGCTACCGAACCATTAGAAAACTTCACTTTCTTGTACTCCTATCATGCGAAATTGTTGATTATGGAAACTAAACTTCTTTTATTCTATTCTCTCACAGATGGTGAGGACACGTGCGACTAGATCAGGTGAACGATCACCTGTACCACCAACTAGGGCTGCGAGAAGTCGGGGCCGATGTGCATCTCGTACTGCAGCTAGAGCAACACCTGCGGAGCCACCAATTGCTCCAGCTCAGGAGCAAATACCAGATGTGATTGAGCCGATGGGACTAGCGCAGACACCATTTGTTCCCATTGTGATTCCTGTCCTTCAGGAGGCTTTGGCCTAGATATTGACTGTATGCACTAGCCTTGCTTAGACGATTTCAGTTCCGGCCGCATTTGCCACTTCTCAGGCCGACGGAGGTGCTTAGACTCCTGCCGCCCGTACTCCAGAGCAGGTAGTTCAGGGATTCCAGACACCGGGGTACTACCAGCCCAGCCAATTGCAGCTACTCGGGCCCAGGTTGGTCCACCTATGAGTGACGAGGAGCAGAAGAGATAGAGCGATTTGGGAGGCTCAGGCTTCCAGAGTTTAGGGGGGCTAAGTCAGAGGATGCTCAAGATTTCTTATAGCCTGTTTGGCCAAGCTTCTCAAGAGCCCAAAAGTGCTTTTTTTTCTTTCTCAAAAGCATTTTTTTCCTAACTTGAGGTGTTTGGCCAAGCTTTTTTTGGGGGAAAAAGTATTTTTGGGAAGAAGCAGAAGCAGTTTCTGAGAAGCAGAAAAAAGTAGTTTCTTCCCAAAAGCAGAAGCAGTTTTGACTTTTCTTCTTATCAAATATACCCTTAAAAATATAGTATATACCAAAATAACCGTTAAACCTAATACTTCGGATATTAATGTATAAATATTTCTTATTATTTTTAGGATAACTTTCTAATATATAGTGACTTTAGGGATGAATATTTTTATATTTGTTGAATGATTTTTAATATATTTGACTTATATTAAAAGAATTAAGTACTTTTAAATTTTATTTTCATAATTTACTTAAATAAAATGAAAATATTTAATTATTGCATGTAATAACAAATTTTTAAGATTATTTATTAACTTATAATATTAACTATTAAGTAAATCTATTCATGTCCTTATTCGTAATTTGATACTTAAAAGCATTTTCTGAAAAGCTTGGCCAAACACAAATTATTGCTCAAATGTGCTTTTTAGAGTAATTAGCCAAACACAAACTACTTCTCTCTAAAAGTACTTTTTTCAAAAGCACTTCTCAAAATAAGTTGATTTCTCCAGCTTGGCCAAACAGGCTATTAGACAGGTGCCAAAGGATCCTTTGCACGGCGGGTATTCTAGAGACTAGTGGAATCTCATTTACTACTTTTCAGCTGTCAGGGGGAGCCTTCAAATCGTGGGAGGCCTATGAGTTGAGCAGGCTAGTTGGTGTTGCACCACTTACGTGGAATGAGTTCTCAGTTCCCTTCTTAGAGAAGTTTGCTCCACAGACCCGCAGGGAGAAGTTGTGTAGGCAGTTTGAGTTGCTACACCAGGAGGGTATGTTAGTGACCCAGTATAAGATGAGATTTTCATAATTATCTCATCACACGATATAGTTGGTTCCCACAGATAGGGAGAGGATTATGAGGTTCATTGATGGCATCAACTATGGACTGCGATTCGTCATGACTCGGAAGATTGCGTCAGGGAGGAGTTGCGTCAGGTGTTAGGTACGTCAGATTCGTAGTCAGAAGTGTGAGGAGAGGGAGTCCAAGAGGCCTCGTTTTTTGGGTAGTTTTAGCAGTGCCTCATCTGGAAGGCAGTCCCACCACAACATGGGTCGTCCTTATAGGCTCGCTTAGATGGCTCGTCCGGTTCATCATGGTGCATCAACTAGCCATGGTTCATACAGTGCTCGTTTGGGTCAGTCATCTCTCAGTGCCCTCCCAGCTCAGAGTTCATCCCTTGCTCCATCAGTTCATGGTTCATCTGTACCAGGTCCTTCTAATAGTTATTCTGGTCCTCGGGATCTGATTCAGTCCCCGCCGCCATTAACGGATTAGAGTTGCTTCGAGTGTGGAGAGTTTGGACATATGTGGAGGCATTGTCCCCATCATTTGGGAGGTCCAATTCAGAAGAGAGGCCAGGTTATGACTTCCACATCAGTTACTTCACCACCCGCTCAGCCAACTCGGGGTGGGGCTCAGGCAGCTAGATGTTTCCCTAAAGGGGTGGCCGATCAGGTGGTGGTCAGACTTATTGTATATCAGTTGTGTGTGGTGACTATTGGGGGATTGAAGACGAGAGTTAATCTCTTACTGCTTGGTATGGTTGATTTTGATGTGATTCTAAGCATGGATTGGTTGTCCCTATGTCATGCTATTCTGGATTGTCATGCTAAGTCCGTGACATTGACGATGCCGGGATTGCCTAGGATTGAGTGGAGAGGTTCTCTGGACTATGTTCCCAGTAAGATTATTTCATATTTGAAGTCTCAAAAGATGATTGAGAAGAGGTGTTTGGCATATTTGACCTTTGTGAGGGATGTTAGTGCTGATACTCCTACCATCGATTATGTTCTGGTTGTGCGAGACTTTCTGGATGTATTTCCTGTAGACCTCTCGAGCATGCCACCCGACTGGAACATTGATTTTGGTACTAACTTGGTGCCGGACACTCAACCCATTTTTATTCCTTCATATCGTATGGCACCAGCAAAGTTAAAGGAATTGAAAGAGCAGCTTCAGGATCTTCTTGATAAGGGGTTCAATAGGCCTAGTGTGTCGCCTTAAGGTGCACCGGTTGTGTTTGTGAAGAGGAAGGATGGTACTATGCAGATGTACATTGATTATAGGCAGTTGAACAAAGCTACAATTAAGAACAAATATCATTTCTCGCACATTGATGACTTATTTGACCAACTTCAGGGAGCTAGAGTATTCTCTAAGATTGATTTGCGGTCTGGGTATCACTAGTTGAAGATTCGGGACTCTGATATTCTGAAGACGGCATTCAAGACCCGCTATGGTTACTACGAGTTCCTTGTGATGTCTTTTGGGCTGACCAATGCCCCAGCTGCATTTATGCATCTGATGAACATTGTATTCAAGCAATATCTTGATTCGTCTGTCATAGTATTTATTGATTATATCTCGGTGTACTCACGTAACCAGGAGGAGCATGCACAATATTTGAGGATTGTAATACAAACGTTGAGGGAGAAGAAACTTTATGCTAAATTCTCCAAGTGTTAGCTTTGGCTTTGATTTGTAGCGTTATTGGGGCACGTGGTGTCCAGTGAGGGGATCAAGTAGATTCGAAGAAGATTGAGGCAGTTCGGAATTGGCCTAGACCATCTTCAGCTACCGAGATTCGGAGTTTTTTTTGGCTTGGCCGGATATTATCTCCACTTCATGAAGGGTTTCTCGTCCATTGTTGAACCTTTGACTAGATTGACCCAGAAGGGTGCCCCATTCAGGTGGTCTGATGAGTGTGAGGAGAGATTTCAGAAGCTCAGGACTGCCTTAACCATATCTCCAGTTCTAGTTTTGCCTTCAGCATCGGGTTCATATACAGTGTATTGTGATGCTTCTAGGATTGGTATTGGGTGTATCTTGATACAGAAGGGTAGAGTGATTGCTTATGCTTCACGCAAGTTGAATCCCCATAAGAAGAACTACCCCATTCATGATTTAGAGTTGGCAGCCATTGTTCGTGCATTGAAAATTTGAAGATTATCTCTACGACGTGTCTTATTAGGTATTTACAGATCACTGGAGTTTTCAACACTTGTTCAAGCAAAAGGATCTAAATTTGAGGCAGCGAAGGTGGTTGGAGCTGTTAAAAGACTATAATATTACCATTTTGTATCTTCTTGAGAAGGCCAATGTGGTGGTCGATGCCTTGAGTAAAAAAGCGGTGAGTATGGGTAGCCTTGAATATATTCCTATTGGTGAGAGACTGCCTGCATCAGATATTCAGGCCTTGGCCAACCAGTTCATAGGGTTAGATGTTTCGGAGCATAGACGAGTTCTAGCTTGTGTGGTTTCTCGGTCTTCTCTATATGATCGCATCAGAGAGCGTCAGTAGTATTATGACCCAAATTTTCTTGTCCTTATGGACACGGTTCATCACGGTGATGCCAAGGAGTTTTCTATTGGAGATGATGGGATATTGCGGATGCAGGGTCGAATTTGTGTGCCCAATGTGGATGGGTTACGTGATTTTATTCTTAAGGAGGCCCACAGTTTGCGGTATTCCATTCATCCGGGTGCTGCAAAGATGTATCAGGACTTGAGACAACACTATTGGTGGAGGAGAATGAAGAAAGATATAGTGGAGTTTGTAGCTTGGTGCTTGAACTGTCAGCAGGTAAAGTACGAGCATCACAGGCTGGGTGGTTTGATTCAGAGGCTTGAGATTCCTGAGTGAAAATGGGAGTGTATCACCATGGACTTCATTGTTGGACTCCCATGTACTTTGAAGAAATTTGATGTTATTTAGGTGATTGTGGACCGGTTGACTAAGTCCACACATTTTATTCCAGTTGGGACTACCTATTCTTTAGAGCGGTTGGCTGAGATCTATTTCCTAGAGATTGTTTTTCTTCACGGTGTGCTAGTGTCTATTATTTCTGATCTGGGCACGCAGTTCATATCACAGTTTTGGAGAGCAATGCAGCAAGAGTTAGGCATACGGGTTGCGTTGAGTACAAGATTCCACCCTTAGACGGACGGACAATCTGAATGCACCATTCAGATATTGGAGGATATGCTACGTGCTTGTGTTATGCATTTCAGGGGTTCTTGGGATCCATTTTTACAGTTTGCAGAGTTTTCCTACAATAATAGTTGCCAATCGAGTATTCAGATGGCTCTGTATGAGGCCTTATATGGGAGATAGTTTCGATCTCCAGTTGGGTGGTTTGAGCCAGCTGAGGCTAGGATGTTTGGTACAGATTTGGTTCAAGATGCTTTGGATAAGGTCAAGTTGATTCAGGATCGGCTTCACACGGCATAGTCTAGACAGAAGAGTGACACCGATCAGAAGGTCCGTGATGTTGCCTATATGGTGGGAGAGAAGGTATTACTCCGAGTTTTAGCCATGAAGGGTGTTATGAGGTTCAGAAAGAAGGGCAAGTTGATCCCTCGATACATTGGCCTTTTTGAGGTGCTTGAGAGGATTATAGAGGTGACTTACAAGCTTGCATTGCCACTTAGTCTATCGAGTGTTCACCCAGTGTTTTATGTTTCCATGCGTTGGAAGTACTACGGTGATATGTCTCATGTTTAGGACTTCAGCATGATTCAGTTAGATGAGATTTGACTTATGATGTAGAGCCGGTGGCCATTTTGGATCGGCAGGTTCAAACGTTGAGATCAAAGAATATAGCTTCAGTGAAGTATAGTGGAGAGGTCATCCAGTCGAGGAGGCTACTTGGGAGACCTAGCGGGAGAGTATTAGTAGCTATCCGCACCTATTTGAGACTCCAGGTATGATTCTAGACCCGTTCGAGGACGAACGTTTGTTTAAGAAGGGGAGAATGTAATGAACCGGTCAGTCATTTTCAGTATTTTAGTCATGTTTCCCCATTTATTTCTTAATCTATGTTCGTTTGTTGTTATGTGACTTGCCGGGGTGGTTGGTTTGGTTCCAGGGATGTTTCAAAATGAATTGGGATACTTAGTTCCAAGGTTGGAAGCCTAGGCTGAAAGAGTTAATCGGATGTTGACTTATGTATAAACAACTTTGGAGTGGCATTTTGGTGGTTCCAATAGCTCTAAATGGTGATTTTGTACTTAGGAGTATGTTCGTATATTGACTTGGAAGTCCATAGGTCATTTTGGCTTGAATTTGTGAAAGTTGGAAAGATAAGGTTTGGAAAGTTGAGAAGTTTGACCGAGAGTTGACTTTATTGATACCGAGCTCTAATTTTGGTTTTGAAAGTTGCAATAGGTCCGTTGTGTCATTTACGAGTAGTGTACAAAATTTGAGGTCAATCGGAGTTGGTTTGATAGGTTTCGACATTGATTGTAGAAGTTGGAAATCCATTGGTTTCAATAGGCTTGATTTGAGGTGCGATTTGTGTTTTTGATATTGTTTAATGTGATTTGAAGCCTCGAACTAAGTTCTTATGGTGTTTTTGGATGTGCTTTTATGTTTGGATGGGGTCCCGGGGGCCTCGAGAGTGATTCAGATTGAAATGTGATTGATGTTTGAACTTGAGGTAATGCTGGAGATTTGCAAGTCTGGTGCAATTGCACCTGCAAGGAATTGGTCGAAGGTGCAAGACCGCAGAAGCGGTTAGGCTATCATAGGTGCAGAAATGTTGGGGGCTGGGGGATGCGCAGGTGTGAAGGTTGGTCCACATCTGCAAGCTCGCAGATGCTGCAAGTTGAGTGCATAAGCGGATTTCAATTTGGTCTTGGCTTTCCGCAGAAGCGGACATTTTGGCGCAGGTGCGCTTGCGCAGAAGCGCATGATTGACCGTAGAAGAGAAGGTGGACAAGAAGGTCTAGGGCAGCAGATGCGTCCACCTTTTCGTAGAAGCGGGACCGTAGATGCGGTTAAGTGACCGCAGGTGCAGAATCACTAGCAGAAGGATAAAATAGAAGGGCTTCATGATTTCTCTCATTTTGAACTTTCCAAGCTCAGCTAATGACGACTTTTGAGAGGGGTTTCACTAGATTTTAATAGATAAGCAACCTTTGATCATTTTTATTGATTAATATTGAATACCCATTGATTTTTCCACCTAAGTTATGTGTTTTTGAGGTAAAATTTAGGGGGATTTTGGACTAGAGAATGGAGAGTAAGATTTGGGGATTTGAGGGTCGATTTGTGGTCGGAATTGGATAATTTTGGTATGGTTGGACTTGTTATTGAATGGGTGTTCCGATTTTATAAATTTTATCGAGTTTCGAGGCGTGGGCCTGGGGTTGACTTTTTGAATTTGGTTAAAGAACTTAGTTTTATCGTATGGAATCGATTTCTATAACTTGTATTGATTATATCAAGTTGTTTGTGACTAGATTCGAGTCGTTCGGAGGCTGATTCGCGAGGCAAGGGTTTGTTGGAGCATTGAGTTGCACACTTTAAGGTAAGTAACACTTATAAACTTGGTACTAAGGGTATGAATCCCTGAAATACGTATTATGTGGTTGGTGTTGAGGTAACGCACATGCTAGGTAACGGGTGTGTGGCGTACACCGTGGCAATTATGACTCGGTTGATTATGTGGAACTGTGTATTTATCTAGTCTTGTCCTATCTATGGAATTTCTATGTGTTAGAATAGTTGAGTTGTGATTCATGTTAAAAATCATGTTTAGGCTATGTGTTTATTATGTTGGGACCCAGTGAGGTCATTTTTGCTATTGAGTTATTTTCTTAAGTTGTAATTATGTACTCAGTCATATTCATTCAATTGTATATCATATCATATTCTCTATTATCATTTACTGTTAAATCATGTTATCATTGTTCGGGATGAGTGGTATGAGATCTGTGAGCCCGTGAGACTGGAGAGATTGATGATTGAGTTGAGACCTGAGAGCCGGATTGAGTGATATATGGGATCGGTCTACACACCGCAACAATTATTTATGGGCTCGGGTTGCACACCACAACATGTCTTATTGGTCATTTAAGGGATCGGGTTGCACGTCGCAACATGACTTATTGACTTATTATGTGATCGGACTGCATGCCGCAGCAGGCCATGTAAGATTTATATTAGCGCTTGGGCAGGATCCGCCCCTCCGGAGTTTGATATACCAATAATGAGTGCAAGTACCATACAATGTTGAGTAATTGTGTTTGATGAGTGAGAGTTGAGATAGACAGATTGAGTACTCTGAGAGTGTGAGTACCTGAGATTTATTACTGTGATGCATTACATTTTACATGCATATTTGACGTATAGGCATAAAGATGTAACTTTTCTCATGCGGTACTTGGCTTATTTTATCAGTGTTGAGCTTAAACTGCTGAACTTGAAAGTATGTCTAAATTTCTATATTGTGTACGAACTGAATATGGAAGTTCTCTAAGTTATTACTGTCATTATCTTGTTATATCTGTGTTGTCATTATCTTAATTTGGACTGTATCTTTCTGAAGGTTAGTCCTATTACTTATTAAGTACATTGGGTTGGTTGTACCATACTACACTCTGCATATGGCTGTTGCTAGATTTGGTGCAGTATCTACTTGGAGACTATTGAGGTAGTTGTTATGACACCCGCAGACCTCGACTCTCCTTCCTTTCAATTTATTCAGTACTGGTCTATTTTCCAGACAGTTGTATTAGAGATTTAGAATGTGTTGATACTTAGTAACTCATGTACTCGGTGACACCAGAAATTTTTAGATTTGTTGTCATTCAGTTTCAGTTGTTTTTATCAGTTATTTATGAGATTTTTTCCACTATTGTGCGTAGTTATTGTGTGATTGTCGGTTTGCCTAGCAATGCGATATGCGCCATCACGACATATTGAGATTTGGGTCGTGATATTTTAGATCTTATTTACCTAAATTTTAGGCTTTGGAGATAGATATCCATGAATGAAGCATTCAAATGAAATCATGAAATATCAACCATCAACTTCTATGAATTACGAAAAGAGATTATGAAAGTAGTTTTTTCTTAATACGTTTCAACCTAAGCATTTTTTTCCTTTTTCACTAATAATAGAAATGGTTGAAATATGACTTGATTCCACTAGCAAAAATTCAAAAAAAGGATCTTTTAGATCAATCGACTATCGTTGTCATAATTTGTGTTTATGTTACACAATCTTATCACTATTCATATTTAAATTAAAAAGATTATTTGTTGTTTGAAAACATTAGAAACTTTAAACAATGTACGTCTATAAAATATTTAGAATCATTACTACAACTCTCAGCAAAGAAAGACCCAGCAATAAAGTCAAACATAGCCACCAGCAAAACCAACAAGAAGAAGAAGAAGAAGAAGAAGAAGAAGAAGAAGGAAAAGAAAAAAGAGGTAGTGAAGCAATAAGACCCTATTAAAATAGCAGTGAATATGAAAGAAGCAAGAAGGAAGAATAAGAGGAAGGAAGAAAAGTAAGAGGAGAAAAGGAGGCAGTTGTGTCTGAAGTAGGCTCAAGTATAAGTTTAAAAAAATTATAAAAATAAATTCAACTAAATAGTAGAGTGCAAATTGTTAAAGTTGTACAACATCAGTCCCATTTAGTGTTAACCAAGTCTGTAGTATAGCTAGTTTTTAACTTTAACTTATTATTTTGTTATTGTTAGTTGCATATATTTTTCCTAGTTTCTAGAGTTGCCGATATCTTCTGTAAAAGTTTCAATTCTGCTTTCAATTATTCTTTCTACTATTAAGCTTGCTATTATGTTTTAATTCTTCATTTGGTATCAATGCCAACACAATGACTGATCTTCAAGTAGTTGGCGGAATCAAAAAGTTCAATAATCAGAATTACAATATATGGGCAACATGTATGATATCTTATATGCAGGGCCAAGATTTTTGGGAAGTAAAGTTACACAACCAGAGGTAGAGGGCATGAATAGAACCTTACGGAGGTGGAAGATCAAAGCAGGAAAAGCAATATTTGCTCTCAAAACAACAATCAAAAAAGATGTGTTGGACCATGCATGTGATGATAAATTGCCAAAAGAAGAGTGGGACACACTTGCTGCACTTTTCTCAAAGAAGAATGACGTAAGGCTGCAACTTTTAGAGAATGAGCTTTTATAAATAGTTCAACGTGATATGAGGATTTTCCAGTAATTCCATAAAGTAAAGTTGATATGTCGTGAAATTCTAGATTTAGATTCAACAGCTCCAATTGAGAAAAATCAGGATAAAAAGAATAATTATCCATTCTTTGAGGCCTGAATACATAGGTTTTGTTGTTGCAGTACAAGGACGACCAAATCAGCCATCCTTTGTGGAGTTTGAAAATTTGCTTGTTAGTCAAGAAGCCATGGCAGGAGCTTCGGTGAAGAGTGAAGAAGAAGCACTTTACATAAACAAAACCAAGAACTTCAAGCAACATACTCCTGGTAGTTCTAAAAAGAGCAATTTTCATGGAGATAAAAATTCACACTCAAGGGGAGCTTTGAAATATCACGGGAATAATAAAAGATTTGAAGGGAAGTGTCACAATTGTATGGATTTATTTCTTAAAGGAGAAATCTGATTTATTTTCAAAGTTCAAAGAGTTCAAAAAGGATGTTGAAGCAGAAGTTGGTAAGAAAATTATTTGACTGCGAATTGACAATGGTGGGGAATATACCTCAAACGAGTTTACTTACTTCCTTAGAGAGTGTTGAATTCATCATCAGTTCACATGGGAAAACACGCCACAACAAAATGGTGTAGGAGAAAAGAAGAATAGTCACTTAGCAGAAATCTATCGGAGTATGCTTCACGCGAAAAATATTCTAGGATAATTTTAGGCAGAAGAAATGAAGACTGCAGCTTTTGTGATCAATAGACTTCCTTAACAAAGGTGAAGTTTTCTTTCAACATTTTGAGAAGTTGTGGAATATGAAAGCTAATGTCAGTTATTTTCTAGTGTTTGGACGTGTGTGCTATGTTTCTACAGCAGATCATCTATGTAGCAAAATGGACAAGAAAGATGTCAGGTATAATTTTGTGGGCTATGATAATCAAAGAAAAGGGTGGCGATGTTATGATCCAACAACAGAAAAGTGTTACACTTCTCGAAATGTAGTATTTAATGAAACTTCTACATGGTGATCTTCCGATAAGGAAGTGTTGTCTGACTCAGATGTTTTCAAAGATGTGTTAGACTCGTCCCAGATCCAGTTGAGTGTAGATGAAGCTGAAGGTGCAACTTTTGAAGGTAATGTCGAATAAGACGTGACTCAAAGTCCTTGGAAATCTGGTGTATACCAACAACCAGATGAAGAAGGAGAGCCTAGAAGAGCAGCTGCACCACCCACACTCAAAAGATCAATAAGGATAAGAAAGCCAAACCCAAAGTATGCCAATTCCGCCATAGTAGAAGAAACAGATGCGACAGAACTTGAGATATTTAAATAAGTATTTGAAGATCCAAGGTGGACTAATGCTACAGAAGAGGAAATGCAGCACTAGAACAAAATCAAACTTGAGAACTTGTGCCAAAGCCAAAAGATGTGAAGCCTATATCTTACAGACGGATTTATAAAATAAAGCGTCGCACATATGGGTCGATCGAGAGGCATAAAGCTCGTTTGTTAGATTGAGGATTTACTCAAGAATATGATTTGGACTACAATGAAACTTTAAGTCCAGTGGCAAAGTTTGCAACTGTGCGAGTCTTACTTGCACTTGCTGCTAGCAAAGATTGAAATTTGTGGCAGATAGATGTAAAGAACACATTTCTACATGGAGAACTGGATCGGGAAATTTACATGGTTCAACCAATGGGCTTCCAGAACTAAAAACATCCTAAATATGTTTGTAATCTAAGAATGGCGCTCTATATATTAAAGCAATCACCAAGGGCATGGTATGATAAAATTGCTGAATTTTTTAAGATTCAAGGCAACATCTCCCCTATAATCTTTACTTTCTCCCAATTCGATATAACACCAACAACACAATAATACTGCAATAACAACATATATATATCATTTTTTAACCTTATATCCATCACACAATACCACAAAATAACCCAACACACCCCAATCAGTTCATACACAAAACGACAACCATAGTAGTGTCAAACAATATGAAAATGTTACGACGAACGACCAGCTCACCACCCCAATATTTTGTGGTATTTATCCACACACTTTCTCCTACAAAACTCCATAAAATAGTAGCAAAATACACAAACCAATAACAACACGAAACAACCCACAAAACAGTCCACTACAAGTTGAATAACTCAAACTCACGGCTTCCGATCACCGTCCTGTGATTTCTTACAATTGTAGAACAAATTTTTATACTTTTTCAGCAGAAAAAATGGATGAAAGAAAGTATTATACTTACCTTATTTGGTGAATATCTCAAATCCTATCTTTGTTCTTCAACCCTTAGGTTTTCCTCCAACTAGAACTTGAAAAGAAGAGAAAATCATTTAGGGTTTTGTGTTGAATTTTTGGGAGAAGTTTGCAGGGGTTTGTCTCTGATTTTTTTGCTCTATATTGAGCATAATATCTGAAGGAAATAATCCCTAAAAGGGTTCTTTGGCCAACCCAAACTAGACCCTTTTTGGACATATTGCGTCCTTTCATTTAAGCAAGTAGGTGGCACACCTACTTCTCACCTATGCCGTATGCGCAGTCTAGCAAAAATGCAAATATCTCTTTACTCCAATATTGTATTGACAAGTGATTTAATGAGTTAAAAACTAGACTCGTAGATCTTTAATTTTATAGGTGAATCATCCCGTAATTCCATTTATATTGGGAGAAAATCTCAGCTACATTTGACCTAATTTTCAGCATATTTATGAATGTAACTTGTGATGACCTTTGCCAACTTTTATTCCACAACTCGCTTGACTTCAAACATAACACACGACTATCATATGACTAAAATAACTTATAACATAACCTACTTATAATGTTAATAATCTTAGTCTCACCCCAAAAGTACATGTTACAATATTCCCAACTTGTCGACTTTCGACGAAACTTATTTTCTTCAATTCATTTAGCTTCTAAGCCTTCCAACCATCTTGGTATTTGTTATTCATGATCTTAAATATTTTTAACCTCCACAGTAACATGATTAACATACTTTATATACTTTCAAAGATGATCTCATTTCTGAACTTACATCAATTGACTTATGACATACTCTTATGTATGAAAACATAGGGTGTAGCAGGTTGAGGTCCCGAGGGCCTCGGGTGGATTTTGGATGGTTAACGAATTGAAATTTGACTTGAAGAGTTGCTGAAGTTTGTTGATGCCTGTTCAAATGTGGTGTTTCACCACACCCTTTCTCCTCCAAAACTCCATAAAATTGTAACAAAACACACAACCCAATAACAACACGAAATAGCTCGCAAAACAGTCCACTACAAGTTAAATAACTCGAACTCATGGCTTTTGATCACCGTCCTGTAAGTTGTTATAATTATAGAAAAAAAAATTATACGTTTACTGCAGAAAAAAATGGATGAAAGAGAGCTTTATACTCACCTTATTTGGTGAATATCTCAACTTCTATATTGGTTCTTCAACTTTTAGGTTTTCCTCCAACTAGAACTTGAAAAGAAGAAAATTTCATTTAGGGTTTTGTGTTAAAATTTTGGGATAAGTTTGCAGGGGATTATCTCTGATTGTTTTGCTCGATAATGAGTGTAATATATGAAGGAAATAATCCCTTAAAAAGCTCTTTTTCTGATCCGAACTAGCCCCATTTTGGACATATTTAGTCCTTTCATTTAAGCAAGTAGGTGACACACCTACTTGTCACTTATGTAGTCTGCACAGTCTAGCAAAAACGTATATATCTCTCTCTACTTCGATGTCATATTGACAAACGATTTAATGAGTTAGAAACTAGACTCATAGACTCATATAAGTATATTAGGAGAAAATCTCAGTGACATTAGACCCAAATTTCAATAAAACTTATGAAAGTAGCTTGTGATGATTTTCATCGACTTTTGTTCCACAACTCACTTGACTTCAAACTTAACACATGACTATCATACGACTAAAATAACTCATAACATAACTCTCTTATAATGTGAAGCACCATAGTCTCATCCCAAAGGTATATGTTATAATATTCCCAACTTGTCGACTTTTGACGAAGCGTATTTCCTTCAATTCTTTTAGCTTCTGAACCTTCCAACCCTCTTGGTACTTGTTATTCATGATCTTAAATATTTGTAAATTCTAAGATAACATGATTAACTTACTTTATATACTTTCAAAGATAATCTCATTTTTGGTCTTATATCAGTTTTCTTATGACGTACTTTTACGTATAAAAATATGGGGTGTAATAGTGTTCACCCAGTGTTTCATGTTTTGCTGATCTAAAAGTATTATGGTGATCCGTCACATATTTTGTACTTCATCACGGTGCATCTAGATGGAGATTTGACTTATGAAGTAGAGTCAGTGGTCATTTTGGATAGGTAAGTTCGGAAGTTGAGGTCATAGAATGGCATCAGTGAAGGTGCATTGGAGAGGTCAGACAATCGAGGAGGCTACTTGGGAGACCAAGCAAGAAATCCGCACCAAATATACACACCTGTTTGAGACTCCAGGTATGATTCTAGACTCATTCGAGGATGTACGTTTGTTTAAGAGGGGGAAAATATAATGACCCGGCTAGTCATTTTATATATTAAAGCCCCGTTCCCCTATTTATTTCTCTTCTATGTTCATTTGTGGTTATATGACTTGTCGGGCTGGTTGGATTAGTTTTGGAGAAGTTTCAAAATAAATTGGGACACTTAGTCCCAAGGTTAAAAGCCTAAGTTAAAAGATTTGACTGGAGTTTGAATTTAGTATAGACAACTCTGGAAAGGTGTTTGATGGTTCCTATAGTTCGTATTGTGATTTTAAACTTAGGCGTATGTCTGAATGTGGATTTGGAAGTCCGTAGGTTTATTTGGTGTATTTTGGCGAAAGTTTGAAAGTTGAAGGTTTGGAAGGTTGAGAGATTTGACCGAGAGTTAACTTTATTGATGTCGTATTCAAATTTTGGTTCCGAGAGTTGGAATAGGTCCATTGTGTCATTTGGGACTTGCATGCAAAATTTGAGGTCATTCGGAATTGATTTGATGTGGTTCAGCACGAGTTTTAGAAGCTGGAAGATCATTAGTTTTATTAGGCTTGAATTGATATGCGATTTATGGGTTTGGTGTAATTTTATGTGATTTGAAGCTTCGGGTAAGTTCGTATTATATTTTAAGACTTGGTGGTATGTTTGGATGGGGTCCCGGGGGCTTGGGATGTGATTCAATAGTTGGCGGATGATTTTTGGTCTTTGTAGGATTGCTGAATCTTGGGAGTTCTGGTGCAATCACACCTGCGAGGGATTAGCCGCAGGTACAACACAGTAGAGGCAGACTGTTGAGCGCAGGTGCCGATAAGGCTGGGCTAGGCTGAGTCCGTAGATATGGACGGGTATCCCCAGATGCGAGTTCGCAGATGTGGAAAAGTGGTCATAGCAGCGGGCTAGGCTGGACTTGGGGAGGAGCGCAGATGCGAGGTAGTTGCCGAATCTACGAGCCCGCAGACGCGAAAGATAGAGTGCAGAAGCGAGCGTGACAGAGGCCTAGGAATATGCAGATGCAGAGAGTGGATCGCAGAAGCGGTCCCGTAGGTTCAAAAATGGGACTGCAGGTGCGTATGGTCGGGACTTAAGTGGTTTCCATAGAAGTGGAATTTTGACCGCAAAAGAGGCGCCATAGGTGCGACCAAATGGACCGGAGATGCGGGAATCGTTGGGCAGAGCATAAAAATGAGGGTTTTGTCGTTTTTCTCATTTTGGATTTATGGAGCTCGGCTAAGGGCGATTTTTGGAAGACTTTTTGCCACAATTGAAGAGGTAAGTGAAGTTTAATCACTTTTAATATTAGATATTGATTACCCATTGATTATTACACCAAGTTTATGTGAATTTGAAGTGAAATTTGGGATTTTAGGCTATGTTATTGGAGAGTTAGGTTTGGTGATTTGAGGGTCGATTTGTGGATAGAATTAGATGAAATTAGTATAGTTAGACTCATAATTGAATGGGTGTTCAGAATTTGTAAATTTTGTCGGTTTTTGGGGTGCGAGCCCGAGGTTGACTTTGCATATCTGATTCAAGACTTTGGCTTTATTTTTTGGAATTGTTTCTTATGGCTATTATTGATGATATTAAGTTACTTTTGGCTAGATTTAAGTCGCTCGGAGACCGATTCACGTGGCAAGGGCTTTTTGGAGTATTGATTTACACACTTTGAGGTAAGTAACATATTTAAACTTGGATTTGAGGATATTTAGCCTTGGGAACTACGTTATATGAAAGGTATTGGGGTGAGGTACGAGCTAGGTGATGGGCGTGTGTGCATGCACCGAAGTGTTCATGATTTGAGGTGGCTTTTAGACTATTATGAAATTTATTTTGCTATTATGCCTCATTATATTCGTGTCTTCTCTCCTTGTAGGATCATTTGAGCTATGAATCATGTTAGAAACTATGTTTAGGCTATGTGCTACTTGTTGAGACTTGATAGGTCTATTCTTGCCGTTTCTGAGCTATTTGCCTTAATTGTACACATACTCTCAGTCATGATGCTATATTTGTGTATGACATCTCTGTCTTGGTATATTCTTATTTGATTCCTCACATGTTGTTGATGCCTCATATGTATAACATTACTGAATTGAATACTGTGAGATGTGGTTGATAGAGACTTGACCAGTTGATGATTGAGCTTGGGCCATAGAGGCAATTTGGTATTAATTTTGAGGTGACGCATACGCCAGACTCATCTTGAGATAAGTGTTATTGATTTGGGGTAACGCGTGCACCAAGCCTTACTATTGGGATATATGATTATGTTTAGCGTTGGGTAGGTTCCACCTCTCCGGGATCTGACATCCCAATAGTGAGCTCATGCATAGTGTTTTATATACGTACTTGATGATGGGCAGTTATGCCTGGTACCCGTACAGTACTAAGTGTGTTTATTCGTGATGGATCCACTATGATATTATTGATTTGATATGTATATTTGACATGTAGGTATAAAGATGTACCTTCCTCATGCTAGCTGGTAAATAAAATATTTTTTATGTGTTGGGCTTAAACTGTTATACTTGGAAAGCATGCCTAAATTCTTGAAATGTGAACAAGCTGGACATAATATCGCCGAGTTACCTGCTTCGACTATTTTCTTATATTCTAAATTGTTACTGGATATTGATATTAGTCTCTGATTGTTGTTTTTGAGCTCGTCACTGCTTTCAGCCCAAGGTTAATTTTATTACTTATAGAGTACATATGATCGATTGTACTAATTTTATACTCTGCACTTCGTGTGCAGATCCAGGTACTTCCGGACGAGGTGATCTCTAGAGTTTTGTTGCTACCAACTTTTTGGGAGACTACGGGGTAGCTGTTATACCGTCCGCAAACCTTGAAGTTCTCTTTCATTATTTTCATTAATATTGTTCTACTATTCAAACAGTTGTATCAGAGGATTTGGCTTGTATTTTGATATCCAGTAGTGCTCATGTACTCGTTGATACCAGATCTTTGGGGTGGTTGTAGCAGTATTCTAGTTGTTTTCATAAGATATTTCATGATATTTTTCACTGTTGAGTTATTAACCCATGTTCATTCAAATTCATAGTTATTATGTGACTGTTTGCTTGCTTAGTAGGTAGTGTCAGGGGCGGCTCAAGGATATGTGAGGCCTTAGGCCAAAGTTTAATATGGGGCCTAAATTTTTAAAAGATAGTTATAACATACGTTTTGTTTGAAATATATTCTTCTAACTTTTTGAAATACAAAGTTGTTAATAATCTTTTTTATAATCGAATTTCTCTAATTATCTTTATTCAATTGATAATATAGCCAGCTCATTTAATTTTTTTGAGATATTGTTGATATTAGATAATATTTTATAGAGCAATAGAAGTATAGAATTATTGGAAGCTTAAAAGTATTGTTGAACAGTGGAGCTAATGAAATTTTGTAGAAAGAAAGTGAGTAATGAAATATTGGAGAAAGAAGGTGAGTAAAAATATTAAAGAAAAGACAGAAAATATATAGGGGTTTCTGAAATATAAAGAGATTGGAGAAAAGAAAGATTGACTTAGACATATTAAAAAAGGAAGAGTGAGTTTTTGTATACATTATCTAATGAAGGAGTAAAACTGAAACGTTGCGAAAACTATTCATCTATCTATTTTTAAATATGTCAAATTACTACTTTATTTACATATCTAAAGAGCTTTATTTTCTTTTATATTAAAAACTCTAATTTTGCATTGAAAAGTACTAAATATTATTTTTTAAATACCTATAAACCTATTCTTTTTTTAAAAATGGGGCCCTCCAAATTTGGGGGCCTAAGGCACATGCCTTACCCCTCATCACGTTAGAGCCGGCCCTGGGTAGTGTTAGGCGATATCGCTGCTCCGGTGAAAGTTGGGTCGTGACAGTTGATGATCACAGGGAGTGTTATTATTATATATCTAGTAACATTTCTGAGAGAGCATGGATTATCCTCAACACCACAACAAGTACTAATAACACTTCTCAGCATATTTGCTGCCCAAATCCTAATGTTCATTGATATGCCGATGAACATAGCACAAGTCGGCCAGGAAACTCACAGTGTGTAGAAGTACTCTCCCTCGCCATGTTTTTCCCCATTATGAAGTTCTACAATCTCATAGCAAGATTATGGGAGAAATTCTAAATCCTAGTTCGCTTGGAAAGAGAAATTTGAAATTTTGTGGATTTCTTTATCACTTGTTTTTAATCTATCACGCATGCCTCGGGTATTCCAATGCCCTCAAACCATCTTCAGCAGTAGGTACTGAAGCAAAACCACTAATGGTTATCGTCCTTTTCATATGGCATACGGATTTGATGAAAATAAAATATTTTCATCAATTACTCCTGCTTTATTAATTTTTTTATTTTATCAAAAACAAAATATTGAGCTTCATTGGTAGCAATTGCATCATAATTATTTTAGTTGAGGCTATTTTTATTTTCATGAAAGAAGAAAAAAGAGAAAAGGGGGAGAATAACAGGTGATCTGCTATTATTTTTATTAGAGTATGTACACACGGTGTTCTCCCCGTTAAAAACTAACATTTATTTGGAGAAGGATCCACTGAAAATGCAGCATATTAAAAATGTTTTAAAAGGTGTATCAATTTGGATTCGAAGTCGCGCTACATGAGAGGAAACCCTGACTCTTTACCACTGGCACCTTGCGAAGACTTAGGTCTCCGAGTGGCAAGATTGATATTTATAGCATTTCTTCCACAAATATTCATATATTATATATATGAATTATACGTATATTATATATCAATTACTAAAGTATGTTTGGTACGAAAGAAAATATTTTCTTTAAAATGTTGGATGGGCGTGCGGATGGGTGGTTGGGGGTCGGAAATATGGTAGGAAATATTAAAAAAGACTTTTGAAAAATATTTTTTCTCATTTTGATAAGGAAAATATTTTCTTCCAATTAGAGGAAAAATGAGTCCATGAGAAAAATATTTTTTAAACATTTAAGCCAACCAGATATAGAAAAATTGGAAAAATAATTTCACAAAATATTTACTTTCGTACCAAACACACCCTAAATGCCAATTTCGTTAGAGGGTGTGTTGTGTGTAGTTAGCGATATCTATCTATATCTATATACTATATTAAAAATACGAAATTCCTTAGCGAAATGTCGTTTGCCTTTTTTTTACCCTTTAAAACATGTAGTTCATATTGGACAATATAGTAATTTGAGTATTTCATTAATATTTAGGTATAATTTTTTAATTAATTTTTCTACAATTTAGGAATAGTCATTTATTGTTAATAAAATTTTGCGTAAACGCTCACTACACGCTAGGAAAGTTTGCCTTTCTAATTCTATTTATACTTTGGAGTACTAAATTTCTCCATTCTCCTTCTAATTAGGTTTAGGAGACTACTTTTTGTAGTTAATACAATTTTGCCTAAACTAGGAAAGTTTGTCTTTCAACTGCATTTATATTTTGCATTATTAAAAATTACCTTTTATCTTTTTAAGTTTAGGAGATTTTTTTGTAATTAATAAGATTTTGCCTAATTCTTACTAGAAAAAATAGTTATTTAATAATTTTGTTAATATTTAGGATTTTGAGATACTAAAAGTTTAGTTGTTAAATTTTTTCTTGTCCGTGAGACACTATAAACTTTTTGATAGGCGGATTTAATTTGAATAGGAATGGATCGAATAGTATTTATTATATATCCCTAATAAGATTGACAATTATTTTGAAAATATTATAATTATTCTAGGACGATTATGTATATTTATTTTATTTTTTGTATTACAGATATTTTATTACCAAGTAAACATTATATACAAGAAATAAAAATAAAATTGATTGAGAGCTGTACGTTCCCAAGTTAAGTGAACCTCCTACAACTCCAAAACAACTAGACAACAACAAATAATCACAAAGAATTTTCAATCACAACTTAGAGTTCTGATGTTATAAGAAATATTCATCTCATATATAACCGTAATGTGCTAATAAGTACTCCCTCCGTTTTAATTTAGATGGGGTAGTTTAGTCGGCACGGAGTTTAAGAAAAAAATATTTTTGAAACTTGTGGTCTTAAAAGCTTAAAGGGTAAAAGCTTGTGGGGCCATGACATTTGCGTGGTTATAAAAACTTCTCATTAAGGGTAAAATGGGTAAAATGAATAGTTTAAAGTTGAATTATTTCCAAATTTAAAAATGTGTCATTTATTTTGGAACATTCTAAAAAAGAAAGTATCTCATCTAATTTGAAACATAGGGAGTAGCAAACTCCTTATATAACACATATTGAAATATTTTGGCAATTGTAACATAAAAGTTAAGTAAGGAATTTATACTTATTGTCTTTGCCAAATTTCTTGTGAAAAATAACTTTAATTTATAATTAGCAATTTAAAAATACATGTGCTATATTAAACCGTTAGACTTATTATCTCAGATGCAAATAGTAGATGTGTAATTATTTTATCTAAGTCACCATGGTACATACTAAAAATCTCTTATCAACATTTTCAAAATTTTAAATCCAAATATTTAAATTCACAATAAAAATGAAAAACTAAAATACTCAGTTTCTTATTTAAACAAATTATTTTATTTTCTTATAAAAGTATTTTAGATATTAATTATAAGCGATTAAATATTTTTAATCAAACCAGACTTACCTTTAATAAAATGAGAACTGACTATAGACACATATAGAAACTAAACATTAACCGAAAACTGATGAAAGAATTTTAATTCTGATTTTGAACATGTATTTCATATTTTGATTCCTTCTAAAATAATATTAACATACTATCCATTCGAATCAATCAATAGTAAGCAATTCAATTTTAGTCATACATTGCTTACATAAGAAGGCATCTTCCGGATGCATAGGGATGTAGAATCTGAATGCATGCTTATAAGAGAAAGCTCACTCCAAAATGAAAAAGAATAAATTAATCTAAATGTAATTTTTGTATTCTACTTTTATGATAGTGATTTATATTAATTAGGTTAAATTTTTAGTTGAGTATATAGATAGACATGATTAAGAACATTTACATAACTTCTACCTTTATTGAGTTAGCTAAATGTGATCAACAATCATTAATTTTAAAAATTTATACTTTTTTGTTTAACTTTTAAGTAATATTTAACTCAAATATATTTTTAATATAATAACTAATATATGATCTTTTAAAGTTTTGTATTCAAAGAGACTGGGTACACGCACAACGCACATACCAAAAAAACTAGTAGCATGTGTATATCTCTGGAATACTCCAATGGAAAATGTTTGATAGATCAAAATGCCATATAAAGTGGATTGTCCTTTTTACACTTAAAATGAGTTACAGAACGCAAGATAGAGAAAAATATTTAATAACTAATCGTCAAATCTTGCAAGTTAGAGAAAAATATTTAATATTTGATAATAATTCAAAATAAAAAATATTTTAACAACTAGTATATATTAGCATGATATTTATACTAATCCAAACTTATAATACATACAACTCGTAGTATAAATGAGACTCATATCTCATCCAACATTATCCAAATATAGCAACTGCAGTTAAATCCCACTCGGTCAACTGTATAAATCACGTTCAAACATATTTTGCATTGTGAGAATTTATAACAAAAAAATTTAGAATATGTAATCCATTTTTTAAAGTCTTGTAGCGTATTCGTGCAATAGACATACATAAATATTAGTACACTTATATAGTTGTCATAGATCCACCCTGATGGCGTGTGTATATATATAAACAATAATCCACCTACCTACCTAGAAATAAAAGTTTGGGATTTACTATAAAATCCTAAGATTTGCCTCTACTATCTCGGTGCTTGACACCTCGTCTAGCTAATTACCTTGCATAATGCAAGGCAGAGCTCCTTAAGTTGAAGTAGTCATCACCACAAAAAACTTTTAAGAATATATTGAGAAAATTTGACCTAACAACCATTTTTTTTTCCAAATACACTCGTATGTAATACTAATAGTACGATTTTCAAGCTTATCCAAACAAAGAGAAACAATGTAATCAATTGCATGCACGTGGAGAATCAGTCAAAACAATCGTGAATATAAGTGAAAATCCATAAAAATTTACCTACATGCACTAGTAGAGAACTAATTGACATTTTGAAGGTGAGAATCATGAAGATGAAAAAAGATAAGCTTATAGAGCTGAAAAGAGCAGTGGATAGTGTGGAAATAGTGGATGCTCATTCACATAACATTGTGGCCCTCGATTCCAATTATCCTTTTCTCAAATGCTTTTCTGATGCCACTGGGGATGCTTTATATAATGCACCCTATACCCTCAATTTCAAGGTCTATTTCTTATCCTAATTTTCAACACAGATGTTAGCTCTTTTATAACAATTTTGAATTAACCTTTTGGAGCATGCTGTATAACGTCATTGTTATGATGTATTAAACATAGGTTACAATTTGAGGCGGATCTAGCATGAATTAATTGTTTTCAGCTCAAATTATGTGTGCACATGTAAAAATGGTTATAAAAAATCGAAGTTATATACACTAACGCAATATAATTTTATGATAACACTCATAATCTGAATACTAGGGACAATATAATTCAGGTCGTTCAAGTTTGATCACCAGTTCATCAAATTCTAATATAATAAGGAAACTAAGTGGTCAGTAGAATTTAATGGTTTTGTGATTAATTAGAGATAATCTGCCTGCTTATTCCATTACTAGGGACTTGGTTTGGGCTTCGAGTTGCGGCCATCTCATTGATTGTCAGTTCAATTTACTTTCTTTTACTTAGCAATTAACTGAGCCAAGTATAGCGAATGGGTATGTTGAATAAATTTTAGACTCCAATATTTTCATTCTTAACATTTTCAGGCATCGCCATGGAATATCTGAGTAAGGAAACAGAGCAGTTTTAGGGTCATAGTAGCAGAAGGGGTTATTAGGATAAATAAAAGGGGTTTCTATGTGGGTTAATGGCTTTTAGTCTTGAAAGTTGTTGAAAACAAAGGGTGGTTTTTCGCTGGAAAATCAAATCAGTGGTAAAAAGATTACAACTATACGTTTCTTGTTGCACAGTTTTTTTTTGTTTTTTTTTTCAAAAATTTACAACGTAACTTCTTCCAAAAATGGAAATGAGTTGTTCTGTCATTTCCCTCTTACTTATATTGCTTTATGTTGCACTGCTTTGTTTTTTTGTAGAGAGGCCTGAGGGAACTGACAGAACTATATGGCCCAAGCTTAAGCTTAAGCTTAGGTTTGCATACTGTTCTAGAAACTCGCCGGAGCTTAGGATTGGAGCAAAGCGCTATTACTTGCTTCAGGGCTGCAAGAGTATCTACCATACTTATTGATGATGGAATTGAATTGGATAAAATGGTTGACATTGAATGGCACAAAAAAGTTGTGCCAATGGTTGGTAGAATACTACGAGTTGAACATCTAGCTGAAACAATTCTTCAGAAGGTAATGTACAAATCATTTCGTAGTATATACTATTGCATTGAGTTTAACTTTTGTACATCGACAGCTATCAAGTCACCTTAAATCAATTGCAGATAAAGTTTTATAACAAAGTATACACTAGCAACCTGCTAGTTGCCTACACTTCTTTTTTTAACTGACAGTCTACACTGACAATGTAAAACTTTTACAAGGGTATATACGTTAAATCATATTGCAGCAGTTGAAAAGTGGAAAAGCACTATTTGTTGGTGTGGAAATGTGTTATTCTTTGGAATTAGAACTATTTTAGTGTTGTTTAACCTGTTCTTTCACCATTTAGTGCCTCTCAATTAATAGAAAATGAGCCAAGATAGATGTATCTTATTTAAAACATTATATGGTCTTTGCTCTTTTTCAATAGGGTTGCTTCCCTCCTTGCTTGTATTTGTCCGTGCTTTGCCTTAGAATTTGATTAATGTAAAAGGTTCTCTTGTAGACTAATAGTTCTAAGATCAGATGACCATTCACGAGGACGCTATTTTATCAAACATTTTGTGCGATCATAAGATAGTCTTGGCATTGCTACTAGTGGAGGTTACAGTTTTCATACTGCGGATTACAGGTTTTTAAGATAATAAAGAAAAGATAGACATGAAATAGTACCAAAGTTTTGGCATTCCCCTATGAATTACAAACAAAATTGGTAGGACATTGAGAAGAGAGGAAAATGGGAGCTAAAAGAATAATGAATGAACATGTCAATGAACTAATGTGAAAATTATGAGCAAATTTTTTTAATCTCTTTTAAAGTAATGCCATAATCGACTTGAATCTCCGATCCATCCGGGAAAGACCTGAATTTGTAGGCTGGCATATATAAAGAGGTAGTATAGGACAATATCATGCTTCATGTAGAACTATTTCTACTGCATGGTTCATTGTCCAATTCTTTTACGGTATTAAATTACTGATGGCTCTTTTGCTTTTAACGACTATGATGAAGTGGAGGGGCTTGAAGTTCTTGCATTGTTTGGGGTTGGTTGTTGTAACTATTGATATCACTTCCACAAGAATACTCTGTCTTTGTTATCTCTTTGTACCCCTATAGTTTAGATCTGATTATCTCTTTCTCCTGTTCTGTTCTATTCTAGGCTGCAGATGGAACAACATGGACACTGGATTCATTCATGGAGATTTTCACTAAGGAGCTGAAGTCATATCCTTTGAATTATGAGTCAATATATTCCAGAGTAGTTCAAAACATGTTTCTTTTGATGTGTAAAAAGTTATGCTTTCGGTATGTTTTTCCTATTCGTTTCACACAGTAGCTGATAATGTTGTTGCATTTAAAAGCATGGTTGCATGTTGTAGCGGCCTTGCAATTAATACAGAAGTCACTCAAAAAGAGGCTGAGGAGGGCCTGAGTGGTGTTTTATGCGGTGAGTTGCAAGACATCGGGTTGTAATGCATCATGATTGAGCAGCTGATTCTAATAGTTCCTGTCTTTCCAGCTGGGAATCCCATCAGAATCTCAAACAAGAGCTTCATTGATTATATATTTATGCATGCTTTGGAGGTCGCTCAAAGTTATGACTTGCCAATGCAGATACACATGGGGTAACCAAAATAATGCTTTATATAGATAGCTTGATCTCAATTTCTTTCTAGCTTCTTACAGTATTTGATCAAGTTAACAGTCTTTAAGCCCTTTCTTATATGTTAATTTTCTTATTCAAAATCAAAAAACCAAATGAGAGACATATGCATTTTGTTTTTGCTTTTATAGTATATTCCCAGTCCTTATAAGAAACATTGTTATGTTTCTTCATTTCAGTTTCGGGGACAAGGATTTTGATATGATGCTTGCGAATCCCCTTTATCTTCACAATCTTCTTGAGGATAAGAGATTCACTAATAGCCGATTAGTGCTTTTGCACGCGTCCTACCCATTCTCAAAGGAAGCTTCACATCTGGCTTCTGCATATCCTCAAGTAAGATATTTAATCCTCTATCTGAAAATATTAACATGTAGAATTACCAACCAAATTAGAGACTTTTTTCACATCAATTGTTAATGATGAATTATTTCGCCTCGTGTCTCTGTAACATGGCCATTGTCTTCTATTATAGGTCTATCTTGATTTTGGGTTTGCAATTCCTAAACTTAGTTTCCATGGGATGATATCCTCAGTGAACGAACTCCTGAAACTTGCTCCGATGAATAAGGTTGTTCATGTACTTAAAGATACATTGTTTTCCAGTTCAGGCTACAGATTTCCATATTAGTAGGTTGACTACTCTTTCAGACTTCATTAAAGAGCAAATATTTTCCCTTTCTGATGTTTGGATATCAACAGGTTATGTTCAGCACTGATGCCATCGCGTTTGCTGAAGCCTTTTATTTAGGTTTGGCCAGAATTATTCTTATCTTGTATCCTTAAAGTATGACATGACAAGCATTTGTGACTGTTAGCTTTCACAAGATAAAAAAATTAAAGTTTTGCTTCAGCTAGTCTGAAATGCCTACTAAATCTGGCTAGCTAAGAAGTAGAAACACTTATGAGAGGATGTCGTGTCCTTCTCCCACACTTTGTCTAACACAATTTTGTTAGAATTTGGGCAATATAAGATAAATGTTTGGCTGTGTCCATATTTTTTCTGGTGTTTGATTGTCGACATGTGTCTTTGCTTATCCTGAATGTGTTATGCACATTAGGATAATATCAATTTAGGTTGCATAGTCAGATTACACAATAAAGATTCTTAAAATCAATTGAGAAACAATAGAATAGGAAGTAGAAGGAAGAAAGAGGATACCGAACACTGTCTATGGGAAGATAATGAATATAGACAATTGGTGATAGACTAACAAGGTTGCGGTGGAGTGGTTTGTACTCCTTCATCCTTAACTAGAGGTCTTAGGTTCGAGCCCTGGGTATGGAGCCGCCTTTGTTAGGGAACGCTTTACCCCCAACGTGAGACTTCCCGCCACGAATCCGGATTTGGTCAGGCCCCAATGCATGTACTGGACACCGGGTGGGAACCAAAGAAAAAAAAAAGAGACAATTGGTGATAGTGTTAGAAAAATTTATAAGTATGTATGCAACACATTTATACTTCAGAATTAGACTATACCTCAGATATTAGACACATATATGCTCCTTAAATTGTGTTGTTCATTTGTATAGAGATATGAATGACATACAAAAATCTACTGTAGGTACATCCATATTTTGCTCATGTCTTTACATGAACCATATTATGAGCAGTGTTCTGTCCACTCCATCCCATGCTACCTAACTGGATTGTTTTACCTATTGGAAAGTTGAATTTGTATTTATTAAACTATTTATTGAGTAACTAAAAGCTATAGTTAATTCTACATGCTGCGGTGAAAATGTGCTGCAAATATTGCTTGAGGCACATTTTCACTCTGATCAAGTAAGTTATCATTCAGAAGCTGTAAGGAAAAGTAAATTATTGCCGAAGAATAATATCCAGCTTGATTTGCATGCTAGTTAAATGAGTTCATCTTCTTCCCATCTTGTTATGAGTATAACCTAAACTTGATTTCTAATGCAGGTGCAAAGAGAGCACGTGAAGTAGTATTCTCTGTTCTACATGATGCGATGGTTGAGGGTGATCTTTCAATTACAAAAGCTGTGGCAGCCGTTAAAGATATATTTGCAGAAAATGCAAAGAAGTTTTACAAATTGCACAAACTTGATGTTTCTTCTAAAGATTCTGATATAGAACCTCATATACCGTCTCCCTTCATTAAGGAAGAGTTACATGGTTCATTAAAGGATTCTTCAACAGATTCTGATGTAGAACCTTGTATATCGTCTTACTTCCAGAATGAAGAGTTATATGGCTCATCAAAGGATGTTACCCTTGTTCGCATTATTTGGATAGATGCTTCTGGCCAACATAGATGCCGTGTAAGCTTTACATTTGTCTTTAAGTTACTGCTTTTGCCTTGTGATAACGAATTATTTAATGATATGCTTTATAATACTAAATCTTTGGTCCTCTTTGAGAAAATACAAAACGTTTCAATAGTATACAAGATGGTTAAAGAATTTTCAATGATAGCATCAACAAACAGGTGAAAGGTTGCGTAACCATAACAATCTGAAGAAACATATCTACTCAACTTCTCTGTTTCATCTTACCTCAAATAGGAGGTTGTCATCAGCTAAAACAAAAGATGGTTCTTTATTTTGTGAATTTGAGAATTTGATTTTGTGAAGCATTGAACACTTTGTGTTTCAACAAGCTTGCTAGTATTATTCTGCTTTCACTAAGAAAAGGGTGTACGCCGACTCAATTAATGAGTCCAGCTATGACAATGCTTAGTATCTACTTCTCATTGTTAATTTTTGAATTATGGTTTAAAAAGTTCTTGCAAAAAATATTCAAATGGATTTCCTTTTAATATTTTGTTGGTGCATTCTGTTGATGCATCATTGTGATGGTGCATCATTGTGATGCTTTGGCTATGATTTTAAGGGCTTTCTGGTTATTTTGAGTATTTGGTTGGCTATGATAATTTGAATGTTGAAAATCCTGTTGGACATTATTTCTAATACCAAATTGCAATTGTATCAGATGTATTATTCAGGATAAATACAACAAGCTCATTAGTCATTATAGTTTCAGCCATTTTGATTGCCTTCACTACATGATGTGGCACATCGCTCGGTGCTTCCCTGTTCTGGCAAAGAAAACATAATGATTTTGTTTATTTCTTCCGCATCATTTGCAGGGTGTTCCACGGCAGCGCTTCTATAGTTTTGTGAAAAAGCATGGTATAGGCTTACCTCGTGCATGTATGGGGATAAGTTCAATATCTGATTATCCCGTAGAGGACACTACTCTCACCTGTTCGGGTCTGTTCACAATTGTTCCTGATTTATCAACCAAATGCAGAATTCCATGGTACTGTTTCGACACCTGTCTATAAGAATATTCTACTATTATGTGATATACTTGGAGACATGTAAGAATTTATGGAACATCAAGCTATAAAGTATTTTCTGGATGATTTGTCTAAATTCATACTCACATTGATGTCTATTGCTTTTGTTGTTGTTCCACTTGTCTGCAGAGGTAGATTCAGGATTTAAAATTGATAGGTTCAATCTGTATTTATTATAGCTGAAACCATTGCTCTTTTGAAATTTTGAGTTCAGAATATAATGTTTGTTTGAATATTCGTGATCTCTCACATATATACCTATGCTCTTTGATCATGTTGTTTCCAGGACAGAAAATTTTTCAAACAAGTTTTGATGTGCATCTTTTGATCCAGGGCAAAACAGCAGGAAATGGTTTTGGCTAACATGTGTACTAAATCTGGTGAACCATGGGAATATTGTCCAAGAGAAGCTTTACGCAGAATCTCTAAAATTTTAAAAGATGAATTCGGTTTGGTATGTTTACTATCTTGCCCAGCAAAGAGTTGAAAATGTTATTGATCTTACGCGTATCTACATTTTTCAGGTCATGACTGCAGGCTTTGAAGTTGAATTTTACCTTCTAGAGAGTGTAATAAAGTATGTGAGCCATAATATTTTTGTATCTAGTCTTCCGTCATATATGTTTCTAGAGCTGTCCTTTATAGAACGTTACACTAAATATGTACAACTGAATCACACAGGAATGACAAAGAAGAATTTGAATCATCGGATCAGTGCAGGAAGTGCCATACAGCAGCATTTGATGCTGCATCCCCTATGCTTGAGGAGATGCTCGGTTATCTTCAATCCTTGAATATTACTGTAGACTATGTAAGTTTCTATTTCCTTGAATGTTTGCTTACTAATTTGATGTTTCTCGTGTTATCTGCAAACAGTACTGTAGCTAATTAGGAGATTTTAGAATGCATTTCCATTTATTCCGCTTGAGTTGAGCTTAGGACTCGAGGTATTTTGTGCGTGCCCTATTGAGAGAATCTTCCGTGAGCTTCACCAGACATATAGAACTAGCTTCTTTGCTCCGATTCTGCCCCTAAAGTTAGCTCCTACTCCTCCTCTCACTGAAAAGGCGTATAGTGAGACACGTGCTAACTATAGGTAGAAAGCAGGAACCAAATGTAATAGTACATGAAAATATTCGACTTCATATTTAAGAGTAGAGCTCAATTCAAGGACTTCAGGAAACATGTTGTACTACAATGACATGTGTTTTCAATGACAATTCCTTCTCAAAGTAATATTTGATTTGCATGACACTTCTGATGATGCAATGTTAAAAATAATAAGGAAAAGATTTGTTTTCTGTTCCTTGTTCCTAATCCCTCAGCTAATCGAATTGTGCTTATAGCCTTTTATTAGGGTGTCCTACATTTGGTTGAGGGAATGAGTGTTGTCTCGTTATATAACAATAATAACATACCCGGTGTAATCCCACAAGTGGGGTATGGAGAGGGTAATTGTTACGTAGACCTTACCATTACCTTACCCCTGCCTTGTGTAGGTAGTATTGTCTCGTTATATGGTCTTTGCGATTCTCATCTCATGAATTAGCTTTAGCGGTTGAGTTAGATCAAAGTACTTTTTCGTCACATAGTATTAGAATCAGATCCATCCATAGCTATTCTTGGTTTACCAATATTGTACCCCATGTTATGTTGTCCATGCTTAAGATGCCCAATTCTAGGAGTTTGGGGAGAGGGGGGGGGGTAGTGTGTCCCAAATTAGTTGAGACTTGAGGGTATGGATCAGAAATATATAATCTAACACTATTACTCCACACAGAAATTGCTACTTATTATCGCATTTCTTGACGTATATACAGAGGCGGATCTAGGATTTCTTGTACATGAGTGCACTACTAAAAAAGGAGGAAGAAATGTATTAAGTGAGAATTGATCACTATCTTTCTTGGTAAATAACTCATACTTCAACCAAGTGCACCAACCTTCTTGGAGCATGGGAGCCAACAGTTAATATTATACCAATTTTAGAAAATATGTACATAAAATATCTAATTTTACGGAAAGCCCACGGGTTCACGTGCTCCATATTTTTGCTTATACATCCGCCCCTGCGTATATATATGTGTGTGTGTGTGTGTGTGTGTGTTTGTTTGTTATAATTACTTTTGTTAATTTATGAAGATATGTTTATCATTATCCTTCATATGCTGAAGAACTATTTCTAGTCAGATCAATGTGCCATAGAGTTGGGGTCACTTCCTAATGAGTACGAGCACCTTGAAACTACTCTACTCCATGGAAATGAAGAAATTTCTCTCAGAGAAGTCTGTTCGGCTTTGTACAGCTATGAACAAAGAAAGGGAGAAAAACAGAAGGGCGGAGAAGGAGAAGCACTAATTGTGAGGGGTCGTCCTCAAAATCAAACGAGGACTAAGAAGGGAAGATCCAAGTCGAGATCTAGACCCAGCAAAGATGAATGTGCCTTTTGTCGAGAAAAGGGGCACTGGAAGAAAGACTGTCCGAAGTTGAAGAATAAGGCCAGACATAACAATGGAAAGGCCATTATGGATTCAAATGTAGCTGATTGTGATGATTCAGACTTCTCATTAGTTACAACAGAGTTATCAACATCATCAGACATATGGTTGATGGACTCGGCTTGTAGCTATCATATGTGTCCCAACAAGGACTGGTTCGTGAATTTTCAAGAAGGAGAATATGGAGTCATCTACACAGCGGATAACAGCCCTCTTACCTCATATGACATTGGTTCAATAAGATTAAGAAGCCATGATGGAATGATCAGAACATTAACAGATGTTCGATATGTACCGGGTTTGAAGAAGAATCTCATCTCTGTGGGAGCCCTAGAATTAAAAGGGTTCAAAATCATTGCAGAAAATGGAGTGATGAGAATATGCTCCGGTGCACTAGTGGTAATGAAGGCCAATCGGAAGAACAATAACATGTACCGCTATCGTGGTAGTACAGTTATTGGGACAGCGACAGTGACATCCAGTGATGACAAAGAGGCAGAAGCAACCAGGCTATGGCACATGCGCTTGGGACACGCTGGAGGGAAATCTTTGAAAGCTCTATCTGATCAAGGATTGTTAAAAGGCGTAAAGACTTGCAACTTGGAGTTTTGCGAGCATTGTGTCAAAGGGAAACAGACAAGGGTTAAAATTTGGTACAGCGATCCATAATACTAAAGGCATTTTGGATTATATACACTCTGATGTTTGGGGTTCTTCCAAAACACCTTCATTGGGTGGGAAGCACTATTTTGTAACCTTTGTTGATGATTTTTCCCGAAGAGTGTGGGTGTATACAATGAAGAGGAAAGATGAAGTGTTGAGAATTTTTCTCAAATGGAAGACGATGGTGGAGAATCAAACAGGCAGGAGGATAAAGTGTATTCGCACAGACAATGGAGGTGAATACAAAAATGATCATTTCAATAAGGTCTGTGAAAATGATGGCATCGTCCGACACTTCACTGTCAGACATACACCACAACAGAATGGAGTGGCAGAACGTATGAACCGGACTTTACTGTAGATGTTGGGTTAGTTTTTGAGCAGGAAGGCAATCGGTCTGTAGTTGGATATTGTAACTCAGATTTTGTGGGTGATCTGGACAAACGAAGGTCAACTACTGGTTATGTGTTTACTTTTGCAAAGGCACCAGTTAGTTGGAAGTCTACTTTATCTACAACAGAGGCAGAGTACATGGCTATTACAGAGGCTGTGAATGAGGCAATTTGGCTTCAGGGGTTGCTAAAGGAGCTTGGTATTGAACAAAAAAATATTATAATTTTTTGTGATAGTCAAAGTGCTATTCAATTAGCGAAGAACCAAGTTTATCATGCAAGGACGAAGCACATTGATGTTCGGTATCATTTCGTACGAGAAATCATAGAAGAAGGTGGAGTCACGGTGAAGAAAATTCATACTACGGAGAACCCTGCTGATATGCTGACAAAAGTGGTGACTGCGGTCAAGTTTCAACATTGTTTGGATTTGATCAACATTGTTGAACACTAAAGATTGAAGATGAAGACACAACCAAAATTTGTTATTGAGAGAAAATTGAAGATGTGGAATTTTGCCAAGGTGGAGATTTGTTGAAATTGTCAAAAGTCCCACATCGGTGGATGACAATTTTGAATGGGAATTTCACCCTATAAAAGGAGGCCTAATGTTTAGGATTTAAAGTACACCTCTCATTTGCCTTTTTATCTTCTTAAGGCATTTGTATCTTCTCTCTTTAGTATTATTTCACTTGTAATTTTGGAGTGGAATAAAATATTGATTGTGTCCGAGGAAGTAGGCAAAATTGGCCGAACCTCGTAATTTCTGGTGTTCTTTTATTGTTGTCTTATTGTCTTGTTTATTATTTAGTGGTTGTCATAATTTTTGGTATAGTAGTTGTGACTCATTCACACTATATACATTTGGCTTCCGCAACAAGATAGTCTATATCAAAAACAATAACTTTGATGACATGATTTACATGGATAATTGCTTCATGAGCATCATCAAGAACCTCTGGCCTAAATCCAACATCTCAGGGGAAAATAAAAACAAAAGAGAAGTATAAAAGGAAAAAGAATTATAAGCTTCATAGTTTCACTCATATAATGGTAGCATGGCATTTCACTGTTCTGCAACAATATCTTTCTTTTATCTGGAATAAGTAAGATATATCCAACATACTTTATCTTAGACTTTCTCGGTTTCATTTATATGGCGTTGTTTGGTTGGGTATATAGTTTTTCTAAGAAATACTAACTTTTGGCTCATTCAAAAAGGACTCGTAGAACTTGTGGTCTTAAACATGCCATGATATTTCTATAGCTATAAGAGCATGTCATCAAGGGAAAAAATGAATAGTTTAAGAGTTCTAAATATAGAAATGTGTCATTCTTTTCGGACAGACTCAAAAGAGAAGAGTGCCATATAAAATGGAACAAAGGGAGTAATACTATTCAATTTAACGATGATTACTCCCCTTGATGTTGTCTCTTTCAATGTATGCAGCTACATAAAGAAGCTGGAAAAGGTCAATTTGAAATTGGACTACCATATACAGATTGTTTTAGAGCTGCTGATACATTAATTTATACACGTGAAGTCATCAGAAAAGTTGGAAGGAAATATGGATTTCATCCAACGTTTTTGCCAAAGTAAGTAGCAGATGTTTCCACAATATTTTTAGGTGCAGTTCTCTTCTCTACTAGTTTAACCAGATATGCTTTTGCTTCTTTTGAAGTGCTACCACAACCCTGTTTTTAGTTCTGCTTTCTTTTTTGGTTTTATCGCGAAAAGCATTATGTATGAACTTTCTACTGCATGAGCGTAGTTCCTTTCAGTTTTTTGACCATCTGTCCATTTCTGTATAGGTATTCGTTAGACGAATGGGGCTGTGGATCAAATGTGCATATAAGTTTGTCCAAGAACGGAATTAACGTTTTTAAGGCATCTGAGGGATCAAGTCAATATGGGATTTCCAAGATTGGGCAAGCATTCATGAGTGGGGTGTTAGATCATCTTCCTGCCATATTAGCATTTACTGCACCACATCCTACAAGGTTAGAGGTTTTTTTGTACTTATTAATATTTAACTTATATGAACTGATGGTGTAAATAATACTTTTTCACGCTACCAATATAATTTAGTCGTGCTAAACCTTAATTATTAATGTCGTGCTTTCTTTAAATACTTTGGTGATTGGTTTAAAAATTCTCATTGAACCAAAGCTGCAGCACCAATGCCTCTAATCGAAAAGAGGGGAATTATAACTAATAGCAGCTATATCACTTCCTTTTTCCTTTTCTTTGATTGTTAGCATAATGGAAGACTTGTAATCTCATCACCTCAAATAATAATTTGTTTAACAGGTGTTTTTTCCTTTTGTTAATTGTTTTTTTTTTTTTTGTAATGGTTTTCTGTTATGTTAATTCAAAGTTGCTTTGAATCAATGAGATGAAAAACCTTTTTTGCTTCCAAGTAAATGTACTACTCATTTAAATTCACCAAAACAATAGGAGAACTATTTTTTTAAATATTCATAAATAGTTTTGTACGTAGTTAGATGGTTACTCAAGGCATTTTTTGTATTATACTTCTATTTCCAGAAAGGTTGTATTAAACTTCTATTTCTGGAAAGCTACACCTTTTTAAGATTAATTTTTTTTTTCAAAGTTAAATTATAAGGATGGAAGGTAAAACCCTTAGAGCTTTAAGTAGATGATAGCAGGGAAGAAGTAGTTCCAATTTATATTTTCATCAAAAAGTTATGCAGAAAGGTTTCCAAAGCCAAGTCGAATTAATTCTTGTAACAAGTGTTGAATTAATAGAGAACACTAAATCTAAGGGAAATGTCCATTATTTGCACTCTTTAGTAGTATTAAGTTAATTTCAGCTAATTGGACTGGTTAGTAGCTATATCAAAATGAACAAAGTTTCCTTTTTGAAAATTCTGTCCAAGTTTGTTTCTCATATTTTCTCCTTTTTATTGTTGTTTGGCCTTGAAGTCCCTTGTTCTGCTCAAACCCTCTCTCAACTTTCTACGAATTAAACATCTATCTCAAGTTTCTGCATTTGGAGCTATTGCATAGAGAATGAAAACCGTTCCCTTTTGGTTCGGTCTCCTTTTCTAAAAATATATACCTCATTTGAGTATATTTGTGCAAAATTGAACTTTCATCAACTCATGTACTATGCCTGACTTGATCCTTGTGTTTAAGTTTGCCTTATTTTGGTCACATTTATTTTGCAGTTATGAGCGCCTGTATTCTAAGGATTGGAATGGACGAGTTGTCAGTTGGCAGAAAGAAAACAATTATGCAAAAATTAGTACTTGTAGACTTCCAGGAGCTGATGTTGTAGGCCATTTTGTATGTCCTGCATTTGATGCATGTGCGAACCCATACTTGGGACTTGCTTCTATACTTACTGCTGGGATCGATGGCTTGCGGAAAGATTTGAGCCTTGCTGCACCAGTAGGTAAGTTAGACAATTATTTAGCAATTTTCTCTTTACCGCATGATAATTTGCTTTTAAGTCTTTCTTTGCCCTGAGTTTTATGGTTAAGACTGAAAGGTATATTTTTTGAGCTGCTTTCATCACAATATACATATTTTTTGATAACCGAGAAACCTCAGTGGAGCAAGGGTCGAAACTCGGTGGATGATGGGTGACATGCACCTAATCTACCCTTCTCTACTGAAATTCCAGACTTTTGCCTCAGCCAGGATTCAAATTCGTGACGTGTGCCTGACGCCCTGACCCCACGCATTAGATTACTTTCAATCGATGTATTGGACAGTTGCCCTTATATTTGCTTACCTTTAGGCAGAACAAATGAATAGAAACAAGAAAGGTAAAGTATATGCAATTTCATGAAAAAGGAAATATAGTAAACTTGGACCTGACGTTGAGTTTTCTTAGTTTGATTAGAAACAAATAGGATGAGGGTTATTCTAACAATATAAATAATTTTCTCTCTGTCAGTGCATTTTAACCAAGTCAACCTGCCACCGACTTTTTTTATAGACGGTTATTTGTAGTTATCTTTTAGGTGATCTCACAATGTAAAAAATCTTCTACGTAGTGTATAGCAGTTAAGCTCTATAGTACGTAGGCAAAAGTGCATGCTGTTTGTAAAATCTAATTTTGGTTCTCAGTGATTTTTCTTGCTAATGCTTTATCACTTGTCGAAGAAAGAATTATATTCTGTTATCATACATTCAACCTGTGTTTTTCTATGAAACAGATAGAGAGAGTCGTGTCAATCAAGAGGATTATCGAAGGCTACCAGATTGTCTTACTGATTCTTTAAGCGCTTTAGAGGAAGATACATTGTTTAAGGATATGATGGGTGAAAACCTCATGGCTTGCATAAAAGCTATTCGCAAGGTACGTTTCAAATTATGGTTTCTTCAGTATACAAGGTGTATATCAGTATATGTTTGATGGAATTCCTCTTTCTGCTGAAGAACTGGTTACACCAGAAAAGGTTTATCAGGTATAATGAAATAAGAATGAATTGGCTCATCAGTTCATCGTATAATTCCTCTATACAGTGATAGTGTAAAAGCAATTATAAACTATCAGTGCATTGTAACAAGTTATGCTAATTTCACTTTTCATAGACATTCACTTGCAATTATTTTTTAGGTGACCTGATAATGTGAAAATTCTTTCACTATCAGTGTATAGAGGTTAAACTCTTAGGGGTCGTTTGGTTGGAAAATAAGTTATCTCAGGATTAATTATTCCGGGATTCTTATCCCACCCTCCCATAGGGATAAAAATAATACTACAATCCCGGAATAACTAATACCGGAATTAGTTATATCGCGATTTTATCCTAATCAAATGTGGGATAAATTCATTATAAATTTAATTCCGGAATTATCCCTTATCCCTTATCATTTTCCGTTGCATGTTTGGGATACGTCTTACCACACGAGCCCTTAGAGTTATCTTAGCACCCCCGTTTTCCTTATATGCAGTTAATAGGGTATGATTTCCTGTTAACCAGTCGGATGTTCTACGGTTCAAAAGATATTAAGAATGACAATATAAGGAATAGGAAATACATATGGTTCTCAATGCATTAGGAACAACAATGGCTAGCAAAGTAGATGAAATCATATATTGTTATAGTACTATGAATTGTCATTTCATGAGTAACGTATACAAACTTTTGACAATAACTATTGCGCCTTAATCTCAAGCTAGCGGTATACTTGGGTTGGCATGAATGCTCACTATCCAGTTTCATTCCAATGTTCAATAAAATTTGGGTTATCTTAACAAGAGCAGCAACACGCTTTAACTTTTCTTTTTCTGTGTAAATTAGCAATTGGCATACTGATATAGAAATAAATTTTGACACAAGGGTCGGTATATTGAGCTTTAATTGTAGTTAAAGTGTTTCTGATTGAGCTTGGTTTCATGTTTTGCAGGCTGAGATCAATCACTACTCTGAAGATGAGGAACCATACAAGGACCTTATATACAAATTTTAGGTTGATCTGTGAGATTAGCATAGTTTATATTGTTAATTAATTATCATAAATATGAGCTTATTTTGCTATTCCCTTCTTCTTTTTCTTAATTTATGCACTTTGATTAATGAAACATCTTAGTGAATTTTTTTTGGTTTCCCACCCGGTGTCCGGTACCCGCATTAGAGCCCGACTATATCCGGATTCAGGCCCTATTCGAGGGAGCGCTCCTTACTAAAGATTTTTCCATACCCAAGACTCGAACTCGAGATATCTGGTTAAGGGAAGAGCAGTCTCATCCACTGCACCACATCCTTTCACGGTAAACATGTTAGTGAATTTAGTTGCTCTCATCTGTATTCTTTTGCTTAATTTATGCACGATTCCTCTTTTTGACCATTCGACACTACAAATTTGCTTTCACTATTCATCCATCACCTGCGCAGTAAGGAGGGTCTGGATCTTATCTTGGACCTTCTTCTTCAACTGAGATACATGAAATACGGGATGGATCTTCGACCCAACTGATAATTTTAGCTCATAGGCTCTACTGAAACAAATCCTCCTATGGACCGAAGAACCTCGCCGACAACTTCAGATTCCTTTGCACTTCTACAGAGCTTTGTTAGTAATGTTGTAATTAACAAATACCTGATCCCCTACTTCAAGTTTCCGCTTCTTCTTCGATTATGAGCTGAATGTTTCATGTGATTTTCTGTTTCGATTAATAGCAGCATGTTTAAGAAAAATAAGCTTATTTTGAAAAATATTTTTTTTATTTTAAAAATAAAAATATTTTAAATTAAAAAGTACTTTTGGAGAAAATAATATGTGTTTGGTTAATCAAATTAAAAAGCACTTTTGAGCAATAATTTATGTTTGGTCAAATTTTTCAAAAAGTACTTTTAAGTATCAAATTACGAATAAGAATAAAAACAGATGTGGTTAACAGTTAATATTATATCAGTAGATAAATAATTATAAATATTTATTATTAGAGACAATAATTAAGTTTTTTATTTTATTTAGGTAAAATATAAAAATAAAAATAAAATTGAAAAGTACTTTATTCTTTCAAGATGATTTAAATATATCAAAAAATCATTCAACAATTATGAAAATTCATTATGTATTACTTAATACTTTAAACTAAGTAAGCTTAATTTGATACATACAATATTTTGCTAAGGGTATTTTTGGTAGGAAGAAAATTTAAAAAAATGCTTCTGCTTCTAGGAAGAAACTACGTTTTTTTGAATTTCAAAAATTGTTTCTACTTCTTCCCAAAAGTATTCCCCCTCCCCCCCCCCCCCCAAAAAAAAGCTTGGTCAAAAATATTTTTTTTAAGAAAAAAAACATTGTTGGCCCTAAAAGAACTTGGGCAAACAAGGCTATAAGTTATCTTTCAAAACATTATTCATCAATTGACAATCGCTCAAATCTTGATCCGCGAAATTCAATTTTGTCAGGGCAATTAACTCAAATGTGGGCTGAGGTGGCTCAGAACCATAGAGGGTATCGAGAGTCTGAGTTCCTCCCCCAGCATGAGATGTGGCTGGTGCAAGTGGAATCAACTTCGCCTGAGTTAGAGTACTGAACATGCTCGGGAACTGTGCGAGGGTCTCCTGAAGTGCAGGGGTGGCAACAGGTGCCTACCCCCCAACTGGAGCTACTGGTGGCTCCTCTGTCGCAACTCGGGCAGGTGCTCTACCAGTACCACTTGCCCCTCATCAGGCTCTGCCTCTACCCCGGCCCCGGCCTCTCGCGACTCTAGCAGGGGGCACGGGTGTCTGATTGTCGGATCCAGCAGTGCGCGTTCTCACCATCTGTGAGAGAAGAAAGACAAAGATTCAGAATTTCGAAGTCAACAAATTCGCATGATAAGAAATCAAAGAAGTGAAGTTTCCTAATAGTTCCATAGCCTCTCGAAGATTAGTACAGACGTCTCCGTACCGATGTGCAAGACTCTACTAAACATGCTTATGACTAGTAATACCTATGAACCTAGAGCTTTGTTACCAACTTGTCACGACCCCAATCTCCCACTGTAGGATGTCGTGATGACACCTAGTCTCTTAGACTAGGTAATCCTAACATGCATGGAGAAATAACGAAAATAATAGAACTTCAAATTTAAACCAACTAGCTATCATAAAAGAACTTAATAATATCGCTAACAATAACTTCCAAAATCTAGTGAGAATGAGTCATAAGCTCTACACGAATTCTGAAACATCCCTAATACATCACTATCTAGTAAAGAGTAGGCAGTAGGAAATCAAGGACAGAGGGTGACTCTAAGGCCTGCAAACGCCGGAAAGGTATACCTTGAAGTCTCTGAACTGAATGATCTACTCATTGTTGCCTAGCCTGGGTCGAGGTACCTGGATCTGCACATAAATATGCAGAAGAGTAGTATGAGTACACCACAACGATACCCAGTAAGTATCAAGCCTAACCTCGATAGAGTAGTGATGAGGCCAGGTCAAGACGCCTACTAGGATAAGAAAAGAAGTTGTACAAGTATAGTACATTCTAATAATGGGAACGAGGAAATGATGCAATAAAGAAATAAAATAAGATAAGCTACAACTGAATTTAAAGCAATAAAGAAAACAATAAAGGAATACATAATAAGAATATCAAGAAAATAATGCACACAAATACAAGTGAGGAAAATGAGAGATAACAACAAGAATCATAATCTAGGTACCGCCTCGTAATCTCATTTCGCAATCACAATCACAATCACAATCTTTTCTTATATCACTTCGGGAACCTTAAATTTAGTTTTGAAAATTATTTTTCTCGAAATAGCTACCCGCATTTTAGCCCACCTTATCATACCGTGTGGTTTCAAATAGTTCCCCTACTAGCAACACGCGTATCAAGCTCACCTTATCTCACCGTATGCGTATCAACCCCTAGCCTTATACCAACGCATGTATATCAATATTACAATATATCACAACTCGCACCTCAAGTGACCAAAGGCCACAACTTGCAAAAAGAATCAATACTATCAACCACAACAAATAGCCTATGGCTCAACCACAATGTGTACAAGAATCTCAACAATAACAAAATAATGGTGAATAGTTCAACAAGAATGATATCTCAACAATTAACAACTTCTCCTCTAGATATAACGGCTTTTACAACTTCAACCCCAATAACTAAACAAGAAATATTCCATGAATTAACAATTTCAAAGTAAGAAATTTCACAATTAAAGAAGTAATAAGACAATAATGAAGGCAATTTTTGAACTAAAGCATATAAGAGAAAAATAACAAGAGGTGGAACATCTATTAATAAAGTCAAATAAAGCATATAAGGATAGATTAACAATGAAAGATATAACATGTTATGACGATTCGATTAAAGGCATGGAAAGAGTGTAAATAGCCTAAATCGATAAAATACCACACATAGCCCATGTACCCACTCGTCACCTTGTGTACACGACTTTCACATACCACAAATAACGCAAACAACTCCAATCCTTAGGGGTAATTCCCTCACACAAAATTAGGCAAGATATTTACCTCAAACAAGCTAACTTAATCCACTAATAAGCCTTTTCTATGAATATCCAACTCTGGACGGCTCGAATCTAGCCAAAATAACTTTATACCATAAATACAACCATAAGAAACTATTCCAGATAATAAAGTTGTAATCTTTAAAGAAAATCAAAAAGTCAAACTCGGGCTCGCGTCTAGGAACCCAGCCAAACTTACAAAATCCAAATACACATTCAATAACGAGTCCAACCATACTAAAGTTATCCAATTCCGACCTCAAATCGATCTTCAAATCCAAATTATAGCTTAAGAAGTTTTCACAAAATTTCTCAAAATTGTCAATTCAAAACACTAATTAAATGATAAAATAATGATGGATTCATGTATAATAATCAAATTTGAGTAAAAAATACTTACCCCGATCAGCTTCTTGAAAATCTCTTTCAAAATCTCCCAAAAGCTAGCTCTCTAACTCAAAAGATGAAAAATAGAACAAAACCCTCGATTTACCCCTTTTCTGCCCATTTATTCCGCTTCTGCGAACTAATAGTCACTTTTGCGGCTCCGCACCTGCGAAAAATCCATCGCAGGTACGGCTTTTCATTAAGCCAGGGAATATCGCTTCTGCGGACATTGAAGTACATCTGCACTTGCGCTTCTGCGGAACCAAGCAGCTTCTGCGGAGAAACGACCGCACTTACGGTTACAGCTCACCCAACCCAAACTCGCTTCTGCGGCTCATAGGCCGCTTCTGTGGTGCCGTACCTGCGGCCCAAAGTGCGCAGGTGCGATTGCACCAGAACTTTAGGTGGGCAGACCTTCTTCTAAGTGCAAAACTGATTTCGGACTTAATTCGAATCACATACGAGGCCCTCGGGACCCCGTCTAAACATACCATCATGTCCCAAATTATATAATGGACCTACTCGAGGTCTAAAATCATATCAAACAACATCAAATCTACGAATCACAACCCAATCTAAACCTATTGAATCCATGAACATTCAACTTCCAAAACCAATGTCGATTCATATCAAACTAACTCCGATTGATCTCAAATTTTGCACATAAGTCATAAATGATACAACGGACTATTCCAACCTCCAAAATCAGAATCCAACCCCGATATTAAAATAAAGTCAACTCTCGGTCAAACTTCATAACCTTCCAAGCTTTAACTTTCTAACTTTTGCAAATTCAAGCCAAAAATGACCTACGGACCTCCGAATAAATATCCAGACATACGCCTAAGTCCAAAATCACCATACGAAGCTATCAGAACCATCAAAACTTTATTCCATAGTCATCTACACAAAAGTCAAGCTTCGATCATTTCTTTCAACTTAAGCTTCCAACTTTGGGACTAAGTCTCCCAATTCACCACGAAACTCACCCGAAACTAAACCAATTAACCCGACGAGTCATATAACCACAATATAACATAGATGAGGCAATAACAAATGGGGATAAAATAATTAAAATGATTGGTCGGGTCGTTACATCCTCCCTCTCTTTAGACAAACGTTCATCCTCGAACGAGTATATAGACATACCTGAAGTGGTGAAAAGATAAGGATAACGGCTACGCATATCATGCTCAGTCTCCCAAGTCGCCTCCTCGACTAGTTGACCCCTCCACTGAGCCTTCATTAAAGCAATGTTCGTTGACCTTAACTTTCGGACCTGCTTGTCCAAGATGGCCACCGACTCCTCAACATAAGTCAAATTCTTGTCCAATTAGACTAAGCTGAAATCTAAAATATGAGACGGATTACCATAATACTTTCGGAGCATAGAAACATGGAACACCGGATGAACCGTTGATAGGCTAGGTGGCAATGCAACCGTGTAGGCCACCTCCCCCACTCTCTCAAGAATCTCAAAAGGGTCGATATACCTAGGGCTCAACTTGCCCTTCTTCCCGAACCTTATCATACCCTTCATGGGTAAAAGTCGGAGAAAAACCCGCACTCCCACCATAAAAATGCTACATCACGAACCTTCCGATTGGCATAACTCTTCTGCCTAGACCATGTTGTACGAAGTCGTTCCTGGATCAACTTCACCTTATCCAAGGCATCTCGATCCAAATCTGTGCCCAACAATCTAGCCTCACCTGACTCTAACCAACCAACTAGAGAACATAACTGCCTCCCATATAGGGCCTCATAAGGGGCCATCTGAATATTCAATTGGTAGCTATTGTTGTAGGCAAACTCCGCAAGCGGCTAGAACTGATCCCAAGAACCCCCAAAATCCATAACACAGGCACGAAGCATATCCTTTAATATCTGAATGGTGTGCTCAGACTGTCCATCCATCGGTGGGGGTAAAATGTTATACTCAACTCAACCTGTGTGTTATGGCATATGGGTGTCGCTAAGATGTATCCGGATTTGAGGCAACACTATTAGTGGAGGATATCCTCAAATGCTAATGGCCTCTCCACTGTCGGTAGATATGCCAAACTACCCATACTCTCCGTCTTTCGACTCAAGGTATCAGCCATCATATTGGCCTACCCGGGATAATATAGAATAGTGGTATCATAGTCTTTAAGAAAATCTAACCACCTCTACTGCCGCAAATTAAGATCTTTATATTTAAACGGATGTTGGAGACTCTGGTGATTGGTACAGACCTCACATAGGACATCGTACAAATAGTGCCGCCAAATATTCAAGGCATGAACAATAGCTGCCAATTCCAAGTCATGGACAGGATAATTCTTCTCATGAACCTTTAACTGCTGAGACGCGTAGGAAATCACCCTACTATCTTGCATCAACACCGCACCAAGGCCAATACGTGATGCATCACAATACACAGAGTAAGGTCTTGAACCTGTAGGCAACACCAAAACTGGGGTTGTAGTTAAAGCAATCTTGAGCTTTTGAAAGCTCACCTCACACTCCTTGGACCATCTGAAAGGAGAAACATTCTGGGTCAATCTGGTCATAGGTGCAACAATAGATGAGAAACCCTCTATGAAACGACGATATTACCCGGCCAAACCAAGGAAACTTTAGATCTAAGTAGCTAAAGATGGTCTGGGCCAACTCTGAAATGCTTCAATCTTCTTCAAATGTACCTTGATCCACTCACTCAACACCACATGACCCAAAAACGCCACTAAATCAAGCCAGAATTCACACTTTTATAATTTTTCATACAACTTCTTTTCTCTCAAGGTCTGGAGCACAATCCTCAAATGCTGCTCATGATCCTCCCGGCTGCGAGATGTCGTCAATAAACACAATAATGAATGAATCAAGACATAGCTGGAACACACTGTTCATCATATGCATAAATGTTGTTGGGGCGTTGGTCATCCCAAATGACATCATAAGGAACTCGTAGTGACCGTACCGAGTCCTAAAGTCAGTCTTCGGGATATCCGGATCCCGAATCTTAAGTCGATGATACCCTGACCACAAATCAATCTTTGAGAACACTATGACACTTGTAGCTGATCAAATAAATCATCAATATGCGACAAAGGGTACATGTTCTTCACTGTAACCTTGTTCAACTGCTGATAATCAATAAACATGCGCATAGAACCATCCTTCTTCTTCACAAACAGAACCGGAGCGCCCCAAAGTGACACACTAGGCCGAATGAAGCCCGTATCAAGTAAATCCTACTACTGCTCATTTAACTCCTTCAACTGCTCATTTAACTCCTGCAACTCTATTAGGGCCATACGATATGGCGGAATAGATATGGGATGAGTGCCACACGACAACAAGTCAATACCAAAATCGACTTCTCTATCGGGCGGCATGCCCAGAAGATATACCGAAAATACATCTGGGAAGTCTCTCACTACCGAAACTGACTCAACGGTAGGAGCAACAACATTGACATCTCTCACAAAGGCTAGATATGCATCACACCCTTTCTCAACCATCCTTTGTGCCATAAGGAAGGGCACAACCCTACTAGGAATATAGTCCAATATGCCCCTCCACGGTCTTGGCCTGACAATCCAGAATAGCATAATAGGGCAATAACTTGTCCATGCCCAAGATAACATCAAAGTATACCATACTGAGAAACAATAGATCAACTTTGGTCTCAAAACCACCGATAACAACTAAACATGACCGATACACACGATCCACAATAATAGAATCTCCCACAGGCATGGACACATATGCAAGAGAACTTAAAAAATCACGAGATATGTCCGAATACAAAGCAAAGTAAGATGACACATATAATTAAGTGGATCCTAGATCAAATAAGAGTGATGCATCTCTATGACAAACTGGAACAATACCTGTGATAATTGTGTTTGATGCGACCGCCTCTGTCCTACCCGAAAAAACATAGATTCTGGCCTGGACTCCCTCTCTAGGGAAACCCCTACCCTGTTGACCTCCACCCATAGCTGGCTGTGCAGGTGTAGCGGCAACTGGAGCAACAACCACGGCATGAGACGTTTGTGGATATGTCGGGTATTACCACACTCAAAGCAAGCTCTCAGTTAGCGTGGCTGCTGAAACTGGCACGGTCCTGGTCGACTGGACTGACCGCTGAAAGAACCCCATGCAGGAGGTGCACTAGATAGTTGCGGTGCATAATGGGCAACCTGAGACCTGGAAGTAGCTAGAGTACCACTAGAAGCTGGAAGTGCTAAATGAACTGGATGGCTCACATAGCCTCTACCGTGACGGGAAGCAACTGGGGCGCGTGTACCACTATATCCGCCAAACTCTCGAGGCCTCTTGGCCTCCCTATCCTCTCTCTCTCGGCCCCGCATACCCTCCAACCTCTATGTGATCTCTACCACCTGCTGATATGAGAAATCTGTCTCCAACTCTCGAGCCATGCTGAATTTAATACCATATTTGAGCCCTTCAATAAATCGATAGACTCACTCTCTAACTGTAGAAACTAAGGCAGGTGCATGTCTGGACAACTCATTGAATCTGACACCATACTCTGACACTATCATAGTACACTGGCATAGCTGGTCAAACTCCGTGTGCCATGCATCCCAAAGCCTCTGGGGAACAAACTCTCTTAAGAATATATCTGAATACTGAGTCCATGTGAGTAAAGATGCTTTGGTTGGGATACCTTCTCGGGGACAGTCCTACCACAGCAGGGGTCATCCTTATAGGCTCGCTCAAATGACTCGTCCAGCTCATCGTGGTGCATCAGGTAGCCACGGTTCTTACAGTGCTCACTCAGACCAGTCTTCATTCAGTGCACTACCAGTGCAGAGTTCTCACCATATCTCATCAGCTCAGGCTTCTATAAGTAATTCCTCGGGTTATCAGGAGCAACAGTTCCGTCAGAGGAGGGGTTGTTTCGAGTGCGGAGAATTTGGTCATTTCAAGAGAGATTGTCCTAGGCTATTGAGTGGGGCTCCAAATCAGAGTTCTAGGTCGACGGCACCAGCACCAATAGTTACACCACCCGCTCAGTTAGCTCAGGGTTAGGCTCAGTCAGCTAGGGGTCTCCCAAGAGGGGGAGGCCAATCAGGTGGCGGTCAGACTCGATTCTATGCTTTTCCTGTTAGGCCAGATGTCGTTTCCTCAGATGCAGTGATCACAGGTATTGTATCAGTGTGCCACAGGGAAGCTTCTATATTATTTGAATCTGTTTATGCGTATTCGTATGTATCATCGTACTTTACTCATTATCTGGATATACCCCGTGAGTCCTTAGTTTTACTTGTTCGTGTATCTACGCCGGTGGGCGATACTATTATTATGGACCATATGTATCGGTCATGTGTGGTAACTATTGGGAGGGGGGGTGGAGACTAGAGTTGATCTCTTATTGCTTAGTATGGTTGATTTCGATGTAATCTTGGGTATGGATTGGTTGTCTCCATGTCATGCTATTCTAGACTGTCACGCAAAAACCGTGATGTTGGCTATGCCGGTTTTGCCAAAGGTCGAATGGAGAGGTTCTCCAGATTACGTTCCCAACAGGGTAATCACTTATTTGAAGGCCCAACGTATGGTTGGGAAGGAGTGTTTGTCCTATTTGGCCTTTGTGAGAGATGTTGATGCAGACACTCCTTCTATTGATATTGTAACAGTAGTGCGAGACTTTCCGAATGTATTTCTTGCAGACCTGCCAAGTATGCCACCCGACAGGGATATTGATTTCGGTATTGACTTGGTCTCAGGCACTCAGCCTATTTCTATTCATCCATATCGTATGGCACCAGCTGAGTTGAAAGAATTAAAAGAGCAACTTCAGAAACTTCTTAATAAGTGGTTTATTAGGCCTAGTGTGTCACCTTGGGGTGCACCGGTTCTGTTTGTGAAAAAGAAAGATGGTACTATACGGATGTGCATCGATTACAGGCAACTGAACAAAGTTAAAATCAAGAATAAGTATCTTTTGTCGCGTATTGATGGTTTATTTGACCAGCTTCAGGGAGCGAGGGTATTCTCCAAAATTGATCTGAGATCCGAGTATCACCAGTTAAAAATTCGGGATTCGAATATTCTAAAGACGGTATTCAGAATTCGTTATGGTCACAATAAATTTCTCGTGATGTCTTTTGGGCTAACGAATGCCCCAACAGCAGTTATGCACTTGATGAATAGTATATTTCAACCATATATTAATTCATTCGTCGTAGTATTTATTGATGATATCCAGGTGTACTCATGTATCCAGGAGGAGCATGCACAACACTTAGGTATTGTATTACAGAGGCTGAGAGAGGAGAGATTGTATGCCAAATTCTCTAAGAGTGAGTTCTGGCTTAGTTCGGTGGCATTCTTGGGATATATAGTGTCCAGTAAAGGAATTAAGGTAGATCCGAAGAAGATAGAGGAAGTTCAAAGTTGGCCCAGGCCATCTTCAGCTATTGAGATTCAAAGTTTTCTCGGCTTGGCCGGTGATTATCGTCGCTTTGTGGAGGGTTTCTCATCTATTACATCACCTTTGACTAAATTGACCCAGAAAGGTGCTCCGTTTATGTGGTCGGATAAGTGTAAAAAGAGCTTTCAAAAGCTCAAGACAGCTTTGATTACAACCCCAGTATTGGTGTTGCCTACAAGTTCAGGGTCTTCTAATGTGTATTGTGATGTGTCGCGTATTGGTCTCGGCGCAGTGCTGATGCAAGGCGGTAGGGTGATTGCCTATGTGTCCAGACAATTTAAGGTACATGAGAAGAATTATCCAGTCCACGACCTTGAGTTAGCAGCTATTGTTCATGCCCTGAATATTTGGAGACATTATTTGTACGGTGCCCATTGTGAGGTTTATACCGATCACCGAAGTCTACAACATCTGTTTAAATAGAAGGATCTTAATTTACGACAGCGGATGTGGTTGGAGTTGCTTAAGGATTATGATATCACCACTCTCTATCATTCCGGAAAGGCCAATGTGGTGGCCGGTGCTTTGAGTCGTAAGGCAGAGAGTTTGGGCAGCTTAGCATACTTACCGGTAGCAGATAGGCCTTTAGCCTTGGATGTTTAGACCTTGTCCAACCAGTTTGTTAGATTAGATATTTTCGAGCTGAACTGAGTTTTGGCTTGTGTGGTTTCTCAGTCTTCTCCTTATGATCGTATCAAAGAACATCACTATGATGACCCCCATCTACTTTTCCTTAAGGACACAGTTCAACACGCTGATGCCAAGGAGGTCACTATTGGGGACGACGGTGTATTATGAATGCAGGGCAGGCTATGTGTGCCTAATGTAGATGGTTTACGTAATTTAATTCTCCAGGACGCTCACAGTTCGCGGTACTCCATACATCCAGGTGCTGCAAAGATGTATCAGGATTTGAGGCAGCACTATTGGTGGAGGCAAATGAAGAAAGATATAGTTGGATTTGTAGCTTGGTGTTTAAATTATCAACAGGTGAAGTACGAGCATCAGAGACTGGGCGTATTGCTTCAGAGACTTGAAATTCCGGAGTGGAAGTGGGAGCGTATTACCATGGACATCGTAGTTGGGCTCCCATGGACTCTGAAAAAGTTTGATGTTGTTTGGGTGATTGTAGATCAGTTGACCAAGTCCGCGCATTTTATTCCAGTTGGTACTACTTATTCTTCGGAGCGGATGGCAGAGATTTATATCCGCAAGATTGTTCGCCTACATGGTGTGCCAGTATCCATCATTTCAGATCGGGGCACGCAGTTTACCTCACAATTTTGGAGGGCAGTACAATGAGAATTAGGTACACAAGTTTAGCTAAGTACATCATTTTACCCTCAGACGGACGAACAGTCCGAGCGTACTATTCAGATATTGGAAGATATGCTACGCGCTTGTGTTATAGATTCTGGAGGTTCTTGGGATCAATTTCTGCCACTGACAGAGTTTTCTTACAATAATAGCTACCAATTGAGCATTCAAATGGCTCAGTATAAGTCTTTATATGGGAGACAGCGTCGGTCTCCGGTGGGTTGGTTTGAGCCAGGTGAGACTAGGCTATCGGGTATTGATTTGGTTCAGGATGATCTGGAGAAGGTTAAATTAATTCAGGAGTGACTTCGCACGATGCGGTCTAGACAGAAGAGTTATGCAAACCGGAAGGTCTGTGATGTTGCTTACATGGTTGGGGAGAAGGTTCTACTCAAGATTTCGCCCATGAAGGGTATGTTGAGGTTCGGGAAGAAGGGCAAGTTGAGCCCTCGGTATATTGGGCCATTTGAGGTGCGTAAGAAGATTGGAGATGTGGCTTATGAACTTTCTTTGCCGCCTAGTCTATCGAGTGTCCATCCAGTGTTTCATGTATCTATGCTTCGGAAGTATGTCGGGGATCCGTCTCATGTTTTGGATTTCAGCATAGTGCAGTTAGATGGTAATTTGACTTATGATGTGGAGCCGATGGCCATTTTAGACCGGCAAGTTTGAAAGTTGAGATCAAAGAACATAACTTCAGTGAAAGTGCAGTGGAGAGGCCAGCCAGTCGGAGAAGCTACTTGGGAGACTGAGCGGGATATGCAGAGCAATTATCCACACCTTTTTGAGATTCCATGTATAATTCTAAACCCGTTCGGGGACGAACGTTTGTTTAAGAGGGGGAGAATGTAATGACTCGGCCAGTCGTTTCGAGTATTACAACCCCATTTTTCCATTTACTGCTCAAATTGTGCTTACGGTTGTTATTTGACTTGTCGGGGTAATTAGTTCGGGTCCGGTGAGGTTTTGGAATGATTTGGAACACTTAGTTTCAAGGTTTAGAACTTAAGTTGAAAAGATTGACCGGATATTGACTTATGTGTAACGACCCCAGAAAATTTTTGGTAGAAATATGCATTTCTACGGTCCACTTTGTGGCCGCAGAATCACTCTGCATGCCGCATAATGGGCAGAAGCTGGGCATGTGTGGGTGCAAATCTACGGTTGATTATACGTCCACAGAACTGTTTTACAGTGCATTATGCGACTGCAGAACAGTCATGCGGTCCGCATAGTGATCGCATACCTGGGCAGAAGACGCCTAGTTTCGAGGGTCTATTTTCGCAGCCATTTCGTGGCCTGTGCCGAAGCTTTATTTTCTGATTTTTATAACCCGACCCTATTTTGATAGTTAGCTTTGGGGCTTATTTTGAAGGCAAAAATCTGATATTTTAGAGAGAAGTGAGAGTGTTCAATAGAGAGGAAGAAGCCCAAGTGCTTTGTCCATCAAGATCTTGTTCAAGCTTTGAAATCCAACAAGAAATATCACAAGATCTTCACCCAAGAGGTAAGGTTCTAACCCTAGTCATCAATTTCGAGTTTGGATAAATATGGATGATTGGGAGTATGATTCTTGGGTGTGAGAGTATTATTTATACATACACGTACCAATAAGGTTTGTGGAATAATTGTTGAGTTCAAATGGGTAAAGATTGGGTTGAAAATGGTAGAAATCTTCAAAGACTTTAATTGAAGATTTGAGGGTCGAGTTGATGTCGAAATTTGGTAAAATTTATATGGTTGGACTCATGGTTGGATGGACGTTCATAGTCTGTAATATTTATCGGGTTCGAGACTTGGGCCCCACAGGCAATTTTTGAGTACAATTTTGGATTTTGTTGGAAAATTTGTATTTTCATATGGAATTAATTCCTATAATTCGTATTGACTGAATCAAATTCATTGTGACTAGATTCGAGGCATTCGGAGGCCGATTCGCGAGGCAAGGGCATAGCAGAATAAAGGATTTCACGGTTTGAGGTAAGTAACAGTTCGAAATTTGGTCCTGAGGGTAACCCCCAGATTTTATGTTATGTGATCGGTTTTGAAGTGACGCACATGCTAGGTGACGGGCGTGTGGGCATGCACTGTAGGAATTGTGACTTGGTCAAATTCCATGGAACTGTGTAGTTGAATAATCTGTTATTATCTGTACATTCTCCATGTAGTAGAGAAATTGAACCACAAATCATGTTTAGATTGTGTGTTGGCACTATAGGGACCCACAGAGGTTGTGTACATGTTGAATTATCTGCTAAATTATTGCTTTGTACTCAGTCACAATTTACTTGTTTATTTTATCTCAGTCTTTATTGTTCATTATTGATGCATCATATCATTGTTGTTTGGGCTGATTTTCATGATTATTGAGAGCCCAAGATACTGGAGAGATTTATGACTGAGTGAGGCTGAGGGCCTGATTGTGAGATATTATACTATAGCATGTGAGTTATCCGTGCAGCACGTGAGTTGTCCGTGCAGATCCAGATATTATACTATAGCATGTGAGTTGTCCGTGTAGATCCAGATATTATACTATAGCACATGAGTTATTCGTGCGGATCCAGATATTGATACTATAGCACATGAATTGTCCGTGCGGATTATAGCACTTGGGCTGAAGGAGCCCCTCTAGAGTCTGTACACTCCCTTAGTGAGCGCAGGTACCTACTAGTACGAGTGCTGAGTGAATGGAATGGCTGAGTGACTGCGGTCCTAAGAGGATGCATTTGATTTCATTATTGTTGCACTTCAGTTGTCATCTATCATTGTTTTGGAAATTTCTGAAAAATATTATCTTATGTTTCAGTTGAACTTGACATGAAATTACTATTTGGGCCTTAATTGTTGAACTTGAAAGCATGCCTACTTCACTATGTTGAAATTGTTGTAATTGGACTTAGTTGTGAAGCTCGTCACTACTTTCAGTTCTTTATTTAGTATTGTTACTTGTTGAGTTGGTTGTACTCATACTACACCCTGCACCTCGTGTGCAGATCAAGGTGCTTCCAGATATGGCGACTGTTAGATCCTAGAGTATTATCAATTGGAGACTATCGAGGTAGTTTCTTGGCGTCCGCTGACCTTGACTCTCTTCCTTTCAGTTATTGTACTGTTCTATAGTTTTAGATAGTATTTTTATCAGTCAGAATTTGTTATCATTTAGATGGTTATGTACTTAGTGACACCGGATTTTGGGAGTGTTGTGTTTTTGAAATTGTGAGGTTTTCTATTGAATACAAATATTATGTTTTCAAACATAAAAGAAATTGTAGTTTATTGAGGTTACCGGCTTGCCTAGTATTGAGATAGGCGCCATCACGATAGGGTAGGATTTTGGATCATGACATCATGCACTTATGATACTTTCCACTGATATAGAGAGAGTGCGGAGGATTGTTGTGGGTTTGCACTCTGGTATCCAAGCCATTATGGCCCGAGAGGTTGATATGAGGACCTCTCACGAGCTGGTTGTGGAGATACCTCGGAGGATCGAGGGTGTTCGTCAGCAGAGCCGGGAGCAGTTGCCGAGGGACAAGCGATTTCGATATTCTGGAGGGTTCAGTAGTGCTCCGTCTGGGGGTAGAGGTCAGTTTGTGAGGGATCAGTCTAGCATGCCCACATATCTAGCACCGCCGCCTTCTCGGGGTGCTCCAGTGCGGCCCTATTTCAGTGCCATTCCAGAGAGCTCTTACCGTCCACCAGCTATTTAGGGTTCCTCCAGTGGGTATTCAGTCCATCAGGGTCAGACTTCAGGTTAGCAATCCACTGTTCCGAGGGGTTGTTTTGAGTGCGGGGATCTTAGTCATGTGAGGAGATTCTGTCCCAAGCTTCGAGGCAAGGCAGCGCATCAAGGTCATCAGCCTATGATTACAGCACTAGCTGCCACACCAGCCATCCTAGAGGTGGAGGCCAGTCAGGTGGCGCTCCAGCTAAGTTCTATGATTTTCTATTCAGACCATATGCAGTAGCCTCAGATGCCGTGATCACAGGTATTATTTCTGTCTGCGGTAGGGATGCTTGGTACTATTTGATCCAGGGTCTACGTATTCATATGTTTCATCTCTGTTTGCTCATTTTCTTGGTGTTCCTCGTGAGTACTTGGGTACTCCTGTATATGTATCCACGCCAATGAGCGATTTTGTTGTTGTGGATCGGATCTATCAGTCATGTATCATGACTTTATGTGGTTTTGAGACTAGAGCAGAGCTTCTGTTGCTTGATAAGCTATGAGGTCATCCTAGGCATGGACTGGTTATCTCCATATCACGCCGTCCTTGATTGCCATGCTAAGACGGTTACCTTGGCAATGCCAGAGTTGCCTAGGTTGGAGTGGAAGGGTTCGTCTGTCAGTGCATCTAGTCGGGTTATCTCTTTCCTGAAGGCTCGACACATGGTCAAGAAGTGTTGTTTGGCTAATCTAGCTTATGTTCGGGATATGGATAGAGAGACTCTGGCTATTGATTCAGTGCCAGTGGTCTGGGAGTTCTCCGTTGTGTTTCTTTCTGATCTTCCAGGCATTCCACCAGATTGTGATACTTATTTCTATATTAACTTGGCCCCAGGTACCCAACCTATCTCTATTCCATCATACCGCATGGCTCCGAAAGAGTTGAAGGGGTTGAAAAAACAACTCGATGAGTTTCTACCAAAAGGGTTCATCAGACCGAGTGTGTTTCCTTGGGGTGCACCGGTGTTGTTCGTGAAGAAGAAGGATGGGACTATGAGGATGTGCATTGATTACCTCCAGTTGAACAAAGTTACCATTAAGAACAAGTACTCGTTGCTGCATATTGATGATTTATTTGACCAGTTGTAGGGTACCAGGGTGTTCTCTAAGATTGACTTGAGTTTGGGGTGTCATCACTTGAAGATTCGTGATTCGGATGTTCCGAAGACGGCTTTCCGGACTAGATATAGACACTATGAGTTTCTAGTGATGGCCTTTGGTTTGACTAACGCCCCGGTAGCGTTTATAGATTTGATGAACCGGGTGTTTAAGCCATATATTGACTAGTTTGTCATTGTCTTCATTGATGACATATTGATTTACTCACGTAGCATGGAGGAGCACGAGTAACATTTGAGAGTGGTGCTTCAGACCTTACGGGAACAGAAGCTATATGTTAAGTTCTCCAAGTATGAATTCTGGTTGGATTATGTGGCATTCCTAGGGCATGTTGTATCATGCGAGGGTATTAAGGTAGATCCCAGGAAGATCGAGGCAGTTCCGAGTTGGCCTCATCCCACCATAGCGACCGAGATCAGGAGCTTTTTGGGGTTAGCAGGTTATTATTATCGATTTGTGGAGGGTTTCTCATCTATTGCAGCACATTTGACTAGATTGACCCAGAAGGGTGCTCCATTCTGATGTTCCGATGATTGCGAGGCGAGCTTTTAGAAGCTCAAGACCGTATTGACTACAACACCAGTGTTAGTATTGCCTTCCCGTTCAAGGATGTATTTTGTGCATTGCGACGCTTCACGCGTTGACTTGGATTGTGTATTGATGCAGGATGGGTAATTTATTGCATATGCTTTACTTCAGCTGAAGCCCCACGAGAAGAATTATCCCGTACACAATTTGGAGTTAGCCTCGATAGTTCATGCTCTCAAGATCTGGAGGTATTATCTTTATGGGGTGTTCTGTGAGGTTTACACCGATCATTGTAGCTTGAAGCATTTGTTCAATCATAGGGATCTCAATTTGAGGCAGCGCAGGTGGCTTGAATTACTAAAGGATTATGATATTACCATCTTTTATCATCCGAGCAAGGTGAATGTGGTTTCGGATGCCTTGAGCAGAAAGGCGGAGAGTATGGGTAGTTTGGCATTCATTTCAGTAGAGGAGAGGCCCTTAACTTTGGACATTCAGTCCTTGTCTAAAAGACTTGTGAGGTTGGATATTTCAGAGCCCAGTCGAGTTTTTGCATGCATCGTCGCTTAGTCTTCATTATTCAATAAGATCAAGGCTCGTTAGTTTGACGATCCGCACTTGTTGGGTCTCAGAGAGATGATACTACAGGGTGGTGCTAAGAAGGTTGCTATCGGTGATGATGGTTTTCTACGACTCTAGGATCGTCTATGGGTCCCTAAAGTATATGGGTTGAGGGAAAAGATTCTAGCTGAGGCACACAGTTCTCTGTATTATATTCATCTAGGTGCTACAAAGATGTATCGCGACTTGAGGCAGTACTATTGGTGGCGGCGGATGAAGAAGGACATAGTTGAGTACGTAGCGAGGTGCCTAAATTGCCAGCATGTTAAGTATGAGCATCAGAGGCCAGGTGGCCTATTCCATTAGATGGTTATACCTGAGTAGAAATGGGAGTGCATCACTATGCACTTCATAGTCGGGTTGCCACAGACCTTGAGGAAGTTTGATACAGTTTTGGTCATTGTCGATAGGTTGACCAAGTCGGCACACTTCATTCCGGTTGTGACTACGTATTCTTCAGAGAGATCGGCCCAGATTTACATTCAGGAGATTGTTCGGTTGCATGGTGTGCCTGTTTCTATCATATCAAATAGAGGCCCTCAGTTTACTTTGCATTTCTGGAGGGCATTAAAGAGTTATTTGGGGAAAAGAGTTATTTGGGGACCCGAGTAGAGCTCAACACAACCTTTCATCAGCAGACCGACGAGCAGTTGGAGTGGACGGTTCAGATCTTGGAGGACATGCTCAGAGCATGTGTGATTGACTTTAGAGGGCAAATGGATCGATTCTTGCCTTTGGTCGAGTTTTCTTATAACAACAGTTATCAGTCCAACATCGAGAAAGATCCATTTGAGGCTTTGTATGGTTGGGGATGTCGTTCGCTCATCAGATGGTTTGAGCCCGGCGCGACTAGGTTATATGGTACTGATTTAGTAAAGGATGCGTTGGAGAAAGTGAAGCTGATTCAGGAGTCACTTTGCACTGCACATTCCAGACAGAAGAGTTACGTGGATCAAAAGGCGCTTGATTTATCATTTATGGTAGGCGAGAAGGTTCTCTTGAAAGTCTCTCTGATGAAGGGAATCATGAGGTTCGGAAAGAAGGGAAAGTTGAGCCTAAGGTTTATAGGCCCATTCAAGGTGTTGAGGCGAGTTGGGGAGGTTGCTTTTGTGCTTGCTTTGCCTCCCAGTTTATCAAGAGTTCATCCGGTTTTCCATGTGTCTATGCTTCGGAAGTACCATGCCGACATGTCGCATGTGTTATACTATAACACGGTTCAGCTAGATGAAAGCCTGAGTTATGAGGAGGAGCCAGTTGCCATTATTGACAGGCAAGTTTGCCAGTTGAGGTCTAAGAAGATTTCTGCGAAAAAGGTTCAGTGGAGGGGTCAACCAGTCGAGGAGGCGACTTGGGAGACCGAGGAGGACATGCGGAGCAGATATCCATACTTATTCGGCACTCTAGGTACGATTCTAGACCCGTTCGAGGATGAACGTTTGTTTAAGAGGTGGAGAATATACCAACCTGATCGGTCATTTTACTTTCTAGATCCCCATTCCCCTAGACTCTCCGTATGTGCTTTTACTGTTTTATGACTTGCGGGGATAGTTAGTTCGGGTTTAGAAGGGTTCGGGTTGAAATCGGAACACTTAGTTCCTTAATATTGGCTTAAATTGGTTAAGTTTGACTTGAGTCAACGTTTTGAGTAAAAGACCTCGTAACGGGGATTTGACGGTCCCAATAGGTTTGTATAATGATTTTGGACTTGGGAGTATGTTCGGATCGGGTTTTGGATGACCCGGGCGTGTTTCGGTGCTTAATATTGAAAGTTGGCGCATTGAAGGTTTTCGAAGTCTTTAAATTTGGTTTGAAGTAGGATTTGGTGTTATCAAGGTCCGATTGGGATTCCGAGTCTATGAATAGTTCTGTATTGTGATTTGTGACCTGCACGCAAAATTTGGCATCATTTCGAGTTGATTTGATAGGAATCAGACCCGCGAAAGAGTTTCTAGAAGTTTTTGAGTTTCATAATTCGATTCATGCATTTTGGCGTCCGATTCGTATTTCTAGATGTTATTTTGGTATTTCTAGTATGCGAGCGGGTCCTTATTATGTTTCTGGATGTGTAAGAGTATTTGGTCGGGGTCACGGGGCCCCCGGATGCAAAACGGATTGGAAATAGACTCATAATTTGACTTAGGGGAGTTGTTGGTGTTCCAGTTCTGGTGCGTTCGCACCTGCGAGGTTTTAGACGCAGGTGCGACCATGCAAAAGCGGACCATCGATCTCAGAAGAGGACTAGAGCAGACTGTCCAGTGGTGACAGAAGCATAGGTTTTACCGCACTTGTGAGCTCGCATGTGCAAGGAAGATGGTCGCAGGTGCGGGCTAGGCCAAAGAGGCTAGGGATCGCAGGAGCGAGCAACCTTCCGGAGACGCGTGTGCGCAGATGCGGACCAACTCCATAGAAGTGAAAGCGCAGGCACGCATTCTTCTCCATAGAAGCGTACTTGGCCAAGCTGGGCGAGGCCCGCACCTACAGTGGATTTTCCGCAGGTGCGACCCAAGGTACGCAAAAGCGGAATCGTTGGAGGCAATGAGGGCTTTTAATGTCGGGACTTAGGCTATTTTGGTTCATTTCTTTCACTTCTTGGACGATTTTAGAGCTCTTTGAAGAGTGGTTTTCACCTAGCACTTTGAGGCAAGTAATTTCTATACGAAATGAGTTTAATACGTGCATTTTGGGTAGATTCTTAACACATAAATTGTAGAAATTATGGGTTTAGTTGAAAAACCCAGATTTTGATAAAAATGGGATCTAACCACGAAAATAATTATGGAATTGGGTAGAAATTATATATTTGAGTTCGTGAGGTTATGGCTAATATTTATCTTCAAATATTTTCGAAATCCGGGCACGTGGGCCCGGGGGTAAATTTTAGGCATCTTTCAATTTGGGTTGCGTAATTACTCTAATAGATAAATTATGAACTTGTGAATGTATATTGATTGATTTGTATAATATTTGACTAGTTTCGGATTGTTCGGCACCAAGTTGAGGCTTTAGAGTGTATTTGTGGATCAAAAAGTGAGCTTTGAGACAAGGTAAGTCTCTTGCCTTACCTTGTAAGAGGGAATTTACACCATAGGTATTTTAAATTACTATTTGCTTCTAATTGTGGGGGTTACGTACACACGAGGTGACGAGAGTCCATGCGTAGCTACTAATCATGCTTAAGTCCGGGTAGATTTAGGACCCAAATCATGCAATACTTGTATTGTTTGCACTCTACTTATTAATTTAAGTGTCTAAATTATATTGAAACTTGATAAAGGATTTGTAAAGACCGAATTTCACTTACTTTAAGTTTTGGCGGGTTACTTGACCGTTAATAGAAATTGTACTTCCTTGTGTATTAGTCTTGTAATAGCTTTTAAATCGGATGTTCATAAAGTATTCTCTTTTCTTGTGGAGTGGGTCGAACGCCTTGACAGTATAATAGATGCATCTATGGTTCGTGCCGCTCGACCCTTGGCAGTGTACACATTATTCTTGATCGAGTTGTACGACCTCGACATAAATCGTGTGTGATAGTGCTTGGAGCCCGAATACACTTGATATTATTTTTATGACATGAGAGATTTTAATTTATTTAATGGCCTGAAATTGTTGAAGTTAGTAGGTGTCAATTGGAGATTTTTAAATTTACTATCAGTTAAATAACCGTTTATTCACTGCTGGTTATTGTGTTATTATTATTATTCATGTATTCCATGCCTATTTAGAATTTCTGTATTTTTACTATTGGCTCGTAGTAAGTGTTGATGTCGATTCCTCATCACTACTTCTTCGAGGTTAGACTGGATACTTACTGGGTACATATTGTTTATGTACCCATGCAACACTTCTACACTAATCGTGCAAGATCTCAGGCAGGTGCATCTGGTGTTCATTCAGGCGCGCACCCCCATTATCTTGAGGCATAGTGAGTTGCTCTCTGAGTCTTTTCTGCAGCACCCGCAGTCCCTCTCTTTTGTATTTACTTTCTGTCTATCTCATTTTAGACAGTAGCATAGGTATTTTGTATATTCTACTAGTTGCTCATACACTTGTGATACCGGGTCTTGGGAATATGCTAGTAGACACTTTATGGCTTTTGAGTATTTATTTCATCGTATATGCTCTTTTATTAGTTTACGCTTTACTTTATTAAATTTTTCACTTCTCATTTACTTAATAGATAAAAAATCAACTACTTTGAAATTATTAAGAAGAATAACTACATGGCTAGTTCACCGTTGGCTTGCCTAGCGACGACGTTGGGCGTCATCACGCCTATAGGAGAAATTGGGTCGTGACAAAGGTCACAGCTCGCCCAGCCCAAACTCGCTTCTGCGGCTCATAGGTCGCTTCTATGGTGCCGCACCTGCGGCACAAAGTGCGCAGGTGCGATTGCACCAGAACCTCACATAGGTAAAAATTCTTCGAAGTCTAAAAAATGATTCCGGACTCATTCTGAATCACATCCGGGTCCCTAGGACTCCGTCCAAACATACCATCAAGTCCCAAATCACATAACGGGCCTACTTGAGGCTTAAAATCACATCAAACAATACCAAATTTACGATTCGCAACCCAATCCAAACCTACTGAATCCATGAACATTCAACTTTCAAAACTAATGTCGATTCATACCAAACCAATTCCGATTGACCTCAAATTTTGCACACAAGTCACAAATAACACAACAGACTTATTCCAACTTCCAAAATCGAAATTCGACCCCGATATCAATAAAGTCAACTCTTTATCAAACTTCTCAACCTTCCAACCTTTAATTTTCTAACTTTCGCCAATTGAAGTCAAACCGACCTACAGACCTCCAAATCAATATACGGACATACGCCTAAGTCCAAAATCACCATATGAAACTATCGGAACCATCAAAACCTCATTCCGGAGTCGTCTACATAAAAGTCAAACTCTGGTTAACTCTTTCAACTTAAGCTTCCAACTTTGAGACTAAGTGTCCCAATTCACTCTGAAACTCGTCCGAAACTAAATCAATCACTCCGGCGAGTCACATAACCACAATATAACATAGAGGAGGTAATAAATAGGGAAACGGGGCTAAAATACTCAAAACGACCGACCGAGTTGTTACATCCTCCCCTCTTAAGACAATAAACTTTCAAAATCTTTTATTGAAGTTTAAATATTTATTAGTTCAAACTCATGAATTGTTTCTCAAGTTTAAAATGTATAGTTCAAGCTCCAGAATTTATTTTCCGAAGTTAGAGAAATCATTTTACGTATATCTTCATCTATCTTGCAATCATGACTCTATATATATATATATATATATATATATATATATATATATATATATATATAGCCAGCATCCTTGATTGTAGTAGCTTTAGCATATTGCTATTGTTATCCATAGTAATTAGCCAAGGATTGTCATCAATTGAATCTTCTTTATTAGAAAATTAGACTGTTCCCAAGTAAAATTTATGCACACTACACACAGTGGAATCCCAGTAACACGTACGGCTACACGAGGAAAGCTTCCTTCATAGCGATAAAATTTGTTCAGAATATATTTAAGGTCATGAGTTCGACTTAAAAAACTATTACTCCCTCCCGTTCTAATTTATGTGAATCTATTTTATTTTTGGTCCGTTTTAAAACGAATGACCAATTTCTAAATTTGAAAATAATTTTGTTTAAACTTACAATTCTACCCTTAATGAGAAGCTTTTATAACCACATAAATACTATGGGCTACTATTTGAATCGTTTAAGACCATAAATTTTAAAAGTTTTTAATTTTGTCTAGTTAAACAGGTTCAAATAAATTGAATCGGAGGGAGGGAGTAACATTTTAGCATTCGAAATCGTTTCATCCAAAAGCTTCTCTTTTGTTTCCTCTCTCTCGTTCCAATGGCCCCCACTGCATTAAGAGTCATCTTTAATGGAATATAAGTTGAAGTCACATGGAACTAAGTAAAAAAAATATCGTTGATATTTGGGAGATAGTGAAAAGTAAAAAGAAGCTTCAAACTTGAATGAGACATCGAGACCCTAATATCATTTATGTTTAGAACATGTTTCAATTTCTAACATACCTAACAATGAATCTTTTATGCCTAGTTGTTCATATTTACTTATTCATTAAGTATTTTTCACGTTTTTTAAGAATTAATAAATAAAATTATAATTTATCATGATATACATATTAATTGATGTATAATTTTAATGAATTTGAAAAATAGTTTGGAATGAGTAATTAATGCTAAGAGTAAAATAAGATAAATAAATTATTTTTCTCTTGATATGCTAAAGTGGATAAATAAAATTGAAAATCTAATTTTGGAACAGTTAAGAAGTAAAAGTGAACGGATGGAATATTAGAGCTTGTTTGGATGGGCTTAAAAGCTGGTTTGACCAGCTTTTAAGCAGTTTTTAACTTGTGAAAGTGTTAGGCAACCAAAAAATGGGCTTAAAAAAGTTAAAATCTGCTTTAAAAAAGTCAAAACCAATAAGTTGAAAAATTCAGCTTTTTCTAAATTGGCTTAAAAGCCATATTGCTTTGACCAAAGATATTACATTCTTATCCCTTATAATTTTTCTTAATCCCAAAATTATCTCTAAGTAAAAACCCTACAACATACTATTTTTTTCCTCATTCTCCAATATTTGTCAATTTCTTGAAGTTCTTAACGTGAAGCAAACAATAGTTTTTTAAATAATATTTGATACATTCCAATATTTTGTAAATATTGTTCTATTGGCTTCTTTTTTTGGTTCCATAACATTTAATATTTTTGGTCGTTGAATCCTTCCTTTTTTTTTAATTGGTGTAACTATATTCTAAAATCAAATCATTCAATGAATTTACGTGTTACCCCTGAGTTACCCCTGAATTTGAAGCTATGAACGGAAAATATAATATTATGGTCATCATCTTCTTTATAATGTTAACAACTTTAAGGATATTTCAGTCATTTTAACAAGAAAAAGTGCTTACCAACACTTGTTTACCAAACATTTTAGCTTGTTTTAAGTTTCAATACTTTTATCCAAATACGTAACTGCTTATTTATAAAATAAGTTCTAGCACTTATAAGGTGCTTTTAAGCACTTAACTTAAAAACTATTTTTTTAAGCCAATCCAAATGGGCTCTTACTTATTACTCCTTCTGTCTCATATTATCAGCCATGATTACTAAAAATAATTATCTCAAATTATTTGTCACTTTAGAAATTCAAGACAAAATTGATTATCTTTTTTCTTTTTTACCCTTAGAAATAATTATCCTTGAAGACTACAAGCACCTTAACTATGGATAACTTTATTCAAATAGAAAACTTAAATATTAAGACATGTATAAGGATAAGCAGTCAAAATCCTATTCTAATTAATTTTTGAGAAAACTACCCTCTATAGCCCCTCAAAATTTTAATAGCCCATATTTTTTACCATTGATACGAAATGGCCCTTCGGCCCAAACATATTGCGTCTAGTATCCCGAAATGTCTATTTTGTATATTTTTTGTATAGTGAGAGTCTATTTTGTATATTTTTTGTATAGTGACAGTCATATATATATATATATATATATATATATATATATATATATATATATATATATATATATATATATATATATATATATATATATATATATATATATATTGTATAGTGACAGTCTATTTAGTAGTATATTTTTGTATAGTGACAGTCTATTTAGTTTATTTTTTGTATAATGACATTCTATTTATGTATAAATTTTGTATAGTGACACTCTATTATATATAAATTGTATAGTGACACTCTATTTTGTATAATTTTTGTATAGTGACAGTCTATTTTGTATATATTTTAACTTTATGCATAGTTATCTCATCTTATCTTCCTCTCATTGAGAGACCAGCCACCGGGGTCCATGACCTCACAGTCGCCGAAAATGGTAACAAGATCGCCAGAGTTTTAAATTTTCAGCCAAAGATCTTCAAAATATTGACATCATATTCACAGAAACTATAAGAGAAAATCAGAGAAAGAAGATAAGGTCATGAGAGTCGTGGTTGGCGGAGTTGCTTCTTCTGTGGTCACCGGCATATAGGGTCGAGGCTAACGTCAAGATCTATCGATTCATGTGGATATTGAATGGTGGTGATGGCTGAAACTCCGTGAAATTCAAAAGAAATAAAAGGGCCTAAGGTTTCGGATTTGGGATTTTAAGAGATTGATGAGGATTTAAAAGATTTGGTTTGTAGATATGGAAAGAGGAGGAGGAAATGAGAATGGGGATATAATTTTTGTGGGGTTTGGCGGTGGCCGATGGAAGCGGGTGATGGAGCTAAGGCGATGTTGTCGTGGGGAGAGAGGGCAGCGAGAAAGAGGGAGAGGAGGAGAGAGAAGAGATTAGGGTTTGGGGTTTGAGAAATGAAGAAAAACTCAGATTCAATTTGGACTATTCGCCGCCGACGAAACAGATCTTGTGGCTAGCCACTAGAATTAATTTTAGGCTATAAATTGTATATTGCAATTTTGGGCTACCGGGTGATATATATTTGAGCCATTTTGCTCTTAATTTTTCTTAAAAGGGCGTGTATAAGAAAATCATGACAAATAATATGAAACGGAAGGAGTATTTTTTTGGTGTCTAATATTCGTATTAATTAGAACTTAAGTCGTATTTAACTTATTAAAAAGGAAAGCATTCGCTCCCAAAACTTTTTTATTTAAAAAAAATATTTCGAAGAAATCTTATCCCTTCCAAAAAATAAAACCTCAATGGTAAATCTTTTTCCACTCTGTTCCTTATTATTTAAGTCAACATTGTCTGCCAGAAGAAGAAACAAGAAAACCTTGCTGCTATTATGATCAACAGACACAACGTACTAGTATTTGCTTGTGAAACCCTAAGAAGATCTTTAAAATCTTTGTTGGTGTCCTTTTATATATCCCATGAGTGACAGTTGGTAGTCTTTCGACCCTTGGAGAATTTTTATGACCATGCTATGTTACATTATAATGAGTGCCATGCATTGATATTGTAAAGAATTTGATTTTATCAAATTAGATTAACTTATAGTATACAATAATAAGCGACTTCTTATTAAGTCTGATATGACCCTAATATAATCAGTTAAATTGTGTAGTGTAATTTTTTAAAATTTTATCGGTACATATAACTCGTTACATTAAGTTCTCAATGATGCAAATATATAGCCGAAGTTCATTATTAAACTCGTTATAATAAAGTAAGAAGTTGTTATTATTAAATTGGGTGCGTAAGTTGAATGATGCAATTGATACGTGCTTGGACAGTAACGCATAGAAGGAATAAATGAGTCAGGACAAGTGTACATTCAAACAATGGCTAGTCGGTTATATAGTAGTAATAATATTGGCTTTTGCTTAGCTATGTGCGCGGTGCATTATTTTTTGGACCTAGTTATTTAATCTTTCATTTAGAAAAAAAAATGTATAATAAAATTACTATGTAATAAGTTTGTCAATTTCAAGTAGGGTTATGCTAGAGTGATAAGTATTCCTTCATCTTTAATCAGATGACTTGGGTATGGAGACTTTCCAATACAAATTCGGATTTAATCTGACTCCAATGTGGATACCGAACATCGGGTGTGAAACCAAAAAAAATAAAATTTGTCAATTACTCTTCCCTTTTTATATACTTCATTTTCCTATTGCTTATATCTAAACCATCCCGATCGCAAAAACTTTTATATATTTGGCTTATTTTTAGGGCAAATTACATATTTGGTCAATCGATAAAATAATTATATTTATTAGTCAATATACAAAAAAATATATGAAATCGGAGGTCTTGATGTTTTTAGTCGAATTCCTGCAATGAGTTAGCGTCCAATGAACGTATATAGATGATAGACAGGATAGAATCATACCTTAACAGTAATATCATTTGAGAAGTAATATGTTCCAATTGTTTGGTAGTGGTTATCCATCCATTGCCCCAAGTTTATAAGATCCTTTCCCGACAATATCGAGGACTCGATAGGGTCCTTCTTAATTTGGGCCGAGCTTTCCTTCATTAGGATCTCAAGTGTTGACGGTGACCTTCCTTAGGACCAAGTCCCCGGTCTTGAAATGGCGGAGATTGGTTCTTCTGTTGTAGTACCTTTCGATTCGTTGTTTTTGTGCAGCCATTCGAATCAATGTCGTTTCTCGTTTTTCGTCTAATAATTCGAGGCTAGTATTCATTGCCTCGTAGTTCGATTCTTCCGACGCATGTCGAAACCTTGCTCTTGGTTCCCCGACTTCGACCGAAATTAAAGTTTCGGAGCCATACACTAGGAAAAATGGAGTTGCTCATGTACTGGATTTAGATGTTGTCCGATATGCCCAAAGGACTTCGGTCAAAATTTCTCTCCACTTTTCTTTAGCTTCGTTCAATCGTTTCTTCATATTTTGGATGATAGTCTTGTTCGTTGATTCGGCCTATCCGTTCCCACTAGAATGATATGGTGTTGATAGTAACCTTTCTATTTTATGGTCTTCGAGAAATTTTGTCGCTTTACCGCTGATAAATTTCTTACCATTGTCACATGTTATTTCTGCTATTATACCAAATCTACACACGATGTGATCCCAGATGAAATCTATAACCTCTTTCTCTCTTACTTTTTCGAACGCCTGTGCTTCAACCCATTTAGAAAAATAGTCAGTCATAAACAAAATGAATTTAGCTTTACCTGGGGCGGATGGTAGAGGGCCGACGATATCCATTCCCCATTTCATAAATGGCCATGGAGAAATGACTGAATGAAGCTGCTCTCCGGGTTGATGGATCATTGGTGCAAACCTTTGACATTTATCGCATTTTCGAACGAACTCCTTAGTGTCCTTTTCCATGCAATCCCAGTAGTATCCTGCTCTAATGATTTTGTGAATTAGTGGTTCGGCGCCGGAGTGGTTTCCACAAGTGCCTTCATGGACCTCCTGTAAAACATAATCGGTGTCCCCTGGCCCTAAGCACACTGTTAGTGGTCCGTCGAACGTCCTTCTGTATAATGTTCCATCTTCAACCAATGCGAATCGAGCAACTTTGTTCGTAGAACTCTAGATTCTTTAGAGTCCGATGAGAGTTTTCCGTTTTTTAAGTATTCAAAGTACTTGTTCCTCCAATCCCAGGTTAATCTTGTGGAATTTATTTCGGCGTTCCCTCCCTCGATTATAGATCTCGAGAGTTGAACAACAGTTCCCGAGTCGATCTTATCCTCTTCGACCGACGACCCCAGATTTGCGAGTGCGTAGGCCTCACTGTTTTGTTCTCGAGGTACATGTTGTAGGGTCCATTCTTTGAAACTGTGTAGAGTTATCTGTAGTTTGTCCAAATACCTCTGCATCCTATCTTCTCGAACCTCAAAAGTTTTGTTCACTTGGTTTACCACTAGCAAAGAGTCACATTTGGCTTCGACGACTTCTGCTCCCAAGCTTTTAGCTAGCTCGAGACTTGCAATTATGGCCTCGTACTCGGCCTCATTGTTAGTTAATCTAGTAGTTTTGATGGATTGCCTAATAATGCCACATGTGGGAGGTTTTAGTACGATGCCAAACCCGGACTCCTTCACATTTGAAGCACCATCTGTGTAGAGGGTCCAAACCCCCGTCGACGTACCTGATTTTAACAAGAATTCCTTTTCAACTTCGGGTACGAGGGTTGGTGTGAAGTTGGCCACGAAGTCGGCTAGAATTTTGGACTTGATGGCCATCCTAGGCTGATATTCAATATCGTACCCACCGAGCTCGACGACCCATTTGTCCAGTCGGCCCGATAGCTCGGGCTTGTGCAAAATGTTTCGAAGTGGGTAAGTGGTTAAAACGCATACGGGGTGACATTGAAAGTATGGTCTTAACTTTATAGAGGCGCTTATCAATGCAAGCGCCAGTTTCTCTAAGTGTGGGTATCTAATCTCTACCTCTCCTAAGGTCCGACTTACATAATAAACAGGAAACTGCGTACCTTGCTCTTCTCGAACTAGGACACCACTCACCGCGATTTTCGATACCGCTAAGTATAGGTAAATCTTCTTACCTGCCTTCAGAGTGTGAAGTAATGGTGGGCTCGATAGGTACCGCTTCAGTTGTTCTAGTGCCTGTTGGCATTCCGGGGTCCAGGCGAAATCGTTCTTCTTTCTGAGTAGAGAGAAGAATCTGTAGCTTCGATCTGACAACCTTGAAATGAATCGGTCTAAGGCAGCTATCCGTCCGGTTAGCCTTTGAATTGCTTTCACACTATACACGACGGTGATGTATTCGATGGCTTTGATGTTGTCGGGGTTGATCTCGATCCTCATATCTGACACCATGAAGCCGAGGAACTTTCCCGATCCGACCCCGAAAGCATATTTTTCGGGGTTGATTTTCATGTTGTATTTTTTAAAATTTTGAATGTTTCCTGCAAATGAGCCAAATGGTCCTCTGCGCGCAGGGACTTAACTAGCATGTCATCAATGTAAACTTTCATTGATTTACCTATTTGTTCTTCGAACATTTTATTCACTAGGCGTTGGTACGTAGCCCCTGCATTTTTTAGCCCGAACGACATTACATTATAACAATAGCTTCCATACTTAGTGACAAACAAATTTTTTTATTGGTCCTCTGGGTCTATGCTAATTTGATTGTACCCGGAGTAGGAGTCAAGAAAAGTGAGGATCTCGTGGCCGGCCGTGGCGTCGATCAAGCGATCGATGCTAGGCAGTGGAAAAGAATCTTTGGGGCATGCTTTGTTTAGATCTTTATAATCTACACACATTCTAAGTTTGTTCCCTTTCTTAGGGACTACAACCACATTGGCCAACCATTCGGGATATTTCACTTCTCGAATTGACCATATTTTGAGAAGTTTAGTTACCTCATTTCTTACAAATACGTGATTCACCTCGGATTGGGGTCTTCTTTTTTGCTTCATCGGTTTGAACCTAGGGTCCAAGCTCAGCTGGTGCGTTGTTATCGATGGTGGGATCCCCGTCATGTCTAAATGGGACCAAGCAAAACAATCTATGTTATTAGTAAGAAATTGAACGAGTTTTTCCTTGAGTTCGAGGGTCAACCCCGTACCCAGGTATACCTTTTTCTCGGGCAGATGTTCGATTAATATAACCTTCTCCAGTTCTTCGATCGTCGACTTGGTGACGTCGGAGTCGTCGTGGACGATGAGAGCTCGAGGTGTCGAAAATCTTCCTTGTCATCTTCTATTTCCTATTTCACCGATTCGGTCAAGAATGGTCGTTGTGATTGCTTTTTGGTTCCTCGATTATTTTTTGTGCTCGACCTTTCTGAGGCCGACGACGTTGGTATCAGTGTTATCTCATCAACCGCAAATATTTCCTTCACAGCATGTTGTTCCCCGTACACTGTCTTCACAACGTCCGACGTATGAAATTTCATTACTTGGTGTAGAGTCGAAGGTACTGCCCTCATATTGTGGATTCATGGTCTTCCGAGTAGGGAATTGTACCTCATATCGCCTTCGATTACGTGGAACTTGGTGTTTTGAACATTTCCAGCCACATTTATGGGCAGGATAGTTTCCCCTTTAGTTGTTTTACTGGCCATATTGAAGCCATTTAAGACCCGAGCTGTGGGAATGACTTGATTCTGTAAATCGAGCTTCTCCACTACCCAAGATAGGATGATATTTGCAGAGCTACCTGGATCCACTAAGACGCGCTTAATTTGAATTTTATTTAATAGGACAAAAATTACCAGAGCGTCATTGTGAGGATGAGATATGCCTTCGACTTTTTCGATTCCGAATGATAAAGTGCCCTCGGGTGGATAACCTCGCGGTCGTTTTTCCCCTATGGCCAGTATCTTGCCGTATTTTAGAATGGGTTCCTGTGGAATATCGACCCCACCGACGATCATGTAAATGATATGCAAAGGTTCCTCCTGTTTATCCCTTTTGCCGGCGTCCCTTTCTCTGAAGTGATTCTTAGCTCGGTCACTGAGCAACTCTCGAAGGTGGCCCTCATTGAATAGACGGGCTACCTCTTCTCTCAACTGTCTGCATTCCTCGGTTATGTGGCCATGCGTACCGTGATACTTGCACATCGGATTCGGGTTCCTTTGGGAAGGGTCGGTTTGCATGGGTCGGGCCCACCTAGTATATTTGATTCTTTCGATCGCCGATACAATGCCCGATGCGTCGATGTTGAATTGTACTCTCATAGCCGAGGTGCCTCTATAGGATCGGCATATTTATCAAAGCCACTCTTGCTCATAAGCCCCCGAGAATTTTGTCCTCAATCACTTCTTCGATTGTTCCAAGCGTCATTGCGTGTTGAACCGTTGTTCATTCGATTTGCGATGTATCGTTGATATTGGTCTCTATTCGACCTTTGTTCTTTGTCGATCTCCCTTTGGTTTTTAATAGCTGTCATGTTCTGATGCATGGATTCAGACGGAGCTCCCAACTGGTCATCTTCGACCCTAATTTTTGACTGATATCGGTTGTATATATCCACCCAAGTTATTGCTGGATACTCGATCAAATTTTGCTTCAGCCGATGTGATGCTATTGAACTTTTCTCTTTCAACCCTTGGGTGAAAGCTTGGACGGCCCAATCGTCTGTTACCGGTGGCAATTCCATGCGTTCCATTTGAAATCGGAACACGAATTCCCTCAGCATTTCATTACCCTTTTGCTTTACTTTGAAGAGGTCTGATTTCCTTGTTGCAACCTTTATGGCACCAGCATGTGCCTTTACGAATGAATATGCTAACCTGGCAAAAAAATCGATGGAATTTGGCGGCAGATTGTGATACCAAATCATCGCTCCCTTCGAGAGGGTCTCCCCGAACTTTTGCAACAACACGGATTCGATCTCATCGTCTTCCAAATCGTTACCTTTGATGGCACATGTGTAAGAGGTGACGTGTTCGTTGGGATCGGTCGTACCGTTATATTTGGGAATTTCGGGCATACGGAATTTTTTGGGGATTTGTTTTGGGGCCGCACTCGAGGGAAAAGACTTTTGTATGAATTTTTTCGAATCCAGCCCTTTAATCATTGGTGGAGCTCTTGAGATCTGATCGACCCTGGAATTATATGTTTTTACTCTCTTGTCGTTGGTTTCGACTCGTTTTGTGAGTTCCTCGAGCAATTTAGTAATTTCGGGAGTGGTCCCCGATTCTTGCTCGTTTGACTTCACTATGGCAGGATCCGTTCTGGGGGGTGATTTCTCGAAGCGGTTTGGGCTCTGGCCTGCTTTGTATATGAGTTTGGCTCTACAACTGAGCTATCGCTACTTATTGGGCTTGTAACATCTCGAAGATCATACGTAAGCTGACTTCGATTTCCTCCACATTATGGGTGTCTCGAGCTACGGATCGAGTACCGCCCTGAATGCTTTTTTCCGGTTCGGAACGCTGGTTTGCCTCAAGAGCCACTTGCGAATTGACATCTAGCGGTACTTCGGCTCAAATTTCGGGTACTTCGATTCAAGCTTTAGTGCCATCGTTAAGTGTCCTTCCGGCCCCGGGTACCAAGTTGTTGGTTTCATATTGAAGGTCGGCTTCGTGGTCGATAAATAAAGTCATTGCTGATTCGAAGTTGTAAACTGGTGTGTATTGCAGATTTATATCAAACAACCACTGTTATCCTTAGCCCCATGGTGGGCGCCAAACTGTTTACCCGAAAAATCGAATAAAGTTAAATTTGAGTGTGGTTCTAGGGATATGTGATATAATTTGATGCAAACCGTATAGAGAAATAGTAACACCTATGTTCTTGACTATGAGAATGAGAATAGTGAGCAAGAAGAACGAATAAGAGAAAGTAAAACAAGAACAATGAGATATCTTTCAATATGAGAAGTAATCTTTTGTTACAGTGAGTGAGACTGCCTTATGCTTATAAGGATTCCCCCTTTTATAGTAGAGGGATCCTACTTTATTTATAAAAAAATATATATATAGTGGAGAACTCATGATGAATTGTCTCTTTCTCGATTCTCGCCAAGATTCTCTCCCTTAGTGCGGTTGTAACGGCTCTTGTCTGCGAGCTCGATACTGGCTCGAACTCGTTATTGGGTTGAGCCCTCGGCTTTGGTTTGAGTTCGACCTTCGGGGTGGGTGTAGTGCGTTTCCGACCACCCTCACGTTGCCTTGCGGGTCGATTTGGTCATGGGCTTGATAATGGTATCGAGCCGACTCCTCGATCAGTCTTGGAACTCGAAACTTGTTTGTAATGTCTTCGGAACTCATCCCAAAATCTCACTCCGGTCGCTTACCATTCGAACTCGATCGAACGTACGAGAGCCGAAATCTATTTCGATAGTATACAATAATTATTAAGTTAAAACTTTAATTAATAAGGATAAATAAGTTTTAAATCTAGTATAGCTAGTAACTCCAAAAACATTGCTGGAACAAATCGTCTTTTAGATTCTTTCTGAACTTAATTACGAAGAACTAAAAAAAGAATAAAGTCAAATCACAAAATGTACAAGTAGAGCCACATGTTAACATACTTTTTTTTGTGGCTATGGGCATTCGTTAGGTGTGTTTTCCAGATCAATTTATCTGGCAAGCTTAGGGCATAATCAGCCAGCAAAAATATGACAACATTGTGCCCCCAAATAATTTTAAAAACTAAAGATTTTATGTTATTCTAAAACAAAGTGATATCACTTTTTGTCCCTCTATTTGATTTTATTTAATGATTAGTGTTGAAAATGTTTAGTGATAAGATTAATAATTGTTAAACAACACCATTATCATTTGCCTTACCTAAAAGGATTCGCATATTAAAGGAATAAAAAAGCCCTAAGAGAAGGACAACCAGTAATTAACCTTAAATTAATCCACAGACCACTTAGCAGCACTTTTTTCAGACTAAAACAAGAATATAAGAATTATCTGTACTCCAAGATAAGTATAAATAAAGTAATGATGAGAAGTCTAACTGAACAATTTTCTGTAATGATATGTGATTCAATATAACAAAGAGACAAATCAAAATGGTTTGTATATTTTAATTCTTGCATTTCTTTGGTTTACTTCTATTTATGATTCGTTGAGTTTGAGATGTTTAAGTTTAGGATTTATGTTATATGCTCTAACAATCCAAAGTCACTATTTAAAATAACTGCACTATTAATATGATTGAATCTCTTATACTTAGCAAGTTATTAACCATCTATACTAGGTTATAAATAAATGTTCAATACATAAAATTACCTATAATTGCTTTTTAAGTAATTTGATTATGTCCTTATCAAAAAAAAAAAGAAAAAGTAATTTGATTATGTAATTGCCTTTAAATATAATGCTAATTTATCGAACTTTAATTCTTAAATTTACGGCCCAGAAAGTCGTGACGGCTGGTTACAATTTGTTTTCATCACGCCATTTAATATGTTTCGACTAGAAAACTCCAATGACATGACATGTCATTTAATTTGCTTCACTAATTCTGGTTCATTTGTGCTTTTCAGTTTTCTTGCCATAATTGTCTTTAGTCAAAATGTTGAATTTCGGACAATATTTCGAGCTTTTAATATGGCCTAATTTTACATTTATTGAACTAGGTAGCATTGACTGTTCTACTTTTTATGTTACTAGTATTTTGGTGTGTTGTGCGTGTATCCAATCTCTACTATTATAAGTTGCTTAAATAAGAAACTGAGAATTTTAGAAAATTTTATTTCTATTGCGAATTTAAACATTTGGAATAAAAAATTGAAAACGTGGAGAAGATATCTTATTATGCCACCGGGGAGACTTAAATGAAATAATAACTCTAACTTTTTGATAAAACACAAATATTCTTAAATTGTTAATTGTAGAGTTAACCAACCACCCCATCACCATCAATAATCATAACCGGTACCGCTCACCATTATAAGCTACCATCACGTACCATCACCTTCCTCAATTACCACCACCACCATCACCCACAACTATCATCCTCAACCATAATCGCTATCGCTAGCAATCATCACTAGTTATTATCCAGAACCATTACCATCACCAAAATCACCAGCAACCACCGCCTCTAGTTGACACTCACAAACACCTCTGCTAGCCATCACAATCACCAACTACCATATTAATATATAGTATTTTATTTGAATTTATGTTTATTATTTTTTAAATAAAAATAAATTCTATATATTAAGATGTGTATTTGTAACGACCCAATCGGCCGTTTTGAGCATTTGTATTCCGTACAATTGTTTGAAGTCTTGAGTAATTTCATATGATGTATTATGACTTGTGAATTGCCGGTTTGGTTTTTCAGGTGTTTCGGGATTGATCTGGAAGAATGATTCTCAACTAGGAAATTTTAAGTTGGAAGAGTTGATCAAGTTTGATTTTTGAGTATTTGACTTCTAATCGGAGTTTTGATAGTTTCGTTAGGTCCGGATGGTGATTTTGGACTTGACGTATTGTAACGACCCGACCGGTCGTTTTGAGTATTTACCCTTCACCCGGTAGTTTGGGGGCATGAGTAGCTCCGTATGATGTATTACGACTTGTGTGTATTGTCGGTTTCGGTTTTCGGGTGATTCAGAATTAGTTTGGAAGAATAAATTTCATTGTTGAAGCTTTAAGTTAGAAAAATTGACCAAGTTTGACTTTTGTGTGTCTGACCCTGGATCGAAGTTTTTATGATTCCGTTAGGTTCGGATGGTAATTTTAGACTTGGGCGTATGCCCGGATTGGCATTTGGATATTTCTAGAAGGTTTCGGCATATTTTGGCAAAAATTGGAAAGTTAGAAGTTTGGAAGGTTGAGAGGTTTGACCGGGAGTTGACTTTGTTGATATCGGGTCCGAATTTTAATTTCGGAAGTTGGTATAGCTTCATTGTGTCATTTGAGACTTGCATTTAAAATTCGACGTCATTCCGGGTTGATTTGATATGATTCGGCGCGAGTTGTAGAAGTTGAAAGTTTATTAAGTTCGATTTGAGGTGCGATTCATGGTTTTGATATTGGTTGATGTGATTTGAGGCCCCGTGCAGGTCCGCGTTATATTATGGAACTTGTTGGTATATTTCGACTGGGTCCCGGGGGCCTCGGGTGTGTTTCGGATGGGTACGGGCCATTTCTCCATGTTATTAGACTATTGTTTTGCTGGTGCCTGATTTCCTTGTTCGCGATCGCGAATTTCTAGTCGCGATCGCATAGGCTATTTTGTGACTGATCATTTTTCCTTCTTCGCATTCGCAGTGAGATGTCCACGATCGCATATGTGTGGGTTTTGCTTCATCACGTTCACATTTGTTGTTTCGTGATCGCGTAGTGGGCGACCATGCTGATGAGGCCAGGTTTATTGTTCTTCGCGTTCGCGTCATATGGTTCGCGATCATGTAAGCGGATGTCGCTGTGAACCACATTCGCATCCCTTGATTCGCGTTCGCGTAGTGCTTTTGTGGGGGCAGCGTTATTTCTTCTTAGAGATCGCATACGTTCTTTCGCGATCGCGTAGTGCATTTTTGGGCAGTAGTTGTTTCTTCTTTGTGATCGTATTTGTATTTCCGCGATCGCGATGTGCAAATTCCTGGGCAGTAGAATATTAATTCCCAATCGAGGGTTTTGTTCTATTTATCATCTTTTGAGCTAGAGACCTCGAATTTGAGCAAATTTTGAGGGGTTCTTCACCGGTTGGATTGGGGTAAGTGTTCTTCACCTAGAATTGACTATATTTCATGCTTCCATAATTGCTTTTACCATTAAATTTGTTAATTGAGTGAGAGAAAATGAGAATTTTTGTAAAATCTTTCAAAAATGTAAAATGAGGATTCGATAGGTGATTTGATATCGGAATTTGATAATCTTGGTATGGTTGGACTCGTATCGGAGTGGGTGTTCGGATTTTATGAATTTTGTCGGGTTCTGAGGTGCGGGCCCGGGGTTGACTTTTTGGGCTGACTTTTTAGTTTTCTTTAAAGATCGAAGCTTTATTACTCGGAATTGTTTTCTATGGTTTTTATTTATGATATGAAGTTATTTTGGCTATATTTGAGTCGTCCGAAGGTTGTTTCACACGAGAAGGTCATTTTAGAGTATCTGTTTAGCTTCTTTGAGGTAAGTATCTTATCTAATTTCTTTGTGTGGGAGAAACTACCCCATAGGATTCAAGTTGATTGTGCTATTTGTGTTATGTGAAAGTCGTGTACGCAAGGTGACAAGTGGGTACATGGGCTATATGTGATATTTGACCGCTTTAGGTTATCTAGACTCTTTCCATGTCTTAATTGAATTATCATAACGTGTTATGTCTCTCATTGTTAATCTACTCTTACATACTTTATTTGATGTTGTTAGCACTTATTGTACCCCTTACTTGTTATTTTGTCCTTACATGCTTTAGTTGAAATTATTGCCTTCCTTATTGTCTTGGTACCTTCCATGACTCTGTGCCTATTTGCTACTTGTCTTAACTATTTTACTTGCACACCTTGGTTGTCACGTGCTTTACTTGTCCTGTTATTTTTTGTTATATTTGTGGCATTACTTTGATTATTACGTGGTTCCTTTATTGTCGTATACTCATACCCTTTGACAGTAGAAATTCCTCTATATTGAGTTATTGGATTATTGTTGTTAATTTAAATTGCTTGTGGATCGGGTTGCGTGCCGCAACAGGTGATATAAGGGAGGATCGTGAAATGATAATACGGTGGGATCGGGTTGCACGCTGCAACGGGTGAAATAAGGGAGGATTATGTGATACGGTGAAATAAGGGAGGATTTGATATTGATACGGTGGGATCGGGTTATGCGTCGCAACAGATTTTATATGTTATTCTTGATATTGATATGGTGAAATAAGGGAGGATTGTGTTTGTACGATGGGATAGGGTTGCGCCGCAACGGATTGTGCGTGTTGTATTATTGTATTGTGTTAGCTTTCGGTATTTATCATGTGAAATGTTGAGGACTAATATTTCGGGGTTTACTGATTTCGAGGATTGAGTTATTTTCACTAGCTTACTGCTTTGCCATCATTTCCTGTTTTCCTTTTCTATTACTTTTATTTTGGTGAACTGATTTTTAAGATGAATTTACTATGTTGAGTCATTATCACATACCATGTTAAGTTGTTGGTAATACAGCGATTTTAAATAAAGGAATTATTAACATGCTTATCTTATGTGACTCTTACGTTAAAACTCTTCGTTTCATTCGGTATTTTACTATTCTTAATCGTTGTCATATTTTACTTTAATTGATTTTTTCAGCTTAAAATCCTCACCCTATCTGATGATTTTATCTTACTTATAAATCGTTATTATATTTCTATTTAACAAATTCTAAATTTAATTCAATAGTTATCCGATGCTTTATTTTAATTGAAAATGCTATTTTCTTCACCCAAATAATTTTTAAAATAAATTCATTTTTCTCAATTGATTTCCTACTTTATACCAGGTTGTTATTATGCCTTGAATATTTTAAAGTAGCATTTGATACGGATATAATGTATATGGTGGCACGTGAAATTTTTTCGTGCGAAAATGATTTGAAAAAATGTGGGCACGAGGTGTTGTACGTGTAAGATATGAAAGTGGTGACTTATGATTTGAGATTTTGAGGAGTGGTACCTCGGATAATTCTTGTTGTAAATTGTGCATTTGGAATGACTTGATGGATTGAGTCGTCATCCGTTTCTTTATTACTGTCTATTCCTTGTGGCTATTCGTGCTTCTATTATTTTCACTATTGATTGTAAATTTGTGATCCTTCTGCTGTTGGTTTTACATTTACGTTCTTTCCATTGTCAGATTTAAGTTATATCCTGCACAGGTTTACATGTCCGATAGGTGTCTTGACCTGGCCTCGTCACTACTCTACCGAGGTTAGGCTTGATACTTACTGGGTACCGTTGTGGTGTACTCATACTACGCTTCTGCACATTTTGTGCAGATCCAGGTACTTTTGATCGAGTTAAGATGAGACATATGCCTATGCGGCTGGAGACTTCAAGGTATACCTCCTTGACGCTCACAGGCTCCAAAGTCAGCTTCTGTTGTCTTTTACTTCCATTGTTTCCTATTATTCCGGGATAGTGATGTATTATTATTTCTAGTGACTCTTAGAAAAGCTTATGACTTGTACTACCAGTTTTGGGATATTGTATCATGTTGAGATTGTTGGCTTATTATAGAAACTTTTGTTTCATTCTTAATAGTTATTTGGTAAAAAATATATATTACTTAATCAGCAAGTGTTATGCTTACCTAGTCTTAGAGACTATGTGCCATCACGACATTCTACGGAGAGAAATTGGGGTCGTGACACGTATACTCAGATTTGCATTTGGATGTTTCTAGAAGGCTTTGATACTAATTGGTGAAAGTTGGCAATTTGAAGATTTAGAATGTTCATAAGTTTGACCGGGAATTGACTTTGATGATATCGGGTTCGTATTGTGGTTCCGGAAATTGGAATAGCTTCGTTTTGTCATTTGGGACTTGTGTGCAAAGTTGAGATCATTCCAAGTTGATTTGATATGGTTCAGCACGAGTTTTGAAAGTGGAAAGTTCAAAAGTTCATTAAGTTCGATTTGAGGTGTGATTCATAGTTTTGATGTTGTTATGCGTGATTAGGGACCTCGAGTAAGTCCATGGTATGTTATGGGAGCTGGAGGAAATGTCTTCGCGTTTGCGAAGTAGCCATCACGTTTGTGAAGTAGCCATTGTATTCGCGAAGGTTTGGATATGCTGTGCATCGCCTTTGCGAGGACTTTGCCGTGAACGAGTAGGGTCTTTTTGTGGCAGTGAGTTTTTGTTCATTACGAACGCGGAAGGACTTGGAGCAGACCTTTAAGTACTCTATTTCGAAGGTTACAGACATTTTAGCATATTTTGAGATTTGGAGCTCGCTTTAATGTGATTTTTGAGGCGATTTTAACCACATGGATTGGGGTAAGTATTTTTTACTCGATTTTGATTATATTCTATGATTCCATCTTCGTTTTTGGCATTTAATTGACGACTTCAAAAGAGAAATTGGGGGTTTTTGTCTAAACTTTTCTAAAGTGAATTTTGAGCTTTGAACATCGATTCAGAGTCGGATTTGAGTGAAATTAATATGGTTGGACTCGTAATTGAATGGGTTATCGAATTTTGTAAGTTATGTCGGGTTTTGAAGTATGGGCCTGGGTTTTACTTTTTGTTGACTTTGAGTAAATGTGTAAAGATTCGACCTTTATTATTTGGGATTGTTTTCTTAGGCATTATTTAATGTATTTGAGTTGTTTTTGGCTAGTTTCGAGCCGTTCAGAGGTTGATACGCGTGGGATGATATTTCTAGAGTATTGTTTGGCTTGCTCGATATTAGATTTGGCTTGTTTGAGGTATGTTACACTTCTAAACTTGATACTGACGGTATGAATCATTGGAATACGTGTTATATAGCTGGTGTTGTGGTGACGCACATGCTAGGTGACAGGTGTGTGGGCGTGCACCGTGGTAATTATGACTCGGTTGATTCTATGGTAGTGTGTAGTTATCTAGTCTTATTTCTATCAGTGTAATTTCTACATGTTAGAGTAATTGAGTTGTGATCCATGTTAGAAATTATGTTTAGGCTATGTGCTTATTCTGTTGGGACACATTGAGGTCATTTCTGTTGTTGAGTTATTTTCTTAAATTGCAAGTATGTGTTGAGTCATATTTATTAATTTGAATATCATATCTCAATCTCTATTATTATTTACTGTTACATCATGTTTTCATTGTTTGGGCTGAGTGGTATGAGATTTGTGAGCCCGTGAGACTAGAGAGATTGATGATCAAGTTGGGGCATAAGAGCCGGATTGCGAGTGATATTGGGGATTGGGCTGCACCCTGCAGCATGCTTTATTGGCTTATTTATTATTATGGGATCTGGTTGTACCCCGCAATAGGACTTATTGGCTTATTTATTATTATCGGATTGGGCTGCACGCCGCAGTAGGACATATTGGCTTTATATTAGCACTTGGGAAGGATCTGCCCCTCTGGAGTCTGACATACCAGCAGTGAGTGCAGGTACCCGTATAGTGTTGAGTGATGGTGTGATAAGTGGGAGTTTGAGACAGACAAATTGAGTACTTTGAGAGTGTGAGTACCTGGGATTATCAGTGTGATGCATTACATTTGACATGCATACTTGGCATGTAGGCATAGAGATGCCATTTTCTCATGCTATATAATGTTATGACATTCATGATCTGACATGTACATTTGACATGTAGGTATTGAGATATACATTCCTCATGCTAGATGGTATATGATAATTGATGACGTGACATGCATATTGACATGTAAGCATAGAGATGTACTTTTCTCATGTTATCTGATAATCAAATATCTTATCTGTTGTTGAAAGTTTGGGAAAAATCACAGTTTTCTAATATACCCTCATATTTTGGTTATTTCAATAAAAGATTTGGGTTTACTGTTATACTTGAAAAGCATGCCTATTTTCCGTAACTGTGAACGAGCTGAGCATAATATCTTTGAGTTATTACTTGTACTGCTTTTATTATATTGTTACGAGTTATTCTTGACTATTGGTGTTGGTCTCTGACCGTTTTCCGACCTTGTCACTGCTTTCAACCTAAGGTTAGGTTTGTTACTTATTGAGTACATATGGTCGGTTGTACTCATACTACACTTCTGCACCTTGCGTGTAGATTTTGGAGCTGATGTTGTTGTGTATGGCGGGAGCTGGCATTGTAGATATACCTGCATTTCGGTTATAGCTGCCTATTGTTCTTGATATCTTTAGATTTATAAATATGTTTATATATATGTCGAACATATGATGTATTTATTTCATATTAGCTTTGTAAACTCTAAGTCTTAGAAGCTCATGATTTGTACTACCAGTCCTTGGGTTGTTGTATAAAAGGTTAGTTATTTCATCATTTATCTTCTCATTAAATCTCATTTGAATTGTATTGTTGTTAATTAGCTTACTTAGCGGGTCGGGTTAGGTACCATCACGACTAGTGGATTTTGGATCGGGACAAGTTGGTATCAAAGCTCTAGGTTCATAGGTTCTACGAGTCATGAGCAAGTGTCTAATAGAGTCTTGCAGTTCGGTATGATGATATCCATACCTATCTTCGAGAGGCTACATGGCATTTAGGATAAACCTCCCATCTTTTTTTCTTTATCGTGCAACATTGATTCAGCTTGAAGCATATCTTTTTGAATTCCTTCCACTCATCTCGTATGCGTGTGTGAACGTTCAGTATTAGTTGTGCATCGACGACTTGCGATTTCATGGATGAGGTGCGAGATGCATTTTTCTGTGTTTTGGAGTTGGGCCAGTCTTGAGGACTTGAGGTCAGATTTTGACCGCAGCTATGTGAGTATGTGTGTTTCGACTTCTATATTCGATGGTGTCCCTATGAGTGGGACTGGCGGCTCGGTGATTGGTTGGATAACTATATGATGTGTGTCATGTGACTGCGAGATGTGTTTAGATGGCTTTGATGTTACGAGAACGGTTGCTTGGGATGTAAAAAGGACTATTGGATGCTTGAATTCTATCTTGATGTGTTGTACAGTCTCGAGTTATGATCGTGCTGAGGGATCTTTCATGTTGTTTATTTGTGGAACGAAGTAGATTCTCATGTCTTGTTGACGAGTTAAGACTCAGGAAGATTAAGTGATTGCGTAATAGTTGTGGCCATGAAAGGGTATAGAGGGATGTCAGTTTGAGGCTAAGCAGGTGGGTTATCACCTGCGGGGTAAACTACGGATGCGTGACCCTTATGATGTTGTGTGGAGAGTTTCTTTCTACCAGTGGGTTATATGTGTTGTGATTTGAGTTTGGATCGGTTGAGGAAGTTGGCCTGGCTGTCACAAGGATGAATACGAGCTTAGCAAATGATTTGGGGCATTTTATGATTTGTATTGCTTGAGCTTGTGTAGAATTTAGTTGAATCTTACTGCGGGATTATGGAAGTAATAGAGTATGGGTATTGTGAGTTATCGGATATTTTGTTCTATGGCTTTGAACCAAGTGGGGGAGTCTACCATCGACGATTTGATTGCATGGTTATGTGTTGTATTGGTTTCGGTCTAAGGCATACTTATGGATTGGTTATGACTTGCAGATGTTGGTTTTGAGGATGATTTAAGCAAGGAAATTTCTGGATACATGTTGTATTACACCTTATGGATATATGGAAGTCTTGGGAATGGTTTAGGGTTGTTGTTCGTGATGGATATAATGTACTAAGAAAAGGGTTCCACTCGGTTGCTTAGGGTGTGGATTACTTCTTTGGGTGTTATTTTGCTAATGGGGCACATGTTGTTCGGCCCGCGGTGCAATTGAGATTAGAGCAGAGTGGATGACTCTCGAGAAGGTTATAATGGATTCAAGATTTATATGTGGCAATTGAGAATTTTTTGAATATGTGATTTGCATTGGATGGTGCTGAGACATACGGTATTTCTGTATCACTATGGATTCTACATTTCGGTATCAAAAGGGTAAAAGAAATAACTTTAGATTCACAGAGGGTCTTCAGAGTGGGTGTCTCGGTTGTGATATTTTTGGGGTGCTTAAGAAGGAATACAACGGCTTATGGGCCTTAGGGCGATGTGATTTTATGTTAGGATCTCTTGTGGTGAGCTTTGGGTAAGGATTGTGGTGTTCTGGCAAAGAGAAGTGTCAACTTGAGGGTAATTCGGAAGGAACTTGGAGAAATAAGACAACTTGGTAGTAGGTTGGATCAGCATGGTAATGGATATGATCGGTTCTTTAGGTACTTATGATGTGGTGAGTCTCTACAGGTATTTTGTGGCAATACTCTTGGGTTTGGCGACCTGCGTGACTGGGTTAAGTTAGAGGGATTCAGCACATTGTGCTCTGACTTCGGGGTTGCAGACTGTGAAGATGTGTCCAAAGTTAGCCAGATGGTGGTACGTGTTATGGTTAGATCATTGTGGACCTTTTGAGGGCGATTTATCCATTTGGGGATGACCAAAGTTGATTTGGGGGCCCATTGGTAGGCCCGATAAGGATGTGTATTCTACACCGGTCGGATTTGTTGACTCAAAACTATTAGTGTTGAGGGGCGTGTCATTCAGTTAGAGTTGATCTTGTTCATGTTCTGATATATTGTATGTGTTACTCTTCTATGCTATAAGGGGTTGTGATTTTTTGGTTATATGCACACATGATGCGGTTCTGTTTGGGGCTTGCAGTGAATTCGAGCGAGATGGTTATTGGGGTGTTGAATGGTTGATTGCGCCTTGGTTATGGTCTTTCCTGGCTGTGGTATATTGTGTTATTTTCTCTTCCATGGATATGGTCATTCACTTTGTGTACTTGATGTCGAATTGCATGTGGTTGTTGATTTTTAGCATTGTGGCTCGAGGTATTTCATACGGACCGGTGTTTGGATAGGATCATGCTTTGCAGCGGGGTTATGTTGAGATATGATCCTCTGTTATAGATTCGTGTGTCTTGGTTCTACCATGTATGATGGGTTCATAGCATTGCGCTTGTGGTGGTACTTATTGAGCTTGCATGACGGTTCTCTCATTTGATTCATTTTCCATGTTGAGTACATTTGAATTGTTGTTTATTGGTGCACGGTTTGTGGCTTTAGGTTGTATTAGTGTGGCATGTCAATAGAATGGTTGTGTTTGATGAGATAAGGTAATTGGACCTAGAATGGGTACTATCAAATTTGATTACAGTATGTTTGGAAGAATAATTTTAGAAGTCGGTTTAGAATTTGGCTTTGGTTCTTATCGGACGAGAAAGAGCTCCATGACTTGTTGATCTGATGAGTGGTTATGAGTTTCTGCATGTTTCTCTAATCATCGGCAGTGTTTTAAATGAAGTTTTATTTGATATGAGGTTCATTACCGGTATCGAATTTGTTTTGAGCAGCTACGGTGATCAGAAATTATTGCTACGAGTAAGCGAGTTATGTGGTATATCATGTGATTACATCTTGAGTTTTGGTTATGGCTTGATACAAGTTGTTCAGATTTATACAGTGTGTAGATATGAGATTCGGGTCTTATAAGGAATTTTGAAAGTTGGAAATGGGGTTCCAAGGTTTATGGGCTAAGATTGATGGAAGAATCTTCAGTAATGTTGAGTTGGCAGACTTATATGGATTTAGGTGACATGGGATCACCCCCAGGTATGTGCATGGTAAGGTTACACATTGATAAGACGACTTTGGAATGACTTTTGGCAGGTTCGAGGACGAACATATGTTTAAGTGGGGGAGAATGTAGCGACCTAACCAATTGCTTTGAGAACTTACATTCCGTTCAGCTATTTGAAGTCTTGATTAGCTTCATATGATGTATCATGACTTGTGTGTGAATCGTCGATTTTGGTTTTTCAGGTGTTTCGGGATTGATCTGGAAGAATGATTCTCAACTAGGAAGCTTTAAGTTGGAAGAGTTGACCAAGTTTAACTTTTGAGTATTTGACCCCAGATTGAAGTTTTGATGGTTCCGTTAGGTCCGGAGGGTGATTTTGGACTTGGGCATCTTTCCGGATTTGCATTTGGATGTTTCTAGAAGGTTTCTGCACTAATTGGCGAAAGTTGGCAATTTGAAGGTTTTAAATGTTCATAAGTTTGACCGGGAGTTTCCTTTGATGATATCGGGTTCGAATTGTGGTTTTGAAAATTGGAATAGATTCTTTATGTCATTTGGGACTTGTGTGCAAAATTTAATGTCATTCCGAGTTGATTTGATATGGTTCGATATGAGTTTTGGAAGTGGAAAGTTCAAAAGTTTATTAAGTTCGATTTGAGGTGCGATTCATGGTTTTGTTGTTGTTATGCGTGATTTGAGGCCTCGAGTAAGTTTGTGTTATGTTATGGGACTTGTTGGTATGTTCGGATGGGGTCCCGAGGGGCTCGGGTGAGTTTCAGGTCATTTCTATGTTCTTTGGCACTACTGATTTCTGGTGTTTCAAACCTTCTTCGCGATCGCGCAGTGTATATTGGAGCTGGGTATTTCCTTCATACCGTTCGCGACTAGGTAATAGCATTCGCATACCTTTTTGAGGCATGAGCATCGCGTTCGCGTTCACCAGCTCGCATTCGCATAGAGTTGAGTTGAGAAGCTAGGAGCTGGAGGAAATGTCTTCGTGTTCACGAAGTAGCTGCCGCATTCGCGAAGGTTTGGATCTGCTATGCATCGCGTTCGCAAGGTCTTTGCCGTGAATGCGTAGGGTCTTTTTTTAGCGGTGAGTTTTTGTTCATGGTGAATTCTAGTGTCCTTCCGCGTTCGCGAAGAGTATACCTGGAGCAGACCTTTAAGTTCTCTATTTCGAAGGTTTGAGACATTTTAGCATATTTTGAGCTATGGAACTTGGATTGAAGCACTTTTTTAGGCGGTATTCACCACATGGATTTGGGTAAGTGTTTTATACTCAATTTTGATTATACTCCGTGATTCCATTTTCATTTTTGGAATTTAATTGATGATTTCAAAAGAGAAATTGGGGGGTTTTATCTAAACTTTCCTAAAGTAAATTTTTGAGTTTTGAACATCGATTCGGAGTCTGATTTGAGTGGAATTAGTATGGTTGGACTCGTAATTAAATGAGTTATCGGATTTTGTAAGTTTTTCAGATTTTGAGGTGCAAGCCCGATTTTAACTTTTTGGTTGACTTTGAGTAAATGTGTAAAGATTCGACCTTTATCATTTGGGATTATTTTCTTGGGCATTATTTGATGTATTTGAGTTGCTTTTGGCTAGTTTCGAATCGTTCGGAGGTTGATACGCACGGGATGACATTTCTAGAGTATTGATTGGCTTGCTCGGTAATGGATTTGGCTTGTTCGAGGTAAGTAACACTTCTAAACTTCGTACTAAGGGTATGAATCTCTGGAATACGTGTTATACGGTTGGTGTTTGGGTGAGACACATGCTAGGTGACGGGCGTGTGGGTGTGCACTGTGGTAATTTTGACTTGGTTGATTCTGGTGGTACTGAGTAGTTATCTAGTCTTGTTTCTATCCGTGTAATTCATATGTGTTAGAGTAATTGAGATGTGACCCATATTAGAAATCATGTTTAGGTTATGTGCTTATTTTGTTGGGACCCACTGAGGTCATTTTTGCTGTTGAGTTATTTGCTTAAATTGCAATTATGTGCTCAGTCATATTTATTCATTTGCATATCATATCTCAGTCTCTGTTATCATTGTTTGGGCTGAGTGGTGTGAAACTTGTAAGCCCGGACAAGAGATTGATGATCGAGTTAGGGCCTGAGATACGGATTATGAGTGATATTGGGGAGTGGGTTGCACGTTGCAGCAGGCCTTATTGGGTTATTTATTATTATGGGATTAGGTTGCATGCTACAACAGGTCATACCGGCTTATCTGTTATTATGGGATCGGGATGCACGTCCCAATAGGCCATATTGGATTTATATTAGCGCTTGTGTCACGCCCCAAACCTGAAGAGGCGTGGTGCCATACTCGGCCCGAGCGTACCACTCTATAACTATGAACTCTGAAGGGGTAACCCTCAACTTAGGTCAATGAGGCCATATTCTGAATCATCTGAAAATAACGTTTACAACTAGCAATACCAAACTAAACATCTACATAGGGTTAGTAATGCAAAAATACTGACATAAAAAATATACATGACTCGTCTACAAGCCTCTAGGGATAACAGAATTGTATCATGGTCAGGACAGGGTCTCGACCTACCCATCAAACCTGTATATATAAAATGGACTCCAAGGTATAGACCTGGTAACTCCGAGGAAGTGGAGCTTACCAACCAAGCTGATGTTTAACTTTGTATACTGGGAAGGTCTATCCAGCTGTCTATCAGGACCTGCAGGCATGAAATGCAGCGTCCCTAGCAAAAGAGACGTAAGTACGAAATAATATACCGAGTATGTAAGGAAAAAGAATAACTGAAAGTTGAAACTGAACTGATAATATAATAACTGAAAGTACCTGGGAGTCAAATATAATTTGAAAATATACTTACATGTTGATACTGACTCATCTCTCTCAATATAGTAAGTAAAATAGTTGTCCGGCCCTAAAAGGCTCGGTATGTGTAACTGCTCTGTCGTAGTAGGCTCGCTCATAGCGCTCGGCCATACTAGACTCTGTATCTCGGCCATTGTTGGCTTGCTCATAGGCGCTCGGCCACAGTAGGCTCAGTATATAACTTACCATCTGATCAGAGGTTGCCCAATAGAGGCCTGCCCACCGATTATACCTCGGTGGTGGTGAAAATACTGTAATACTATATATATAGAATCTCTGCTCTCTTAGCTGAAAAAAGATAATACTAACTGAATATAAAGTCCTGATAAGGGAGAATACTATAACTTATAAGACTAGGATAATGTACATAAGTCAGGAATACGAACTTCTCTTTATGTCTCATTATCAAATGCATGTAGTTATGGGATCATGCCAAAATGAAAGGAAAGGTTTAGCCTTAACATACCTCAAGTCATCAATGCAACTCAACATCAAGCTTATGACAATTAGCGTGTCAACCCTATAACGAAGAAATACATGTAAAACTTAGAGTGGCGCTAGTATATCACGTATCTAAAATGATAACTCGATTCTAAAATAAAACGGGCAGCATTTCCTCTGATTTTACTGCTCCCTCAAGCCTACTATAGGCAAGACAAAAACACAATACAACCAGCTACTCAAAAACAACCTAACTACAATTTGGGACCTTTAATACAACAAAAAACCCAAACATACCATAACACACCCAATCAACAAGTTATTAATTAGCCTGAAATTGCAACGACGAGCGACCAGCCCAATACCCTACTGCATGTGGCATTTCTCTAATCTCTTTATCCTTACAAACTCCATAAATCAGCAGCACAATAGGCCAACACGAGTGGACTACAAAATAGTCCACTAAAAGTGAAATAAATCGAACTCACGACTTCCGACTTCCGATCACCGTCCCGTGAGTTCTAACTATTACGAAACGAATTTATAAACCTTCCTTAATATTTAAAAGCTTAAATATAGAAAGTAGGTGTTTTATTAACTATGAAGTACCTTCCAAAACTCAAACTACAAAAAAAAAAGAGGCGATATAGCGATACTTACGTCGTAGGGATCGTTCTAATGTTATCGCTTCTTGATTTCGTACCTGGGATGTTAATTTTCTTTGGACACCTTGTAGAGAGCTTAAGGGTAAGCGTATGGGGGTTATCCGGTCGTGTTCTATGAGAAATGAAGAGAAAGATGATTTAAAACACACACACACACACACACACACACATATATATATATATATATATATATATATATATATATATATATATCAACTTTTGAAAAGTCAAAGAGGTGTTAGCTTGGCACCCTAGTATTAGCCCTTCTTCCGAATTTTATATCGTTTAATCCAGATGTCGTATGAATAAACAGTTAAGAGGGTTAGAAACAAAATTCCAAAACCTTCAATTTTGTATATAATATGTCCCAAAAGACTTCATATAACGCACGAAATGTATTTCTCAAAAAGCTTCAGTGAGACACCAACTACCTATGTAGTCGGCGCAGTCTCGCAAAAACGCGAATATGTCTCTACTCCAATGTTCTATCAATGAAAGGTATAATCCGTTGGAAACTAGAATCATAGATATTCAATTTTGTAGGTATATCATCCCATAATTATAAGTACATTGGGAGAAATGATCAGCTATATTTGACCTAAGTTTTAGCATATTTATGAATGTAACTTGTGATGATCTTTGCCAACTTTTGTTCCACAACTCGCTTGACTTTAAAACATAACACACGACTATCATAAGACTAAAATAACTCATAACATAACCTCCTTATCATTTTAAGAACCCTAGTCTCACCCCAAAAGTACATGTTATAACATTCCCAACTTGTCGACTTTCGACGAAACTTATTTTCTTCAATTCATTTAGCTTCTAAGCCTTCCAACCCTCTTGGTACTTGAAATTTGTGATCTTAAATATTTGTAAACTCCAAGTTAACATGATTAACTTACTGTATGTACTTTCAATGATGATTTGATTTCTGAACTTACATCAATTGACTTACGACGTACTCTCACGTACGAAAATATGGGGTGTAATATCATTTCCCCCTTTGGAACATTCTTCCTCAAATGTTGACTGATGCGCTTGTCAGTATCATAACCTATAGCTCTTACAAATACTTTAGCACTGTCCTTGACATCTAGGCAACTATTCTATGAATAAATCCAAAGCCCAGGGCAATTCCCCCTTTAGGCCTCTTTCTCGCACCACGACCTGTTGTCGGAATTCTTCCAATCTCGTTACTGTTGCTACCTTCTGCCGTGCAACATGTACGACTCTACCTATGTATGTGCGCCTATGCGACTCTTCTATCCTTTTTCCTCCAATTATTATCCAATATCTAGGCCTCACTTTGTGAACATATACAGAACTATGACAAGCTGACCCTCTAGGCATCTATAGGTATACTGAAGTCCTTCGCTTGGTACTTTGTCGAACTTACGACTATTGCTATATCTTGTTTCATAGCCTCAATTATCTATGCTTATGACTTTACTACATCTAGGTAGGTCATACTATGCCATAACACTTACTTCAATTTTTATTATTACCGAGATCTACTACTTACTCCAGGTTACTCTCTCGCTGCTTATCCTATATGTATATATCTAAGTCCTTTAATGCTTCCTTATTACTGTTCATCTAAAGAATGACATCCTAATCTCCTCTCATACGTTAGAACTTTTATCCATCTATTATTGATTCACCTTAATGTTGATCTATAATCTACCACTAATAAATTGAAACCTCTTAAGCAATACATTGTCACTAGGACCCACGTGTCATCGAGGAAACATATGAAGTTATTTGCTTGATCCACCTAGGGATGATACAATATTTCAATAACCATATTTCATGGCATCCCAACGTGTTTTATCTTATGGGGGTATTCCAATCCAATGCAATTCATGAAATCCCTTCTCTTTGAATCAATACTCAATCGAAGACCTAAATGTCATGCTCTTATGATTTATCACAATTACACCCTTATTCTACTACCAGGGCAACATTCCATCTCTTCTAAATGCTCCTAGTCTTAAACTCCTTCGAGTTCATTCAGGCTATAAAAAGCTTTATATAATATACGGAAACCATCAGTTCTCTTGTTTTGGTGGGTTTAATCCCGAAGACTTACCTATTCTCGTCACCTTCTCACTCACCTTTTCATATCCTTACTCTTGTCTACCTAAAACCTTGTCGCTCTACAATACTTTAATCTCCTCTCATACGTTGGAACTTTTATCCATCTATTGTTGATTCACCTTAATGTTGATCTATAATCTACCACTAATAACTTGAAACCTCTTAAGCAATACATTGTCACTAGGACCCACGTATCATCGAGGAAACATATGAAGTTATTTGCTTGATCCACCTAGGGATGATACAATATTTCAATAACCATATTTCATGGCATCCCAACATGATTCATCTTATGGGGGTATTCCAATCCCATGCAATTCATGAAATCCCTTCTCTTTGAATCAATACTCAATCGAAGGCCTAAATGTCATGCTCTTATCATTTATCACAATTACACCCTTATTCTACTACCAGGGCAATATTCCATCTCTTCTAAATGCTCCTAGTCTTAAACTCCTTCGAGTTCATTCAGGCTATACAAAGCTTTATATAACATACGAAAACCATCAGTTCTCTTGTTTTGGTGTGTTTAATCCTGAAGACTTACCTATTCTCGTCACCTTCTCACTCACCTTTTCATATCCTTACTCTTGTCTACCTAAAACCTTGTCGCTCTACAATACTTTAATCTCCTCTCATACGTTGGAACTTTTATCCATCTATTGTTGATTCACCTTAATGTTGATCTATAATCTACCACTAATAACTTGAAACCTCTTAAGCAATACATTGTCACTAGGACCCACGTATCATCGAGGAAACATATGAAGTTATTTGCTTGATCCACCTAGGGATGATACAATATTTCAATAACCATATTTCATGGCATCCCGACGTGATTCATCTTATGGGGGTATTCCAATCCCATGCAATTCATGAAATCCCTTCTCTTTGAATCAATACTCAATCGAAGGCCTAAATGTCATGCTCTTATCATTTATCACAATTACACCCTTATTCTACTACCAGGGCAACATTCCATCTCTTCTAAATGCTCCTAGTCTTAAACTCCTTCGAGTTCATTCAGGCTATACAAAGCTTTATATAACATACGGAAACCATCAGTTCTCTTATTTTGGTGGGTTTAATCCCGGAGACTTACCTATTCTCGTCACCTTCTCACTCACCTTTTCATATCCTTACTCTTGTCTACCTAAAACCTTGTCGCTCTACAATACTTTAATCTCCTCTCATACGTTGGAACTTTTATCCATCTATTGTTGATTCACCTTAATGTTGATCTATAATCTACCACTAATAACTTGAAACCTCTTAAGCAATACATTGTCACTAGGACCCACGTGTCATTGAGGAAACATATGAATTTATTTGCTTGATCCACCTAGGGATGATATAATATTTCAATAACCATATTTTATGGCATCCCAACGTGATTCATCTTATGGGGGTATTCCAATCCCATGCAATTCATGTAATCCCTTCTCTTTGAATCAATACTCAATCGAAGGCCTAAATGTCATGCTCTTATCATTTATCACAATTACACCCTTATTCTACTACCAGAGCAACATTCCATCTCTTCTAAATGCTCCTAGTCTTAAACTCCTTCGAGTTCATTCAAGCTATACAAAGCTTTATATAACATACGGAAACCATCAGTTCTCTTCTTTTGGTGGGTTTAATCCCGAAGACTTACCTATTCTCGTCACCTTCTCACTCACCTTTTCATATCCTTACTCTTGTCTACCTAAAACCTTGTCGCTCTACAATACTTTAACTTGCAACCTTCACTTATCTATTTATACTACTCGCAAACTTTCTTTCACTTGCTAGCACCATAGATTTCCTTATGTTATTCTGGAACCTCAAGCGAGACATCACTTCATCTCTAACTCTTCTTTACTCTCTTAACTAGACCTCTCAGTACCTAGAAATCATAGGCTAGAAGATATTCCACTGACGACACGGCTATCATTTGTGGATACTGAATCACAATGCTTCTAACCCTCTATTTGAAGTCTGGACTATTCACAACCTTCTGCACTTGAGTATTTTATACCTTCTTCACCATTACCTTACTTACCTTTAAATCTAGCATCGTATTTTCTATCTCTTTCATAATTACCCTTCCACATATGTGGAATTCACATCCACAACTTGAAGCTCTACTATAATACTTGCACATCTAGCACATATACAATCCAGTGGGAGCTTCATACTTACTCCTTAGGAGGCTGGTACTTTTCTCACTAGCTTTATCATAGAGCCGTTATAGAATATGGCTGTTGTACTATCTCTCTTGTACCTCTGATATTAAGAGTGATTTCGTAGTATTTTGAATCACGATTTCTATATTTATCTAGGTCTAATAATAAGACTCCAGATTCACTTAGCTGATGTAACTCTTTAGTTTCCTCTTCTCTCTCAGCCTTTAAGTAGGCTTAAGCTATCTTCCAATCTGCGACTCAGGGTATTAGTTATTACTTTTGCCTTTGGTGGACGCTATGGAACATCCATAATATAATCTTCTAACAATTCAAGCCTTTGTCTATGAGGTGGACTCAATTCTTTCTTTTAACTTATGCCGGAGTCTCGTATAACTGTAGGAATGTCAACATATATGATGCATGGATAATACTCCCAAATATTAAGTGCGTTCATAATGTAACTAACTCTGGGTCATTGATCGAATAATTCCTTTCGTGCCTTCTCAGCTTTCTTTAAAAGTAAGCAATTACTTTTCCTGGTCATTCTGCCACTTGTTGCATGAGTACTTGGCTTATCTTAGTGCCCACACCTATTGGAATTTCATGCAACTCATATGATCTTGAATATTACTTCTTTTTTTCCCGTTCATTAGCCACGATAGGTGCCACTTTCTTATGGAGTGTATACAATGTTATAGTGAGACTGTTGTTATAAGATCATTTCCTCTTTAGGTCACTATGCTTAACTTGAAGCCTTCTTCCTTATTTTCTCAGCTAGTCTTTTGTTGCAGTATTTAGGGAAGACCCTCTGACTTTTGTAAAGCTGCGAGCTTATTACATTGTATACACCACGGAATTTCTGATGTTCTTACTCATATATCATTATCCGTAGTTACTTACCTCCACGTCCTTGTGCTCGTAGGGTTGCTTCTGAATTGAAATTTTGATTGTCTCCCTCTCTTTTATTTTCCTAACACTTATACGGTACCATTTACTACCCCAACTCCTATCTGAATATTTCTTAAGGATTACGATGTCGTATCTGCGAGGCTGAATTTCCGATGCTGGATTTCACTATGTTTATCTTGCATGATCTACTGATTTATCTGAGACCTCTTGTCTAGCCATAACTAAGCTCTTCCTGAATCAACTAGTAACTACTCGTCAGTCCATGTTCATATTTATATTCTGCGTAACCTCTCTTGGGTTATGTCTTTTGTCTTAACTTACCTTTTGCACTGGCTCCTAATGTATCAAGCGTCCATTCACACTTATTTATCAATACATCTAGTGTGGGAACCCTTACTGCCTCTCCTCGGCATCATGCTTGCATAATGTTCTGGAGTCGTAACATATCTATAGGATCTGAATAAATGCAATATCATTCCTTTCGCCATTTTATCGTATTCTTCCTTTACTATTCCATAGTTACTTGAACCACTTAACTCCGACTTAATACCATATCACACCATCTTCCCCATTTAGAGGAGTATTAATATTTAATGCTATGAAGATTTACCTATAAATATTTTACCTCTTCATCTTCGACGTCTTTTAACGTCTTCACTGACTCTTACTCGCCTTGTGGTTACCCTTCTGTGCCCCGGATAACTAAATTTCTTATGCACGAGGGTGACACCTAGTGTAACTGGCATACTTAGTCCCTTAAGCTTAACTCTGCTCACAGTGTTTGCTTTAGGGAAGCGTCTTCCTGAATGACCTTTAAAGGTTATTCTTCCATTGTCCATTCTATTATTGCCGGAACGTGATCTCTGAAATTCTCATGATGCCGACTTTTTTTCAAATCCTTCGGTCCCTAAATTATGTGTGATTCTTTTTTCTTGTTTACTATCCCATACTAATTTCTATTACTCCGGAGGTCTAACTTAGCCTTCTAATAATCATGTTAGAGTCACCAACTCATTTCTCGAAATAAGGATATGACTTTATGGCTTATACTCTTTATGGTCTCAAGGCCTTTCACCTCTTGACTTTTCCTTCACTTGACTATAGACTCTGTCATCCAGTCATATTTTGATTTACCGTTATCACCAATTTATCACATCTTACTCATAATACTTTATTTACTCTCTTCTTATTCTCCTGATAATATCCCTATCTATTACCTTATTCTGAAAAATTCAACAAAACATTCTTTCACTTTTATCTCCCCTTGGTCCATCTACTGGCTCTTTGGGTCGCCTAATATTCTCTCTTGACTAGGGACGGGAGCCATACTAAGGTAAATATTTATCCCTTCTAGGATTCCACTGCCTATCTTCTAAAATTTTTGAACATTCTATTATTCATAGCTGACTGTTCTATTATAGAGTGCACCATATGGGTGTCTCACAAGGAGATCTATTACCACGTTTGCACTATCCTTCGGAAATGTTAGCTAATGATAACAATCCATCCACCATTTTGGGTTACTATAACCCTAGCTGGATCCTGATATCCCATCTTTCTCTTAAACTATAAATGTTAGCTCCCATAGTGTATAACTGAGATGGGTGTGGCCAATTGTATATATCTTTGTTACTGTGTAAAGTAACTTAGAATGCTTATATTTCTCTGCCTGAATTACAAATACTAATAATCTTCACTAACTGGGTACCACGTACCCTTCTTCACCTTGCTTCTTTTACTTGTTGAAAGATGTATCTACCTTCTGATTCTATTATTGCCTTTTACCATATAGGTGGATAGATATTCATGCCTTATGGCTCCTTATCAAGACTCTTACACGTCTTAGTACACACATGATCTGCTGAAGACCTCACATTTACTCATCGTAAGCATGATGCAAAATCGAGTTCTTCTAAATCAACTCTTCCACAACCACATTCAATCTCTTACCAACTATCTTTCTGGATATATGTATCATTGTATTACAAATAAAATAAAATTTAGGAGTTTAATTCTTACAACTAAGCTCTACCACACGATCTAGAGTAACTAAAAAGAGTAACAGTCTTAAATGCCCTGTAGCCTCCTGCTTTTAAGTGTGGTGCACAACACATCCATAAACAAGACTCTACTAGACACGGTTTGTAAACTCCCTAGGATAGAACTGCTCTGATACCAAGTTTGTCACGCCCCAAACCTTAAGAGGCGTGGCCGGCACCCGATGCCATACTCGGCCCGAGCATACCACTATGTAACTGTGAACTCTGGAGGGGTAACCCTCAACTTAGGTCGATGAGGTCATATTCTGAATCATATGAAAATAATGTCTACAACCAGCAATACCAAACTAAACATCTACATAGGGCTGGTAATGCCAAAATACTGACATAAAAAATGTACAGGACTCGTCTACAAGCCTCTAGGGATAACAAAATTGTATCATGGTCGGGACAGGGCCTCGACCTACCTATCAAACCTGTATATATAAAATGGACTCCAAGGTAAAGACCTGGTAACTCCGAGGAAGTGGAGCTTACCAACCAAGCTGATGTTTGACTTTGTTTACTAAGAAGGTCTACCTAGTTGTCTATCAGGACCTGCAGGCATGAAATACAGCATCCCCGGGAAAAGGGACGTCAATACGAAATAATATACCGAGTATATAAGGAAAAAGAATATCTGAAGGCTGAAACTGAACTGATAATATAATAACTGAAAGTACCTAGGAGTCAAATTTAATTTGAAAATGTGCTTACCTGTTGATACTGACTCGTCTCTCTCAATATAGTAAGTAAAATAGATGCCCGGCCCTATAAGGCTCGGTATGTGTAATTGCTCTGCCGTAGTAGGCTCTCTCATAGGTGCTAGGCCATACTAGGCTCTGTATCTTAGCCATTATGGGCTTGCTCATAGGCGCTCGGCCACAATAGGCTCGGTATATAACTTACCATTTGATCAGAAGTTTGCCCAATAGGGGCTTGCCATATATATATATATATATATATATATATATATATATATATATATATATATATATATATATATGTAGACTCTCTGCTCTCTTAAGTGAAAGAAGACAATACTAACTGAAAATAAAATTCCGATAAGGGAGAATACTATAAATTATAAGACTAGGATAATGTACATAAGTCAGGAATACGAACTTCTCTTTATGTCTCGTTATCAAATGCATGTAGTTACGGGATCATGCCAAAATGAAGGGAAAGGTTTAGCCTTAACATACCTCAAGTCGTCAATGAAACTCAACAACAAGCTTACGACAACTAGCGCGCCAACCCTATTATAAAGAAATACATGTATAACTTAGATGGTGCTAGTATATCACGTATCTCAAACGATAACTCAATTCTAAAATAAAACGGGCAGCGTTTCCCCTAAATTTACTGCTCCCTCAAGCCTACTATAGGCGAGACAACAACACAATATGACCAGTAACTCAAAAACAACCTAACTACAATTCGGGATCTTTAATACACAACAAACCCAAACATACCATAATACACCCAATCAACAAATTATTAATTAGCCTGAAATTGCAACGACGAGCGACCAGTCCACTAACCACATGTGGTGTTTCTCCATGCCCTTTATCCTTCCAAACTCCATAAATCAGCAGCACAATAGGCCAACACGAGTGGACTACAAAACAGTCCACTAAAAGTGAAATAAATGGAACTCATGGCTTCCGATCACCGTCCCGTGAGTTTTAACTATTAGGAAATGAATTTATCAACCTTCCTTAATATTTAAAAGCTTAAATACATAAAGTAGACATTTTTGTAACTATGAACTACCTTCCAAAACTCAAACAACAAGAAAAAGAGAGGCGATATAGCGATACTTACGTCATAAGGATTGTTCTAATATTATCGTTTCTTGATTTTGTACCCGGGATGTTAATCTTCTTTGGAACCCTTGTAGAGAGCTTAAGGGTAAGTTTATGGGTGTTATCCGGTCGTGTTCTATGAAAAATTAAGAGAAAGACGATTTAAAACCTATATATATATATATCAACTTTTGAAAAGTCAAAGAGGTGCTAGCTTGGCACCTTAGCATTGGCCCTTCTTTCGACGGTTATATCTTTTTATCCGGATGTCGTATGAATGAACGGTTAATAGAGTTAGAAATTAAATTCCAAGACCTTCAATTTGGTACATAATATGTCCTAAAAAGACTTCATATAACACACGAAATGTATTGCTTTAAAGGGTTCAGTGACACACCTACTTGTCACCTATGCAGTCTGCGCAGTCTTGCGAAAACGCGAATATCTCTCTACTCCAATATTGTAGCAATGAAAGGTTTAATCCGTTAGAAACTAGACTCATAAATATTCAATTTTGTAGGTAGATCATCCCGTAATTATTAGTACATTGGGAGAAATGATCAGCTATATTTGACCTAAGTTTCAGCATATTTATGAATGTAACTTATGATGATCTTTGTCAACTTTTGTTCCATAGCTCGCTTGACTTTAAAACATAACACACGACTATCATAATACTAAAATAACTCATAACATAACCTCCTTATCATTGTGAGTACCCTAGTCTCACCACAAAAGTACATGTTATAACATTCCTAACTTGTCGACTTTCAATGAAACTTATTTTCTTCAATTCATTTAGCTTCTAAGCCTTCCAACCCTCTTGGTACTTGCAATTTGTGATCTTAAATATTTGTAACCTCCAAGTTTACATAATTAACTTACTTTATGTACTGTCAAAGATGATCTAATTTCTGAGCTTACATCAATTGACTTATGACGTACTCCCCCGTACGAAAATATGGGGTGTAACAGCTTGGGCAGAATCCACTCCTCCGAAGTCTGACATACCAGAAGTGAGCGTAGGTACCTATATAGTGCTGAGTGATGGTGTGTGATGAGTGGGAGTTTGAGACAGACAGATTGAGTACTCTGAGAGTGTGAGTACCTGGAATTATCATTGTGATGTATTACATTTGACATGCATACTTGGCATGTAAGCATAGAGATGTATTTTACTCATGATATATGGTGTTGTGACATTCACGATCTGACATATACATTTGACATGTAGGCATTGAGATGTTCATTCCTCATGCTAGACGGTATATCATAATTGATGATGTGACATGCATATTAACACGTAAGCATATAGATGCATTTTCCTAATGTTATATGATAATCAAATATCTTATGTGTTGTTGAAAGTTTGGGAAAAATTACAGTTTTCTGATATACCCTCATATTTTGGTGATTTCGGTGAAAGATTTGGGTTTTTCTAATATATCTGATAAGCATGCCTATTTTTCGTAACTGTGAACGAGCTGAGCATAATATCTTTGAGTTATTACTTGTATTTCTTTTATTATATTATTAGGAGTTGTTCTTGACTATTGGTGTTAGACTCTGACCGTTTTTCGAGCTCGTCATTGCTTTCAACCTAAGATTAGGTTTGTTACTTATTTAGTACATGAAGTCGATTGTACTCATACTACACTTCTGCACCTTGTGTGTAGATTTTGGAGTTAATGTTGCTGTGTATGGTGGGAGTTGACATTGAAGATGTACCTGCGTTCCGGTTACAACTGCCTCTTTTTCTTGGTAGCTTTAGATTTATAAATCTGTTTATGTATATTTCGAATATATGATTTATTTATTTCATACTAGCTTTGTAAACTCTAAGTCTTAGAAGCCCATAATTTGTATTGCCAATCCTTGGGTTGTTGAATAAAAGGTTAGTTATTTCATCATTTATCTTCTCAGTAAATCTCATTTAAATTGGATTATTGTTAATTGCTTACCTAGCGGGTCGGGTTATGTGCCATCACGATTAATACATTTTAGGTCGTGACATTATTCAAATTATGTCATAATCTTAATATACATCTTGATATTAAGATATGTATTCAGATTCATACGTCTTAATCTTAAATAAAATGAGGTCTTAATGTTGATATGAAAAAATTACTAATAATCAATAATATCGTACTTCCTTATTTTCCTTTTACTTGTCTAGTATATTAAAAATATTTTTTTTAGTTATCTATTTTAACAAATTAAGAGTGAATTAGTTAGTTTCTAAATTTTACCCCTACTCTTAAGTAATCATTTTCCAAATTAATTGAAAATTTAGTAGTCTAGATTAGAGTTTTAAATTACCATTAATGAGAATAATTTAGTAAAATAAATACTTACTTAATATTTTCCTAAGAGCAGTGCAAAAAGCAAAATAAAAATATAAAAGAAAATGAAGAGAATACAATATTTGTCGACATGCATTACCTATTTTTGAAATATCTTTATAGCCTAAAAATATTATAATCCGATAATATATGTTGAATCATAACTTTCTCCGATATAATCTCTTATTTGTGTCCTGCGTCGGACCTTAACCAAAACAATTACGTTACAAAAGTAATAATGAATAATATTATTACTTCATCCGGTACACTTTAATTAATTTTTTGATTATTTTCACACATATTACGAAATTTATTTTTAGCATTAATTAACAATTAACCTTAATTTGTTCATTGAAAGTATCCAAAAAATCAATTAAATTGGACCGAAGGGAGTAATATTTTGACACGAGGAGCAGTAACATAGCATGATTGTATAGGGTAAAACATGTTCATATTAAATGCTCGCATAATAAAGCGACATGTGGAGTCGAAGGCAGATGGAAAGCAAGACAAATGACAATCAAGTCCGAGGGCAGCAATTTCGTTTGTTCCCGAAAGGAATGTTGCTCATAAAGACAAAGTAAATGCCTGCCACCCGATAACATTTAATGAAGAATATTCTATAATATTAAGTACGTATCCCGTTACAGAGAATATGACATTTATAGCCTGTCGTTACACATTATTCAATGGCCCCCATAATTGTCATTTAAGAGGGGCTTGATCCTAGGACCTTGTTACCTATGAGCAACTATAAATAATGAGTTCAACAACCATTTTAAGGGGACGAATTTTCTGATAAGCTTATGCTATATACTGTTCAAAAACTAAATAATATTTTATCTCCTTGCTTATTAATATCGTTACTATTGCTTTCAGAAGATCTGCTCCCGGAACCAGGATTTCTGCTGTGTTATCTCGATTTCAATGCTAAGTCTTACATTGTTTAATTTATTTATCATTTTGGGATCAAATCGATTTACTTGTCTATAAACCACGTATAAATTAAACTGTACCATTTTACAGGTAAACAGTTTGGGGCCCAACGTGGGGCTTAGATAGTTGTGTAATTGAATTGATCTTGCATCTATTACTAACCTGTTTGATTCTCTATTCTTAGCAAAAATCATAAAAAATGGCATATAATGATGTCAACATCGCACACAACGTTGAGGCCCAAGGAAATCAGCCTCAGCACGAAGACTCTATCACTGATATTCGCAATGAGAGGGATGAGGCCACGCCGTTCCATGGCGGGCAATATCCACGACATGTTTGAGAAGAAACTTCTGATGATGCTGAAGATAAGCATATCGTTGAAATAGTAAGGATCCCAAGGGAGCAACAAAAGGCTATTATGGGCAACCTCCCACGACAGGATCATGTCATGACGGAGTTGAGGCAAGCGTTATCAGGTGCTTCCAACTACGTGAATGGACGGGGTCCAATTCCTCCCGGTGCTCCCACAAACTGAACAACGCAGAGGTTCGACAACAACACCCCGAGGGGCGAAGTCTGCTTTGATATGGCCGGAGGGAACGGTAGCGGATCCGGTAACAACAATGAGAATAATCCCTTTAAAATTGAACTCATACGATTTATGAGGGAAATAAACGTTCGAATTGATCAAATTTCGGGTGCACCACCAGTATTAAAAGGACCGAACTCAAAGAAATAAATCTAATTGCCGTTTAAACCAAGCGCGACACCAGAATTAATCTTGAAGCGATTCAAGATGCCAACTGTGTCTAAGTATGATGGGACTTCGGATCCTCAGAAGCACATCACTACCTATACACTGGCAGTAAAGGGGAACAACTTAGCTCCGCACGAAAGGGGCTCTGACATGGTATTCTCTTTTACTTGAGAATTCAATAGATTCCTTCGAGATGCTCATAGACTCTTTTATCAAGGCCCATACAGGGGCCAGGAAGGTACATGCCCGCAAGACCGACATATTCAGCATTGCACAAGGAGAGTCCGATTTGCTGTGGGAGTTTGTGACCAGATTCCAGAAAGAAAGGATGCTGCTACCGGTTGTACAAGATGAATGGGCAGCTGAAGCATTTACTAAAGGGCTTAATTCGAGGAGCTCCGACACTTCACGGTTATTGAAATAAAGTCTGCTCGAGCTTCAGACAATAACATGCATAGATGTTCACAACCGGTACGAGTCAAAAATAAGAATTAAGGATGACCATGTCGGTTTCCCGGCATCAACCAAGCATTGGGACCATGAGAAGAATAAGGAGAAATCGAGGGATGATTTTGACACAGATCGACGGTCTTCTAGAGGACGGTTTTTGCTCTATGAAAGGGCCGAAGGATGTAGCCGAGGTTTTCGATCGGCGAATAGATTCTCTAACGATAGGAGCGATGATCGCAACCGAAATGACAGATCATTGTAGAATAAAGAGATATAGGGTTCCGAGATTCCTCTTACCCTAGGTTATCCGAATACAACTTCAACGTCAACATAGGGGAACTAGTGTCGACTATGAGGAATATTAAGGAAGCACGGTTCTCAAAGCCAATAAGATCTAATCCCAGTTAGAGAGATCATAATTTATGGTGCGAATATTAAGGGACTGTGCTTCCTTAATATTCCTCAACTAGGAGGAATATTAAGGAAGCACGGTCCTCAAAGCCAATAAGATCTAATCCCAATCATAGGGATCATAATTTATGGTGCGAATATCAAGGGACCAATGGCCATCGTACTAGGGACTGTTGGCATCTGCGCGAAGAGGTGACAACATTGCTAAAAACCGACCTCCTCAGAGAATTCTTAAGCGAACGGGCCAAAAATAACTATGGTCGTAACCAAGATAACGGGGAATCATCGAAAGCGAGAAAAGATCCTCCTCATCTGACGATCAACATGATTTTCGGGGGAAACAAGATTAATAGTGTGACATTTTTGGCGGCAAAAGATGAAGGTGTCAATAACCCACAGTAAGAGACTCCGAGAAGTCCCTGAGTACAACATTACTTTCTTCGAGGAAGACGCAGATGGACAACTGCTACCGCACAACGATGCCCTAGTAATCTCTCTTAATGTTTTCGATTTTAAAATTAAACGTGTCTTGGTGGACCCAGGAAGTTCAACTAATATTATCCAATAGAGAGTGTTGGAGCAAGCCAAGCTGACCGAAAGTATTATTATGGCCACAAAACTCCTCGCCGGGTTTAATTTGGCAAGCGTGACAACCCGAGGAGAGATTCTGTTGCCTACGAATGTCGAAGGTGTAATGAAGACGACCCCTTTTGAAGTAGTAGATGATGATATGGGCTACAATATTATCTTAGGGAGACCATGGTTGCACGAGATGAAGGATGTGCCGTCAACATATCATCAATTACTGAAATTCTCAACTCCTGAGAAAATTAAAGAAATAAGGAGAGACTAACTGGCAGTAAGGGAGATGAATGCAATCGCAATTTCCGATAGCAAAGGGAAGGAGCATGCAGTATAGCAATTATAGGAACCGACGCCTGATCCCGAGCCGAACGAAGTCAACCAGGGGAAGGAGCCATCGGAATCCTATCAGGTACCAAGATATTTCCAAGTACCAAAAGAAATAGACGCAACAAAGTCCACAGTGGAAGAACTTGAGCAAGTCGAGTTGTTCGAAAAGTTCTTGGAGAGGAAGTTCCACGTGGGGACAGGATTAAACCCCTAGCTCAGGTCACGATTCATAGAATTTCTTAAAATTAACGTTGATTATTTGCGTGGTCGCATGTGGATATGATAGGTATCCCCGCAGAAGTGGTTGTGCACAAACTAAGCCTGGATCCTAATATCCCTCCGGTGAGGCCGAAAAAATACCTTATTGCCGAGGTCAGAAATAAGTTCATCAAAGAAGAGGTAACGCATTTTCTTGATATCGTTCAATCCAAGAGGTAAAGTATCCTGACTGGCTAGCTAACATAGTAGTAGTTCAAAAGAAGAATAATAAATTCCGCATGTGCATAGACTATAAGGATCCAAATAAGGAATGACCAAAAGACTTTTTCCCATTGGCGAACATCGATCAAATGATTGATGCAACGGCCGAGCATGAATTAATGAGTTTCCTAGATGCTTACTCCAGGTACAACCAAATCAAGATGAACCCAGAGGATCAGGAAAAAACCTCGTTCATAACGAACTTCGGCACGTATTGCTATAATGTGATGCCTTTCGGGCTAACGAACGCTGGAGCCACTTATCAGCGGCTCGTAAACAAAATGTTAGAGAAAAAAATAGGGAAGTCCATGGAAGTTTACATAGATGATATGCTAGTTAAGTCTTTGAACGTAGGTAATCACCTTAAACACCTGCGAGAAACCTTGATATCCTAAGGAAACACAACATGAAGCTTAACCCCAAAAAGTGTGCATTCGAAGTTAGCTCCGGTAAGTTTCTGGGATTCCTGGTGTCGCAAAGGGGGATCGAAGTCAACCCCGATAAAATCAAAGCCATCGAAGACATCCCTGACCAGCTATCAAGCATGAAAGAGGTTCAAAGGTTGACAGGAAGACTAGCCGCTTTAAGCAAATTCATTTCCCGGTCTTCGAAAAAATTTCATCACTTCTTTTCACTCCTCAAAAAGAAGAACAACTTTGAATGGACTCCAGAATGCCAGCAAGCTCTGAATTATTTGAAAAGGTATTTGTCAAGCCATCCATTATTGTCGAAATCGGAGGAAGGCGAACAATTGTTGATTTACTTGGCGGTCTCGGAGGTAGCAGTAAGTGCCATTTTAGTCCGTGAAGATGAAGGTATACGATCTCCTATCTATTATCTTAGTAAGATTTGCGAGTAGAAACTCGCTACCCGCATCTGGAAAAATTAGCCTTAACTCTCGTAGACGCCGCTTGAAAACTTAGGCCTTATTTTGAATATCATCTGATAGCCGTGGTGACAACCTTCCCTTGCGGAATATTCTTCAAAAACCTGAATTTTCAGGTAGTCTGTCCAAGTGGGCAGTTGCAATGGGTGAATTTGACATAGAGTATAAACCTAGAACTGCGATTAAGTCAGAAGTTTTGGACGAGTTTGTGGCCGATTTCATTCTAGTTACCTTTGGCTACCAAAGAAGCAATGATGGTATCAGAATTGACATCATGAGTTTGGACTTTTCTCACGGACGGTCCTTCTAATGAGAAAGAGTTCGGGCTCGGCGTAGTGCTAATCACACCTTTGAGGGAAACCCTAAGGCAGGCCATAAGAACTGTTCCTCTGACTAACAATGAAGCAAAGTATGAAACTTTGATTGGAGGATATAAGAACCCCAAGGCATCTCTGGCACTGCGCACTAAAGCGGCTCGATATAAATTCAAGGGAGGTTAATTGAATAGAAGATCTTTCCAAGGCCCGTTGGCCCGATATTTGGGAACTTCCGAAGCTAACTATGTCATGAGAGAAGTCCACGAGGGGATCTACGAAAATCACTCAGGCGAGGATTCCTTAGTGTTAAAGCTACTTATGGCAGGATACTACTGGCCCCGGATGGAACATGACGCCAAGGCTTATATTCAGAAATGTGATAAATTTCAATGCCACACACCGTTGGTACATCAACCGGCAGAACTATTGCACTCGGTTTTGTCGCCAAGGCTATTCATGAAGTGGGGGAAGGAATATAGTTGGTTTGCTGCCGCCAGCCCCCGGTAAGGTAAGATTTCTTTTGATTTTAACTGACTATTTTTCTAAGTGGATTGAAACAGGTCCTTACAAGAAAATTGACGTGCGTGAAGTGGTAGATTTCCTATGGGAGAATATAGTTTGCAGATTCAGGATACCAAAAGAGATAGTCTGCGACGACAGACCACAATTTATAGGCGCTAAGCTCACAAAATTCCTTGAAGACTTGAAAATTAAAAGAATCATATCATTACCTTATTACTCGAGCACAAACAATCAAGCAGAATCAACAAACAAGGTGATTATCCAAAATATCAAAAAGAGATTGGAAGCAGCCAAAGCCAAATGGCCGAAGATCTACCAGGAGTACTATTGGCGTATCGAACAACGTTCAAATCAAGCATTGGGGAGACTCCTTTCTCTTTTGTATACAGAGCAGAAGCCTTGATCCCGGTGGAAGTAGGAGAACCTACCTTGAGATACTTTCGAGCGGACAAAGAAACAAACAACGAAGCATTGTTGGGCAAATTGGAGCTACTCGACGAACGCAAGGACTTGGCGCATATAAGGATGGCAGCCCAAAAACAGAGAATGGAAAGATATTACAATCGAAGAGCCAACCTCCGTATTTCAAAGTAGGGGACCTTGTTTTAAGAAAAGTAACTCAGAACACCCGGGAGCTCAATGCAGGAAAGCTAAGTCCGACGTGGGAAGGCCCCTATCAGGTTTTAGCTATCATCGAGAAAGGGTCATACGAATTGGAAAATAAAGATGGAGTAAAGTTTCCGAGCGACTAGAATTTAGCACACCTTAAAAGATACTATTGCTGATGAGCACCGCCTATAATAAAAGTATGTGTTGCACTCTTTTTTCCTTCGCCTAGTTTTTGTCCCAATTGAGTTTTTCTGGAAAAGTTTTTAACGAGGCAACAACGGAAAGTATACTATGAAGAAAACATCATCAGCAGAAGTAAGACCTTTAAGCAAAAAGGCACGGAAGCGGAAAACTGCCACGGGACAGTTAGATAATCTTTTGCTCGGTAGCAAAGTTCCTACTGGGAAGTAAAGTCTGCTATCGGGCCAAAGGTTATCCGAGCGTTCACGAGTGCAAGCCACTAGGGGGTGGTTAGATAGTCTTTGGCTCTATAGCAAAGTTCCTAAATCTTGCTATCGAATAAACGATTATCCGCCCATTTATTAGTGGAATCTTCAAAGGAGCAAGACTTCTAGTGTTCAAATTCGCATTCTTCGAATTCGAACACTGGGGGGGATGATATGAGAATACGACATCATGACTGCCACATCGACCGGTACTACAAAATCCGAGAATAAAATTTTATCATCGGGACTGGGGACTGCACGGCCAGCCCTGTAGAAACAAGTTGTACAAGCTAGCCACAAGTAATGGCAATTTCTTTTTAGCACAACGAATGCTTATGTACTTTTGAAAATGGAAGGAATAAAGAGTCTTTTTATTTTTATCTTGTTTCTTGTCCGAATGATGAATTAATTTTATCATTTGAAAGTTAAACAAGTACTTCAAATGCTAGGGCCGTAATGAACAGGAGACGTCCTCTTCAAGAGTACCGCAAACATAAGAGGGCCCTCTCTTATGAAACCTTCATGATAAAGGGCTGATTCCGGATGAAAATTTGCCCGAAATCCAAATGCTATCGGAAAAAATGCACCCGAAGCCTTGCAAAATTCGACAAAAAGGAAAAAAACTTGCGTAATACTTAAACAAAAAAGTACAAACGTGCCAAGAAGACCAAGTACAAAAGCATGGAAAAGAAAAGCAAAGTGAAAAGAAAGTAGAAAGCTAAGCTACTGCATCCCCAAAATCAGGGGGAAGAGAAGCATCTGCACCCCTAATAGGCGGATTCGCCGTCGGCTCAAGATCTTGGCCTTCACCATCATCCCCTTCAAATTCTTCTTCAGTTCCCGAGAACTCAGAACCGGAAGCAGAAGAGTTAGTAGCATCAGGTTAGACAGGGATACCCCTTCGGGCAGTTGACTCCAGCTCAAAGGCCTTGGCGATTTCGGCATTAAAGTCAATTACGCCCACTTTGGCCTCTTCCAAAGTTTTTCTTCTCATTCTATACATAGAATATATTTTTTCAACAATGAGAGAAGCCGTTCGAAACTGAAGTTCTTCCTTAAGTTGGTCAATCTCAGTCGAAAGGTTATTCCGCTGAGATCTAGCAGCCTGGAGGCTGGCATCAAGGTCACAAATAGTGGAGTTATAAACTTTGTTATGTTCTATGACTCTCTTATGCCTCTCTTCCTACCGGGCGTGCTTCTCCTCAGCAGCAACAACCTCTTCAGCTTTGGAGTTCAAGACTGCCTTCAAATTATTCAATCTTTCAGTAAAGGCAGCCTCGCGATCGATAACAGCAAGAACGACATTTTGGACCTCAACCTACTTTGCTTTAGCTTCCTCAAATTGTACCCTTAACAGGGCAACCTCTTGGCTGAGGGTCACTACCTCTTGCTCGCTTTGCTGCAATCAAGCCTCCAACTCAACGGCCTCAGCAACTTGTGCTTCAAGTTCCGGGAGGCGAGTAACAATTTGATCCCGCTCAGCCAACAATTGATCCCGCTCGGAAGTGAATTTCTCTTTATCAAGGATCAATCTTTGAAGGCCCTCAGAAGCAAGGAAGTTAGCGTGCAAAAAAGAAGTACAAATTAAAAACCCTGCCATAACAAAGATAGAAGGAACAATAGAGGGAACAAAGATCGTACCGCCGTTGCGTTGTGCATGGCATTGTTTACCATACTCTTCTCTCTCTCTCTCTCTCTCTCTCTCTCTCTCTCTCTCTCTCTGTATTTTATTTCTATCCTTCTCTGAAGCTAGAGGCTTCAGGTAATTAGCAAGTTCCACCGGCCGGAACAAAAGATGGCACCCGGTAGAAACCAAAAGGGAAACACTCTGAGGATCTTCGGAAGGGGCAAAGTAATTAGGTCCCAAATTTTCATGAACTGGGAACTGGGGAAGATGGACATCCTCCTCTCGAACGACTGCGGACAATAGAGATGATGTAGCAGTTGCTGGTGGCGAAGGAAAAGTTGGCAAAGAGGGAGATAAAGGTGATGGCTTTGTATATTGAGAAACAATTGCAGCAAAAGTAGTGCAAGTTATTGGTTTCTCATCAACAGAAGACTGAAGAGACCTAGTACCTAGCCTTACGGTACCGAGAACAGAAACTGGGACTCGGAAGCGAGAGTTAGAATCTTCCACTATATCACATTCCCCTAGAGCGCTTGGACGTCATCCTCGGTTGGTGTAACTAGCTCAACAGATTGAGCATTCTGTTGAGCTGATAAAGGTCATCGTCTTCTATGTAGAGAATCCCCCTTATCACTGGCTCCTCCATCATCATCGATCATCATAGTGTTTGCAGCTAGCTCGGGCGTGGTGTTCTTTGCCTTTTTATTTTTTCCCTCGGCCGCGGAGGAACGTCGCCTTTTTTGTTGATTGTTCTCCAGCCGGGGACTCCGAGAGGAAGCACTTGCACCGGAAGTAGGCCCGATGACACCCGTTCGGGTGAAAGCCTCCTGCAGCAACCTCACCGCATCAGCAGGATCAGCCAAAACGTCCTCTTTGGTGACGGTAATAGAGCCTTGCGGAAGACCTGAATTCAACAGGAAAGAAAAGTTAACTAGTTTTCCTATACGTAAGGTACAAGCAAGATAAGTTCAACCTTCCATGATTTTTGGCCTTCCATCCGTATTTAAGGGCCAGTTCTTTCCACCGGTGGGTCTCAAGCATAGTGACGTCCAAAATCTTCTGGACCTAATGGACCAAGCCTTCAACCCTTGGTGGTGTCCACGAAGTTGCTGAAATAATGAACGAAGAAAGATCGGTAATAACATGGGATAATCTATAACTAGAAGAAAAGACAGACGCTAAAATTATGAGTACGGTTCCATGATTTAGGAAATGATGGAGTTGTGGCCGGGATGATGTCCCTGGTGGCAACTGCAACGAACCGCTCCATCCATCCCTGGTGACCACGTTTGCTGAAATTTATCATTCCCCCACGAAAATACTTGGGGGAATAAAGATTCATCAATCGAGCCAAGGATAGCTCTTCCCCTGTATCCTGGCATAGATGCCGAAGATAGGCGATTATCTGCCACCCAGAAGGGCTTACTTGTGCCAAGTAGACTTGGTAACGGAAGCAAAAATCCAAGATAACACAGTCAAGCCCCCCAATCAATGAGAACGGGCCCAAAGTGAAGGGGTACGTGTAAACATACGTAAACCCCTTCTTGGAGAAGGTTACCCACTCCTCTAGGTCAAGAGAGATGATGTTAAAATCTTGAGAACTACAGTTTTCCTTCACAGCGGAGATGCTAGAAGGACAGATGAAAGAAGAATATACACCAATAGCCCATGTGCGGGGGTTAGCAGAAAGAAACTTCTCTTTGAAGTCCTTAGTTGTAGCAAGCCTTCTGGGGATAATGGTGCTCACCGTAGGAGGAGCGACATCATCAATACTTTCTTTGTTCTTTGAAAAACTAGAGTTTTTGGAAGAAGAAGCCATATTTAACAAAGGGAAGTAAGGTTTTCTCTGAAGAACAAAGATTAAAAGAAGTTGAAAACAAGCGTGAGTTGAGTAAAGAGAGTTTGGGAGAGTTTAGAAAAATATGAAGTGTAAAAGAAGAAGGTTGAAGCGTGTAAGTAAAGGAATAGGCGGATAAAATCGTAGCCATGATTACCTCGAGAACCGGCGAAGTGTTGATAAATCGTGGGATGACGCGTGTTTGGGGCATTAAATGCGGAGAGACGTGCATCTAATCAATTGTCAGAAACTTTTCAGATGGGATCTGAGAATTTTCCGCTAAGAAAGGTATTGTTATCTTCACCAACTTCCCAGTTACACAAGGATGTGCCACCAGAAAGTAGGGGGATTATCTGTATAAGGTAAAATAAGTTCATATTAAATGCTCGTATAATAAAGCGGCACGTAGAGCCGAAGGCAGATGGAAAGCGAGACAAATGACAATCAAGTCCGAGGACAGCAATCTTGTTTGTTCCCGAAAGGAATATTGCTCATAAAAACAAAGTAAATGCTGCCACCCGATAACATTTAATGAAGAATATTCTGTAGCATTAAGTACGTAGCCCGTTATAGAGAGTATGATATTCATAGCCTGTCGTTACACATTTTTCAATAGCTCCATAATTGTCATTTAAGAGGGGCTTGATCCTAGGACCTTATTCCCTAGGAGCAACTATAAATAATAAGTTCAACAACCATTTTAAGGGGACGGATTTTCCGATAAGCTTATGCTATATACTGTTCAAAAGCTAAATAATATTTTATTTCCTTGCTTATTAATATCGTTACTACTGCTTCCGGAAGCTCTGCTCCCTGAACCAGGATTTTTGCTGTCTTATCTCGATATCAACGCTAAGTATTATATTCTTGTCTGATTTATTTACCATTTTGGGATCAAATCGATTTAATTGTCTATAAACCACATATAAATTCAACTGTACCGTTTTACGGGTAAACAATGATGCTTTTGGAATTTGTTAAATTTTCTTACTTGTACTTGGCTAAGTTTTAGGGCGAGTAACAGTAACATGAGAGCATTCTAAAGGCTTTTGCACCAATTTTGTCATCTTTTTCCTCGACCATTGGCTTTGTTCTTTTCTTCCACCCTTCTAGTTGCCAATTCCACAACCTTTTAACCTTTTTGTTGTACATTATTATACATTCGAAAAATTATACGAAGAATCACCAATATTCTACACACAGATTAACGTGCTTCTCAAATTTTACGATTTTTGGTTCTTTTTGGAAAAATATGAAGCATCCGGTTTCAAAATCAAAAATTTTCTGTTAAGCACTTAAATTAATAATAGCTTTGATTCATAATGGCTAAACGATATTGAGCATGAGTTCACCGGTTGATAAACGACTACTATCTACGAATATTTTTATTATTGGTCAGTCAACTTGTTACGATTGATCACACAGAAATAGGTAAAGTAGGCTTGGAGAGGTTATCTAAATCACGGTCGATATAATGCAAGAGTGATTTCGTCCAATATTTATGCATATCCTTTAAGAAAATATTTAACAATCTTAATAAGAATATTTGTGAAAATTATTCTTTATCACTATTACTATTAGAATATTAATAGTAAAATTGAAAAAAAGGTATTCGCATAAATGTTTTTTTATTTTTATTTTTTACTAAAACATCAAGTAATTTAAACAAAGTCAACTTGTCAAAACTCAAAACAACAAATAATATGGCGAGAGGTATTTTTTTAAAAATTACAGCATTATGTATCAACTTTTATTGCTTTCGTTTTCTAATTTTGTTTTGCAATCCAGCTAGCAGCGTACCGTTGCTAGGCATAACATCCCCACCCCAACCTCCTTTCCCCCCATCCAAATTTCCCTTTCCAAGCTTTTGATAAATCTTTCTGAAAATACTCTAAGATTGATTAAAGTCTAAATGCCAAACCAATGAAATAAAACAGAAAACACAAAAGATAACGTACTAAAAGAACACATTTAATTAAGTAGAAAGCCAAAAGTAGACTATAAGAAAGCTGTGGTGTTGCAATGGTGGCCCGTGGGGACCAATTACAAGCTCACAAATTCGACAATAATGGAGTAGTATTGGACGGCTCAAAATAATAATATATTAAGTTAAAACAATTAAATAAACATAAACTCTAATTTCTCCACTCTAAAATCAATCATTAAAGTCCTCTCTTTTCTCCCATAAATACCTATCCATTTTACACTCACTTCTCATCATCCAAGTTCCATTCTTTTTCGTTAGCCATGACTAAAGAAGTTGAGGTAGCAAGAGAGCAAGCAGCAGAGTTTTCAGCAAAAGACTATACTGATCCTCCACCAGCTCCTTTAGTAGACTTTGAGGAGCTGACACAATGGTCACTTTACAGGGCTGTTATTGCTGAGTTCATTGCCACTTTGCTTTTCCTTTATGTTACTGTTTTGACTGTGATTGGATACAAGGTCCAGTCAGATGTCAAAGCCGACGGTGATATCTGTGGCGGCGTTGGTATTCTTGGTATTGCTTGGGCTTTTGGTGGCATGATTTTCATTCTTGTTTACTGCACCGCCGGTATCTCCGGTAAGTTTAGTTTCTTGCTTCAAATTGTAAATCATCTTAACCGAACAATAGTAAAAACTAAACTTTACTGGAGCAGTTAAATACTAATATAAGTGTATATTTTATTTCATACAGGAGGACATATAAACCCAGCAGTGACATTTGGTCTGTTTTTGGCAAGGAAAGTATCACTAATCAGAGCAGTTTTGTACATGGTCGCACAGTGTTTGGGTGCAATCTGTGGTGTGGGTTTGGTGAAGGGATTCCAGAGTGCTTATTATGTTAGGTATGGTGGAGGTGCTAATGTCATGGCTCCTGGCCATACCAAAGGTGTTGGATTAGCTGCTGAGATTATTGGTACTTTTGTTTTGGTTTATACTGTCTTCTCTGCCACTGATCCAAAGAGAAATGCTAGAGACTCCCATGTCCCTGTAAGTATTCTCTTCAAAATCTATTAGGGTTTCCGTTTTATGTGCACTAAAAGTCTAAAAAGGAAGGAAGACCGGTGCGACTATAGTAATGCCAAGCATACGAGCAAAGGACGACTCTACCTACCTTCATATTTTTTATAGTTGTTTATTTCACTTGAAATATTTCAACACTATATATTATAGTCAAACCAATATTAGTAAATAGTGAAATTTTCTATTTACAAATTGTCAAACAAGGCCAAGTCTTGTCCTAATCTCATTATATCAGTTTCATAGTAGCGTTTGTTAGGCCTCCAATACTAGCTATGAGACTACAAATCATAGCTCTCTTTGACTTTCTAAAGGTTGTAGAAGTATTTAATTCTATGATGATGCCAATTATCTACCCATTATAACTTTTAGTGTAAATTGAAAGAGGCAGGTAACCTAACACCATCAATCAAAAGAAACATCTCTTTAACTGTAACTATTGCTACCATTTTCTCTATAATCTTTCATACAAAAAATGACATAGTCGTTATAGCATTTTAGTGTACTGAATAGTCCTTTGCATTCTTTGTACATATTCACTAAATTTCCAGGTAGTTGATTAGTCTTAAGTTTTTATTGCTTGATTTGTCTAAATAAATAGTCTTTATAACATTGATGCATAAAACAAAACCTTAAATTATTAAAAAAAAAAAAAACGATAATCGATTAATCATTGTATTATATTTGAATATGATCAGGTGTTGGCACCACTTCCAATTGGATTTGCTGTGTTCATGGTTCACTTAGCTACCATACCAATTACTGGAACTGGCATCAATCCTGCTAGGAGTTTTGGTGCAGCAGTTATTTACAATCAGGACAAAGCTTGGGATGAACACTGGATTTTCTGGGTGGGTCCCTTCATCGGAGCCTTCGCCGCCGCCGTCTACCACCAGTTCATCCTCCGTGCCGGTGCCATCAAAGCTCTTGGTTCCTTCAGGAGCAATGCCTAAAATTTTCCAATCCAATTGAATAAAACCAGCCATGAAAATTTGTAGATATTTCTTTCCCAATGGGAAAAGTTTTTTAAAAATGTACTGTTTGTTTTTTCTATGAATTTCCCTCTTTTGTGTATTTTTCTACTTCTTTTCCCTTTTTTATTTTTAATTCCTTTCTCCTTTTTTGCTTTTTTCAATCTAGTCTCTTGTATCTTTGAATTATTGTTGCTTCCTAGTAATTTACATTAATGTTTCGGCTTCTCTTTCCTTTTCGGTTTTTGGTTAATTCAAACTGAATTTAATCTACGTAAACAAGGTAAAAATTAACTTGCACTCGACGCCTATTGACTTAGAAATTAAGCAATAATAAGTACTAGTAAAAAGTATATAAGAAAAGCGATAATGACTCTTTAGTTTTTCTTTGCCTCTATTTGTCGCTTCCATTTTTCTAATTGAGGAGTCACATAACACTAGCTGAAATGTCTATTTCTGAAAATCAACAAATGTTCATTTGTATGCAACGATAGTAAAGATAATACATACATTAATTCAGCAACACTTGCATCAGATAACATTTACTAAGAATATTTTTTAGCTTAGTAAAGTTTGAATACCACTCCAAAACTAAAGTGCTAACTTCCTCTTCATTTCATTTCTACCTTTCGTCCTTCTCCGTGTTAGGATACTATTTTTCAAATAATTTTAAGAAATTCCAATCATTTCTACATAATCACTCTTTTTTTTTTATTAAACACATTAATGGTCTATTATCAATTTTAATATTTTTATCGGACTATATAATTATTATTTATGAAATTAACTTCAGTATTTAAAAGTGCTTTTATTACTAAATGTTTATCCGCTTTTATTAAATCAAACGGGCTCTAAGTTGCAATTAACAAAGTATATTTTAACCCTTTTTAGTTAAGTGTGCCAAACAAAACGCAAACACTCATTAGACCTTTGATATGATGCAACTGACAACAGTTGTATGAGTTTTTTTTTTTTTTTTCACAAATTAGTGAATATAAGTCTTACACTTTTAAATCCAATTTGAATTTCCATAATTTTTGTCACTTATATGAGACAAAAGATAATTTTTATTTATAAAAATGCTTAGGAATCTCATAATTGATGCATTTGTCTGTATCCGTCTCCTGTGGCTGTCATTGTCGTGAGGATTAAAAAAATGTAAACAAGTTCCTAAACCTATGATCTTATTCCACCACCCTTATCCAAAACCACTTAAATAATTGTCATGAAGTAATGCATTACCAAATATTGGAGTTAAAATATTCATAGGACAATGACAACCTAAATTGGCTTTTGTTGATGATGCTTCTCGAAAATGCTATCAATACGTCTTACATTTTGTAATCCTTTTTTTCAATTAAAATAATGAACCAAAATGATGAAACGGAAACATGTTAGGTAAACAGAGCTTAACTGAACTACTTTTTTTATTGTTTCTTTAAAGAGATAATGTTCCTATTCTCTTAGCCAATTCTTTATAAAGGTGAGTATAGGTTATTCCCCGATCACCTTGTCCATATCTCAATCACTTCCTAGCCTAAGTTTTATTTTCCCATTTGTTGGAGAGATATTAGCTTTTGTCTAAGCTTTGATGATTAGTAGGAAACTATTAAAGAAATAAGCAAAGAATAAAGATTAATGATAGTGAGGATGCACATGCACTAAGATAGTCTTAAGAAGAACCTCTTTTATAGGAACTACGTTTCAATATCAAATGGTGGAATGTAATAGTAATGTGGTAAATGGAATAATAAAATTATTTTAAACACACGTTATTTCTAATCACCACAACATGCAAATAGAAATTGAAATCACCATCTTGAGAAATACTTCTATCCTATCATTCGACTTCACTAAATCAAAAAGATAGAAATAAATAATTTAGAAAGAATAAGGTCAAGAAAACAAACCCGGTATATTTCATTGTGGACTTGTCCTCTTTGGTATGAACTAGAACAATGATGAATTTCAAAACCATGTCTTTGACAACAAAAATATTTGTCCACTTTGCGTTCTACTGTGCTTGAAAATTATCTCATGGCTTTGTCATTTCGTTTCCTCTTGCTTTTGTTTATTTACGGCAAAATATGAATTCCCTATCGCTCTATGATTTGTCATTATTATATGCACCACTTCCATTGTTCAATGCCACATGAAATGGCCGGGAAATCCTCCAACAGTGAAGATCTCTTTTGGAGGTGGAGCTCCTCCCGCACCGATCCTCCAACACCTTAACCCCGCTTCTGGTTCATCCCCACATCATCAGTTTCTGCTTACCAAAAATGATCCACTTGCAATTCTTGATTCGTGGTGCGGCCCCACAAAGTACTCACACCGTCCTACCTATTTAAAGTTTGAGAATAGGTTGAGGGCGTTGCGCCCCCGATACCTTTAATCATTGGCTTTACCCGATAGAACTCGCAATCGAAAGTGAAGATCTCTTTTGGTTTGGGAAGCGTTGATCATAACTTTTCATGGTTCTCTCGGACAGAATCGACAACTTTTCATCAACATGTGTCATTTTAGATAGAAATGATGTCCGCTTTAATTTCTCTATCACCTCTCCAACCCAGTTTTTAAAGGCAAACACAGAAAATAAATAATAAAATTAAATTCCTTAAACTTGTTAGTAAAATTGTTGTCATGCCTCGATCTCGGGGAGCGCGATCATCGCTCAACCAAGATACTCGATTAAGCAAGTGTACTTGATGTCTTCTACCCAATCTTACCCATGAGAAGTGATACCACAATATAAGAATAAGTAACAAGAGATGGACATGAGAAGAGTAAAGTGTTCCACCTTCTTTTTCCATTACTCAAGTATATTCATTTTATAATTTCCAAAATATTACAAGTTCATAATTACGAGAGAAAACATGTTTGACAAATACCAACACTTCTAATTCATTACCCAACATCGTACCCCACTCACAATATGTCTATGGAGCCTCTAAGTACTATAGAAGAGTAGTATGGAAGTGCCGGCGACAAGGCCCCGGCTATACCTCAAAACATAAAGTACAACATCAAGTGACATAAGGCCCAGAACAGAATAGGGCTCACCAAACCCTGCTGAGTAGAGGGTAACTGCTAACGAGGTTCAAAATTGCCCGCTAACGAATCACCTGTATCCATTGAAGATGCAGCGCCCCGACAAAAGGGACGTTAGTACATGTGGAATAGTACTAGTATGTGAAACTAAATATCCTCTTTTGAAATAGAATGTCAATATAAGAAGGGAAAAATCACGGAAGCAGCAAGTAACAATTAATGATATCCAAATGCCAAGTTAAAACATAATAATTTTTAAAATACTAAAATAATATTATTTTTGGTTGGGAAATTATTAGCATTGGTATACCACCGTACTTTTAATACGGAGTCCGATCACGCCTGATCGACTAGTCCATCTCTCCACGAACAATGTGGATTGACATGGTGATGCAGAAAAAAAAAGGTGTTACCAAGAGTAGGAACCACCATGCGCGCGACATAGCGTCCGATCTCCACCCGGTCGGCTAGACCGCCTTCCCACATATGCCGTGTGGGTCGACTTCCAATCCAAGGCTAACATTAATCTCATCCTAATTAAGAGGAATAATCTCAACATATCAATCTTTATCCCAATTAAGGGGGATAATCATAATATATCAATCTCATCCCAATTAAGGGGAGTAATCACAATCTACTCCTACACCGGCACGTGTAGTTTCGGGTGTGGGCCGTTACAACCCACCATTCCTCGGTTCGCTAATGATACTCCTAAAATATTTTTGTTTTGCACACAAAGAAAACATAAACACAAATACATTCACTTCATAACCTTTCACATCATATTTCGCTTCATTCGTACCTTCAACTACTCACAACGTCATTATCTCATTGGCTCTCTTGGCCATACATATAATTTTTTATTCATGGCACCGTGGCCGTAACTCATATTCTACACTTTTATTTCTTTACTTCCAATGACCATGATCATAAACATCAACATATAGAAAATTTCGGAAATCATAGCTTAAAATGCCTTAATAATGAAAGCTTTAAACACAATGAATTTCTTTCAAAAGCAATGGAGCAAATGATTGGCAATCGAAGCACAAGTTAAAATCATAGATGAGTGACACACCATTTATTCTTGAAATACTTTTTCCCAAAAGGCAGTACATAATTTCAACTCATGAGTATGTAATATCTCGAAACACATTGGAAATACTTAAAATGTACAGCATGGTGATTTACTATTGAAACATGGGTTCAAACCATATGCATAGTTAAACAACCATATATGAGTATTTTCCCACTTAGGGGAGCATAATATGATAAGGGAAGTTTGAACATGACTTGAGTACATAAGCTTTTAGGTAAATCTATTTTCGGAGTCAATTTGGAATAGTTGAATTCAAGGCTCATTTCATAATCTTTCACACATCACCGTATTATTGGCCACAAGTATACCCTTCATCCTTGGCACGGTGGCCATACTTTATATCTCCAACTCATTGCTTTCACTTTCAAGCATCTTTATATATTATCAACAATAAGAACATTTGAAATCAAGGCCTTAAGTATATATACGAGCAATAGGAGTCTTAGGCACATTGAGTTTTCTTTTCAAGTTAAGCATATAGAACTTTCATTTCAAACATGAATTGAAGTTATAATATTTTAATACCTAAACCATACTTGAACACATTCCCGAAGGAGATCGTGATGAGATAGGAGTAATCGGAACACGTTTTGACTATATACATATTTCGACACTTTACTTACTTGGGATACTCGAATTTATTAGGAACAACTCGAAACATGGGAATTAGGAACCTTGGCCAACCATACTTGAAACTTACGGGAACATCATAAAATTCGATTTTAAGAGAGAAGTTTAGCCAACATACCTTTCTTGAGCTTTCCTTAGATTACTACAACGTCCCAACACTTCTAGCAATATCAATCTATAGGAAGATAGCGAAAATTGAATAATAATTAGAAGGATTCTCATGACATAAGTCTCTTGTGAATTTTGTCAAACACCTACTATGCAAAAATCGAATGCAAAGCTCTACAATGGTAATCACTTCCTCCCTCAACCAATTTCAACAAGAAACTACCCAAAATAGTTCAACAACCTCGCATACTACCACTTATTCTCACATGCATGGCCTATCTCCAACTCCACAACCTACTTAAACTCATAACAATTGCATGAAGATTTTAGGACAAGGTCTTACCCGGGCAGATGATGACCTAGTGAATGATTCCCTTAGATCTTCAAGATTGGGGCAGGGATTGATGATCAATGCACTTGGGGAACCTTCCTCTCTCTCTAAAGCACTCCCATCTCTCTAAAATATGTGTTTAATCCAGCCAAAATAACCCCAAAGTCATTTTATAAGAAATGAGGTGGGTTATAAAAATAGAAAATGGACCCTCCGAACTCAACTCTACGGTCGCAGAGTGGACCAGAACAGGTATACGGTCCGCATAATGGACCACGAAATCGACCTCTAAAAACTGGGCTGCCCTGAACGAGTCTGCACCCAGGTCTGCGGTCCGCACACCAGAATGGACCGCAGAATCACCCAATGAAATTCTTCACACTAAATCTGCGATGAAAGTGCGGACCGTGAAACAGATATGCGATCGCATAATGTACCGCCAAAACAACCTTCAAATTTTAACTATTTTTCTGCTCAACTCTGCGACGATTATGCGGTCCGCGGAATAGTTCTGCAGTCTCGAAATTGATCGGGGAATGGCCTTCTTTTGTAGAACTTTCCACCAAACCTTCGAACACATTAGTCTATCTCAGCACCACAAAACCTTAAATTCCTTGCAGTAAATTTATGGGGCCTTACAACTGTGTTCCAAACCAGAAGTTGGAGAAACACATAAACGTTAGTGCAATAACAAAACATAAAATAATTTTCGAGCCCAGAAGTTTCTTGTGTGTCCTTAAGGAATTTAATCCGCTCACTGTTTCCCAAGGTTATGAATTAAATCTTCCAGGATAGAACGGAAAAACTATTTTATAATACTCACAATCGAAATTACAGAAATTCAGCAAACTCAATAGACGGAGCAGATTATATTGACACTAATATTTATTTTGGTAAACAATGCAAAGAAGAGGGGAAAGATTTCAGAATTTTTGGTATGTAAAAAATGGCATCAAACCTCTAAATCTATAGGGAATGAAAGGGTGAGATAAAGAAGTGCAATCCAAAAGGTGCCTCTTCCATTTCTTATTCACACCCTTTAAGAAAAAACCTAACAGTGATAAACAGTGGTCCAAAGCATCTCAACTTGTGCTTCAAGCACACTGCATATCTGACAATTGGTTTAAAGTTTTAAACCAAACAATCGATCACTTCAAATTCAATTCGATTGGAAGTGCAAAAGTATAATTATCTCTCTAAAAGTATAAAAGATGAAGCATGTTATAACTGCAAGCCATAATTAGAGCGATGCAGCGACGTCCTGAAGTAGCAAATTCTGCATTGAAGGGCAGGGTTAAAATTTCAACTATGAATATGACTGAACTCAATAACTTTGATATTTATACTAAAAATTTAAGCGGACTGAAATTCGGAACTCATACACATCAATTCTGGTTTCGCCGCTGTTTGCATTGTGGGCACTCGTGACAAATGATGGCAGTACTTGTGATCTCTACATGACAGACCTACCATCATTAATGAACATAAAGTCGAGAGAACGAATGGAATAATGATCGCACTAAACGAGCCGAGACATTCAGCTAATTCACGGTCGGAGGAATGGAAAAGTAACAATTATGTCACTATTTGTCAAGTATATTATTTTAGAGGTTTTTCTTATTCATATAATTAATGTAGAGTAGGAAAACCGAGCCAAAAGATCACCGAGTTTAAGGTTCGTAACAATATGATTTGAAATGTGGTCTTTTAACGACTCTCTATTCTCAAAATGAAAAAGAAATGTACGGAATTTATGTGATAGTGTTTGATGCACGGAATTTTAAAACACAAATAAAACTTTAAAATTTGTGGTCTAAAAAAAAACATAAATATTTAAGTGGTCGAAAATTAATTCATTAAGAGTAAGAATAGAAATTCTAAAAATAAATTATTTTAAAATAAGGAAAGTTGACATTCTGTTTCAAACTAGCTAAAAAGGAAAAAGTGTCGCACAAATTAGGACGGAAGGAGTACTAAACTTTGTGTGAGGGTGGGGGCGGGAAGGAGTAAAATCTCACTTCATTACTTGAAAAAGATTATTAGGAGGTTGGATCTTCCCTTTATCTCTAGCCAGGAAAATTAAGTTATAAGTCATTTTTCAGTCTCCCTCTCGTACACTTTTTCTAAAGTATTCAAATATACCCCTAATTTTAACGGTTATCCTATGTGACAGTGGATCCTGCTGTTAAAATGACATAAAGGATGCCACGTGTGTATTACATTTTTTTATTCTTGAAAGAAATAAGAAAGGGCCCTTTTAAAAAGTCCTCCTTTGTTCCCCACATTCCATTACTGCGTTTCTTGGAAAAAAGAAAACTTTACTCCGATTTTTTCATCTTAATTCAAACGAAGGAATTATGAGAGCGTGATCCGTTAACTTTCTCCTCTGCTAGCTCTTCCATTTTCCATTCCTTACTGCATACATGAACATAGTAAAGCATCGAAATTCCATATGGACGACGTAGAAGGTTATTCCAGAAATTCCCAAAAATTCACTAAATTTTATAGCGCATGTTTAAAGTAGAGGTAGTGTTACGAAACCCAAAATGATTGCGACCAAAAGGCTCAAACCTAACTTCAGAAGTAGAGAACATCTGTCGCGCTTGGTTGAAGTATAACTTCAAAGTAACTTCTCGCTTGAAAGAAAATACACATATTTTGACATGTTTTACACAACAAGACGTTATTTATGTTCTTCCAGTCATCAGCTCCTCCTTTCTTAAGAGGCTCGTTAAAATGGAGAAGATAAGGACCGACTCTACCCGCAAATCCTTTCAGTGTAGTTATTGCACTCTCAAACTTACAATTAAAATGGTTTAGACCTTTGATAGATGCATTCAAGAAATACTTTTAATTCGAGGATTAGGTGAGTTTTTTGATGGGTCACTTGCTGGTTCCAGGCCATTTTGGAGGCTCGCAAAGGGACCAAACTAGACAGCCAAGCCCACTACAGCGACCACTCAAAAAATACTTTTTGAGCTGAGGATTTTGGTGGGTCGTTGACCATTCTTACCCAGTTAGGGGCTTGAGAAGAGAGGGATAGACCGCAGCCCAAGCCTGATTCTGTAGACTACGTAAGTGTACGTGCGCCAACCCAAACCATTTCCCAGATTAGCCATACTTACTGGGTGACAAAACAATGAGTTCAACAGATTCAATATACAATTCACAAACACAAGGCTGACTAATATACAAGTCACAAACACTAGGCTGTTTTCACCTATCTATCTATCTCAACTTTTTTATCAGAAAGGCCGTTCCCTATCGAACCAAACAAATAGCAGTATTTGAATGAGAAGAGTTGTGAGGCACGAGGAACAGAGGGATTAATGATATAGCACACACAGCTTGATCAGACTCACAAACAAAGCAAGAGTCTTGATCACTAATTAAACTGTTTCTGGCTCTTAGAATTATTACTCTAATACATTCCTCTTAACATAAGGAATGACAATTCTTGTACAAACATAGATTTCATGTTCTTATATCAAAAACAAAAGAGAAGCAACCAAAGCATTTACACCTATGGCCATAAACATTTTCCTAACATATAATTCTGATCAGAAAATATTTTTCAATGAATACATTTTTCACCAAAATGGACAAATGACTTCCTGACTCATGGAGCAAAGTCATCTTCCTATACATTTTTGTTAACTTTTAATGAAGTAACGAATATTATCAAAGCTATCCTGATGTTCTATCTTTCCCCTGGTATGATTTACTATATTTCACTTGTTCTCCACTTTCTCACGAAAAACATTTTCACGAAAAGGCTTTACTCTCCCTTACAAAAAATAACTCAGTAAGGTGCTACTCAGCGTAATGACAATCATAAAATAGCATGCCAAAAACAAAATAGAGCATTTCATCAAATAAAAAAGGTAATAATCCAAATCCTAACAATGCCAATAAAACTGACACTTTCTCCAAAATTCTCCTCAAATCCAAATTAACAAAATACAACATAATAATACTAAATATAACAAAAACATCTTAAAAATTAACCTCTTCTTCCTCAATCCAGAGGAATCTCAACATCACCATCATCAATCTCCTGTTGCAAATCCTTAGGATCCTTTCCATCAACAGTACATCCAACGGACACACACGTTCCCAAAATCTCCTTCACAGTACCTGTCAAATCCTTCGCCATAGATCTCGGCTTCATCACTTTCGCAATCTCAATCACATCATCCAGCGAAATATTCCCGTTGTGCTTGATGTTCTTCGTCTTTTTGCGATCTCTCTCCGGCTCCTTTAAAGCTTTGATTACGAGCGCCGCCGCGGAAGGTACGACGGAGACTTTGGCCTGACGGTTTTGGACTGTGAGCTTGACGGTCACTCTAAGGCCCTTCCAATCCTTGGCGGTTTCCTTAGCGATGTCTTCTCCGATTTTCTTGGGGGAGAGACCGAGTGGACCGATTTTTGGAGCGAGTGAACTCGCCGCACCGACTTCGCCGCCGGTGACGCGGACGAAGACTTCGACAACCTGTGAAGGATCGAACTTTGGCGGCATTTTTGTTACACTTAAGAAAGTAGAGGAAGAGTGGAGCTAGGGTTTGTGGCTATGTTTTTATAGAGGAAGGGGTTTATAAATTAGGGTTCCTCAATCATAATATGGGCTTGAAGTAGAATCAATTTGATACTTGGGCCGAATGACTACTACCACTTTGTTTGGAGGAAGATTTATATGTTTAACTAACTTATATATTGTGTTTACAGTAAATAAATACACTTTAAAATAATTATAACTCGTAGCTACACTTTAAATTTTATCGCAAATATTCTATAAGCAAGGAAAGTTTTTGTTCGATAATCTTTTCTCAATCAAAAGTACCCCAATTGAATTAAGAATCTTAGAAAAAGTTCTTAATGTTGTAAATCCGCTTGCAGAGATGGATGTCCACTAGCAATGGTGAAATCGTGCCATATCTAAATTTGTCTTACCATTGTCTAGATTTGAGTTGGTTTTGCAATTAACCAACTTGATATTACTGTCACATCATAATATTTTTACATTTAATATAATATCTTGGCTATTTGTGTAACTCTCTGTATGATCTTCTAATGACGAATTGTTAAATTTATATTTATTAGTAAAGTTTTTGAAAAAATGGCACCAGATAGATAACAACACACAGAGGAATTTGCAATTTCTTCCAACTTGTTCGGTGCGTAAAACAACAATCAGCTAAGTTGTCCATGCATTTTTTTTTTGTTGAGATTTTGGCAAGGTTTGAACTTTAATAGGTGAAAAACAAATGCTGACCCAAAGAAGGAATATTCATGCTATCCTACTGGTATAAAATAGATATTTGTACTTGTATTATTCGTTGATAATAGTTCTTATTGTTATAAGGAAAATCAAATTATGGTGGATGTCTACTCTTTCTCTATGATCTTCTCAAATGTTTAATGACATATTCAATGACATATTTCTATGCTTAATGACATATTCAATAACATATTTTTCTTCACTTTTCATGCCTATATAAAAGCCTTGTAATAGATAGAAAAATATACACAATTGAAGAAGAAAATCTCTTCTTTCTCTCTATCTGCATTTCTTGTTCATGTTTTACTAAATTGCTTTTCTTTCATAACAACATATCTTGTTCATGTTTTACTAAATTGCTTTTATTTCATAACAACATGTCTTGTTCATGTTTTACTAAGCTGCTTTTATTTTATAACACGTTATCAGCACGAATTGCTCATTTCATGATCTTCTACGTCAAGACTATGTAAATTATAAGCAGGCAATGAGATCAAGTACAATGAAAAATGTCTTGGATGATAATACAAAGATAAGTTTTACATCCATCTAAACCCATTCATACTTTCATATCTTTGCATTAACTTTATGTGCAGTGTTTAGTAAAAATATTTTTTTCAATTGTATCCAGTGAAATAAAGAACTGGAAAGGTATGTCTTCATTTGCTATATCTCTTATAGGACAAAGATAATATTCCAACGTATATATATGTTCTGACCTTTTACATACTATGATAGATAATTATTAAGGTAATTTAGTAATAATATTTTTACCATAACATGATGTATTTTATTGAAAACAAAATTGGCATATATCCTAATGAAATACATCATGTTATGCCAACGCATTATCTATCAACGCATTATGGCCTAGTATACCTTTATATGGGTAAAACATTGGGTTTGAGTCCTAATGCACCATATTGATGATAATAATAATAATAATAACTAGAGAAAAAATAATATAATTTTCATGAAAAAGTATGAAGCTTGTCCCACTTGATTTGCTCCATTCTTGAAGTGAATGTGATAGCAGTGCATGATAAGTCTAAATAAAGACAAGTGGTTGACCAATGAATGAGGGCGTGCGAAATGCCAAAATAATAATAGTTATCACTATGGTAATTATAAAAAGGGAAAAATTCTTTGAAGAGAATGTGACTTGTGATAAACATTGAGATTGCATACTCATTCCTGAAAGCGAATGTGAAAATATATATATGATAAAGATTATGCATAATAATGTACTTGTGCATAGTTGGATAAATATTACAACTCACCTCTAAGGGAGGTTTGAGACAAAGAAAGATAATGAATATTATTGTGTAGTTACATGAATATATCATTAGTCGCATGCGTGTGATACGCCAAAAAATATTTTGTCATGCCTTATGAAAGTTATTAAAAGCAAAATTAAAGCAAGAAATTATTTTGCTTGTGATGATTTTGAACATGACAATTATTATGATATGATTCTCTTTATGAAGGAGACATTCATTATATGGATGGTGTGACAAAAGATCTTGTAGTACAAAAGCAGTTAAGAGTTCTGAAAGAACTAATTTGTTACTACCCGGATGAATGAAATTATTCATGACATTAATATTGTAGTAAATATCAAAAGAAATATTTTGATTTATAAATATATTAGCCAAAGTGATTGGCATATTGAGACTATAAATGAAAAGAAGATTGAATATCTTTATATTACTATAATCATACCGGGTAAATATGAAAGGTTACCTGACTTTTCTTCTATTTGTACTACACAAGTATAAGCATGATGATGCAATCACAAGCCACAAGTAAACTAGAGGTTTATTGAAATAAATATTAGTTGGCATGACCGGTTGATCATCTCGGTTCAATTATGATGCGAAAAAATTAATTGAGAATTATATTGGCATATATTGAAGAAATATAAGATTCTTCAAGAATTTTCTTGTGGTGCTTATTATCATGATATACCAGTTAAGGTTGGGATTGAATCCTTTGATTTCTTGAACGAATAAAAGGTAATAAATATATGGGCCCAGTCACCTTCCATGTGGACCGTTTACTATTATATTATTTTAATAGATGCATCTATTATATGGTCACATGTGCATTTGTTATCAACTTGTAGTTTGGCTTTTGCAAGATTGATTGCTCAAATTATTAGAGCACAGTTTCAGAATATAAATTATGATGATTTATCTTGATAATACTGGTTTAAATCCAAGTTGGTTTAGCATAAATTGTATGCCTCCTATTATATCTAAACCATTGGTTATGAGAATAAAATTGCCAAAATAAAATTTGGTATGTAATGTATTATTTAATATACAACAACACTTGTACTCATCTAGCCAAGTTATGATAAGTTCTCCCTATCACAATCGGTTCAGGGTAAGGAACCAAATAATTTCCATCTAGAAATATGAATGTGCTATATGATTTAATTATTTCACTACAATGCACAAAGATGGATCCCAAATTAGGCTAGAGATATGTGTTGGTGATCTCAATTCTCAACAATAGGGGGAGAAAATGGGAAACTGAAAAAGTAATGCATATAATGAATTATTATGAGTACATCGAGATCCTCGTATGAGAAAATGTGAACTTGAAGTTCAAGTGATAATTCATTTGCAAAATATTGCCAGACGTATTTGCTGACCCAAAGCTAAATGTCATATTCAGCTACTAATGCTCCAAATAAAATAAAGTTCATAATGAATAGAGTCCATGGCATGCATAAAGCATAATAGACTAATCGGTTCCAAAGATAAAACTCCTTGAAGAAGGAGAGGAGCAAATGTTCAAGATGGTCATAGTAAGGAGGCAAGTGCTCTAGAAGAGTGCCACGACATAACACTTCATAAGACCTCATGGGAGAGGCTCAGGTACCTGAAAATAATAAGATAAAGAGATCTCAATAAGTTATGTCTTTATTGGGTAATAGTAGAACTGATATAAAATGATCATCGACGATATTGTTAATATATGTAGCGCTCAATATTATTAATATTGACGAGGATCTTGAGCTCAAATCTGTCATGAAATTTGGACAGATAAATGATTGGCCAAATAAAAAATACGCAATAAAAATTGATTTCACCTAAAAAATATGAAGTTGGACGGATAATCCCAATACCTGAAAGTATAAAGTCAGTGGAGGTATAAATATGTTCTTGTGCGGAAAAAAAGATCAAGTCGGTAGACAAAAAGACGACTTGTGTAAAAAGACGACTTGTGTCACAAGAAGATTTATAAATATCCTGGCATTGATTATATAGAGACATGTTCTCTTGTAGTGGATGTCGTCATTTCAGATTTTAATCTGGCAATATAAGAAAAACGTAATATGCGTATAATGAAAATCATTGAAGGATTTAAATTGTTCTGAAGCATATTAAAGTTTCCAAGAAATTTATTAAATAAAGCTTCAAAAATCCTTATACAGATTGAAACAATCAGGGCGCATGTGGTATAATCGCCTAAGTGAGTACCTGTTGAAAGAAGGGTACAAGAATGATTCAATTTGTCTTTGTGTCTTTATAAAAAGATCTAGATCTAAATTTGTTATAATCACCGTGTATGTTGATGATTTAAATATCATTGGAACTCCTAGGGAGCTTCCTAAAGCAGTAGAGCTTCCTAAAGTTGTAGACTATTTAAAGAAAGAATTTGAAATGAAAGATCTTGGAAAGATAAAATTTTGTCTTGGTTTACAAATTGAGTATATGAAAGATGGAATTTTTGTCCATCAATCAACATATACTAAAATGATTTTAAAGCGATTTTATATGGATAAAGCACATCCATTCCGACCTCACGAAAATAATGAAGAGCTTCTTGGTCCCAATGTACCATATCTTAGTGCAATTAGTGCACTAATATATCTTTCTAACATTACAAGGTCTGGCATAACTTTTTCAGTTAATGTCTTAACAAGATATAGCTCTGCTCCTACAAGGAGACATTGGAATGGAATCAAACACATATTACGGTATCTAAAAGGGACTACCGATATGAGATTATTTTATAGCAATGATTGCAGTCCTGATCTTGTTGGTTATGCCGATGCTGGGTATTTATATGACCCACAAAAGGTTCGATCTCAAACAGGTTATGCGTTTACATATGGAGGCACTGTCATATCTTGGCGATCAACTAAGCAATCAATCATGGCTACTTCATCTAATCATGTTGAGATAATTGCTATTCATGAAGCAAGTCGAGAATGTGTACGGTTGAGGTCTATAATACACCTTATTCTAGACAAATATGGTTTGAAGTGTGACAAACTACCCACAATTTTATATGAAGACAATGCAGCATGCATATCCCAGTTGAAGGGAGGATTCATAAAAGGGGATATGACAAAGCACATTTCACCAAAGTTATTTTTCACTCATGATCTTCAAAAGAATAGTGATATCAATGTGCAACAGATCCGTTCAAGTAATAATATGGCTGATTTGTTCACCAAATCTCTACCGACATCAACCTTCAAGAAACTAGTGTACAAGATTGGGATACGAAGTTTCAAGTATGTGAATTGATGCTCTCATCAGGGGGAGTTAATACGCGTTGTACTCTTTTTTCCTTACAAGGTTTTGTCCCACTGGGTTTTCCTTGCAAGATTTTTAATGAGGCAACCAAAAGACATATTTCTAAACATGTGTACTCTTTTTCCTTCACTAGGATTTTTTTGCCATAGGGTTTTTTCCTAATAAGGTTTTAACGAGGTACATTATCTATAGATATCCAAGGGGGAGTGTTAAAAGAAAAATTAAATTATGTTGGATGTCTACTCTTCCTCCATGATCTTCTCAAATGCTTAATGACATATTCAATGACATATTTCTATGCTTAATGACATATTCAATGACATATTTTTCTTCACTTTTCATGCCTATATAAAGGCCTTGTAATAGATAGGAAAATATACACAATTGAAGAAGAAAATCTCCTCTTTCTCTCTATCTCCATTTCTTGTTCATGTTTTACTAAATTACTTTTATTTCATAATAACATATCTTGTTCATGTTTTACTAACTTGTTTTTATTTCATAACAACATGTCTTGTTCATGTTTTACTAAGTTGCTTTTATTTTGTAACACTTATCATATTTCTGATACAATTATTTTTTTGATAGTTTTACTATGTCAAATTTATCAAAGCTTGAGTTCGTGACACTTTACATCTCCGGAAAGAATTATTTATCATGTGTCCTTGACGTTGAAATTTACCTTGGCGCTAAAGGTCTTGAGAATACTATTATACAAGGAAATGAAGCATCAGGCCGATAAAGCAAAAGCTATAATTTTCCTTCATCGTCATCTTGACGAAGGGCTAAAGACTGAATACTAACTCTGAAAGATTCATTTAAATTATGGAGTAGTTTGAAAGAACGGTGTGACCATATTAAGGCAACGATGTTGCCAAGAGTTCAGTATGAATGAATTCATTTACGGTTACAAGATTTTAAAATCATAAGTGAATATAATTCTATTGTATTCAGAATAAATTCCTAACTTAAATTATGTGAAAAAAATGTGAATGATAAGGATTTACTGAAAAAGACTCTTTCTACTTTTTATGCCTCCAATATGTTATTGCAACAACAATACCGTAAAAAGGGTTTAAAGAAATATTTTGAATTGATCTCATGTCTTCTATTGGTTGGGCAACATAAAACTCTTTTAGTGAAAAATCATAAAGCTCATCCCACTAGATCTGCACCATTTCCCGAAGTGAATGTGATGTGGCAAATCAAACGTCTGAAAAAAGATAAAATAATTATCGTGGCCGTGGTTATGGTCATGCACGTGGATGGCGGGGGACGAAGTAATTATCGTCATCATAGTGAAAATAAACAGGATAACAATAAGGGTTCTCAAATTAATAATTTAAAAGGTAGATTTAATATTTGGTACCAATGTAGTATGAAAGGTCATTGGGCATGTGTTTGTCATACACCTGACTATTTTGTCAAACTTTATCAAGCCTCCATCAAAAGGAAAGAGAACAATGTGGAGGCACATTTGGCTTTTCAAAATAATGATGATGAAGTAGGTCCCTCAAACAAATATGATGATATTGTGGCAAATCTTGCATATAAAGATGATGATTTTGGAGGCCTTGCGAATATTACTCATTTAAAAAGCTAGAGACTTCTTTGAGGATATTGACTAAAGAAGTGATCGTCTTACTAGGGAATAAAACTTTAAGAAAAGTTTTTATTTTTATTTTATGTTTGAAAGTAGCTTGTTTTTCTTAGTGTACTTTCTAAAGCATCATATATGTTAGTTTCTATATTCCTAATGTAATTTCTCAATGTTTCTTTTATTGATATTCTTTCGTATTGATGTATCTTTTGTTTCATTATAAAAAATATGAAAATTTTCCAATCTTCAGTTAGATTTAAGATCAGTAAAGATGATATATGTCTTTTGGATAGTGCTACATCACTTACTATTTTAAGAGATAAGAGATACTTTTCTTATTTGGTGATTAAAGAAGCCAATATTAATACAATATCTGGTAGTACAAGATTAATTGAAGGCTCTGAAAGAGCCAATTTATTACTACCTGGAGGAACAAATTTCGCTATTAATGAAGAATTATATTGTAGTAAGTCTCAAAGAAACTTACTAAGTTTTAAATATATTTGCCAAAATAGATATCACTTTGAGACAACAAATGATAATAAGACTGAATATCTTTATATTACTATAATAAAGTCTATGTAACTATTCGGCCAGTCATTTTGAGTATTTTATCCCCTTTTTCCCATTTGATGCTTTACAAATGTGTAGTTGTAATTACAAGACTTGACAGGGTGGTTGGTTTAATTTCGGGGAAGTTTTAGAATGTATTGAAACACTTAGTCTCAAGGTTGGATGCTTAAGTTGTAAGAGTTGAACGGTGTTTGACTTTGTGTAGATGACTTCAGAATAGAGTTTTGATGGTTCAAATAGCTTCGTACAATAATTTTGGACTTAGGCGTATGTCCGGATGTGGATTGGAGGTTCGTAGGTGGATTTGATATATTTTGGAGAAAGTTGGAAAGTTGAAGATTTGGTAGGTTGATAGGTTTAACCGAAAGTTGACTTTGATGGTATCGGGTTTGCGTTTTAGTTTTGTTGTCTCATTTGGGACCTGCATGTAAAATTTAAGGTCATTCTGAGTTGATTTGATATGGTTCGGCACGAGTTTTAGAAGTTAAAAGTTTATTAGTTTTCTTAGGCTTGAATTGAGGTCTGATTCGTAGTTTTGGTATTGTTTTGGGTGATTTAGGGCCTCGGGTAGGTTCATGTTATGTTTTGGGATTGATTGGTGTGTTTGGACGGGGTCCTAGGGGCCCTAGTGCATTTCGGATTAATTTCACATTATTTTTTGACTTTGTTGTATTGCTGAAGGTTTTGAGTTCTTATGCTTTTGCACCTGCGATGGATAGGCTGCAGGTGCGAGGCCATAGAAACGGCTAGTTGAACACCAATGTGGAGAGTGGCTAGGGAAGGCTAGATCCGCAGGTGCGGATAGGTAAGCACAAGTTAGCAGGCGCAGTGCATATGAGAGGTTGTAGAAGCGGAAGCGCAGGTGCACTTGGTGAGCCGCAGAAGAGGAAGGTTTGGGAATCGAGCTGAACCGCAGAAGTGGGCTTCTTTTAGCAGAAGCTGAGATGCAAAAGCTATCAAGTAATCGCAGGTGTGATTTTGCTTGACATGATTTTTATATGGAGCGTTTGGTCATTTTTCTTATTTTTGGAATTGTGGAGCTCGATTAAGGGTTAAGGGCAATTTTTTGGAGGATGTTTTATCACAATTAAAGGGGTAAGTGATCTCTACTTGATTTTAGTGTTGGATATTGATTACCCGTAGATTATTACATCTAATTTTCATGAATTAAAGGTGGGATTTGGGGGGTTTTTGGACTATGATTTTGGAGAGTGAGATTTGATTATTTGAAGGTCGATTTGAGGTTAGAATTGGATGAAACAGATATACTTGGACTCGTATTGGAATGAGTGTTCAAAATTTATGAGTTTTTTCGAGTTCTGGGGTATGAGCTCGGGGTTGACTTTTTTTTATTTTAATTAAAGATCTTAGCTTTATCATTTGAAATCGTTTCATATGACTTTTATTGATGATATTTTGGCTAGATTCGAGCCGTCCAGAGGTTGATTCACGCGAGAAGGGCCTATTAAAGGATTGATTTGGCTTGCTTGAGGTAAGTATCTTACCTAAACTTGGTTGAGGCACTAGTTGCCTGAGTTATTTCTGATAGCTACGTACTATGGGTGGCGTACATGTGCGGGGATGAGCCTATGGGCGCACACCGGGTATTATTCATGATCGGGTTAGTGCTTAAGCTACGTTATACCTTGAATTGATTGCTAAGATTTATGCTATGATGCTTCTTATATTTATAACCCTGTTATGAGCTATATAAACCATGTGTGAGGGGTTCATCTCCTGATTGAACTTGATAATTGCTACTTTCGTGATGCAATTGCCTGAATTGAGTTATGATAGCACACTTTGCGCATGCATACACCTTAGCATGTCACTTATACTAGTCCAAGAGTATGAAATTTGATTAATTGATCATATACGTGTATTCTTGTATATTTATTTTCTGTGTGATATGGTTTGGACTGGTAGCACGTGACCATGCCGTGCAATTTGTGATATTGAGCCTCTGACTATGTCGGGCCCCCGATTTATTTACTTATCTTCTTTATATGCTGGATCATTGAAGAGCAGAGTACGTTAATTAATTATGTGCACCAAGGTGGTTCTTTTTGTGATTTATGATATCATTTTATTGTTCTATACTTGTCGGATTTATGAACTGCACATGTGAATAATGAGTATCATTTATAATTCTTGCTTCTATTACCTTGTCGAGGTTAGTTATAATACTTGCTGAGTACATGAGGTCGGTTATACACTATACTCTGCACTTGATTATGCAGATCCAGGTGTTGGACCGAGCCACCAGTAGCTGACGTTTATTGCTGAGTGGTCATCCGAGTGATGAGGTAGAGCTGCATCTCGTATGCAGTTTTGGCGACTCTTTTTATTTTTGACTGTTGTCTTTATTTCAGACAGTATTGTTATTTAACTTTTCAGACTTGTATTTCCGTTTAAGAATGACTATGTATTTATCAGTTCTTGAGGATTTGTTATGTATCGATGTTGTTTTTATGTTAATTGGCCTTAGACTTGTACTATTTCTGTTAATTCAGTATTTATATTTCACTTTTGTTATGCTTGCCTTGCCTAACAAGTGAGTTATGTGCCATCACGACCGGTTGGTGATTTTGGGTTGTGACAAGGTGGTATCAGATCCCTCGGTTCATAGATTTTATGGGTCATGAGCAAGTTTAGTAGAGTCTTGATAACCGGTATGGAGACGTCTGTACTTATCTTCGAGAGGCTAACGAACTATTAGTAAACTTCACTTTCTTGCATTTTTGTTGTGCGAATTTGTTAGTTTCAAAGTTTGAATCTTTACTCTTCTATTCTCTCATAGATGGTGAGGATACGTCCAGCCGGATCGGGCGGGCAGGCACCAATACCGCCAGTCAGGTTCGCGAGAGATAGGGGCTGAGGGAGAGGCCGAGGTGGGGCTCGCACTACAGTGTGGGTAGCACATGTGGAGCCACTGGATGCTTCCGTGAAGGAGAAATTTCCGAATGTTGTTAAGCCGATGAGACCAGCTCAGACACTAGCGATTACTATTGTAATACCTGGTCTTCAGGAGGTTTTGGCTCAGATCTTGAGTGAGTGAACGAGCTTCGCTCAGGCTTTTACAATACCTGTTGCACCAGCTACCTCACAGGCTGGGGGATAAGCCTAGACTCCCGCCCCCGTGCACCGGAGCAACTAGCTCAGGGTTATCAGACACTATGGGTGTTACCGGTTCATCCAGTTATTGTTGCTCGGGCCGAGGTTAATCCACCTATTACGGATGAGGAGCAGAAGAGGTTGGATAAATTTAAGAGGCTTGACCCTCCCGAGTTCGGTGTAGGAGAGTCAGAGGATGCTTAGAGTTTTTGGATCGGTATCATTGAATTCTTCGCCCAACGGGTATTGTGGACATCAATGGAGTTGCCTTTACTACTTTTCAACTGAAGTGGCAGACTTATGAGTCAAGAAGGCCAGTTGGCGAATACCACTTACATGGCATGAGTTATCCGTTCTATTCTTAGAGAAGTTTATTCCATAGACTTGCAGAGAGAAGCTGCGTAGAAAGTATGAGTATCTATGTCAGGAGGGTATGACTGTGACCTAGTACGAGATGAGATTCATAGATTTGGCACGTCATGTAGTATGGTTTGTTCCCACTGAGAGGGAGAAGATCAAGATGTTCATTGATGGCCTCAACTATGGTCTACATTGTAGTTTGGCTCGAGAGGCTGAGACGGATGCTAGGTTTGACCCGGTGGTTGAGATTGCTAGACGTTTGGAGCAGGTTTGCAGGCTTGAGCGTAAGGAGTGGGTGACTCAAAGGCCTCATGGTTCAGGTGGTTTTAGCAGTGCCTCATCTGGAGGCCAGTCACATTACAACAGAGGTCGTCCTTTTAGGTCCGCTCAGGCATCTCGTCAGATTCTTTATGGTTCATTAGTTAGCCACAGTTCATACAGTGCTCGCCTAGATCAGTCATCATTCAGTGGGCTGCCGGTACAGAGTTCTTACTATGCTCCATCTACTCAGGGTTCCACCGACAAATATTCGGGTTATCAGTGTCAGCAACCTCATAGGAAGGGTTGTTATAAGTGTGGAGACTTGAAGTCATGTTAAGAGGGATTACCCAGTCTTCTGAGTAGGGTTCCATAGTAGAGCTCACAACCTATAATTTCAGCACCAGTAGCTACACCACCCGCATATACAGCTAGGGGTGGGGCTCAGTCAGTTTGAGGTCACCCTAGAGGGGTAGGTCGGTCAGGTGGTGGTCAAGCCCTTTGTTATGCATTTCCTGCCAGGCTAGAGGCAATTGCTTTCGATGCCGTGATCACAGTATTATTTCAGTGTGCCACAGTGATGCTTCAGTGTTATTTGACCCTGGTTTCACATATTCATGTGTCATTATACTTTGCTCATTATTTGGATATGCCTCGTGATTCTTTAGATATGCCTGTTCATGTATCTACATCGGTGAGTGATTCTATTATGGTGCACTGTGTATATCGGTCTTATGTGGTGACCATTGGGGGTTATGATACTATAACTAATTTTTTATTGCTCAGCAAGGTAAATTTTGATGTGATTTTGGGCATGGATTGGTTATCACCATATCACGCTATTGTTGAATGCCACACTAAGATTGTGATGTTGGCTACGTCGGAATTGCCGAGGGTAGAGTGTAGAGGCTCCCTTGATTATGTTTCTAGTAGGGTGATTTCATATTTAAAGGCTCAACAGATGATTGAGAAGGGGTGTTTGGCATACTTGACATTTGTAAGGGATGTTAGTACCGGTACTCCTACTGCTGAGTCAGTTTCAGTAGTGAGGGAGATTTCAGATATGTTTCCTGTAGACCTGTGGGTCATGCCACCAGGAAGAGATTTTGATTTTGGTATTGATTTGATATTGGGCACTCAACCCATCTCTATTCCACCGTATCACATGGCATTAGTAGAGTTGAAGGAGTTGATAAAGCAGTTGCAGAAGTTGGTTGATAGGGGTTTCATCAGGCCTAGTGTGTTACCTTAGGGTGCACTAATACTGTTTGCGAAGAAGAACGATGGTTCTATGAGGATGTGCATTGACTAAAGGCAATTGAACAAGGTTACTATTAAGAACAATTATTCACTACCACATAATGATGATTTATTTGTTCAACTTCAGGGTGCTAGGGTATTCTCGAAGATTTATTTAAGATTGGGGTACCATCAGTTGAAGATTCTGGCTTCAAATATTCCGAAGATGACTTTCAAGACTCGTTATGGTCACTATGATTTTTTGATGATATTTTTTGGGCTGACCAATGCCCCAGCAACATTTATGCACTTGATGAACTGTGTATTCAAGCCTTATCTTGATTCCTTCATCATAGTTTCGTTGATGATATACTGGTGTATTCTCGTAGCCGGGAGGATCATGAGTAGCATATGAGAATTGTCCTCCAGACTTTGAGGGAGAAGAAGCTATATGCTAAGTTCTCTAAGTGTGAGTTTTGGTTATACTCGGTGGCATTCTTTGGCCACGTGGTGTCAAATAAGGGGATTAAGGTGGATCTGAAGAAGATTAAGGCAGTTCATAGTTGGCCCAGACCATCTTCTACCACTGAGATCCGGAGTTTCCTTGGGTTGGATGGATATTATCGCCATTTTGTGGAGGGATTTTCATCCATAACATCCCCATTGACTAGATTGACGCAGAAGGGTGCACCATTCAGGTGGTCTAATGAGTGTGAGGAGAGCCTTTAGAAGCTCAAGACTACCTTGACTATAGCTCCAGTTCTGGTGTTACCTTCAGGATCAGGTTCTTATATAGTCTATTGTGATGCTTCACGGATTGGCATTAGATGCGTGTATATGCAGGAGGTTAGATTGATTGCTTATGCTTTGATTCAGTTGAAGCCCCATGAGAAGAACTACCATGTACATGATTTGGAGTTTGCAACCATTGTTCGTACGCTCAAGATTTGGAGATATTATATTTACGGCGTGTCTTTTGAGGTGTTCACAGATCACAAGAGTCTCCAACACTTATTCAGGTAAGGATCTGAACTTAAGGCAACAAAGGTGGTTAGAGCTACAAAAAAACTATGTTATCACCATTCTTTAACATCCGGGAAAGGTCAATATGGTGGCTAATTCCTTGAGCAGGAAGGCTGAGAGCATGGGGAGTCTTGCTTATATTCCAATTGGGGGGAGACCGTTAGCATTGGATGTTCAGGTTTTGGCTAATCGGTTTGTGAGGTTGGATATTTTGGAGTCCAGTAGAGTTCTCGCTTGTGTTGTATCTCAGTCGTCCTTGTTTGAGTGCATTAGGCACGTTAGTATGATGATCCCCACTTGCTTGTCCTAAGGGACACAGTGCAACACAGTGATGCCATGGAGTTACCATTGGTGATGATGGGGTATAGGGGTATTGAGGCTACAGGGTCGGATCCATGTTCCAAATATGGGTGGGTTGCGAGAGTTGATTCTTAAGGAGGACAATAGTTTGCGGTATTCCATTCATATAGGGGCCATGAATATGTACCATGATTTGAGGCAACACTATTAGTGGCGGAGGATGAAGAAAGATATTATTGAGTATTTTGCTCGGCGTTTAAATTGTCAACGGGTGAAGTATGAGCATCAGAGCCCTGGTGGTTTTCTTCAGAGGCTTGACATTCCGATTTGAAAGTGGGAGCGATCACTCTAGATTTTGTAGCTGGGCTTCCACGGACCTTGAGGAGATTTGATGCAATGTGGGTCATTGTGGACAGACTGACCAAGTCTGCACACTTCATTCCAGGCATGACTACCTATTCTTCTGAGCAGCTGCTTGAATTTATATTTGGGAGATTGTTTGCCTTCATAGTGTGCCTGTGTCTAATCTCGAATTGAGGCACGCAGTTTAAATCACATTTGTAGGGAGCAGTGCAGTGTGAGTTGGGCACATAAGCCGAGCTGAGTATGACATTTCTGTGATGACCCGATAGGTCATTTTTAGTATTAGCCTTCATTTATGTGTTTCGAGACCTCGAATAGCTCTATTTAGCCATCCTCGATTTACGTGCGTAGTCCTTATCTTTTTCCAAAAAGTATTTATGTGAAAAACTAAAGAAAATGTGAAGTTTTTCCTTAAAACTCATTTGAGTTGACTACGGTCAACGTTTTGTGCAAACGGACCCGAATCTGTGTTTGGACTGTCCCAGTGGGTCCGTATTGTTATTTGGGACTTGGAGTATGTCTGAAATCGAATTCGGAAGTCCCTAACTTGATTTAACGTGATTTGTTAAAAACTAGTAAATTGAAGGCTAAAAGAATTCCTAAGTTGGACCGTAGGTTTACTTTGCTGCTTCCGGGTTCGGAATTCGATTCCGGAACTTGGTATAGGTTCATTTTAGTATTTATGACTTGTCCGCACAATTTGGTGCAAAACGGAGTTGATCTGACATGATCGGATATCCGGTTGTAAAATTGAAAAAAATTAAGTTTCTTAGAAACTTTCATTCATTTTGGTGTCCGATTCGTAGTTTTAGGTCTTATTTTGGTGTTTTGATCACGCGAGAGAGTTTGTATAATATTATTACACTTGTGTGCATGTTTGGTTTGGAGCCCGAGGGGCTCGAGTGAGTTTTAGATATGCTACAGAGTGATTTTTGAACTTAGAAAAATTACCGGTGTGACCTGGTGTGCAGGTCTCGCAATTGCGACATAAGACCAAGTCTGTCATGATCGCAATTGCGAAAAGGGCTTGGGAACAATAGAGATTGCAATTGCGATTATTTGATCGCATTTGCGAAGATCCAGAGTTCGCAATTTCGAGCAATTCATCGCAATTGCGATGAAAGCAGAGATGGGAGTTCTTCGCAATTGCGAACCCCAGGTCTTAATAGCATTCCTTTATTTGTACGAGATTCCGTTATGTCTTTGCTTTCAGATTTTGTAATCATAGATATTCTTGTGATTTGAGTTGTTAAATTGATTCATTTTTTGATTTTTTTTATCAATCGAGTTGCACGCCACAACAAGTGAAATAAGGGAGGATTGATATTGATATGGTGGGATTGGATTGCACGCCGCAACGAATTTTATATGTGATTTTGATATAGTGAAATAAGGGACGATTATGATATTGATCCTGATTATATGGTGGGATCGGGTTACGTTCCGCAATAAATTTTACTTGTTTTCTTGATATTGATATGGTGAAATAAGAGAGGATTGTATTTGTAAGGTGGGATCGGGTTGCGCGTCACAACAGATTTTATGTTTGGTATTCATTGTGTATTGTGTTAGCTTTCAGTGTTTTCATACAAGATTCCGAGAATTGTTATTTCGAGTGTTACTGACTTCGAGGTTTGAGTTTATTTTCATCAGTCAACTGCTTTACTTTTCCTTCCTTTCTTTCCTATAATTATTATTATTATATTGCGTACAAGTTATTGTAAGTGACCCGCCTTACCCTTGTCACTACTTCGTCGAGGTTAGGCTCGGCACTTATAGAGTACATGAGGTCGGTTGTACTCATACTACACTCTGCACTTCTTATGCAGAATTTGGAATTGGTCCTAGCGGCGGTCAGTAGATTGCTCTGATCGGACATCTGACAGTGACTTGAGGTATAACTGCTCAGCGTTCGTAGCCTTGAAGTCCCCTTCTATCTTACCCTAGTTGTTTATTTTATTTCAGACAGTTTCATTCAGACCATTATCCATATTATTTTAGTCGCTGATGCACTTGTGACACCAGTTTTGGGATTGTATCTAGATAGTGCGGTTATTATTGTTTCTTTCTCATTTTATTTCAGTTATTCAGTTTAATTGCTATCAGTTAATTTAATTTGTTAAAAATGGATAAGAATTATTCAAACGTTGGCTTGCCTGGCAAGTGAAATGTTAGGCGCCATCACGGTTCCGAGGGTGAGAATTCCGGGTCCTAACAAGTTGGTATTAGAGCACTAGGTCACCTAGGTCTTACGAGTCACAAGCAAGATTAGTAGAGTTTGGAGGGTCGGTACAGAGACATCTGTACTTATCTTCGAGAGGCTATGGAGTTTAGGAAATGTTTCACTTCTCTCCTTCTCTATCGTGAGATTTTATTCTATCATTGATGATTGAACTATTCTATTCTTGTTCTCTCGCAGATGGTGAGAACACGCACATTATTTGTAGCTAGACAGGAGTTGGAGCCCCCAGTCGAGCCAGAGGCCGAGGCAGAGGAAGAGCTCAGCCTAGAGCTAGAGCAGTAGCACCCGCAGTGGAGCCTCGGATTGATCATGAGGAGGAGGTTCCAGCTCAGACTTTACCCGTCGAACCAGCTCAGGTCCCGGAGGGGTTCATAGCCACTCCAGTACTTCAGGATGCTCTAGTCCGTTTGGTGGGTCTTATGGAGAGTGTGGTCTAGGCCGGTACATTCCCGGTGGCACCAGCCATCTCTCGGGCTGGGGAAGGAGTACAAACTCCTGCTACTGACACCCGGGAGTAGGCGGCTCCCCAGTATCAGACTCCAGTAGCCCCGCCAGTTGGGGTGGTTCCGCTGGTTGTTGCAACACAGGCCGGTGATAGGCCCGCTATATCTTCTGAGGCTTTGTTGAGGTTGGATAAGTTTACCAAGCTCTTCCCTATTCATTTCAGTGGTGCATCTTCTGAGGACCTACAGGATTACCTGGACCATTGCCACGAGGTTTTGCGCAACATGGGTATAGTTGAGACTAATGTGGTTGATTTTACAACATTTCAGATGACTGGTTTCACAAAGAGGCGGTGGAGAGATTATATGTTGACTAGACCATCTGGGTCGCCTACACTTACCTAGGTTCAGTTTTCACAGCTATTTCTAGAGAAGTTCATCCATGTTACTTTAAGAGAGGATTACCGCATGCAGTTTGAGCTTCTTCAGCAGGGTAGTATGATTGTTACCCAGTACGAGACTCCATTTGTGGACCTCGTTTGCCATGTCATTATCTTGCTTCCTACTGAGAGGGAGGGAGTGAAGGAATTCATTGATGGGCTCACTTTCACTATCAGGCTACAAATGGCCAAAGAGACTGTAGATGATGATATTACTTTCCAGAGGGCTGTAGTTATTGCGAGACAGATCGAGATGGTTCGTGCTTAGGAGAGGGGGCCGGTGTATAATAAGAGGCCTTATCATTTTGGTAGTTTCAGTGGTGCCTCGTCTGGAGGCAGGGGTACTTTTGGTAGAGGCCATACTCCCAGACCATTTCAATCAGCGCTTCAGGCATCTCACAGTTCTTCAGGGAGTCGTGGTCCTTATGTGCCTCATTCTAGGCAGCCAACCTATAGTGCATCATCAACTCCTATCAGTGTGCCTTTGATTCAGAGCTATCACCGTGGTTATCTAGCCTATTCAGGTCAGCTTCAGCTTCAGCAGCCACAATAGCAGGATGGGTGTTTTGAGTGTGGAGGTACTAGTCATATCAGGAGGTTCTGTCCGAGATTATTAGGCGGCATGCCACAACAGAGTTCTCGTGCCATGGTCCCAGTACCGGTTACTCCACTGCTCGCTCAGCCAGCTAGAGGCAGAGGTCAGGCAGCCAGAGGTGGAGGTTAGGCCGTTAGAGTGGAGGCCAGGCCGTTAGAGGTAGAGGCCTTCCAGCTAGAGGTCGTCCCAGAGACGTAGGTCAGAGTGGTGGGGCCTAGCACTAATTTTATGCTTTCCCAACTAGGCCTGAGGCCGAGTCATCTGACTTCATTATCACATGTATTGTTCTAGTTTGCCATACAGATGCTTCAGTTCTATTTGATTCGGGCTCTATTTATTCCTACGTGTCATCCTATTTTGCTTCATATCTGGTTGTGCCTCATGATTCTTTGAGTGCTCCTGTGTATGTGTCCATGCCTGTAGGAGATTCTATTATTGTAGATCACGTCTATTGCTCGTGTGTGGTTACTATTGGGAGTCTTGAGACTAGCGTAGATCTTCTACTTCTTGATATAGTAGATTTTGATATTATCTTGGGTATGGATTGGCTATCACCTTATCATTTTATATTGGATTGTCACGCCAAGATGATGACCTTATCCATGCCGAGGTTGCCTCGATTAGAGTGGAGGGGGACTCCTGGCCATTCTACCAGCAGGGTTATCTCTTATGTAAAGGCTCGGCGTATGGTCGAGAAGGGTGTCTATCTTATTTGGCTTATATTCACGATTCTAGTGTGGAGGTTCCTTCCATGGATTCAGTACCAGTTGTTAATGAGTTTCCAGAGGTGTTTCCTGTAGATCTGCCGGGAATGCCACCCGACAGAGATATTGACTTCTGTATTGATTTGGCTTCGGGCACTCAGCCCATTTTATTCCACCATATCGTATGGCCCCACCGGAGTTGAAGGAATTGAATGAGTAGTTGCAATATTTGCTTGATAAGGGATTCATTATACCTAGTGTCTCGCCCTAGGGTGCGCCCGTGTTATTTGTGAAGAAGAAAAATGGTTCGATGAGGATGTGTATAGATTATCGGCAGTTGAACAAAGTCACTATCAAGAACAAGTATCCGTTGCCGAGGATTGATGACTAATTTGATTAGCTTCAGGGTGGCAAGGTGTTTTCAAAGATTGATTTGAGGTCTGGCTACCATCAATTTAATATTAGGGCATCTAATGTCCCTAAGACGGCTTTTCGGACTCGGTATGGGCATTATGAGTTCCTAGTGATGTCATTTAGGTTGACAAATGCCCCAGCATCATTTGTGGATTTGATGAACCTGGTGTTCAAGCCCTATTTAGATTCCTTTGTGATTGTATTCATTGATGATATCTTGATCTACTCCCGTAGTCGAGAGGGGCACGAGCAACATCTCCAGATTGTACTTCAGACTTTGAGGGGTAGTTAGTGATATGCCAAGTTTCCAATGTGCGAGTTTTGGTCAGACTCAGTTGCCTTCTTGGGGCATCTTGTATCGGCAGAGGGCATAAAGATGGATCCTAAGAAGATTGAGGCAGTTCAGAACTGGCCTAGACCTACTTTAACTACAGAGATTTGGAGTTTCCTAGATTTGGCGGGTTATTATCGCCAATTCGTGGAGGGGTTTTCATCCATAGCAGTCTCATTGACTAGATTAACCCTGAAGGGTGCCCCATTCAGATGGCCGAATGAGTGTGAGTTGAGCTTTGAGATGCTCAAGACTGCTTTGACTATGGCGCCGGTGTTGGTGTTGCCCACAGGTTCAGGATCTTACACGGTGTATTGTGATGCATCTCGTAGTGGGCTCGGTGCAGTATTTATACAGGATGGAAGGGTGATTGCATACTCATCACGACAGTTGAAGGTTCATGAGAAGAATTACCATGTTCATGACTTAGAGTTAGAAGCCATTGTTCATGCACTAAAGATTTGCACTATCTTTACTGCGTGTCGTGCGAGGTCATCACGGATCATCCGAGTTTACAGTATTTGTTCAAACAAAAGGATCTCAAATTGAGGCAGAGGAGGTGGTTGGAGCTGTTGAAAGACTATGATATCACCATTTTGTATCATCCCGGAAAGGCCAATATGGTGGCCGATGCCATAAGTAGAAAGGTTGTAAGTATGTGCAGCCTCGAGTATAATCCAGTTGGTGAGAGGCCGCTTGCATAAGATGTTTAGGCTTTGTCTAATCAGTTGGTGAGGTTAGATATTTCAGAGCCCATTCGTGTTCTAGCTTGCACAGTCTCTCATTTTTCCTTGTATGAGCACATCAGAGAGCGTCAGTATAATGATCCCCATTTGATTGTCCTTAAGGACACAGTGCGACATGGTGGTGCCAAGCGGGTTACTATTGGAGATGATGGGGTTTTACTGATGCAAGGTCGTATTTGTGTGCCCAATGTGGACAGGCTTCATGAGTTAATTCTTGAGGAGGCCCACAGTTCTCGGTATTCTTTTCATCTGGGTGCAGCCAAGATGTATCAGGACTTGCGGCAACATTATTAATGGAGGAGGATGAATAAGGATATAGTTGCATATGTAGCTCGATGTCTAAATTGTCAGGAAGTAAAGTACGAGCATCAGAGACCTAGTGGTTTGCTTCAGAGGCTAGAGGAAGTTCATTATGTATTTTGTTGTTGGACTCCCACGGACTTAGAGGAAGTTCGATGCAGTATGGTTCATTATAGACACGTTGACCAAGTCGGATCATTTCATTCCAGTGGAAGTCACCTATTCTTCAGAGTGGTTAACTGAGATCTACATCTGCGAGATCGTCCGTTTTCACGGTGTGCCTGTGTCTATCATTTCTGATTGAGGTACGCAGTTCACCTGTCACTTTCGGAGGGCTGTACAACGTGAGTTAGGAACATGAGTTGAGTTGAGTACAACATTTCATCCCAAGACGAACGGACAGTTCGAGCGCACTATTCAAATATTGGAGGATATGCTTCGTGCTTGCGTTATGGATTTCGGGGGTTCTTGGGATCAATTCTTTCCACTTGCAGAGTTTGTCTACAACAATAGCTACCTATCGAGCATTCAGATGACTCTCTTTGAGGCATTGTGCGGGAGGCAGTGTCGTTCGCCAGTTGGTTGGTTTGAGCCGGGAGAGGCTCGTTTGTTGGGTACCGATTTGATTCAGGATGCCTTGGATAAGGTTAAGATTATTCAGGATTACCTTTGCACCGCTCAACCTAGACAGAAGAGTTATGTCGATCATAGATTTTGCGATGTTGCATTCATGGTTGGAGAGAGGGTATTGCTCTGGGTTTCACCCATGAAGGGTGTGATGGGGTTCGAAAAGAAGTGCAAGTTGAGCCCTAGGTATATCGAACACTTTGAGATTCAGCAGTCCATCCGGTGTTCCATGCGTCCATGCTCCGAAAGTATTACGGTGATCCATCCCACGTGTTAGATTTCATCTCAGTCCATTTGGACAAGGATTTGACTTATGAGGAGGAGCCGGTGGTTATTCTAGCCCAACAGGTCTAAGCAGTTGAGGTGTAACAGTTATCCTTTAGTTTGAGTGCAGTGGAGAGGTTAGCCAATTGAGGTAGCCATGCCGTAGTTCGAGTCAGACATGCGTAGTAGATATCCACACCTTTTCACCAATCCAGGTACCTTTCTATGTCCGTTCGAGGATGAACGTTTATTTTAGAGGTGAAGAATGTGATGACCCGATATGTCATTTTTAGTGTTAGCCTTCATTTCTATGTTCCGAGACCTCGAATATCTCTGTTTAGCCTTCTTCAATTTGCATGCGCAATCCGTATCTTTTTTTGGAAAATTTTTATGGGAAAAACTAAAGAAAATGTGAAGTTTTGCCTTAAAACTCATTTGAGTTGACTACGTTCAACGATTTGTGCAAATGGACCCATATTAGTGTTTTGATGGTCCTAGTGTGTCTGTATCGTGATTTGGGACTTGGGCGTATGCCGCGAATCGAATTCGGAAGTCCTTAACTTGATTTAATGTGATTATTTGAAAACTAGTAAATTGAAGGCTAAAAGAATTCCTTAGTTTGACCGTAGGTTGACTTTCCTACTACCAGGTTCAGATTTTGGTTCCGGAACTTGGTATATGTTCATTTAAGTATTTATGACTTATCTGTAAAATTTGGTGCAAAACAGAGATGATTTAACGTGATTCAGATGTCCGGTTGTAAAATTGAAAGTTCTTAAGTTTCTTTGAAAATATCATTCGTTTTGGTATCCGATTCGTAGTTCTAGATGTTATTTTGGTGTTTTGATCACGCGAGCGAGTTCATATGATTTTATTACACTTGTGTGCATGTTTGGTTTGGAGCCCGAGCGGCTCAGGTGAGTTTCAGATATGCTAGAGAGTGATTTTTGAACTTAGAAAAATTATTGGTGTGACCTGGTGTGCAGGTTTCACAATTGCGAGACCAGGGGTCGTAATTTCGACATAAGACCAAGTCTGTCATGATCGCAATTGCGAACAATTTGTTAGCAATGGTGAAAAGGGCTTGGGAATAGCAGAGATCGCAATTGCGAAGATCCAGAGTTCGCAATTGCGATGATAGCAGAGATGGAAGTTCTTCGCAATTACGATAGTTTTCTCGCATTTGCAGGGTTCGCAACTGCAAACCACAGGTCGCAATTGTGATATCTACGCCTCGACAAAAAAATGAGAATGCGGGATTTAGCTCATTTTTCACAAACTCTCGACCCTAAACACCCTAGAGGCGATTTTCTAAGAGGAGTTTCTTCCCAAAAACATTGGTAAGCAACTATTATTATTATTATTATTATTATTATTATTATTATTATTATTATTATTATTATTATTATTATTATTATTATTATTATTATTATTATTATTATTATTATTATTATTATTATTATTATTATTATTATTATTATTATTATTATTATTATTATTATTATTATTATTATTATTATTATTATTATTATTATTATTATTATTATTATTATTATTATTATTATTATTATTATTATTATTATTATTATTATTATTATTATTATTATTATTATTATTATTATTATTATTATTATTATTATTATTATTATTATTATTATTATTATTATTATTATTATTATTATTATTATTATTATTATTATTATTATTATTATTATTATTATTATTATTATTATTATTATTATTATTATTGTTATTATTGTTATTATTATTATTATTATTATTATTATTATTATTATTATTATTATTATTATTATTATTATTATTATTATTATTATTATTATTATTATTATTATTATTATTATTATTATTATTATTATTATTATTATCATCTCGTCACTACTTCGTCGATGTTAGGCTCGACACTTTTAGAGTATATGGGGTCGGTTGTACTCATACTACACTCTGCACTTCTTGTGTAGATTTTGGAGTCAGTCCTAGCAGCGGTCAGTAGATTGCTTTGATCGGACATCTGATGGAGATTTGAGGTACAGCTGCTCGGCGTTCGCAGCCCTGATGTCCCCTTCTACCTTATCCTACCTGTTTATTTCATTTCAGACAATTTTACTTTCATTTAGACCATTATCTGTATTATTATAGTCGCTCGTTCACTTGTGACACCAGTTCTAGGATTGTATCTAGATAGTGCGATTATTATGGTTTCTTTCTTATTTTATTTCAGTTCTATTTCAGTTATTCAGTTTAATTGGTATCAGTTAATTTGATTTGTTAAAAAATGGATAAGAATTATTCTAACGTTGGCTTACCTGGCAAGTGAAATGTTAGGCGCCATCACGGTCCAGAGGGTGGGAATTCCGGGTCGTGACAATTTCATTCTCAGTCAGACGAGCAGTTCGAGCACACTATTCAGATTTTAGAGGACATGTTACGTGCTTATGTCATTGAGTTTGGAGGTTCATAGGATCAGTTTCTTCTGCTAGCAGAGGTCGCCTACAACAACTGTTATCAGTCGAGTAGCTAGATGGCTCTTTATGAGCCCTCATATGGGAGGCAATGTCATTTTCCAGTTGGTTCGTTTGAGCCTAGGGAGGCTAGGTTGTTGGGCACTGATTTGGTACTGATGATTTGGAAAGATAATTCAGGAGCGGCTTCATACAACGTAGTTCAGGCAAAAGAATTATGCTGACGGGAAGGCTCGTGATTTTGCGTATATCGTGGGTGAGAAGGTTTTACTTAGAGTTTTGCCCATGAAAGGTGTGATGAGGTTCGGGAAGAAGGGAAAGTTGAGTGCTGAGTATATTGTTCCTTTTGAGGTGTTTGAGAGAGTTGGAGACGTGGCCTATAGACTTGCCTTTCCACCTAGTTTATCGGGAGTTCACCCGCTATTTCATGTTTCTATGCTCCGGAAGTATTATGGGGATCCGTCACATGTTTTGGACTTTAGCACGGTGCAGTTAGATGAGGATTTAACTTATGATGTGGAGCCGATGGCCATTTTAGACTGGCATGTTCGAAAGTTGAGGTCAAAGAATATAGCATCGGTGAAGGTTCACTAGAGAGGCCAGCCTGTTGAGGAGGCTACTTGGGAGACCGAGCAGGAGAAGCAGAGCAGCTATTCTCACCTTTTTGAGACCCCAGGTATGATTCTAGACTCGTTTGAGGATGAACATTTGTTTAACAGGGGGAGAATGTAACAACCTGGCCGACCATTTTGAGTATTTTAGCCCCGTTTCTCTATTTGATGCTTTACATGTGTAGTTGTGATTATGGGACTTGCCGGATGATGGCAGGCTAGAAATCCGTGTTTTAATCATATTTTACACTTTAATTACTACACTTTGATTGTATTTGAGCCTAATTGTTAGTACTTTATAATTATTACGTGTTCTATGTTGTGTAGGATGTGATTTCGAGTGAAGAAGCAGGTTTGGAGTTAAAATGGATAATTTGGAGCTTTGAAGTCTGAGTAGAAGCCCAAGGAATTATGTCAGGATCACGTTCGGAGGTCGAGGACCAAGTCTGGATGCCAACAAGAGAGAAAAAAAAAGATTACTTTGAGAAAAATGCACTACCGCGCCGCGAGGAACAAGGTGCTGGTGCAAAATTCCTGCAGAGTGGAAAAAACTGCTCTCTGAACTTTCCCACTGGTGCGTCGCATTGGGCGACGCGACGCGAGGCGTGCCGTGCCTGTGTATTTTCCTTAGAGTAATTTTCCACTTCGGCTTGGGAAGGGTAGTTCTGTTCGAACCCGTTTTTACATGGTATAAATGCGCCAAAAATATGTTTTTGAATGGACTTTTGACCTACGGATAATTGGAAGAGCATTGTAGACTCAAGCATAAAGAGTCATCATTCTTTCCCCAACTCAACACCCGAGTTTGGATTGAATTCATGTTTTCTTATTCTTTAACTTTATTTGTGATGACTTCCTCTATGATTATGGAGTAGTTTACTTTAGGTTTTGACATGATTTGGTAACTTGAGTGTTGTTCATGGATTTGACTACTATTTAATTGCTTGAATTTATTGGAGGAGCTTTATTATTAGTTGTGATTTTATTCTTTGTAGTATTTAATCGAAAGAGGAATATTTTATTGAATATTATTGCAGCGTATGCCTTCGTTTATTTTGGTGATTGTTGAAGTAATCGAAAGAGCTTTTTGAGTTACCATTTAAATTAAGATTGTGAAATATTCGCAAGAAGTTTCTCTTAGATCATTCCTACCAATAAGATTCTTGCAAGTTTCACCGCACTTTACATTAGTTTATTTGAAAGATTTAGATTTAATTGAGAGAGGAATCTGAATCAGAAGTATAAGCTAATCACCTATTGAATTCTTAAGAATTAGAACCTTAAGAGTGAAATATAAGTTTCAAACTCAGGATAGCAGTCTTGCACCTATCATGTCAAAACCCTTATTCTTCGTCTTGATAATAACACATTGCTATACTCTCTAGTTCTTTGTGATCAACTGTTAATTTCTTTAATTTTAATAGTTAATTTTAGTTCAAAGTAACTGCAATCAAAGTGTTTATTATCCTGAATAATGTTAAACCAGAAATTACTTAAAAATTATTTAAATCAAATTCCTGTGGCGACGATAATTAAACTATATTATCTTTGGCTTGCGAGCATCAATTTCGTGTTGTGTTTTGTGCTCGTCAAATTTTGGCGCCAATGTCGGGGATTGGTAATCAATTGTGTTCAGAATAGTTTTTGGTGCAAATTCAGGAACCAATTTTAATTTCTTGTATTCACATTTTTCTCACTTGTGTGCAGGCAACAAGTTTAACTTCTCTGGTGTATGACTCGATCTTCTTCAAAAGAAGTGACTCCATACGATCCAGAGGTGGAAAAGCGTCTGCGAGAGTTGTGGAAAGAGAAAGAAATCACCAAACAATTCTTGGGGAAACCTTCAACCCAAGAACACATGGCAAAAAATGGTGATTATGGAGTAGACTTAGCTACAAGAGAAGCAACACAACATAGAGAACAAGTTGTATGGTTAGCAGCTAAAGCAGCCCTTAGAGCTGCTGATGAGACTATTGAAGAGAATGAGGGTCAAAGATTCAATCTAAATTGACCCCTGGTTGAAGACCAGTTTGAAAATGCGCACTCGGTCCTGGGAGAGCATTAGGTGACTATGCCAGATCAGTGTACAATCAGGGATTGTCATGTGTCAGACCTCCACCCGTAGCAGTGAATAATTTTGAGTTGAAGTAAGGCTTGCTTCAAACTATCCAGAATAACCGTGTCTTTAGAGGGAAGGTGAATGAAGATCCTAACACTCAATAGAATCTACTAAGTTTATTGGAGGTCCATCTTATAGCCTTAGACAGTGCAAGGCCATGAAAACTCACGGCCATAGACAGTGCAAGGCCATAAAAACTCAGTGCCCTAGATAGTGCAAGGCACTGTCCAGGGCATCAACCTCAACGCCCCAGACAGTGCAAGGCACTGTCCAGGGCATCATCCTCAGCGCCCCAGACAGTGCAAGGCACTGTCCAGGGCATCATCCTCAGCGCCCCAGATAGTGCAAGGCACTATAATTTTGGCGCCTCTGATGGCGCCTTGCATAGTTATTGTGGCGCCCCTGATGATGCCTCGCGTCGGCGAGGTTTACCCGAGCTATTTTTATTTTTCTCCTCAGTTTTGGGATGTGTTCACTTATTTAAAAACCCTTACCTCGTTCCCCCACACCCCAAACATGAAAACCTACTCTAGAAAGGGAAGCTCTCAAGAACCTAACTTCCCCAAGGTCTCTCAATCATCCAAGGTAAGTTCTAACGATGATTCTACGTTAATTTCAATTCTCCTACACCTTATTAACATGGGTAAATCCTTCCACTTATTAGATATTCGGTTGAGACACCATTATTGAGAAAGGAAATGCTAGAACTCGAATTCAAGAGGAGTGAACTTCAAAAAGGTAATGCTTCTACTCCCTAATCATTTATAACTATGAATTGATGAGTTTTTGGGATAATAGTAAATGGGTTTGATAAAGAGAACTATAAGAACTATGCAAGGGTTTTGGATTGTTGACTTATGATTGTTGTAAATATTTGGCTGATGAGAAATTGTGTTAGTTACATCTATTTGGGATAGTAGAATCACCTAGAAGTAGTAGAATGAGAACTTGGTGAAGAAAAGACCAATTACTAAGGGCTATGAGGCTTTACGCCCATAAGGTGTTTGATAAAATTTCTAAGTGACTAAAACATGAGAATCATTACCTTACAGTCGTCAGTATTTTCAGACAGTCAATGTTTTCAGTACTTCATTAGAGGTGTCATAGACTAGAGTAATAGTTAGACAGAGTCACGGGCTTTTCATGTTAAGCAATGTTACTACCTATATGTTTCAGACTTATATTAATGTTTCCGCACGTGATTTATATCATTCGAACTTTCAGTATATCGGCATGTGTTAGTTTATCTTCCGCGTTCAGTATGTTATGATATCACATGTTGATTCAGTCAGGCAGTTGGTTTGCTCGATCTTATATTGTCAGGCACTAGGTGTTGTGTTACGTCCAGGCCCAAGTTCGGGGCGTGACACAAGGCTTGGAAAGGATTCAAGGATATAGTGAGAAGGTGTCAGCATAATAGAATGGAATTATGGATGCAACTCCAGGACTTTTGAGATGGACTGATACCCTCCTCACGGCGAAGTCTGAGTATTGCAGTTGGAGGTCCATTAATGAAGAAAACTCCATATGAGATTGTCTCTATCATTGATGAATTGTCTGAGTATGCTAACCAATGGCCTGTTGAGAGTAATGACAGAAGAAAATCTATTGAGGTTTAACAAGTGGACTCTAACACATCAGTGCAAGACCAACTAGACATCATGTCCAAAGAAATAAGAATGTTGACCTTAGCCAATGACCATATCCAACCACCATCAGTTTGTGACTTTTGTGGAATTGGTCATCCAACGCATGATTGTCAGTCCTTAGCTACAGATGAAGTGGTAAATGTTATGGGAAGCTTTGATAGAGGTATCTACCAAAGTGGAAATATTTTTAACTCCATGGGGAACAAGCACCCAGGTGTTTCGTAGAGTTTACCAAATGGTAGTCTGAACTCATGGCAGTGGAATAATTCGAGACCCCATGAACAAGGAGCTCTAGGATTTCAAAATCAGCATAGGCAACAATACTAGCCTCCATAGTCTAATCAATATAGCATGGAAGATTTAAATAAGGATTTCATTATTAAGATATATGAGAGATTTGAAACTCATGGTGCACATATTTGAAACTTAGAAAGGCAAGTGGGGTAGATTGCTAGTTTGTTATTTGAGAGGTCTCCAGGAACCCTCCATGCAAATACCGAAAGGAATCCAATAGAAGCAATAAATGCAGTGTCTTTAAGTAATGCCAAAGTATTGTAAGACCCAATGGTAACACAGAAGGATGAGTTGACTGGAAATCAAGTTAAGACTGAAGGGGAGTAGAAAATTGATGAGCATCGTAGGAGTGAAGAGAGGGCAGAGCAAGAGGATGGTCTGAAGAAGAAGAAGAAGAAGAACAAAATTGAAGTTCCAACAAGGAAGAAGAAAGACAAACAATGAAGTAATGATGAGACTGAAGAGAGCAATTATATGCCTGCTCTACCTTACCCTCAGAAGCAAAGAAGAGAAAAGCTGGACAAACAATTTGGACGTTTTCTAGAAGTACTCAAGTAGGTGCATGTTAATCTACCTTTCACTGAGGTGCTCTCACAAATGCCAACGTATTCCAAGTTCTTGAAAGAGATCTTGTCCAGTAAGAAGAAAGTGGAAGAGACATTAGTTGTCTCAGAGCATTGTAGTGCTATTTTGCAAAATAAGCTCCCTCAAAAGTGTGAAGATCCAGGGAGTTTCACTATACCTTGCTCTTTAGGAAGTACTAAATTTGAAAATTCTCTGTGTGATTTTAGGTGCTTCTATTAATATTTTGGATTTGTCTATTTTCATGAAATTGGAGGGAGAGATTAGAGAAATCAGATCTAGACCTGTGTCCTTGCAGCTGGTGGATCAGACCACTATCACACATGAAGGAATAGTGAAAGATGTTCTAGTTCAGGTGGACAAATTTGTGTTCCTATGGACTTCATTTTGGTGAACATGGAAGAGAATAAGGAGGTCCCTCTGATTTTAGGGACCCCTTTCTTGGCTACTAGCAGATCTATTCTGGATTTTCAGGAAAGGCTGCCCATGCTAAGAGTGGGGGAAGAAAAAGTGATGTTCAAGATGAAGGAGGCAGTAGGTGCACCTAGAGACGAGTCGACTGCACACTCTAAATTCAAGGGAAAGGCTTTAAAAGAGTGAGTTGGAGCTGATAAGCATGATAAGTGTGGGGTGTACCAGAAGAAGGTAGAAAAAAGCTTTCAGCATTGATGTGTGCACTGAATCAGGCGTGAAAAGTGGACCCCCACATTGATTCAGACCCATAATAGATGATTTAGGGGAGTTTCTTTTACCTCTTACTTTTTATTTATGTGACATGGGGACATGCCACAATTTAAAGTGTGGTGTGGGGGATGTAAATATGTATAATATCTGTTTATTTCTTTTATCCTTGTGTGTGTTTTCGTGAGTATCGTTTGCAAAAGAAAGTTGACTTTTCCTGATGATGGATTTCCCCGACTGTCTTCTTGAGGGATCAAAGCCAAAAAAAATGTCTTTCATTTTTGTTTTGTTTTCATAGGTAATGTAACAATTTTTCCTTAGTTTTTCTTTGTGTTGCGGTTCTTTTGCAAGGGTTTTGTTTGAACCAGGTATAGTTAGTTTTTCTTTTATTAGGAATAGAGAAGTCTTGTACTATGATTTTAAATGGGGATAAATGTTCTTCACTTTGTTGTGCCTTGAGAGAAGTGAGTTCCTTACTTTTGACACCTAGACTCAGTTCTTGACTCGTGTATAAGTGCCTTAAATTGTTTTATCTCGACTTTACTTAATTGCTTTGACTAGAGAGTCGGGATAGTTCCAGTCCTAAGTGAGTTATGTGCCAATGTGTGTGAGGTTTTTGTTAATATTCTGTGCATGTCAGTCGCTGTCTAGAACATGCCCTGTGTGTTTGCAAAGTAAAATAGTAGTCTTGTTCAGTCTAGGAAGTGATAGAGGCGTTTCTTTGTTGAGTTAGATATATATTTATTACCTGCCTAATTGTATGTATCCTAGTTAGCCCCTTTGAGCCTGTAATCCTATTTTCTTTGGCAACCACACTACAAGCCTGACCCCTGTTTTGTTTGAATTGATTATATGTTTGACCGTTTTACCTCTCTTGAGCACTTGAAGTTGTTATGAGATTGTTAAAAGATAAGTTGAGGTATGGTTGGATTTTTAAGTGGAACTGAGAACAATAGGAGAAAGGTGCACTGTTTTGAAAAAAAGTGAGAGCTACTTGTAGGGAATTGAAAAAGAAAAAGGAAAAAAAAATTAGAAGATAAGAAGAAAGAAACAAAAGTGTGTATGTATTTTGTGGAAAAATTATATTTCTTGCTAGTGGTAGCTCTTGATATATTTGTGCTTAAAGAAATAGGGAGCTAACATTAATATGATATGAAGGTTGGGGTTTGGTTCAACATAAGTATAGGGTTTAGATTGTGAAGTGTATGTATTAAACTGCTCAAGGAGGTGAAGTCACTATTATCCAGAATGTAACATACCCGTCTCGCAGCCTACATTACAACCAAAATAAAGTCCTACTTGATCTTTAACTGAATGATCTCAATTAGTAGAATATTATACTACAGGCAAGACTATGGTACGTTGTCTGTGGCATATGAATTTTGATTCTGAGAGTGAGTAAATTCTTTCTATTATGAGTTACTATCTGTTCTTGAATTTTATTGTATGTGGAACTACTCTCTATGTTTGATGTGAGGGCACATGACTTGCGAAGGAAAGGTAATGACTTTGGCCTCTTTATTAGAGTAAGTGATCAGGTTGTAAAAAATGCGTGGTGCTTTTGACTCGAGTTTTGAGGCTAGGATGTTATGATAGGGTTCTTAGTCTGCTTTAAATATTCTTGACATGATGAGTTAGGGAGGTTGTTTGATGAAAAGGTCGTCTCTATGTGAAGTGTAGTTTGATTTCTTGAGGGCGAGCAATGGTTTAAGTGTGGAGTGTTGATGGTAGGCAAGAAACCTGGTCTTTAGTCGTATTTTGCACTCTAATTACTTCACTTTAATTATATTTGAGCCTAATTGTTAGTATTTTATAATTATAACATGTGTTATGTTGTATAGGATGTGATTTCAAGTGAAGAAGCAAGTTTGGATCTAAAATGGATGATTTGGAGCTTTGAGGTCTGAGTAGAAGCCCAAAATATTAAGCCGGGATCACTTTCGGGGGTCGAGGACCAATTCTAGATATCAAAAGCTGAGGAAAAAAGATTACTCAGAGAAACCTGCACTACCACGCCGTGGGGTGCGCCTCGGGGGGCAAGTTGCTAGTGCAAAATTCTTGCAGAGTGAAAAAAAACATGCGATTTGAACTTTTCCACTGGCGCGCCGCATGCCCGCTTCTACATGGTATAAATATGCCAAAAACATGTTTTTGAATGAACTTTTGACATACGGATGATTGGAAGAGCCTTGTAGACTCAAGTATAAAGAGTCATCATTCTTTCCCCAACTCAACACCCGAGTTTGGATTGAATTCATCTTTTCTTATTCTTTAACTTTATTTGTGATGACTTACTCCATGATTATGGAGTAGTTTACTTTAGGTTTTGACATGATTTGGTAACTTGAGTGTTGTTCATGGATTTGACTACTTTTTAATTGCTTGAATTTATTGGAGGAGCTTTATTATTAGTTGTGATTTTATTCTTTATAGTATTTAATCGAAAGAGGAACATCTTATTGAATATTATTGCAGCGTATGCCTTAGTTTATTTTGGTGATTCTTTGAAGTTATCGAGAGAGATTTTTGAGTTACTGTTTAAATTAAGATTGAGAAATATTCGCGAGAAGCTTCTCTTAAATTATTTCTACTAATAAGATTCTTGCAAGTTTCACCACACTTTACATTAGTTTATTTGAAAGATTTAGATTTAATCGAGAGAGGAATATGAATTGAAAGTATAAACTAATAACCTATTGAATTCATGAGAATCGATAGAACCTTAAGAGTGAAATATAACATTGTCAAATTCAGGATAACAGTCTTGCACCTATTATGTCAAAACCCTTATTCTTCGTCTTAGTAATAACCCATTGCTCTACTCTCTAGTTGTCTGTGGTCAATTGTTAATTGCTTTAATTTTAATAGTTAATTTTAGTTCAAAATTATTCCAATCAAAGTGTTAATCATCTTGAATAGCGTTAAATCATAAATTATTCGAATATTATTTAAATCCAATTCATGTGGAGACGATAATTAAACTATACTATCTTTGGCTAGTGAGCATCAATTTAGTGTGTTGTTTTGAGCTCATCACCGGGATGGTTGGTTTGGTTTCGAGGAAGTTTTGGAGTGCATTGGGACACTTAGTCCCAAGGTTGGAAGTTTAAGTTGTAAAAGTTGATCGGAGTTTGACTTTTATGTAAATGACTCCGAAAAAGAATTTTGATGATTCCAATATCTTGGTACGGTGATTTTGGACTTAGGCGTATGTACAGATGTGGATTTGGAGGTCCGTAGGTTGATTTGGTGCTTTTTGGCAAAAGTTAGAAAGTTGAAGGTTTGGAAGGTCTATAGATTTGACTGAGAGTTGACTTTGATGGTATAGGGTTCAAATATTTGTTTCAGGAGTTGGAATAGGTCTGGTGTGTCATTTGGGACTTGCATGCAAAATTTGAGGTCATTCTGAGTTGATTTGATATGGTTCAACATGAGTTTTAGAAGTTGAAAGTTCATTAGTTTTCTTAGGCTTGAATTGAGGTGCGATTTGTAGTTTGATATTTGATTGGGTGATTTGTGTCTCGGGTAGGTTTGTGTTATATTTTGGGATTGGTTGGTGTGTTTTGATGGGGTCCCAGGGGCTCCGGGTGTATATCAGATTGATTCCGGATCATTTTTTGACTTTGTTGCATTACTGAAGCTTCTGAGTTCTGATGCTTTCCCTCCTGCGATGGATGGGCCACATGTGTGAGTCCACAGAAGCAGCATGTTGATCGCAGATGCGGAAAGTGGCTGGGGAAGGCTGGGTCTGCAGGTGCGGACAGGGAAGCGCAAGTGCGCAGGAGATGCCACAGAACTTGAAGCGCAAGTGCGCATGATGAGCCGTAGAAGCGAAAGGTCTGGGAGTCAACTGGAACGTAGATGCGGGCTTCTTTTCAAAGAAGCAGAGCCATAGAAGCAGTCAAGTTATTGCAAGTGCGATTTTGCTGGACAAGATTTTTATATCGAGGGTTTGGTCATTTTTCTCATTTTTGTAATTATGGAGCTCAGTTAAGGGCGATTTTTGGAGGGCATTTAGTTATGATACTTATTGAGTACATGAGGCCAGTTGTACTCATACTATATGTACTTAATTGTGCAAATCCAAGTTTTGGACTGAGCCACTATTAGCCGAGGCTTATTATTGAGTGGTCATCTGAGAGACAAGATAGAGTTGTATCTCAACCACAGTCTTGGCATATTTTTTCACTTTGTATTGTTGTCTTTATTTTGGATAATGTTGTTATTTATCTTTTCATACTTGTATTTCTATTTTAGAGCTCATGACTTTGTATTTACCAGTTCTTGGGATTTGTTATGTATCGACGTTGTTGTTTATGTTAATTGGCCTTAGATTGTACTATTCCTGTTAATTCAATATATATATTTCACTTTTGTTATGTTTGACTAGCCTAGCAAGTGAGTTTGGTGCCATCACGGTCGGTTTGTGGTTTTGGGCCGTGACATTCGAGTAAGAAATATGTACTTGAAAAATTACATCTTCTTTCCTCCGGTTTGTACTACACAAATATTGGCAGAATTGAAACACATGTCATAATAAACTAGAAGTTTACTAATCCAAATAATCTTATTATTTGGCATGACCGGGTGAGCCATTTCGATTCTAATATGATGCATAAAATAATTGAGAATTCACATGGAAAAAATTGAAGAATTGAAAGATTCTTCAATTTAAGAAATTATCTATGTTCTTAAGGTAAATTTATATGGTTACAATAGATGCATCTACAAGATGGTCTCATATATGCTTATCATCAACTCACAACCTGGTATTTTCAAGGTTGTTTGCTCAAATAATAAGATCAAGAGCACAATTTTCAGATTATGTAATCAGGACAATTCATCTTGATAATTCTGGTGAATTACATCTCAAGCCTTTAATGATTATTGTATGTCAACTGGGATAACAGTTGAACATCATATTGCTCATGTTTATACTAAGAATGGTCTAGTAGAATCATTTATCAAATACCTCCAATTAATTGCTATACCATTGCTTATGAGAACAAAACTTTCCATTTTGGTGTGGGGTCATTGTTATTTTGCATACAGCAGCACTTGTGCGTATCAGGCCAACAAATTATTATGAATTCTCCCCATTACAATTGGTATATGATCAGGAGCCAAATATTTCTCATCTTATAATATTTGGATGTGCGATATATATTTCAATTTCTCTACCGCAACACACAAAGATAGGTCCTCAAAGAAGTTTGAGGATATATATTGGGTATGAATCTCCTTCTATTATTAAGTATCTGGAACCCATGACTGGAGATTTGTTTACATTAAGATTCGTTGATTGCCATTTAAATGAATCAACTTTTCCAACATTAGGGGGAAATAATAAGTAGCTGGAAAAGGAGATAAACTGAAATAAATTATCACAATCTCAATTTGATCCTCGTACAAATCAATGTGATCTGGAAGTTCAAAGGATAATTCATTTGCAAAATATTATAAGTCAACTACCAGATGCATTTACTGATCTACCAAGGGTTACTAAATCTCATATTCCAGTTGTAAATGCTCCAATTTGAATTGATATCCTGGTAGGACAATCTGTTAGCAAAAATGAGTCTAAGCCATGGGTGAGACGTGGTAGAACGATCGATTCCAAAGATAAAATTCTTCAAAAAAGAAAACGGGAAAAATGATCAAGATGGTCATAATATGAAGGCAGTTGCTCAAGATGAGCCCCGATATATAACAATTGGTAAAACCTGAAGAGAGGTTCAGATACGTAAAAATAATAAAAAAATAAAGAGATCTCAATAAATAATGTCTTAACTAGAAAAATATGGAACCTAAATGAAATATTTATCGATATTATTTTTGCTTATAATGTTGCTATTAAAATAATACAACACGATGAGGATCCTAAACGAAGTCTGTCAATGAATGTAGACGGAAAAATGGTTGGCCAAAATGGAAAGACTCTATCTAAGTAGAATTGACTTCACTCAAAAAACGTGAAGTTTTTGGACCTATAACCCAAACACCTGAATGTGTAAAACCAGTAGGGTACAAATGGATTTTTGTGCGAAAAAATGAGAAAAATAAAGTCATAAGATATAAAGCATGATATTTGGTACAAGGATTTTCATAATGACCTTGCATTAATTATATGGAGATATATTCTCCTATGGTGGATGTAATTACATTCAGGTATCTTATCAGTCTAGTAGTACATAAAAAACTTAATATGTGTCTTATGGATATTGTCACGGCCTATTTATATGGCTCACTGGACAATGAATTTTGTATGAAAATTATTGAAGGATTCAAAGTGTCTGAAATATACAAAGATTCCTAGAAAACTTGTTCGATAAAGCTTCAGAAATCTTTATGCGGTTTGAAGCTATCAGGGTGCATATGGTATAATTGCCTTAATGAATACCTATTGAAAGAAGGGTACAAAAATGACCTAATTTGCCCTTGTGTCTTTTTAAAAGGATCTAGATTTGAATTTGTCATAATAGTTGTGTATGTTGATTACTTGAATATTATTGAAATTCTTGAAGAGCTTCCAAAGGTAGTAGAATGTTTGAAGAAAGAATTTGTGATGAAAGATCTTGGAAAAATAAAATTTTATCTTGGCTTACAAATTGAGCATTTGAAAAGTGGAATATTTATACATCAATCAACATACACAAAAAATATCTTAAAATAATTTTATATGGATAAAGCACATCCATTGAGTACTCTGATGGTTTGAAGATCGGTTGATATAAATAAAGATCCATTTTCGTCCTCATGAAAATGATGAAGAGCTTCTAGGTACTGAAATGCCATATCTTGGTGTAATTGGGCCATTAATATATCTTGCTAATAATATTCGACCAGATATAGCTTTCTCTGTAAGTTTTTTAGCAAGATTAAGTTCTTCACAATACAATGACACTAGAATGGTATTAATATTCTATTTAGATATCTCCGCGGGGCCATTGATATTGGATTATTTCATTCAAATAAAACCAGGTCACAATTGATTGGTTATGCAAATGTAGGGTATTTATCTGATCCATATAAATGTCGAACTTAAACAGGCTATTTATTCACATGTAGAGGTACTACCATATCATGGCATTCAACAAAACAAACTATGATTGCTATTTTTTCAAATCATGCAGAGATAATAGCCATTCATGAAGCGAGTTGAAAATGCGTTTGGTTGAGATAATAACTCAACATATCCAAGAGATATATGGTCTTTCTATAATGACCTGGTCGGTCGTTTTGTGTATTTTATACATGTTTCCCTATTTGATACTCCCCGTATGTGTGTTTGGTACTATATGACTTTCAGGGATAGTTTGTTTGGGTTTGGCAAGGTTTTGGAGTGAATTGAAATACTTAGTTCCAAGGTTAGAAGCTTAAGTTGATAGAGTTGACCAAGCTTTGACTTTTGTGTAGACGAACCCAAAATGGTGTTTTTGATGGTTCCAATAGGTTTGTATGGTAATTTTTGACTAAAGCACATGTCCGAATTTGGATTCAGAATTTCTTAGGTTTTTTTTGGCTTGAATTGGCGGAAGTTGGAAAGTTAAAGGTTTGGATGGTTCATAGGTTTGATCGAGGGTTGACTTTGGTATTATTGGATTTGGATTTTGTTTTAGGAGTTGGAATAAGTTTGTTATATAATTTGGAAGTTGTGTGTAAAATTTGGGGTCATTCTGAATTATTTAGGCATGTTCGGCGTAAGTTTGGAATTTGAAAATTTGGATTAGTTCATTAAGCTTGAATTGAGGCGCGATTCATGGTTTTGATGTTATTTTGTGTGATTTGGGCCACGAGTAGGTTCGTATTATGTTTTGATATTGATTGGTGTGATTGGACAAGGTCCTGGGGCCTCGGGTGTGTTTTGAGGTGGTTTCAAACCATTTTGCCTTATTATGGAGCAGTTGGTTTTCTTCTTCTTCGCGTTGGGGATGTCGCGATAACAGACTGTTGGGGAGCGGAAGCTTCGTGTGTGCATTTGGAGGTTATGATCGTGTTGATTTGTGTCAGGCTGGGGATGTCAGGTGGCTTAGGTGATGGTAAATTGCGATCGCGTGCCAGTGGTCGTGTTCGTGTAGGGTTTTCTGGAGGCAGCTATTGACTTGAGCTTTGAAATCATGAAGTAGGCCTCACGATCGTGAAGGGAACCCCTAGGCAGACTTAAGTACTCTATTTCAAGTGTTTGAGTTATTTTATCACATTTTGAAGTTGGGAGCTCAGATTTTGGGTGATTGTTGAGGCTATTTTCACGACTTGGATTAGGGTAAGTGCTTTTGACTTGGATTTGATTATTATACATGAATCCATCCTTGATTTATGCATTTAATTGGTGAATCTAAGTGAGGAAAATTAGGGATTTTAGAAAAACTTTTCTAAAATGAAAAATAGGGATTTGAGCCCCGATTTAGAGTCGAATTTGGATGAAACTTGTGTGAGTGGACTTGTATTCAAATGGGTGTTCAAAGTTTATGAATTTTGTCGGGTTCTAGGAGCAGGCCTGGGTTAAGTTTTTGTTTGACTTTGCATATTTATATAAAGATCAAAGCTTCATTGTTTGGGGTTGTTTCCTATGACCTTAATTGATATTATTAAGTTATTTTAGGCTAGATTCGATCCATTCAGAGGTCAATTCACGCGGGAAGGGATTTATAGAGTATTGATTTGGCTTGATTGAGGTAAGTATCTTACCTAACCTAAAATTGATTGAGGCACTAGTTGCCTGAGTTATTAGTGTTTTCTACGTACTATGGATGGCACACATGCAAGGGTTTGAGCCCATGTGCGTGCACTAGGGTTTTTATCCATGCTCGGGGTAATGCTTAGGCTAATTTATGACACGAATTGACTGTTAAGATTCTTTCTATCATGATGCTTATGTTTGTACCCCTTTGTGAGCTAATTGAACCATTTTAGAGGTTATATGTAGGTTAATCTTCTGTTTAAATATGATAATTGCTATTTTTGAGACGTAATCGCCTAATTTGAACAATGGTAGTACACTTCGCACATGCATATACCTTAGCATGTCACTTATATCAATCTATGAGTATGTAATTTGATACCATTATTCATGTACATGTATTCTTTTATATGTTTTTGGTGTTATATGGACTAGGTTGATAGCATATGAGTGGTCCGTGCGGATCCGAGATATGATAGCACGTGAGTGGTCCGTGCGGTTGATATATTTGGAACATGAGTTGTCCGTACAGTATGTGGATAAGGATCCACCCCCTAAGATTACCTCTTATATTTCTCTCTTGATGGTGTACACGAAGTATGAGGAAAGCTGATCAATATTTGGTTATTGCATCTCTTCTCTATTTGTAATTACCTTGGATGTATACATGTTTTTATTCGCATATCTTCTCTATATTCTAGATCTGGAATGTATACATGCTTCGTTATACATATCTTCTGTGTATGTTGTTTGGTTGACTATTAGGAGCACAATACATATCTTCTCTATATGCCTACCTATGCACCCGAAACTTGATAATAGATGCATATCTTCTCTATATGCTAGGTTGACTATTGATACATGGCTTGGCATATTATCTCTTATGTACTGAGGTGACTTTATTTGTGTTTTATGATTAGATGGTACTAATGATATGTACTTGTGAAATTCATGAATCGGGCAGGTTATTAGCGAATTCATTGATAATTCTTGCTACTATTACCTCGCCGAGGTTCGTTATGATATTTTCTCAGTACATGTGGTCGGTTGTACTCATACTATACTCTACACGTAATTGAGCAGATCCAGGTGTTGGACTTAGCCGAGAGCCGCTGCGATTTTGCTGAGAGTTACAAAGAGAAGAGGTAGAGTTGCATCCTAACCGCAGTCTTGACGTCTCTTTCCATTTCAATTGTTGTTATTATTATACAAATATTATTTTCATTTCGTATTTTTTAGACTTGTACTTCTATTGTAGAACTCGTGATGGAGGGCATTTTATGTATCAACGTAGTTTATTTATGTCATTTGGCTTTAAATTTGTTATTTTGTTCCACTTTGTTATTCTTGGCTTGACTATCAAGTGAGTCAGGTGCCATCACGATCGGATAATGATTTTTGGGTCGCGACAAGTTGGTATCAAAGTCCTAGGTTCATAGGTTCTACAAGTCACGAGCAAGTTTTTTGCGGATCGGTGCGGAGACATCTGTACTTATCTTTGATAGGCTACCAAACTATTAGGAAAATTTTGATTCCTTTCCTTCTTGTCGTGCAAATTTGTTATTTTTGAAGTTTGAACCTTACTCTTCTATTCTCTCACAAAATGGTGTGTAATAACCCGACCAGTCGTTTAGTGTATTTGAGCTCCATTTCCCCTTTTAAAGCTTCCTGTATGTGTATTTTTGGTTTTATGACTTGTGGGGATGGTTAGTTTGGTTTCGTGGAAATTTTGGAATGATTTGGATCCATTAGTTCTTAGTTTAGAAGCTTAAGTTGGAAATATTGACCGAGGTTTGACTTTTGTGAAAATGATCTCGTAACAGTGTTTTGATGGTTCCAATAGGTTCGTATGGTGAATTTGGACTTAGGCATGTGTCCAGAATTGAATTCAGAGTTTCCTAGGTAGATTTGGCATGTTTTGTTGAAAGTTGGCAATTTGAAAAATTAGAAATATCCTAAGTTTGACCGTAGGTTAGCTTTTTGGATATCGGGTTTGTATTTTGATTTCGAGACCTAGAATAAGTCCATTTTGTTATTTGGAACTTGTCTGCAAAATTTAGTCTCATTCCGAGTTGGTTTGATAGGAATTGGACGCATGGTTTTGTTTCAAGCGATTCTTGAGTTCATTGTAATTTTCTATGTATTTTGGTGCCCGATTGATAGTTTCGGATGTTATAATGTTGTTTTGATCACAATCGAGTTCTTATGATATTTTTAGACTTGTGTGGATATTTGGTGTGGAGCCCTGAGGGATAGGGTGAGTTTCAAACGCGTTTCAGATTGATTTGGGCTGGTTGCTCAGTAACTAGTGTGTCGGTGCTGCAGTTATCACAAATGCGAGCACCAGTTCGCATTTGCGATAATCACATTTGTGGAATTCACATCATATTTGCAAAGGGGGAGAGTGGGTGGCAAGCTTCTCATTTGCGAAGCCAGCCTCGCAAATGCGAAGAGGGACTGGGCTGGGAGCTGTTTGCTTTTACGATCAAACGACCGCTTTTGCGAGGGGTTCTGACTTCGCAAATGCAAAGTCAGGGTCGCATTTGCGACATTCCCTGGTTCTGTCTGGCGTCGCATTTGTGATGCATCATCGTATTTGCGAACCCCAGGTGATATTTGCGAGACCTGCAGCTAAACAAAATAGTGAGATTTCAGGACTTAGCTTCATTTATCATATTCTAGAAACTAGACTCTGTGGGAGGCAATATTGAGGAAAGATTGTAAAAATTGTCATATACAACTATTGGGTAATTGATTTTGATCCAATTTCAATTATATTACATGGTTATTTATTTGATTGAACATCTAACCCATGAAATTTGAAGAGAATGTTTGGGAAATTTTGACTTTGTTTTGTAAAATAAAAAATTGAGATTTTAGAGTCGAATTGAACTCGAATTTGAAAACAAAACACATATGTGAACTCGTGGGGTTATGGATAGTCGAGATCTACCTTTGGACTCGGGTTTTGATTGGGCGGACCCGGGGTTGACTTTTGAGGAATTGTATAAAGATCTTAACTTTAATTATCAAAATTGGTTTCTTTTGCATTGTTTCATTATATTATGTCTTTTTGGTTAGATTTGAGCCATGCCAAGGTGAATTTTAAAGGAAGAGCTATTTTTGAATATTGATTTAGCCTAATTGAGGTAAGTTTCTTGCCTAAATTTGTGTGAAGGAAACTACCCCGTAGGATTTGATCTAATTGCATTATTTGAATTATGTGAAAAATTTGTACATGAAGTGACGAGTATGTACATGGGCTTATATGTGGTAATTGACCGGTATAGACTCTTAGGCTATTAACATGCTTTTAATTGAAGTTGTTGTTATATGGAATATCTTTCATTGTTGAGTTATTTCCCGTTTTATTTTGTTGTTATTGAGGGATATTAACATGCTTTTTATTGAAGCTGTTGTTATACGGAATATCTTTCATTGTTGAGTTATTTTCCATTTTATTTGGTTGTTATTGAGATTCTTGTACACATTGTTGTCGAGTCGAGGGCGATGTATTGTTGTGATAGTGATATTGCCATTTTTGAAAATGTTGTGGCATATGGGCATGTGTGGCGCGAGTTGATTATTGTGTTTTGATGAGATGCACATGCGGCGGCATAAGGGCGGTGATATTGATGCGCATGCAACAAGATTAGGGGTTTTATGCGCGTGTTTCTAGTAAGAAAAATTATTTCATGTGAAGCACACACGGCGAGATAAGGGGCTTATGCGCGTGAAGCTATTTTGGAAAAAATATTTTTAAATGTAAGGCTCACACGGCTTTCTAAGGAAGATTTGTAATTTGTGACTTGTGATTATGAGGTGTGGTACCTCGGGGAGATTCATGTTGTAACTCTTGTGTTGGAACAACTTGATTATTTGAACTGTCATTTGTTTTGCTTAATTGATGTCACTTGTACTTTTATTGTGTTTTGATTATTTTTACTGTTTTATCGCATGTTTACTCTTTGTTGCCATTTATTTATCTATTTTGCTTACCATTGTTAGTTCTTATTTATATCATGCTCAAGTTTCTATATCTAGCGAGCATCTTGACTTGAACCTCGTCACTACTCCATCGAGGTTAGTCTTGATACTTACCGGTGTTACACCTCATGTTTTCGTATGTGAGAGTACTTCGTAAGTCAATTGATGTAAGCTCAGAAATGAGATTATATTTGGAAGCATATAAAGTAAGTTAATCGTGTTACCTTTGAGGTTACAAGTATTTAAGATCATGAATAATAAGTACCAAGAGTGTTGGATGGCTTAGAGGCTAAACGAATTGAAGAAAATAAGTTTCGTCGAAAGTCGACAAGCGGGGAGAGTTATAGTATATACTTTTGGGGTGAGAATAGGGTGGTTAACATGATAAGTAGGATATCTTATGAGTTATTTTAGTCATATGATAGTCGTTTGTTATGTTTTGAAGTCATGCAAGTAGTGGAAGAAAGGTTGGAAAAGGTCCTCACATGTTACATTCATAATATGCTGAATATTACGGCAAATGTAGTTGAGCTTTTCTCCCAATATACTTGGAATTAAAGGGATGATCTACATACCAAATTTAATTTCTACGAGTCTAATTTCCAACACATTAAACCGTTCATCGATACGACGTCAGAATAGAGAGATATTCGCGTTTTCGCGAGACTGCGCAAGCAACTCCCATGGGACCACCCACTTAGGCAATGGGTGATTCTCCAACCTTTAAAGATCGGCTCAAGGCTCATTTGGGGTCATATTTCAACCCAAACAGACCCTATAATCTCCCAAAACACTCTCAAAGCAGTCTCCATGATTCTAGAGTGAAAACCAAAGAGAAAAACATGAATCCAACGCTAGGGATCCCGTGGTGCTTACTAGGTCGCAATCCATCATCTTGTGGCTGATTTGGAGGATTATTCAAGTGAAGTGACCTCAAATTTCGTGTTTTTCTTTTTGATTAAAGTAAGAATCAGTCCCTCCCTCATATATATTATAGTTTCAAGGATAAATACAAGTGTTTACACACCAACTTGAAAACAAAAGTTGATTCAAGAAGAGGATACAACTCCTATAGTGTTGTGGTGTGATTGAGGGTTGTTGTGAGCTAAAACAGCTGGGGATTTCAAGTTATATCTACTGCCTAAGGTAAGTAAATCATTTTCTTCATTGTTCTTAAGGTTAATCATGTGCTGATTGAGTTGTTTGAGAGGAAATATACATGGCATAAGGAATTATTATCTCTTTTTATGGACTGTGTTGAGGCTATATATATAGTTTGTTGTGGCTGGAAATTATTATAAATAGTTCAATTATGTTATGGATACTGTTGTTAAGATTATCTATGTGCTAATTAAGCTTATTGAAGAAGATAACATGAAAAATAAGAGGTTGACGATAAATGCTAATGTGCTAGGTGTGTAGACTATTTTTGTAGATTATTCTTATGATGTTTTGGGCTGTAAATGATATGATAAGTATAAGTATGATGCTATAGATGTTGTAGGTAGATTCATGGAAAAGGAATTGGATTCTAACTATATTTTGTTAATCATAAATCGAGCTTGCCGCTCAAAATGGTTGTTGAAGTAATCGAAGAGCTTATTGTGAATTATAGTGTTGTTGTTTGGGATGTTTGGTGACTTTTAGTAACTTATGAGATATAGTAAAAATAGGAGAGGTGCTGTCTGTTTTCTTGTAGAATATTGGTTTTGAAATATGAGAGTTACAACGCTTATATGATGACGACGAAGTCGGTTTACTCATTGTAGATATAAGAAGATCATATTGAGCTTGGTTGACGATTGGGGAAAATATTGCAAAGGTATGTTAAGGCACTTCCTTCTTTCTTTTGGCATGATCTAAAGTAAAATAAACGTAAACGATACACTATTTCATAACAAATCTACTCCTAGCATCTAAATGTTGTCCATGCTGTTCTTTCCTTATAAAGGTATTCTAAGAAAGTCTGTATGATCCTTGAATCCTATTGAGGTTCATATTGATGGTATGGAAGTCCATAATGTTAATCAAAGGTGCGATGACCTTACATCACTCTGAAAGGTTTAGAACGTGATTCCATGAGCCCAACATGCTCTCTCTCTCTCTCTCTCTCTCTCTCTCTCTCTCTCTCTCTCTCTCTATATATATATATATATATATATATATATATATATATATATATATATATATATATATATATATGTATGTGTGTGTGTGTGTGTGTGTGTGTGTGTATGTCTATAATGTTAATCAAAGGTGCGATGACCTTACATCACTCTGAAAGGTTTAGAACGTGATTCCATGAGCCTCTCTCTCTCTCTCTCTCTCTATATATATATATATATATATATATATATATATATATATATATGTGTGTGTGTGTGTGTGTGTGTGTGTATATATATATATACTATACTCCATTGAGCCGTGCTATAGTCGGTCGGGTACGACACCTATTGTGCAACCACTAATCAGTTGGGTTTTACCGAGCTCCACGTGGCCGAGTAAGATTCTACCGAGCTTGATGATGGCCGGGTACGTTTTTACTGTGCCTATTATGGCCGGGTACAATATGATGACGATGATGACCACATAGGCGAATATTTATAAAAGCTTATGTATATATATGCATCATGCATTTCATGTCAGTAGCCCTTAGAGGTACTCAGATGTTACAAGTTGATCTTCTCTATCTCTCTTTACATTATTGTTTTTATTTATGCTTTCCGTTCTTACATACTCGGTACTTTATTCGTACTGACATTTCTTTTTCCTGGGGACATTACGTTTCATGCCCGTAGGTCCTGATAGACGGGTTGACGATCCTCCTAGTAGGCTATCCGTTCAGCGGAAGATGTTGGTTCACTCCACTTGCTCCGGAGTTACCTATTTGGTCAGTATGATTCGGGCATGTATTGATTGGTATGGCAGAGCCCTGTCCCGGCCTTTATGATGTTTATGTACTTTTAGAGGCTTGTAGACAAATGTCATGTATATGGATATTTGTACGGCCTTATCGGCCTATGTTTTGAGTGTACAAATAAGCATGTCGGCCTTATAGGCCCGTATGTTACATGTTTAAGTTTTTATATCATGTTGGGTCGTCCTATATCAAGTATTCCCTTATCTTTTATTCTAGTTATCTCATGACGGCCTTTCCAGCTCATTTACCCACGATAGTACGATAAGATAGATATGTTAAGTTGGTACTCAATTGAGTAATGCACCAGGTGCCCGTCGCGACCCTTTAGTTTGGGTCATGACAAACTTGGTATCAGAGCAGTTCTATCCTGAGGAGTCCATAAGCTGTGTCTAGTAGAGTCTTGTTTGTGGGTGTGTTGTACACCACACTTATAAGCAGGAGGCTACAGGTCATTTAGGACTGTCACTCTTTCTTCTTACTCTAGATTGTGTGGTAGAGATCAGTTGTCAGAATTCGAACTCCTAAATTATGTTTTATTCATAATACAAAGATACATACATCCAGAAAGATAGTTGGTAAGAGATTGCATGTGGCCGTGGAAGAGTTGAGTCAGAGGAACTCGATTTTGCATCAAGCTTATGATGAGTAAATGTAAGATCTTCAGTAGATTATGTGTGTACTAAGATGTGTAAGCTTCTTGATAAGGAGCCCTAATGCATGAATATCTATCCACCAATATGGTAAAAAAAAGCATTAAGAGAATCAGAAGGTAGACACAAGTTTCAACAAGTAAAAGAAGCAAGGTGAAGAAGGGTACGAGGTACCCAGTTAGTGAAGATTATCGGTATTTACAATTCAGGCAGAGAAATATAAGTATTCTGAGTTACCTTCAACAGTAATAGAGGTATGTACAATTAGCCACACACATCTCAGTTATGCTCTATGGGAGCTAACATGAATAGTTTAAGAGAAGGATGGGATATCAGGATCCAGCTGGAGTTAAAGTAACCCAAAATTGTTGATGGATTGTTAGAGTTCGCTGAAGTTTTCAAAGGATATTGCAAACATGGTAATAGTTCTCCTTGTGAGACACCCGGATGGTGCACTCTAAAATAGTACAGTTAGATATGAATACTAGAATGTTTAGAAAATTCAGAAGATAGGCACTAGAATCCTAGAAGGGATAAATATTTACCTTAGTATGACTCCCGTCCCTAGTAAAGAGAGAATGTTAGGAGACCCAAATAGCCAGTGAGATGGTGCAAGGGGAGCTAAAAGTAGAAGAATGTTTTGATGAAGTTTTCAGAATAAGGTAATTGATCAAAATATTAGCAGGAGAATAAGAAGAGAGTAAATGAAGCATTATGAGTAAAATGTGATAAATGGGTGATAAAGGTAAATCAAAATATGATAGGATAACAAAGTCTATATTCAGTGAAGGAAAATACAAGAGGAGACAAGCCTTGAGACAATAAAGAGTATAAGCCATAAAGTCATATCCTCATTTCGAGAAATGAGTTGGTGACTCCAACGTGATTACCAGAAGGAAAAGTTAGACCCCGGAGTAATATAAATCAGTATGGGCTAGTGAATAAGGTAAACTGAACATGAATTAGGGACTGTAGGATTTGATAATAGTCAGCATCGTGAGAATTTCATATATAGCATTCTGGTAATAATAGAATGGACAACAGAAGAATAATCTTTAAAGGTCATTCAAGAAAACACTTTCCTAAACCAAGTACTGTAAGCAGAGTTAAGCTTAAGGGACTAAGTGTGCCAGTTACAACAAGTGTCACCCTCGTACGTAAGAAATTCAGTTATCGTTGATACAGAAGGGTTACTTCAAGGCGAGTAAGAGTCAGTGAAGATGTGAAAAGACGCCAAAGATGAAGAGGTAAAACATTTATAGGCAAATCTTCATAGCATTAAATGTTAGTACTCCCGTAGAAGATGGTGTGATTTAGTATTAAGTCGGATTTAAGTGATTCAGGTATATATAGAATGGTAAAAGAAGAATGTGGTATAAAGGCAAAAGGAATGAGATTGCATTTACTCAAATCCTACATATATGTTATGACTTCAGAATGTTATGTAAGCACGATGCTGGGGAGAGGAAGTAAGGGTTCCCGCACGAGATGTTAATTGGTAAATAAGTGTGAATGCACACTTGATACATAAGAAGCCAGTGCGAGGGGTAAGTTAAGACAAAAAAAACATAACCCAAGAAGGGTTATGCAGAATATAGATATGAGAATGGACCAACGAGTAGTCTGTAATTGATTTAGGAAGAGCCTTGTTATGGCTAGACACGAGGTCATAGATAAATCAACAGATCATGCAAGATAAACGTAGTGAACCCCAGCATAAGGAATTCAGTCTCGCAGATAAGAGATCACAATCGTTGAAAATTTTTCAGATAGGAGTTGTGATAGTTAAAGATACCGTTTAAGTTTTACAAAAATAAGAGAGAGTGCCCCTAAGGAGACAATCAAAATTTGAGTTCAGAAATAACCCTATGGGCACAAGGGAGTGGAGGTATGTAACTATGGATATTTATATGCGAGTAAGAACATGAAATATTCCTTCGGGTATACAATATAATAAGCTCGCAACTTTACAAGAGCCATAAGGTCTCCCTATGTACAACAACAAAAGACTAGCTGAGGAAATAAGGAAGAAAACTTCAACCTAAGCAAAGTAACTTGAAGAAGAAATGGTCTTGTAGGTCGCAAGATAAAGTATCGTAGAGCAACAAGATTTTAGGTAGATAGGAATAAGGATAAGAAAAGGTGAGTGAGAAGGTGACGAGAATAGGTAAGTCCTCGAGATCAAACCCATCAAAACAAGAGAGATGATGGTTTCTGTAAGTTATAGAAAGCTTAGTATAGGCTTAATGAATGCAAAAGAGTCTAAGACTAGGAGCATTTAGAAGAGATGGAATGTTGCTCTGGTAGTAGAATACGGGTGTACTTGTGATAGATAAGAGGAAGATGTTTGGGCCTTTGATTGAGTAATAATTTAAAGAAAAGGTATTTCATGGATTAAACGGGATTAGAATACACCCCCTCCCATAAGATGAATCACGTTGGGATGCTCTGAAATATGGTTATTGATGTATAGTATCGTCCCTAGGTGGATCAGGAAAATCACTTCAGATGTTCCTTGATGAAATGCGAGCCCTAGTGACAATGTATTATGTAAGAGGTTTCAAGTTAACAGTGGTAGATTATAGATCAACATTAAGGTGAGTCAACAATAGATGAATAAAAATTCAAAAGTATGAGAAGAGATTATTGTAAGGCCCCGTAAAATTTTGCAAAAGAAAAAAAAAATGTTTCGTGGTGCCGCATTGGTTTTACGGGTTGTGTATTATAGAAATTCTTCACGGCGATCTTGCGAGCCGCGGCTCGGACTTTTGGGGTTGAACAATGCACTGAAAAATAAAGGAAAATTTTTGACAGAAAAATACGTTTCTGCCGTCCATTATGCGACCGCAGAATCACTTTGCGGGCTGCATAATGGACGCATAAGTGAGGCAGGAGAGGGCCAGTTTGGATGAAATTTTGCGGTCGACTATGCGACCGCATAACTGTTCTGTGGTTCATTATGCGACCGCAGAACAGGTCTGCAGGCCGCATAGTGATTGCAGACACGAACATGTTTTTGGCTGTTTTGGTCACCGATTATGCGACCGATATGCGGTTCGCATATCGATTATGCGATCGCAGACCTTGTTCTAAAGTTTCATTTTTGGGGGTTTTTAAATCCGACCCTATTTCATTAAAACACATCCCATGGACCATTTTGATCATATTTTCTGATATTTTTAGAGTGAGAGAGAGGGTCCTAGTGGGAGAAGTGATCTTCATCACATTGATCTCCAATTCTCACTTAGAATCTTGAAGATTATAAAGAGAGGCACCTAGGTCTTCTTCCTAAGAGGTAAGATTCTATCACCCAAACTCTTAATTTCAAAATGTAACTAGAATGGGCCATTAGTAAGGATATTCATGGGGATGGGAGTGCTTACCTTGCATGCATATATCCTTGTAGTATGTGGGAAGATTGTGAGCTGAAAATGGCAGAGAATGGGTTGGGGAAGGATGGAATCCTCCACAAAGAAAAAGGCCTTAAGGCATTGATGCACACCTAGTGTTTAATAATATGCTCAAATGAGCTAAAACCATATTCATCTTCCTAATTTTGGTTCAATTTTGTTATATTGCTAAAATAGATTGAAGTGGCTAATATTCCGGAACATCTTAGAGTTTTAAGGAGCTCAATTGAGGTATGTTGGCTGAATCCCCTTCTTCTTAGAATCGAACCCCACGATGATCATGTAATTGGTGTAAGCCCTTGATCATTATAGAATTGGTGATTTTTAACGTGTTTGTGTTGAAGGATGTAATTTCAATATTTATTCTAAATGCTTCATCATGTTATCTTGTCATTGAGGATATGTTTAAAAATGTGGAATATGTGTTAGAAATATTAAGACTTCATGTCAAGATCGAAATAAAGGTTGTTCTGCCAAATTGTATGAAAAGCCTCTATGTGCCTAAGATTCCTAAATTGCTCATATGTGAATTTAATATCTTGAATGGGGAGCCTTATTGATTTTGATAATGATTTTGAATGTGGAAAAGGGGTCTGGAACTATGAAATACGGCCAAGTGCCAAGAATGACTTTGTTATCATAATCACTAGTGTCAATGAATCGAAAGTACATGAAAGAAGTACGAAGAGAGATGATTGACTGAAAAAGGTAATGTCTCAAATGAGATGGCCTAGCCGGTTAGGCCAATATCGGACTCCGTGTAAGAACATGGTGGTATTGTGGGTGAAATTGTGAAAAGGGTTGATGTCTCAAATGAGATGGCCTAGCCGATCGCACCGTGATCGGACGCCATGCCGCACCATGGTGGTACAGTTCTGGAAAGTTATAATGAAATTGTGGTAATGTCTCATATGAGGCGGCCTAGCCGATCGGGACCAGATCGGACTCCGTGTAAAAATACGGTAGTATTGTGGATGAAGAAATATCGGTACAAAAGGTCACCCAACCAAGTAATATGGAAATTGTCTTGAAAATGTATATGATCCTTAACTTGTTATTTTATTATTATTTGAAGCCCTTATTGAATTCTTCACTGTTCCTCTTGTATTATTACTCATTCTATTGAGTTGGTGTTTAGCTATTCACACTAGTGCTATTCGACGGTACTAACGTCCCTTTTGCCGGGGGCGCTGTATCTTTAAATGGATGCAGGTGGTTACATGGCAGACAATGCGGATCACAGACAGTGTTGCATCCTCTTCTCAGCGGACTCGTTGAGCCCCATTTTATTCTAGGGTCATGTATTGTATCTTTTGTTTATATTATGGTCACTTTTTGAGGTATAGCCAGGGCCTTATTGCCGGCACCATCGTTACTCTCTTTTGTATCTCTAGAGGCTCCGTAGACACTATGTGGGTTGTATATGGGTGTTGGGAATGTTAAATAAGTCATGTTGTGTTTGATCACTTGTTCCACTTGAACTTTAAGAAATGTGTATTTTGGGACTTAAAAGCGCAATGTCTAATAAAATGATTTAGGATTGTATGAATAAGACTCCCACTGTATAATTAATGAAATCACGTCTTCTCTTGATCATGGGTTAATTGGGTAGAAAGTATCTAACAGGCTTGCTCGGCCTGGTTCACTCAGTTGAGCGCCGATCGCACTTCCCGAGAATAGGACGTGACAATTATGATGCCATTCTTTAGATGAACAGTAATAAGGGAGCATTAAAGGACTTAGATTTATACATATGGGATAAGTAGTGAGAGAGTAACCAGGAGTTGGGTAGCAGATCTCGGTAATAATAAACCAAAGTTAGAGTTAGGGTATAGTATGACCTACCTAAATGTAGTAAATCCAAAAGCATAGATAACCGAGGCTATGAAGCAATGTATATCAATATTCGTAAGTTCGACAAAGTACCGAGCGAAGAACTTCTGTACAACTATAGATGCCTAAAGGGATAACTTGTCATAGTTCTGCAAATGTTCACAAAGTGAGGCCTAGAGATTGTCTAAAAACTGGAGGAAAAAGGAGAGAAGAGTCTCATAGGTGAGCATACAAGGACATAGTCATACATGCTGCATGACATAGAGTAGCAACAGTTACGAGATTGGAAGAATTTCGACCAGAAGTCGTGGTGTGAGAAAGAAGCCTAAATAGTGGAATGCCATGTCATTTGGATTTATTCACCGAACAGTTTCCTAGATAGCAAGGATAATATTAAAGTATTCATAAGAGCTATGGTTATGACACTGATAAGCACATCAGTCACATTCAGGGACAAATGTTCCAAAGTAGAGAATGATGTTACACCCCATGTTTTCGTACGTGAGAGTATGTCGTAAGTCAATTGATGTAAGTTCAAAAATGAGATTATAATTGGAAGCATATATAGTAAGTTAATCGTGTTACCTTGGATATTACAAATATTTAAGATTATGAATAACAAGTACCAAAAGTGTTGGAAGGCTTAGAAGCTAAACGAATTAAAGAAAATAAGTTTCGTCGAAAGTCGACAAGCAGGAAAAGTTATAACATATAATTTTGGGGTGAGACTAGGGTGCTTAACATGATAAGGAGGTTATTTTATGAGTTATTTTACTCCGTTTTGAAGTCAAGCAAGTCGTGGAAGAGAGGTTGGCAAAGGTCATCACAAGTTACATTCATAATATGCTGAAACTTAGACCAAATGTAGCTAAGTATATCCCCCAATATACTTGGAATTAAGATATAATCCACATACCAAATTGAATTTCTACAAGTCTAGTTTCAAACGCATTAAACCGTTCATTGATACGACATTGGAGTAGAGAGATATTTACGTTTTCGCGAGACTGCTCAAGCAGCTCCCACAGAACCCACTTAGGCGGTGGGTGATTCTCCAACCTTTAAAGATCGGGTCAAGGCTCATTTGGGGGTCATATTTCGACCCAACCAGACCCTATAATCTCCCAAAACACTCTCAAAGCAATCTCCATGATTCTAGAGTGAAAACCAAAGAGAAAAACATGAATCCAACGCTAGAGATCCCGTGGTGCTTGCTAGATCATAGTCCTTCATCCTGTGGCTGTTTTGGAGGATTATTCAAGTGAAGTAACTTCAGATTTCATGTTTTTATTGTTGATTAAGGTAAGAATCAGTCCCTCCCTCATATATATATATATATATATATATATATATATATATATATATATATATATATATTAGAGTTTCAAGGATAAACACAAGTGTTTACACACCAACTTGAACACAAAAGTTGATTCAAGAAGAGAACACAACTTCTATAGTGTTGTGATGTGATTGAGGGTTATTGTGAGCTAAACCAGCTGGGGATTTCAAGTTATATCTACTGCCTAAGTAATTAAATCATGTTCTTGGTTTTGCTTAAGGTTAATCATGTGTTGGTTGAGTTGTTTGAGAGGAAATCTATAAGATAGTAATTGACATGGCATAAGGAATCGTTATCTCTTTTTATGGGCTGTGTTGAGGCTATATATATAGTTTGTTGTGGCTGGAAATTGTTATAAATAGTTTGATTATGCTATTGCTTCTGTTTTTAAGATTAATATGTGCTAATTAAGCTTATTGAAGAAGATAACATGAAAAATAAGAGGTTGACGATAAAGGTTAAGGTGCTAGGCGTGTAGACTATTTTTGAAAATTATTTTTATGATGTTTTGGGATGTAAATGATATGGTAAGTATAGGTATGATGTTATAGATGTTGTAGGTAGATTCATGGAAAAGGAATTGGATTTAAACTATATTTTGTTAATCATAAATCGAGCTTGCCGCTCAAAATGCTTGTTGAAGTAATCGAAGAGCTTATTGTGAATTATAGTGTTGTTGTTTGGGCTGTTTGGTGACTTTTAGTAACTTATGGGATGTAGTAAAAACAGGGGAGGTGCTGTCCGGTTTCTTGTAGAATATTGGTTTTTGAAATATGAGAGTTACAATGCTTATATGATGACGACGAAGTCGGATTACTCATTGTAGACGTAAGAAGATCATATTGACCTTGGTTGACGATTGGGGAGAAGATTGCAAAGGTATGTTAAGGCACTTCCTTCTTTCTTTTGGCATGATCTAAAGTGAAATGAACATAAACGATATTCTATTTCATAACAGATCTACTCCTAGTATCTAAGGTTGTCGATGTTTTTCTTTCCTTATAAAGTTATTCTAAGAAAGTCTGTATGATCCTTGAATCCTATTGAGGTTCATATTGATGGTATGGAAGTCCATAATGTTAATCAAAGGTGCGATGACCTTACATCACGTTCAGAATCACGACCGGGTATGACACCTACTGTGAAACCACTGATCAGTTGGGTTTTACCTAGCTCCACGTGGCCGGGTTCGATTCTATTGAGCCTGATAATAGCCAGGTACATTTTTACCGAGGCTATTACAACCGGGTACAATATGAGATGATGATGCCCATAGAGGCGAATGTTTTTAAAAGCTTATGTATATATGCATCATGTATTTCATGTCAGTATCCCTTAGAGGTACTCAGATGTTACATGTTGTATCTTCTCTATCTCTCTTTACATTATTATTCTTATTTATGCTTTCCAGCCTTACATACTCGGTACTTTATTAGTACTGACATCCCTTTTGCCTGGGGATGTTGCGTTTCAAGCCTGTTGGTCCCGATATACAGGTTGACGGTCCTCCTAGTAGGTTATCAGCTCCGCGGAAAGTGTTGGTTCACTCCACTTGCTACGGAGTTGCCTATTTGGTCAGTATGATTTGGAAGTGTATTGATTAGTATGGCGGGGCCCTGTCCTGATCTTTACGACGTTTATGTACTCTTAGAGGCTTGTAGATAGATGTCATGCATATGGAAACTTGTACGGCCTTATCGGCCTATGTGTTGAGTGTACAAATGATCATGTCGGCCATATAGGTCCGTATGTTACAGGTATAAGTTTCTATATCATGTTGGGTCATCCTATATCGAGTATCCCCTTATTTTTTATTCTAGTTATCTCATGATGGCCTTTCCAGCTCATTTACTCATGATAGTACGATAAGAAAGATATGTTACATTGGTACTCGGTTAAGTAAGGCACCAGGTGCCTGTCGAGTCTCTTCTGTTTGGGTCGTGACAACTGGGTACCGATTGCAGTGCACTTATACTATGCTTCTGCACATTTTTGTTCAGATCCAGGTACCTCTGAGCGTGCCGGACGTTAGCTAGCTGCTTTTGAGATTGCATAGACTTCAAGGTATACCTGTCATTATGTTTGCAAGCCTCAGAGTCATCTTCTGATGTTTACCTTTGCTACTATTTATTTTCATTCCAAAAATAGTTATTGTATTTGAGATTTTAGCTTACTCTTAGTACAACATATTACTTCGTACTACTGATTTTGGAGATATATGACTATTATTTGGATTCAACTTTATTATGTCATTTATCAGTTTGCTTAAATGCCTAAGTTGTTTATATTTGTTAAATCTTAGCATGTGTTAGGTGATGGTAGGATATAATCTCATATTTTAGTCGCTTATTTCATTCTAATTTACTGCACTTTAATTGTGTTTGAGCTTTAATCGCTAGTGTTTTGTACTTATTGTGTGTTTTATACCTTGTAGGAATGATTCGGAGCTATGTAGATGTTGGGGAACTAATTTGAGCTATTTGGAGCTTTGAAGTCTGAGTAAAACCCCAAATGATTAAGCCAGGATTGTTTTCGGGGGGTTGAGGACCAAGTCTGGACGTCAAAACGCAAGATTTGAGCCGTACTCTGAGAAATTTGCACTAGTGCGACGCAGGGTGCGAGGCATAGTGTGACGCATCAGTGTATTTTGGCAGCCTGATGAATTTTTGAGCTCTCTAGATTTCCCCAATAATGCCCCGCATAGCTCGTCACCCCATGCGGCATGCCTGTGCAATATTTCCATAGCCAATGTCCTATTTCGGCTAGGAGAAGTTGGTTTCGTCTAGTCCCGATCCTACTCGGTATAAATACATGGAAAACATTATTTTCTCTAATTTTGACACATATTCGACCTAAGGAGGCTAAGGAGGAGTTGGAAGAACACGAGCACAAGGATTTCATCATTCCTTCCTCACTCAAGACACGAGTTTGGATTGAATTTGTGTTTTCCTCTACTTTAACTTTATTTGCGATGAATTTCTCCATATCTATGGAGTAGTTCCCCTTTAGGGTTTTATGGATTTGGTGTATTGATGATTGTTTGTGGATTATAACTCTAGTTTTATGTATTGAAGCGTTTTTGGATAATTTAATTGTTGCATCTATATTCACTTGTTCATGTAATCGAGAAAGGCATAACTTCTGATATCTTTACATTATATTGTTGGTTGAGTTCATTGAATCTTCTTAGTAATTGAAAGAGGCTAGTTGAATCATTTATTAAACCTAGTTAGGAGAATAATCAAAAGGGATTTTCCTAAAGACCAATCCACTACGCATTCTTGCATATCTTCACGTGCTTAAATTGGCTCATCTTGTGAGGTTAAGACTTAATCAAGAGAGGAGTTTTTGCTGAATGTTTGAACTAATAATTGAGTAAATTTGAGAGACTCACTTAAACATTAGAAGTGAATTACCTAAAGTTAGATCCCAAATAATTATCTTGCACCTATCCTATCAACCCCTATTTTCTCCTATTGATAAATTCCTTGCTTACCTTTGTTGCGACTGTCATTAGTCAATAGCTTTAGATTCTTAGTTAATTGTAGTTAGAAATCATATAAATCTCAATTGTTGATCATCCTAGATAATAATCAAGCTAGAAACTACAAGAATACTGTTTAAATCCAATCCATGTGGATACAATATTATACTATACTATATTTGACTAGCGAGTATAATTTAGGTGTGTGTTCTGAGCTCGCCAAATTTTGGCGTCGTTGCCGGGGATTGGAAATCAATAGTTTTTGAAATAGTTTTTTTAAGCAAATGTACAAGGCGAGGTTCCTAGGGCTATTTTATATATCTCAAAAAATAAAGAATAAAAAACATCGTGTCAATGAGTCTACGAAATGTAGCTACCTATCTAGTGAACGTACATCAGCCCTATTATCAATCTTGAGTAATATGCTCAAAATTGATATCACATTGTGTACTATGAAGTGGCTAAAACAGTTATGAACATTATTATAGAGATAGCCACAATTCACTATTATGCATCTAAGATTGTTGTATTGGCCAGTCTTCATCGTGTTTTCGGACCTTGTGGAGATTATATCCTTTGGATGGAGGAGTTCATTCTCATGTGTTGAAGATCTGCAACCATTTGAAGTATCCAAAAAAGTGGTCAAGCATAAGCTTTTCTCTACTGTCCAGCCGTTGAAGTTCATGATGACTATGGTATCTTGCATCCAGAATTTCATTATGATCCTTGCCATTAAGTGTGAATCCTCTCCCAAAATCTCTTCCTTGCATATCATTGATGTTGTTGATGGAAAGCAGCTCCTTGTTGTCCAGCTCTTGTAACCTATGAAGTCCATTGAAATACACCGCCTCGTCCATGGAAATCTGTGTAGTGTCTACTTCTTATGTTTGTTTCTATCCTTAGCAGATTGTATTTTGCAAGTGTTTGCTAGGCTGATTACGTTACTTGACGTAATAGAACTATGTTCATGTAGATTTGCATGCCCAAGTTCTCCATTAAAGTCGTAACAACCCAGTTGTTCTCTTTGGTTCAGCAGCATCCTACTTGTGCCTACCCCAACTTCCCTCCCATTGGAATGAGTACATAGTACTAATACCACCACATGGGAGTTGTTCAAGGTATAGGGCATGATTACAGTAGCGTTTCCTGCAAAAAAGAAGACTAGGTTAGTAAAAAATATGGTCACCATACTCTCCTCCATAAGGCGTTGAGTATGATGATCAAGTGCATTGCCAGCTTTCTTCCCAGTCTTGTTGCTCCTTTCCTCCTCATCTCCTAACTTCTTGTGACTTTTACTCTTAAGTATGGGCATTGCAACTTATCACTATTCACAATCCTTCTCCCTTTGACATCTAGATCCTCAAAACAGTGGCATTCCATTGGTCCTATATCTAGAGCATAGTTAGCAATGTGATCTGCCAGTTGGTTGCCTTCTCTGAGTGTGTGTGAGATTTTCAAATTACATATCTCCATTAATTCCTTAATCTCTTCAACCTTTACTGCAACTTCCCATGGTGTAGTCCATACCCTTGTATCATATTCTTGATCATCATCGAATCTGTATGCAAATCAATGAGTATATAGTCTTTCTCTACACAATATCTCAAAGCTTCTCCAATGGCCCTCACTTCTGCTTCTATATTTGTTCCTTCCTGAATCTCCTTGCCACATGCAAAGACAACATTCCCTTCCTCATTTCTCAACACATAACCAATTGAGCTCCTACCTGGGTTGCCTCTCGATGCACCATCTGTGTTTACTTTTATCCAGCCCTGCTCAGGAAATTCCTACAGAACTTTGGTGTACTTCAACTTGGGAGTATACTGCTCCATCATGTGTACTAAATCAGGCCATTTGTGTGGGACATTTTGTATGCTTGGTTTTCTTGAATTTCACCAGTGCCTGAAGAGTAGTTGATACCTGGTATATGACCCAACTAACAAATACATCATCCCCATATATGTATCAGTTTCTCCTTTTCCATAATTCCCAAACAATTATCGAGGGCAAAGCTTGAAGAGTTGGTTGCAATATTGGGATAACCTACACTGTCCAGCATTTCACCACAGCTTGGTGAAATGTCAATCCTTCCACAACTATTCCTACACATGTTAGAAAATAATACCTCACTTTTCTAGCAGCATATGATGTAAAAAAAACAAGTGTGACATTGTTTCTTCTTGTGGTTGCACACAACACCAGTACCTTGATGCCATTAAATATTCCAATCTCTTGAAAATATCATCCAGTGGAAACTTAATCTTCCAAACATTCCACATGAAGAAGAATATTTTGAATGGTAGTCCCTTCACCCAAATGTTCCTATAGGCAGTACTTGGATCTTTTCTTTTCCTAACATATTTCCACGCAGATGTAACACTGAACTCTCCTCTTGATTCAAGCTTCCATATAGGTTTGTCCAGTATTCCTTGATGAACGGGAGGCTTAACATTGTTCTGAATATAATCAACCAATTCCTCAGGCAGCAGCTCTCTCAATCGAGTTGTATTCCACCTATCCACCTGTACTACTTCATATACATTTTGGACTGCTTCATCACAAAAGAAATCTGGGGGAGTGATAAAGTATAGATCACCCAGTCCCGTCCAGTTTTCAAACCAAAATAGAGAAGGACCCATTTTTGGTTGCCATGCAATTTGATGCTCTATATAGTCCCTACATTTTAATATTCTCCTCCACACATGTGAACCATCCCTCCAAGGAAAAATCACAATATTTAACTTCTTACAGTATTTTTGGCTTATGAATGAGCTCCACAAGAATGGCTTTGTTCTAAAGTTCCACCATAGCTTGCAAAATAATGCTTTAGATGCATCATGCAAGGATCTAAATCCTCTTCCTCCTTCTTCATATGGCAAGCATAGAGCATCCCAAGAAGCCCAATGCCTACTCCTCCCATCTACTGAATTGCTCCAAACAAATCTAGCCATAAGCTTATGCAATTTATTGATCAAAAATCCTAGTGCATTGATTGCAAAGAGCAGATGTATGGGCATACTTTGCAAAACATGAGAGATTAACACTGCTCGATCTCCTATAGACAGTAGTTTCCCCTTCCACGATTGTATTTTATCAAGTACTTTATTGATTAGTTCTTGATAGTATTCCATCTTCCTTCTAGCATAAAAGATTGGACATCCCAAATAAATGAATGGGAATTCTTGCCTTCCTATTTCAGTCACTCTTTCTACCTTCCTTATCACATAATCATCAGTAAGGTGATGCATGTACACATCTAATTTGGATTTGTTTATCAACTGGCCCGATGTTGTCTCATAGGCTGCCAATACTTCCATAATTAGTAGTAGTGAAGTTTCATCAGAAGAGGAGAAAATAATTGTGTCATCTGCATATGCCAAGTGATTGATTTTGGGAATCCATTTAGGCAAACCATAACCACAAAAGTATACATTCAGATGGAGAGAATTCAATCCTCTTGATAATGCCTATGCTGCCGTGATGAATAGGGTAGGTGATAGAGGATCACCTTGTTTTACTCCTCTTGTCGACTTGAAAAATCCATGAGGCTGCCCATTTATAAGTAAAGAATAGCAATTATTCGAAATGGTCCCAAACACTAGGCCAATAAACCTCTCATCAAAGCCCATCCTTATCAACACTTTTGTCAAAAAGATCCATGACAATCTATCATAAGCCTTTGTCATATCTAGCTTGATAACCACATTAGGTCCTGTCTTAGTTCTCAATCTAATATCAGAGACAATCTCGTGAGTCAACAGGACATTCTCTACAATACTCCTTCCTTTGACAAAGCCTTCCTATTCATCAGAAATAATATTGGGAAGTAGACCAGCTAAACTCCCATGAATGACTATGGAGAAGACATTGTTTATGAAGTGAGGCTTATAGGTCTCATATCTGAGAAAATGATAACCTCCTTGTTCTTAGGTAATAACACTAGGTTTGTATGGGTGATAAACCTAGGTAAGTCCTGCCCATTGAAGAAAGCTTTCACCATCTCCACCACATATTCACCAACTATATCCCAAAAAGCATGAAAAAAGTTGCCATTGAATCCACCAAGACCTCCAGCACTGTCCCCAATTAGCCCAAAAACTACCAGTTTCACCTCTTCTGTGGTGGGTAGTCTCATTAAGTTTTGATTCTACTCCCTAGTAACCATTTGAGGTACATGATCAATTATTCCAAAGTCTGTAGGAATATTGTCTTCATGAAATTGTGCTTGAAAAAATTCCGCTGCTTCCTCAGCCATTGCTTCACTATCTTCAATCCAGCTGCCTTCACTGTTTTGGATTCTCTTCAGTTGTAATCTTTTAATTTTTCCATTAACATGTGCATAAAAAAATTTGGTATTCCTGTCACCCTCAATAAACCAAGTCATTCCATATTTCTGCTTCCAAAACTACTCCTCCAGTGCTAGATATCTAAACAGCTCTGCCTGTACTTTTGAAGCCTTGCTCTATTTTGCAAAGTAGGATGGAGCTCAAATTGTGCTTCATGAACTCGTACCACCTCTTCTAGACTCAAAATCTTTTGGAAGATGTCACCATATGTTTCCCTACTCCATGTTGTCAATGCCTTCTTCAATTTTTTAATCTTGTGATTGAACATAACAAAAGGACTAGCATGAAAGTCTGCCTGCCAATTCTCTTTAACCACTGTCTTAAAAGATTCATGTTTTGTCCAGAAGGTTAAGAATCTGAAACTCTTCTTAATTTGTGCAGTATCTAGATTACATGTGATCAGTAAAGGACTATGATCCGATCCGATCTTAGATAAGTGTGTAACTTCTAAACCTGGCCATAACTGTTGAAGTTCTATGTTTGCAAAGCACCTATCCAATCTTTTGAAAATACAGTCTTCTTCAGCTCTTCCATTCCACCAAGTGTATATACTCCCCTTAAAACCAAAATCAAATAAGTTGCAAGTGTTCATACAATGCCTGAAGTCATCAACTTGATTCAATGAAACTGGCAGCCCTCTATATTTTTCTTCTTCATCCCATATAACATTGAAATCCCCCTACCAACTAAGGTGTGGTCATATCTCGTTCTAGATAATACAATGAATCCCAAAGCTTAATTCTCTCAGTAGCATCACACTTAGCATATACAAGTGTGAGGATAAACTCTTTTTGCTCCTCTATGTCAAACAACCTTAGAGTTAGTTGTTGCACCGTGTCAATCTCCACTGTTATGTCATATTTGTCATCGATGAAAACCCAAATTTTGTTAGAAGTATTCACAATAGCCTATGCAAATCCTATATGCCTCCTATACCTATCCAATTTCATGGCATGCTGCATTGGTTCCATTATTTCTATGAACTGAAAATGATATTGTCTATGCATTGTGATGAGCCTTTCAAAAGCTCTCTGTGAATTTGTAGTGCTAATTCAGGATTTTTTTTATTTTTTATTTTTCTCTTTTTATGTTTGATTTTGTTTTGATTGTGAGCAGGTTACAAGTTAAGATTGGTGCATGACTCGAATGTTTGCGAAGGAAGTGCTACCATACGAGCTAGAAATTGAAAAATAACTGTGACAACTAAGGAAGAAAAGAAATCTCACCGAGACAACAGAAAAGGTTGGGCAATCCTCAACCAAAGAACTTATGGTTGGAAACGGTGAAGCTAATTTAGATTTGGCTGCAAGAGAAGTAGCCCAACGATGAGAACAAGCTACACAGGATGCTAAGGAAGCATCTATTAGAGATGCACAGATTATCTATGAAGAAGAGATGGGTCGTAGAATTGCTGAAAATCAATCATTGGCTGCAAACCAATTAAGAAATATAGCTCCCGGGCCTGGGAGACCACTTGGCGATTATGCTAGACCACTTGATAAATATCTCTCCTCATCTAAATCGGGCAAGTTTAGAAGTGAAATCCATAACTTCTGCCAGAAAGAGAATGAAAATATTTTTGAAGCATGGGAGAGGTTTAAGAAGATTGTTAGAAAGTGTCAACACAGTGGAATTGAACTCTGGATGCAACTCCAGAACTTTTGAGATGGATTGACACCAACATCACGTAGAACATTGAGAAATGCAGCTGGAGGCCCGTTGATGAAGAAGACTCCAGAGGAAATAGTTACAATTCTTGATGAGATATCTGAAGATGCAAATCAGTGGCCCTCTGAGAGTACTGAAAGAAGAAGATCGACTGGTGTTCACCAGGTTGATGCTAACACATTTGTGCAGGTACAACTTGATGCTATGGCTAAAGAAATACGAAAGCTGACCTTGAACTCGATACAAAATGAGTCTCATGCAATTTGTGATATATATGGAAGAGGACACCCTACTCATGAGTGTCAAGCCTTAACTGAGGAAGTGAATACTGTGGAAAATTACAACTTTAATGCAATAGGTCAGAAGCACCCTGATTTTTCATTGAGTTCACTTGGGGGTACTGCAAATGCATGGCAACAAAATAACCTCAGATTTTAGGGACAAGGAGCTCTTGGTTTTGTGAATCAGCCGAGGCAACACTTTCAGCCTCAACAGCCCAACTAGCCTGGTCTAGAAGATCTAATGAAGGCCTTTATTGTGAAAACTAATGAAAGATTTGAAGTACAAGGGGCAACAATTCGAAATCTAGAGAAGCAAGTGGGACAGATTGCAACAATATTATCTGAGAGAGTTCTAGGTACTCTTCTCGCTGATACTGAAAGAAATCCCAAAGAAACAGTGATTGCTGTAACTTTGAGAAGTGGGAAAGTGTTGAAAGATCTCACCTCAATCCAAAAAGATGTGAGACTTGAAAAAGGAAGTGGGGAGAAGCTGAAAAGTGATGATGACAATAAGAAGAAAGGCCAGATGAAAGCTGAGAAAAAGAAGAATGAAGAGAATTTGAGAAGGGAGGATCCTGAAGAGAGCAAGCATATGCCTGCTTTACCTTTCCCTCAAAAGCTATATAGAGAAAAGTTGGACAAGCAGTTTGAGAGATTTGTGGACATGCTAAAATAGGTTAATGTAAACTTGCCATTCATAGAAGTACTCTCACAGATGCCAGCTTATGCCAAATTCATGAAAGAGATCCTGAAAAAGAAGATGAAGATAAAAGAGACCTTAGTGGTCAAGCTCACAGAGCATGGCAATGCAATCTTTTAAAATAAACTTCCACAAAAGTGTGGATATCCATGGAGTTTTACTATACCTTGCTCTTTAGGCACTATTAATTTTGATAAGTCTTTATATGATTCTGCTGCCTCAATTGATCTAATGCCTCTATCTATTTACAGGAAGCTGGAGAATGAGAGCGGAGAGATAAGGTCAGCACCAATATCTTTGTATTTGGTAGACCAAATGACTCTAATACCCGAGGGGATAGTTGAAGATGTCTTAGTTTGGGTAGATAAGTTCATATTTCCTGTAGATTTTATAGTGGTGAAGATGGAGGAGAACAAGGAGGCCCCCTTCATACTAGGAAGATCATTCTTAGCAACAAGTAGAGCTATCTTAGATTATACACGAAAGAAAACTCATGCTTAGAGTGGGTGAGGAGACTGTGACTTTTGAGATGAATGTAGCAACAGGGGTGAAAAAGGAGAAACCAGCTGCTAGTGTTGAGTGGAAAGTGAAGAACTAGAAAGATAAGGCTCCAGTGAGTGATAAAGATAAGTGTGGGGTGTACCTCAAGAAGGCCGAGAAGAAGCTGTCTGCATGGATATGTGCATTAGTTCGGGCACGAGGAATGGAGCCCGACTTCGACTCAGACCCTGACTAGATATCCAGGGAAGTTTCCTTTACCTTATGTTTTTTAATTGTGTATCATGGGGACATGCCACAACTTAAAGTGTGGGGTGGGAGATATTTGTATGTTGTACGTATATTAGTTTCTTTTTGTAGCAGTTGTAGTAGATAGAAAAAATTGAAAAAAACATAAATAATTTTTTTTAAAAAATCATTTTTTCTAGACGATGGATATCATCGACAGGTTTCCTAAGGGATTAAAGTCGAAGTAAAAAGACCAAAAAGATTTTCTTTTATTAGGTAGTGTACTAATTCCCCCTTGATTTTTCTTTGTGTCACGGTTCTTTTCCAAGGGTTTTGTTTGAACCGGGTGTAGTTAGTTTTTATTTTTGTTAGGAGTAGGAAATCTTGGGCTATGATTTGAATTAAAAGCAATATCTCTTGACTTTATTATTCCTTGAGAATAGTAAGTGCTTTAGTTGTGACACTTAGGCTCAGTTTTTGACTCTTGTATAAGTACCTTAAATTGTATGATCTTAACTTTGCTTAACTGCTTTGACTAGAGTGTCTTGATGAGTCTGATCCCGAGTGAGTTATGTGCCATGTGTGTGTGAGGTTTTGTGTTATTCTGTGCATTGCATTTGATGTCTAGAACTTGCCCCGTGTGTTTGCAAAGTGAAATAGTAGTTTTATTCAGTCTTGGAAGTGATATAGGCATTTCTTTGTTGAGCTAGTTATATGCTTTTACCCACCTAATTGTTCTGTATCTTAGTTAACCTCTTTGAGCCTATAATCCCATTTCTTTAGAACCCACATTACAAGCCTTACCCATTTGTTTGAATTGACCATCTATTTCAACCTTATACCTCTCATTAGCACTTGAATTTGTTATGAATTTTGTAAATGTTGAAGTGTGGGGGTGATTGGTTTGGCTTTTGAGTGTATCTAATGAAATCAGGAGAAAGGTGCACTGTATTGAAAAGGTAAGAGCCACTTGAATTGAAAGAGAAATAAAAAAAAGGTTGTATTGTTGTACAAAATATTCTTTGATAGTGGTAACTCTTGATGTAATTGTGCTTAAAGAAGTAGGGAGTTAATGTATATTGATGTGAAGGTGGAGTTTTGGTTTGACATAAGTGTGGATTTTAAACAATGAAATATATGTATTAAAGTGCTTAGGGAGGTGTAGTCACTCTTATATCTAAATGTATCCTACCCATCCTACAGCTTACATTACAACCAATGAAATTCCTACTTGATCCTTGACTGAATGAGCTCAATTAGTAGAGTAGTACACTACGGGCAAGCCTATGGTGCATCTTTTGAAGCATATTCATGCTGTTTCAGAGAGTGAGCGAATTCTTTCTATCTTGAGTTCCTGATTGCTCTTAATTTTTATGGTGTGTGGAACTACTCTCTATGGTTGTGTGAGGTCACTTGATTCATGAAGGAAAGGTAATGTCTTTGACCTCTATGTTAGATTAAGTGAGCGGTTTGTGAAAAGTGCGTGGTACTTGTGATTCAAATCTTGAGACTAGGATGTTACGGTATTGTACTTAGTCTATTTTAAATATTCTTGGTATGATAAGTTAGGAGAGTTGTTTAAAAAGGTCATGTCTATATAAAGTGTAGTTTGATTGCTCGAGGACAAGCAATGGGTTAAGTGTGGGATGTTGATGGTAGGACATAATCTCATGTTTTAGTCGCTTAGTTCATTCTAATTTACTGCACTTTAATTGTGTTTGAGCTTTAATCGCTAGTGTTTTGTACGTATTGTGTGTTTTATGCCTTGTAGGAGTGATTTCGAGCTATGTAAATGTTGTGGAACAAACTCGAGTTATTTGGAGCTTTGAAGTCTGAGTAAAAGCCCAAAGGATTAACTCGGGATTGTGTTCGGGGGTCGAGGACCAAGTCTGGACGTCACAACGCAAGATTTGACCCGTACTCTGAGAAATTTGCACTAGTGCGACGCAAGGTGCGAGGCGTAGTGTGACGCAGCAGTGTATTTTGGCAGCCTGATGAATTGTTGAGCTCTCTGGATTTCCCCACTAATGCCCCGCATGGCGTGTTGCCCCATGCGGCGCGCCTATGCAAATTTTCTAGAGCCAATGTCCTAATTTGGCTAGGAGAAGGCGGTTTCATTTAGGCCCTACCCTACTTGGCATAAATACATGAAAAATGTTATTTTCTCGACTTTTGACACATATTCGACCTAAGGAGGCTAAGGAGGAGTTTGAAGAACATGAGCACAAGGATTTCACCATTCTTTCCTCACTCAAGACATGAGTTTGGATTGAAACTATGTTTTCCTCTATTTAACTTTATTTGCGATGAATTTCTCTATATCTATTGAGTAGTTCCCCTTTAGGGTTTGATGGATTTGGTGTATTAATGATTATTTGTGGATTATAACTCTAGTTTTATGTATTGAAGCATTTTTGGATAATTTAATTGTTACATCTATATTCACTTGTTCATGTAATCGAGAGAGGCATAACTTATAATATCTTTGCATTAAATTATTGATTGAGTTCATTGATTCTTCTTAGTAATCGAAAGAGGCCAGTTGAATCATTGATTAAACCTATTTAGGAGAATAAATGAAAAAGGTTTTCCTAAAGACCAATCCACTACGCATTCTTGCATATCTTCACGCGCTTAAATTGGTTCATCTTGTGAGGGTAAGACTTAATCGAGAGAGGAGTTTTTGTTGAACATTTGAACTAATAATTGAGTGAATTTGAGAGACTCACTTATACATTAGAAGTGAATTACCTAGAGTTAGATCCCAAACAATTCTCTTGCACCTATCCTATCAACCCTTATTTTCTCCCATTGATAACTTCCTTGGTTACCTTTGTTGCGACTTTCATTAGTCAATAGCTTTAGATTCTTAGTTAATTAAAGTTAGAAATCATTTAAATCTCAATTGTTGATCATCTTGCATAGCAATCAAACTAGAAACTACAATAATACTGTTTATACGAGCATATGATATTATACTATACTATATTTGACTAACGAGCATAATTTAGGTGTGTGTTCTAATCTCGTCAAATTTTGGCGTCATTGCTGGGGACTAGGTGCCATCATGATCCTAAAGGCAGTATTTTGGGGTGATGACAAGTTCGTATTATAGCTCTAGGTTCATAGGTGCTACGAGTCATAAGCAAATTTAGTAGAGTCACGCGGATCGGTATGGAGACGTCTATACTTATCTTCGACAGGCTACAAAACAGTTAGGAAATTCCACTTCTTTAATTCCTTATCGTGCTGATTTGTTGATTTCAGAATCTGAGCCTTTGTCTTTCTATTCTCTCATAGATGGTGAGGACACACAGTACTAGATTAGTTGACCAGACACCTGCTCCCCCTAGTAGAGCCGCGAGAAGCCGGGGCTGAGGTAGAGGCCGAGGAGTGGCACGTGCTACAGTTAGAGCACCTGTTGGAGCAGCAACGGAGGAGCCACCAGTAGCTTTGGTTGGGGTACAGGCACCCGAGGCACCTGTTGCTACCCCTGGACTCCAGGAGACTTTGGCACATTTCCTGAGCATGTTTGCTACTTTGGCTCAGGCAGGATTGATCCCAGTTGCACCAGCAACTTCTTAGTCTAGGGGAGTAGCTCAGACTACCGTCGTCTATACTCTAGAGCAGCATATCCATATTGATCAGGTTTCAGGTATTATGCCGGTTCAGCCTGCTATCGCGTCTTAGACTGAGGTCAGGCCAGATGCATTAGAGGAGGAGTAAAAGACGCTTGAGAAGTTCAAGAAGTATTTTCCTCCTACTTTTAGTGGTTCAATGTTTGAGGATGCACATGAATTCCTCCTACTTTCAGCCACAACGTTTGCCTTCTCAGGGTGGTATAAAATATCAACATCATAGTCTTTTAACAATTCGAGCCACCTGTGTTGCCTCAAATTCAACTCATTTTGCTTGAATACGTACTCCAAGCTCTTGTGATTGGTGAAGATGTCAACATGAACTCCATATATATAGTGGCACCATATCTTTAGAGCAAAAATAACAGCAACTAGCTCTAGATCGTTTGTTAGATAATTTTGCTCATGTTTCCTCAGCTGCCTTGAAGCATTTGCAATAACTTTCCCGTGTTGCATTAGAATGGTGCCTAACCCCACTATAGAGGCATCATAATATATGACATACCCCTCGGGTACCTCAGGTAGAGTTAACATTGGTGCCGAGGTTAGCCTGTCCTTTAACTCCTAGAAACTCTTCTCACAACCATCGGTCCACCAAAATTTAGTTGCCTTTTGCGTCAGCTTCATTAATGGAGCAGCGAAGGATGAGAAGTTTTCCATAAATCTTCGGTAGTAGCCGGCTAGGCCTAAGAAGATGCGTTCCTCGCTAGGAGTTTTGGGTCTTGGCCAATTCTTTACTGCTTCAACGTTTTGACCATCAACTTTGATACCTTCCCCTATTTCTATATGGCCATGAAAAACCATAGAGCTTAGCCATAACACGCACTGGGAAAATTTGGCATACATCCTGTGATTTAGGAGTGTGTGTAAAACCTTTTGCAAATGCTCCGCGTGCTCTGCCTCTGTTTGAGAGTACACCAAAATATCGTCAATGAAAACGATCACAAATATATCCAAGAATAGCTTGAATACTCGATTCATCAGACCCATGAAGGTCGTTGGTGCATTAGTTAGGCCAAAAGAAATTCATAGTGGCCATATCTCGTCCGAAAGGCTATCTTTGGAACATCTTCTTCCTTGATCCTTAGCTGATGATACCAAAACCTCAGATCGATCTTTGAGAAATACTTATCACCTTGTAGTTGATCAAACAAATCATCGATCCTTGGCAGCGGATAATTGTTCTTGATGGTTACCATATTTAATTGTCGAAAATCGGTACATATTCTCAACAAACCATCCTTATTTCAAACAAATAATATCGGAGCTCCCTATAGGTAAGTATTGAGTTGAATAAAGCCTTTATCAAGAAGATCTCTCAACTGGTCCTTCAATTCCTTCAGCTCGGAAGGAGCCATCTTGTTCGGAGGAATTGATATCGGTTGCATATCGAGTGGCACAATGATAGCAAACTCAATCTCCCTCTCATGTGGAACACCTGGGAGCTCATCCGGGAACACATCAGAAAATTCTCTAACAACCAGAACCAACTGAAAGGTTGGAAACTTTGCCTCTGGAACCTTCACCCGCACCTAATGATAGAAATATCTCTTTATGATCATCTTTCGAGCCTTGAGGTAAGAAATAAACTTCCATTTTGGCACCGTAACATTGCCCCACCATTCAAGAACGGGTTCTCCCATAAAGTTGAAACAAACAACCTTCTTTTGGCAATCCACTGTAGTAAAACAAGAGGCTAATCAATCCATGCCCATAATGACATCAAATTCTATCATTTATAACTCATTCAAATCAACCAAAGTATGGTGATCATGAATCATCATATCACAACCTCGATACACCCGCCTAAATACCACAGATTCGCCCATGGGAATGGATACTTCGAATGGTTGACATAACAATTCAGGTTTCTTACCACATTTACTAGCAACGAATGGGAAAATGTACAACAAATTGGAATTGGGATCTATCAAAGCAGACATATTAAGGGAGAATACAGATAGTATACTTGTGACCACGTCTGGTGAAGACTCTAAACTCTGGAGACCCGATAATGCATAGATATGATTATGCTACTACCCACCTGGGTCAGACATTCAACCTCTACCTCTACCCCCTTCCATCAGTAGTTGCATACCTCATTCACGAGGGCGTGCCGTTGATGAAGAAGCTGCTGCTGATCGCGTTGAGGGTGTCATGCCACCCACATTTCTCACTGGGCAAAAATGCATGATATGACCGGTCTGCCCACAAGAATAATACAAATTTGAACCTTGGTGGCATTGCCCAAAATTATTCCTACCATGTCGACCACAATGTGACATTGTGGGTCTCGCCCTGCTAGGTTCCCCGTTGTTCTGAGAACTCTGCCCTCAAAAATTCTGGCCCCAACTAGAATAAATGGTCCGCTCTCGATGCTGTCCTCGGGATTACGATGGTATGCTAACCATCGAGTTAGAAGGGACCTAAACCCGCCTTGAAACTCTCATGTGTCTCTCGTAGATCAGGATCTCTTAGATTGACCTTGATTTTTTTCTTCTGCAACTTATTGTTGCCTTTTGCGATCCTCTAAGTTATGTACATAGGACTGAATATGGGAAATATCCATAATTGAATTCAGAGAAGCTGGGGTACATTCATTTATCAGATGTGTCCCCAAACCGGCCACAAATCGATGTACCCGGTCACTCATCTCGGCCACCACCAATGGAGCATACCTAGCCAAGGAGTTAAATTGCATGTTGTACTCTCAGGCACTCATGTTACCTTGCTCCAACAGCAAAACATGTCCTGTATAGCTCGACGGAGTTCAACGGGCATATATTGCTGTAAGAATGCCTCAGAAAATTCCCTCCATTGTGATACTGGGGCAAGAGGTCCCCTAGACTGTTCCCAAGTCCCATACCACACAAATGCTATAACCCTTAACCTATAAGAGGCAAGCTCCACGTTTGTCACAGGACACGACCTGCTCCGAAGTCCCGTGCGAACCGAGGTCTGTTCTTACATTCTTTTTATCCACAAAATTAGGCCATTGAGGTCTTTAAGTAACAATACCAGAATTATAATGTGTGCAACTCTTTTACAAAAGAAACATTGGCATTCCATGCATATTTATGACTGTAATAGAGTTACATTTCCACCTTTCTACCTGCAACCAAACTCTAGCATGCAAGCCTCTATGAGAATCCAAAAGAGTTAAACATATACACAACTTAGTCGGGACAGGGCCCTACCGTATCCAAAATACTTAGAACACGAGCTTCAGTACTTATCGACCTTTGAATAGCTACTTCAGAGAAGTGGAGAGAAAAAACCAATAGCTGAATCGTACGCCTACTAGGAAGGGAGGTCATCGGGTCTATCTGCATATGTGGGCATGAACACAACACTCAAAGAGAAGGGAGTCAGTATGGAAAATGTACTGAGTATGTAAGGTTAAGCGTGCAAATAAGAGATATCACATAAGAGATATGAGAGCATGCTTTCAACCCAGGTACCGTAGAGCTATACACTTAAAAATATACAAGCCTTATGAAAGGTTAAGCCACTCATGGAGTTTATACACTAATTTCAATATAACATTATTGTCACGCCCCAAAATTGGGGAGCGCGGCCGACACTCAACCGAGTGAACCTGGTCGAGCAAGTCAGTTAGATACTTTATACCCAAACTCACTTATGAATCGAGATATTAAATATTTTCGTTAATTAGACAATAAAGGGATCATGTGTACAATACCAATTCAATTCCATTAGTCACTTCATTTTAAAATCTCAAATTACACACACTTTCATTGTTTGAAGCGGAAGATGTAACACACATACAACATTACTATCTTGACTTTCCCAATACCAATACAACCCACACATATCTACGGAACCTCTAATAGATACAGAAGAGTACTATGATAGTGTCGGTAACAAGGCCCCAGCTATACCTCAAACACAATACACAAGGAACAAAAGATACATAACCCTGAAATGAAGTGGGGCTCACTTAGTCAGCTGGGAAGAGGGTGTACTGCTATCACTGATCAATGTCTCCTGCTGTGGAACCACCTGCATCCAATGAAGATGCGGTGCCCCCGGCAAAAGGGACGTTATTACATATGGAATACTACTAGTATGAATGATAAAACACCCTCTCAATAGATTGATAAATAATACAAGTAACAACAATCAAAATATCGGTGAAAGCCACGAACAACACGAAATTTCAAATTAGGATCAGGACAGTGTTCAAATAAATTTCCATATCTTAAGTTGGGAGACTTTTAGCACCAATATAACACCTTTCACAATACCAATGTTCACAACACCAATACCGCCGTACTTTTAGCACGGAGTCTGATCACGACCTGATCGGCTAGGCCATCTCATTTGAGACATCAACCACAATCGCAATTTCAATTTACAACTTCCAGCACAATCACCACCATGTGTGCGGCATGGCATCCGATCACGACCCCATCGGCTAGGCCGTCTCATTCGAGACATCAACCTTTGTATACCAATCATCTCATTTCATACTTCTTTCACATCTTTTCATTTCATTGGCACTAATGGCCACAATTATAAAATTATTCTTGGCACATCGGCCGTATTTAGTATTTTATGCTCACCTTTTTCGCTTTCAAAAATCATCATCATCATCAACAACAAGGAATTACAAATCACGGTTTTTAGTACACATGTGAGCAATTAAGAGTCTTAGGCACAAAGAGATGTTTCACAAAATTTGTCATAATAGCCTACGTTTGAACTTGACTTGAAGTGGCAATATTATTAATGCACAGTCCATACTTTGAACATATTCTCAAATGATAACATAACATGATAAAAGAATTTGGGATACATATTGAACATATATCATTCAACACAAGCTTATTCGGAATAGCCATTTTTATAATGAACAACTCGGGACATACATAAATTACATGAATACAGTGGGATTCAATTCTAGGAGAGGAGTTTAGCCAACATACCTTGCTTTGAGCTTTCTTAAATTACTACAATGTTCCGAAAACTCTAGCAACCTAAATGTATTTAGAAACATAGCAAAATTGAACCATAATTAGGAAGATATTCGTGGGTTCACCTCATTTAAGCATTTTATCAAACACTAGGTGTGCGAATTTGATTACAAAGTTCTTCCACAAGGTTTCCTTCACTCCACAACTAATTCAACACCAAGAGTTTACTCATACTAGTTAAATTTCCTTCTCACCACCCTCGTAGCTACATGCATGCATAAATTACAACTCCCATACCCAGAAATCATACTCCCAAATTACCCATCATATACCCAAACTCAAAATTGAAGATTAGGGTTTGAACCTTACCTCTTGGGTGAAGCTCTTGTAAGTTTTCCTTGTGTATTCCCCAAGTCTTGAGCAAGGATTGATGAACAATTAGCGTAGGGTTTCCTCTCTCTATAAAACACTCTCACTTCTCTCTAAAATATTAGATTTTTGCTTCAAAAGAGTCCCTTTACATCAATATATCGAAATAGGGTCGGGTTAAAAATTAGAAAAAATAAAGCTCTGAAACACAATTTGCGGTTGCATAATGACCGCAGAATGGTTACGCGGTCCGCAGATCGGCCGCACAATTAGTGCTCCGGAACTAGAAAAATACGGGTTGGGTCTGTGGTGGTTCTACGACCCGTAGACCTATTCTGCGGTAGCATAATGCACCGCAGACATGTTCTGCGGTCGCATAATGCGCCGCAGACATGTTCTGCGGTCGCATAATGCGTCACAGAACTTCCCTCCGAAAAATCTCTATGCTGGTTCTGCGATTGGTATGCAGCTCACGAAATTATTTTGCGGCCGCATAGTAGACCACAAAATATCATCCAAACTTGCCCAGTTTTCTGTTTCACTCTACGGCCATTATGCGGTCCGCAGAGTGATTTTGCGGCCGTATAGTGGGCCGCAGAAATGTCTTCTTCTGCCAAATATTTTCCTTTACTCCCCAGTGCATTGTTCAACCAAAAATTTTCGAGCCGCTACAATCCTCAAACATGTAAGCCTACTTCGGCACCACAAAACCTTAAATTCCTTTGCGAAATTTTACGAGTGCTTACATTCTCTCCCCTATAGGATCATTCGTCCTCGAATAAGGGTCAAAATCCGTCATTAGTATTCAATGTGACTTAGCTGCTATAACATACACCAGCAGTTCCAAATTTTTGACTAACTCCCTAAATTTCCAAAACTTTAGCCAAAGTCTCCCTTGTAACTGGGTCTATCCATCTATCAGAGAATCCTAGAAACCAATCCTAACAACATATACGAAATCCGATGACACAATATAACATAAAAACAATACCAATCGTGGCCTCATAAGCAATATATTATCAGAAAATGAACTCCCTTAACATCAATTGTACAAATGATACATAATTCATAGAAGGTAACTCTTAGCATCTTCATAGAATACAACTTTATAAATACATGGCTATTCAAAAAAATAAGGATACTTCTTCTTCATTTCTTCCTCGGCCTCCAAGGTGGCCTCTTCAACCTGCTGATTTCGCCATAACACTTTCACGGAGGCAATTTCTTTATTTCTCAACTTTCGGACTTGCCGATCAATAATAAAAACTGGAATCTCTTCATAAGTTAATTTCTCATTAACCTCAATAGTCTCAGCCGGAACAATGAGTGTCAGGTCTCTAACTACTTTCTTCAGCATAAACACATGAAACACCGAGTGCACTAATGATATTTCAGGTGGTAGCTCAAGCTTGTACGCCACCTCATCGATCCTATGTATGATTCTGTACGGTCGGACATACCTCGGACTTAATTTCCCTTTCTTACCAAATTGCATTGCACCCTTCATGGGGGAAACTTTCAAGAATACCCAATCATCTTCTTTGAATTCCAAATCCCTACGACGAACATCTGAATAGGACTTCTGATGACTCTGAGCAGTCTTCAACCGCTCCTTAATGATTTTAACCTTTTCCCTAGCCTGATGCACGAGGTCTGGCCCTATCAACTCTGCTTCCTCAATCTCGAATCACCCAATGGGAGATCTACATCTCCTTCCATATAAAGCCTCGAACAGTGCCATCTGAATGCTAGCATGATAACTATTGTTGTAGGCAAATTCTATGAGTGGCAAATGATCATCTCGGCTACCTTTGAAGTCCAGGACACAAGCGTGTAACATATCCTCAAGCGTCTGCATAGTCCGCTCTACCTGCCTGTCAGTCTGCGGGTCAAAGGATGTACTGAGATTCATCTGAGTACCCAAACCTTGCTGAAATTTCTTCCAAAATTTAGCCATGAACTGTGCCCCCGATCAGAAATGATAGAAATTGGAGTTCCATGCAACCTAACTATTTCTTTGATATACAACTGAGCATATTGTTCCACTGTGTCAGTAGTCTTAACCAACAAGAAGTGGGCTGATTTGGTGAGTCGATCCACAATCACCCAAATCGAGTCAAACTTACGAGGCGTGCGAGGTAGTCCTACCACAAAGTCCATATTAATCATTTCCCACTTTCACATTGGAATTTTTATGTTCTGTGCCAGCCCACCGTGCCTTTTGTGTTCGTCCTTCACTTGCTGAAAATTTGGACATCGCACCACAAAGTCTGCTACATTCCTCTTATATCATTCCACCAATAGACGTCCTTAAGATCATGATACATTTTTGTAGAGCCCGGGTGCACGGAATACCTAGAGGTGTGAGCTTCGGTCATGACTCTTTCCCGGAGACCATCCACGTTTGGAACACATAGACACCCTTGGTACCATAGTGTACCATCACCCATGCCAAGAGAAAAGGCCATGGTATTATGTTTATGCATCCTCTCTTTCAATTGTGCCAATAATGGATCATTGTATTGCTTCTCCTTGACTTTCACAACAAGTGATGATTCAGCCCTATTTTGCACAATCACCCCTCCTTCACAATAGTCCGCAAGACGAACTCCCAAATTGGAAGTGTGCTAAACTACCTTGGCCAATGACCTTTGATATGCCTGGAAGTGTACTAAACTACTCATAGATTTCTGGCTAAGAGCATCCGCCACAACATTAGCCTTCCCCGGATGATATAGAATATCAATGTCGTAGTCCTCGAGTAACTCAAGCCATCTTCTCTGCCTCAGATTCAATTCCTTCTGCTTGAAAATATATTTAAGGCTCTTATGGTCCGTGAATATATCCACGTGGACCCCATATAAATAATGACGCCAGATTTTCAATGCAAATACCACCGCCGCAAGTTCTAAGTCATATGTTGGATAGTTCTTTTCATGATTCTTGAGTTGCCTAGAAGCATAAGCTATCACCTTGACATGTTGAATTAATACACACCCAAGTCCGATTCTCGAAGCATCACAACATACTACAAACCCATTTGTACCGTCTGGTAGAGTCAACACTGGTGCCGTAGTCAATCTCGATTTCAACTCCTGGAAGCTCATTTCACAAGCATCTGGACATTGGAACTTAATTGCCTTCTGCATCAATTTAGTCAACGGAGAGGTAAGAGTAGAGAAACCCTCCACAAACTTTCTGTAATACCCAGCTAATCCTAAGAAAATGCAAATCTCTGTTGGAGTTGTAGGCCTCGACCAATTCTTCACAGTTGCAATCTTCTGAGGATCAACCTTAATTCCTTCACTAGAGACGACATGACCCAAGAATGTGACAGATTCAAGCCAAAATTCACACTTTAAAAACTTTGCATATAACTTCTGCTGATATAGGGTTTGCAGAACTACCCTAAGATGATCAGTATGGTCCTATCGACTTCGTGAATATACAAGAATATCGTCAATAAACACTATCACAAATGAGTCAAAAAAGGCTTGAAGACTCAATTCATAAGATCCATGAAAGTTGTTGGGGCATTTGTTAGCCCAAAAGACATCACCAAAAATTCAAAGTGCCCATATCGGGTTCTAGAAGCTGTTTTTGGAACATCCTTCTCCCTGATCTTCAATTGGTGATACCCGGATCGTAAATCAATTTTGGAGAAGTACTTAGCACCTTGCAATTGGTCAAACAAGTCATTTATCCTTGGCAGTGGGTACTTATTCTTGATTGTGACCTTGTTGAGCTGCCGATAATCGATACACATTCTTAGTGACCCATCCTTCTTCCTCACAAAGAGAACCGGTATGCCCCAAGTTGACACACTCGGCCAGATGAAACCTTTTTCTAACAAATCTCTCAGTTATTCCTTTAGCTCTTTCAATTCTGTCGGTGCCATTCTGTAGGGCGGAATAGATATAGGCTGCGTGTCTGGTATCACATCAATCCCAAAATGAATCTCCCTGTCTGGTGGGATCCCAGGGAGTTCATCCGGAAAGACTCCCAGAAATTCATTCACAACAGGCACGAACTCTCAAGTGTAGATGCCTAAGCATCGGTGTCCGTAACCCGGACCAAATGGTAAATACACCCCTTGTTGATCATATTCGTGGCCTTAAGGTAAGAAATAAACCTACCCTTCGGCACCACATCATCACTCTTCCACTCAATAACTGGTTCATTGGAAATTCAAACCTAACAATCCTAGTTCGATAATCAAGCTTGGAAAAATAAGAATAAAGCCAGTCCATCCCCATTATTACATAAAAATCAACTATTACTAATTTAATGAGATCGTCCATGGTGTCCGGACCACGCAACATGACAACACAATCCCTATAAACCTGCGCGGCCAAAATAGACTCACCAATCGAAGTAGATACAGAGAACGGCTCATGAAGATGTTCCGGTTCTATCCCAAATTGCATAGCAACATAAGGAGTGACATATGACAAAATGGAACCGGGATCAATAATAGCAAACACTTCATGATATTGGATAGTCAATATAACTGTAACAACATCTGGAGAAGCCTCTGAATTCTGACGACCCCTCATAGCATAGAAACAGCTAGATCCTCCCGAAATCTATGCTCCGCCGCTAGCTGCACCACGGCCTGCGAGTGTTGGAGTTCCTCGAGCTGGAGGAGGTGTTGTAGATGTAGTATCTATAGAACTGACTGGCTGTGCCGAAATCGGGGAGCGCAACCGGCACTCAACCGAGTGAGCCCGATCAAGAAAGCCTATTAGATACTTTCTACCCAAACTCACTTATGAATAAAAATATTACATATTTTCGTTAATTATACAATAAAGGGATCATGTGTACAATACCAATTCATTTCCATTAGTCACTTCATTTTAAAGTCTCAAATTACACACACTTTCATTGTTTGAAGCAGAAGATGTAACACACATACAACATTACTATCTTGACTTTCCTAATACCAATACAACCCACACCATATCTACGGATCTTCTAATAGATACAAAAGAGTACTGATAGTGCCGGCAACAAGGCCCCATCTATATCTCAAACACAATACACAAGGAACAAAAGATACATAACCCTGAAATGAAGTGAGGCTCACCGAGTCAGCTGGGAAGAGGGTGTACCACTATCACTGATCAATGTCTCCTGCTGTGGAACCACCTGCATCTATTGAAGATGCAGTGCCCACGACAAAAAGGGACGTTAGTACATATGGAATAGTACTAGTATGAATGACAAAATACCCTCCCAATAGAATGCTAAATAATACAAGTAAGAACAATCATAATATCGGTGGAAGCTACGAACAACACCAAATCTCAAATTAGGATCAGGATAGTGTTCAAATAAATTTCCATATCTTAAGTTGGGAGATTTTTAGTACCAGTATAACACCTTTCACAATAACAATGTTCACAATACTAATACCACCGTACTTTTAACACGGAGTCTGATCACATCCCAATCATCTAGGCCGTCTAATTCGAGACATCAACCACAATCACAATTTTAATTTATAATTTCTAGAACAATCACCACCATGTATGCGGTAGTATCTTGCCTTACATTATTTCGTACCCAGCATCGTAGAGAGATCGATCATACCCGGCCATACAAGGTCTAGATCATACTCGGCCACACAAGGGCTCGGTAGCATTTCACCATCATACCCAACTAATCAGTGGTTGCACAATAGGTGTCGTACCTGGCATCACAAGGGAAAGATCGTTGAGAGGGATTAGAACTACCAAACCTTACAGTGCAACAACCAAAACCCACAACGACCATATGCTCCTATCCAAACCACTACTCATCAGAACCAACCTGCTTATGCATCATGCCCTCGTCCCAACTTCGAAGAGAGGGGTAGTAGAACTTATACCCCAATTGCTGAGCCCCTATCCCAATTGTTCGAAAGATTGAGAAGAGCAAGATTGATACACCCAATCGAGGGAAGGGTACGTGAATATCCCTCCAAGTAGTTTGATGCTACTAAAAGATGCATGTACCATTTCAATGTACCTAGGCATGATACTGAAGATTGTTTCAAGTTGAAAAATGAAATTGAAACCCTGATCAAAGCGGAACCATTTAGCACATTCCGGCACCATCCAATGTGAATCGCAACTCGATGCCAAATCATCGAAACCAGGCAGCTAATATGATCACATTATACGAAAAGTATGACATGAAGGGAACATATGTCACTATATGAAATGTAGAAGCCGTCAACATCTCTCATCAAAAGGCTCCTATTATTATAGTACAACTGAGGCCTACAATGATGGTTCAGACTTATCCACAACAACCTGCTGCTGTTACTGGTGACAAAGAAGGTCAGGAGTACAAAACCATCCCCTGAACATACCAACAAAAGGGAAAGGCCAAAATGACAGATTCTGCTGCAGCCTATGGTATGACTAGGTCTAGGAGATGCTACGCTCCTGAAGACATCAATCAAGGACACCCAAGTAGAGAACAAATTCCAAGAAGAAACATAACAGACCCAAAAGCCGCTGAGTTTTAGAAAAGAATGTCAAGCAAAGAGTATTCTGTGGGAGAGCAGCTGAAGAAAACTCCAGCACAAATATTAATCATGGATCTATTAATGAGTTCAGACAGTCATAAGGATGCCCTGTTGAAAGTACTAAGTGGGGTAAGTGTACCAAGAAACACCACTAGTGAGGCAATGGCCTCGACAATTGGGAAAATGTTCGAAGCAAACATGATCACCTTCAGAAGAGACGAACTTCCTGTTGAAGGCGCAAGTCACAACAAGGCTCTTCACATCACTATCAAATATATGGATAAAATTGTGTCCTGAGTGTTGGTTGATGGCAAATCAGGGGTCAACATTTGTTCGCTCTCCACCTCGGAGAAATTTATCTAGCCTTGCAAATCGGGTCGGTCAATTTTCCGGTATTGTTTCAAGCAATGGGACATCTCTTCTTCCTACAACTTGCTGCTGGGTAGGCCCGGGATACATATGGCAGGGCCCGTACCATCCACTTTGCACCAATGCATAAAATTTGAATGGGGATGTCAGGAGATCGTGGTTCATGGCGAGTGGGGTCACTCTGCCTATTTGGAGTATGTTATTCCATTCATTGAAGGGCTGGACGAAGTTGTCTTCCACACTGTGGAAATCATGCAGACTACCGAGATGAAGAAGACTAAACAAAACTTGGGAATGAAGTCTCCGTATAGATCCAAGGTGGCCATGAGCGAGATGATGAAATATAGATACAAGCTAGGAACACGGTTGGGAGCCAAGTCAGATGGAATCACAGAGCCGATTGAACATAATGGGCAGAAAGGAAGGGATGATATAGGATATCAGCCTCTGAAAGGGAAAGCTCGCATCGTTAGCTCTGGGAGAAAGGTTTTTGTGCCAGAGCATGCTGTGAGTCCGGGATAGAGTTCAGTACCCGAAGATTATATCATCAACGGGATGGGAAAGTCATTCGTGATTATGATTGAAGAATGTTATAAAGTAACTAACATCAAGACACCGACTATCAGGGATGCCGAACTAGGGGAAGAGCTGAAAATTGGTCCGCCAGACCATCTTTGGTTCGCCGGGAGTCTTGGTAGTATGGAACTATAAAAGTTTTCTTTTGAAAAGAGCACAGTCATTTGAGGCATGTACTGTGTCTGTACCTTTTTGCCATTTACCTCCTGTGAACGCTAAAGACATTCCCATTTTAATGAAATAAAAAGAATCATTTTCCTAAATATTGCAACTTTATCTGCTTTATTTATACTTATCTTTTTCTTTTCAGTAATCAAACGGATAAAAAACCACATTCCACGATTATGACATGTAACGAAACCGTTAAGTGCAACGACCCAGATTACGAGGAGTATGATGAGAGCATGATGCTCGACAATCTCCCACGGGATATGGAGCAGTTGGAGAGTCAGAAAAAGCGCAACCTCAAAGAAACAGAAGTGGTCAATCTGGGAAGTGAAGAAGATGTAAAAGAAACCAGACTCAGCATTCACCTAGAAGCCGAGCAAAAGGAAAAAATGATTGAGCTCCTCCGACAGTGCGTCGGTGTGTTCACATGGTCCTATGATGATATGCTAGGATTAAGCAATGACATTGTCTCGCATCGACTGCCCACCGATCTTACCAGACCGCCAGTCAAGCAGAAATCCAGAAAGTTCAACCTTATTTAAGTCTGAGGATAAAGGAAGAAGTGACCAAACAGATAGAATAAAATATGGTAAGGGTCACCAACTATCCAAGCTGGTTGGCAAACATCGTCCCAGTACCCAAAAAGGACGAAAATATCAGAATATGTGTGGACTATCGAGATCTCAACAAAGCTAGTCCAAAGGATGATTTCCCTTTGCCAAATATCCACATCCTCATCGACAACTGTGCAAATCATGAACTACAGTCATTTAAGGATTGTTTCACTGGATATAATCAAATGTTAACACACGAGAAAGATGCAGAGAAGACAACTTTCACCACGCCTTGGGGAGTCTACTATTATAGAATTATACCGTTTGGTCTCAAGAGTGCCGGTGTCACTTACATGAGGGCCATGACGACCCTCTTTCACGACATGATTCATAAAGTGATTGAAGTGTATGTGGATGACGTCATCATAAAGTCTCGAAAGAGCTTGGAGCACTTGGACGACTTGAGGAAATTTTTTGAATGCTTGGGAAGGTACAATTTGAAGTTGAACACAGCAAAGTGTGAGTTCGGAGTCCCCACTAGAAAACTATTGGGCTTCATTGTGAGCAGGAAGGGGATAGAACTGGACTCATCAAAAATCAAGGATATCCTAGAATTATCGCCATCGAAGAGAAAGAAAGATGTAATGAGTTTCCTGGGCAGATTAAATTACATCAGTCATTTCATAGCCCAGTCCACGGTAATATGTGAACCCATTTTCAAGTTGTTGAAGTAAGATACTGCCACAAAATGGACAGAGGAGTTCCAAAAAGCCTTCGACAGAATCAAAGAGTATATCTCAAACCCGCCAGTGTCGGTTTTCCCTAAACCAGGGAAACCATTGTTGCTCTATTTGTTAGTCTTGGATAACACCTTTGGCCGTGTGTTGGGGTAGCATGGCGAAACTGGGAGAAAGGAGCAGGCCATCTACTACTTGAGTAAGAAGTTCACGCCATGCGAGGCCAAGTATACCCTAACAGAATTTATTGTGCTCTGACTTGGATTGCTCAAAAGCTAAGGAATTACGTGTCATCATACACCACGCATCTGATATCTCGGCTCGACCCACTCAAGTATATATTCCAGAAGCCGATGCCTACCGGAAAGCTAGATAATGGAAAATTCTCCTCAGCGAATTTGACATTGTGTACATAACTCAGAAGGATATCAAAGGACAAGCTTTAGCCAACCACTTCGCCGAGAATCCAATGGATCGGGATTACGAACCGCTTACCATGTAATCCTCGATGAAAAAGTAGTATTTGCCGGAGAAGATATTGCAAAATCATAACCTGGGTGGAAAATGTTTTTCAATGGAGCAGCAAACTTCAAAGAGTCAGAATTGGGGCAGTCCTGATTTCAGAATCTGGACAACACTATCCAGCATCGGCAAATATAAGATTCCCTTGTACCAATAATATGGCAGAATACGAAGCATACATTCTTGGGAGCAGAATGGCAGTCAACATAAACATCAAAGAACTTTTGGTAATACGAAATTTTGATTTGTTGATACACCAAGTCCAAGGGGAATAGTCCACCAAGAATGTCAAGATACTGCCATAATTGCATTGCGTGAAGAAGTTGTGCGAGAAGTTCACAAAGATTGAGTTCAAGCACGTCCCCAGGATTCAGAACGAGTTCGCAGATGCCCTTTCAACCCTATCATCTATGATTCAACATACAAACAAGAACTACATCGACCCTATCGAGGTAGAGATCAGGGATCAACATGCCTATTGCTTCCATGTAGATGAAGAACCCGATGGTAAACCATGGTATCACGACATCAAGAGATTCCTTGTGACTGTAAAGTACCCGAAAAATGCTACTAATGGTCAAAAGCGGGCACTCAGGAGGCTACCAAACCATTTTTTCCTTAACGGGGAAGTCCTTTATAGGAGGACCCAGACTTAGGTTTGTTGAGATGTGTAGACGTTGTTGAAGCGACCATATTTCTAGAGGAAATACATGAAGGGTCATGGGGACCCCACATGAAGGGGTTCACATTAGCCAAGAAGATTTTAAGAGCTGGATATTTTTGGATGACTATGGAAAGAGACAGTATCTGTTACATGCAGAAGTGTCACCAATGTCAGATTCACACTGATTTTATCCGGGTTCCACCAAATAAGCTAAACGTAATGGGTTCACCTTGGCCGTTCGCCGCTTGGGGCATGGACGTGATTGGACCCATAGAGCCTGCAGCGTGAAACGAACATCATTTCATTTTGGTAGCTATCGACTACTTCACCAAATGGGTCGAGGCATCAACTTACAAGGCTGTCACAAAGAAGGTAGTGGCAGATTTTGTCCGAAATAACATTGTCTCCAAATTTGGCATACCAGAGTCTATCATCACTGATAATGCCGCTATCCTCAACAGCGACCTCATGAGATAAATCTTTGGGAAGTTCAGAATCATCCACCGCAATTCCATAGCCTACAAACCACAAACTAATGGGAAAGTCGAGGCCGCCAACAAGAATATCAAGAGAATTCTGTGAAATATAGTGGACAATCACAGATAGTGGCATGAGAAACTACCTTTCACTTTACTGGGCTATCGGACTACCATGAGAACGTCCATTGGGGCAACACCGTACATGTTGGTATACGGGACTGAAGCAGTGATACCGGCAGAGGTCGAGATACTATCCATAAGAGTCATTCAAGAGGCGAAATTGGATGACGCAAAATGGATATGGGTCAGGCAGGAACAACTCATGCTCATTGATGAGAAAAGAATGGATGCAGTATGTCATGGTCAATTATATCAGAACAGGATGGCCAGTGCATTTAACAAAAGAGTGAAGCCTCGCCAATTCACACTGGGGCAGGTTGTTCTAAAGAAAATATTTCCCCATCAAGAAGAAGCCAAAGGAAAGTTTGCACCAAACTGGAAAGGTCCTTATGTGGTTCACCGAGCACTATTGAGTGAAGCACTAATCTTGGCAGAAATGGATGGAAGAGTCAACATGAAGCTTATCAACTCAGACGCAATAAAGAGGTACTATGTCTAAAGGCAAATAGAGTAGGTTTTTGATGTAACAGAACTATGTTCAACCTGACTTCCCACAGAGGGATACGTAGGCAACCCACGTAGGGTTCTGTTTCTCTCCCCCCTTTCTCTTGTAATAGAAAAACCAAATATCACTTTTGTAAGTTGCTCAGGAACTTCGCCGACTTGATTTCATCATAAAGGAATACGTAGGCAATCCTCATCGTATTCAATCATCTTTTGTAATTGACTTACATTCTGGACTGATCCCACTTGGATACGTAGGCTATCTGAGTCAGACTCGACAACTTTCATTCTTAATCTCATCATTTTTCATCTATTGTAATCGAACTACGCTTTGAAATAATTCTATTTGGATATATAGGCTACCAGAGTCAGGCTCAGTCATTTTTATCATATTTCATCATAACGCACGAACTACATTCAAACCTGATTCCATTTCGGATACGTAGGAAACCTCAAAGGGTTCGGTCTTAACCTTAGGAAAGCCTTGTAATGCACTAGTTCAAATTAGGATGCAATCGCAACAACAAACGGCTGAGTTGTCAGAGGCGTCACAGAAGATCAACATCAACAGGACAAAGTTTTCAAGAAGATACGCTCATGTGTGGAGAACCTTTCGTAACATGTCATAATCCGGAACGATGACATTTGCCTTAAAAAACAAAGTATTTTCAAAAGTTTTCTTTGAGTGCAGGGTCAACAAGGAGTAAGGAAGCACTAGGACCACACTGGGGCAAATGAAGGATCCTCCACTTGCCTAAGATTATCTCTCTTTCTCCTTTACTCGATTTGTTTTGGTACAACTAAAGCTAACTTTTGAATCCTTTGCAGGTACCTCAGAATCAGATAGATAATACGAAAATGTGTGCAAAGCAAACCATTAGCTCAATCAATCGAAGCACCCTATAAAAATCGAACGTCGGCTTCGCCAATCGAAGTCCTGCATATAGCAAACCTTCAGCTCAATCAATCGGAGCACCCTATACAAATTGAATGTCGGCTTCACCAATCAGAGCCTCGTATATAGCAAAATACAAAATTTGCCAACAAAGAAATTTGCATCGTCGCGCCATCGTAACGGATACCAGAATAGACAATCGCAAACCTCATCACCAATGTTCTGCCAATTGATGGCCGCAACTTAGCTTCGCAGTCAAGAGTATCTCTTGGGAATGATTTTATTTCGTTTGTTGTTCTTTTCAATGTTTTAATGTTTTGCTCATGCCGCTTCAGGAAAGATGACATATTAGCCAATCACTCCCTAGTGGAGATCACTTTACATTTCAGTGCAAAGCTCTCCCAACAAGCGGAGACACACTCTACCAATCAAGCTCTCCACACAAGCGGAGACATTTCTCAGTGTAAAGCTCTCCCAACAAGCAGAGACACACCCTACCAATCAAGCTCTCCCAATAAGCAGAGACAATTTTCAAATGCTTTGACAACTGCAAAACAGTAAATAACTCGGCTAACAAAGTCAGGATCAAGTATCCCATCATCCCAATCCCAAATAACAGCTCGCCGGAAGCTAGGCATCATCATTCATGCATCATATATATCGCATCTTAATATATTCTGCATTATAATATATTGGTATGCATGTATTTAATTCATTTTGCAGGAACAAACACCGCAACATGGAACTCTTCTTAGCAGCAGACCAAACCATAATGCTATGGGGCCAACCAACCCAGTAGCGGGCCTAAGATCTCAGCTCAAGACGATCAGCGAAACTCAAAATTTCGAATCATTCAAATCAGACCGCAAAATTCAAGCTACCATAAGTGACAAATCTTCCGCCTCGCTGTATCGTCATAATACAATACCAGGGCAATTCCTGGGAGTGTCGCTTCCCCAGAGCTCCTACTCCAGAACTACATAAGGCCTGATCCTCATTAAGCCCGAGGTATGTAAGAAATTCAAAGGCATAATTCGGCCCCAATATTCCCAAATCTTTCTAGATTCTTCCTTAACTTAATCTCGCAATTCACTATCCCCATCTCCTGCAATACTTGCCAAAAGTCGGGACAAAATTGGCTTTGGTTCAATTCCTTTGCCCGAAAACTCTTTCATCGTCTCCGATCAAAGAGGGGCAACTGTTGACGGCCAATTTTGACCCTCCCCTTTAAAATTAATTTATTTATACTTAATAATTTACAATAATTATTTTTAAAGTATTTTTCAATAATGAATATCTATTTTTCACAAATTAATCAAGAATTAGTTTTAAAATTAATCATACAGTATTAACATTATGTAATTACAAAATACTCATTTTTTTAAGATTATTAAAATAATTTTTATATATACATTACATTGATTCTATAATTAATTTGATAATTTACTCTTTAATTTCTATTTAATTAGATTATTATGTGAAAGTTAGAAATTAGTGTTACAATGTAGAAAATCAAGTATTTTTATAAATAATTAATTTAAAATAATTAGTAGTATATAATAATTGTAATTGTTACCACATTTATTGAAAACTATTAAGTTTATTTAAATTAAATTCAAAAAGGGTTAAAAGACCAAAAGGTCACAATTGTAATTTTTGAATCAAATATAAAATGGCCATATTTTAAATAACTTTGGCCCAATTACGCAAGCCCAGTCCGCAAATATACCCAACCCAAACAACCTCATCTCATCTCTATTGGCAATACAAGTGATTCCCTTTGCACCAATCATAACGTGCCACATCACCCGTCTCTAGTACACACAAAATAAACACAAATCATCTGGGATGTCCATTTTCTAAATCAACGGCCCATGTTTTAAGCCTATATTTTATTTCAATTTTAAGTGCCGAGAGATTTAATTGCAACCATCTGATCAATGTGATCCAACGGCCGTTAATTTTTCCATTAAATCATTTCTAAAATCCCTAAATATCAAAAAGTCGGAGCCGTTGATCAATAGATCCAACGACTCTCATTTCGTCTCTAACTTTTAAGCCTAGAGACCTAACCCCCCCCCCCCCCAGAAACTATAATCATTTCTCTCATGCCCTGCCGCCCTCTTTCCCTTTCCCTTCTCTTTTCTCTCGTCTCCCTGTAAACCATATCCCTATCCCTTCTACACCATGATTCTTGCTTAATATTCCCTTTTCAATCACAAATCCAAGACCCCCAAATCTGAAACCCTAAGCTCAAAGGAGAAATCATCTGATTTGCTCTCATAAGTCTAAATTGGAGACTGAAATTAACTTTTGCCTTTTGAAATCCGTGAATCTTGTTGCAAATTCCCTTTTTAAATAATAAAATTCAAACATCTAAATCCTGAAACCTTAGACTCAAAGATGCAATGTCAAATCTCTGAATTTCCTTCGTGTTTTGTCAAATTGGAGCATGCATGGAGTCGTTCTCAGAGTTCATCATGAGGATTCGATGTCCAGGGGTAAAACCCAATGACCTCTGGACAATAGAGTTTAATTGATGGTCCAAAAGCTTCAACGGTCGATCTCCTCGTGCTCAGGTTAACTCGACTCTGTTTTTCCCCTCTGTTTTCTTTCAATTTCACTCAATCGTGCTCACATCATCTACCACTCGTCATTTTTCACTCACGATTTTAAATCTGTGAAACCCTAGAGCCTTAAAGGGAACTATAAATAGGGCCTTTAATGTTCTCATCCACCACCACCTAACACTGAAGAAACACACACACACAGAGACACGAACACTGATATCATCTAAGAAAATTTAGAGTTCAAAAGCCGAGGTTTTCTTACTGTTCTTTTTTTTCTGAGTACTGTCGCTGGTCCAAACTTGAGGTTCCTAGGGTCTTTAGCAACTGAGAAATAGCTTTTGTTTGGACTATTGCCCTCAAAAAGGTCAGCACACCTCTCATCCTTCTTTTTTATTCATCTCCTTTGAGTGCTACAAATATGTTAGTTATATTCTGAGTATTACAGTTGTTTTATGGTGTTTGCGATCAGTATGTTAATGCTTATGTCCTGTTAGTCTAATATCCACTTGTGGTTATTTGTCCTGCTTTTGAGTCTTTAATTGATGATTGATCAAACTATTAAATGATTCCAGCTGATTTTTGTTTTTGAGTTTCCAACAGTCTACATGTTTGAGTTATAATGTGTTTTGAATGATCGTTCATGTTCACATGAACTTCATAGCATTTTATTGATGAACATGCAGTGACCTATACCCTTATTTGTTTCTTCTCTATAGTTTGTGAGTCTTGAATTTGAGTTTATTATTTGATAACCATGACTGAGATGAATCTGAAGGTGCTTAAGTTTATATCATCTTCTCTTTAGCCTAAGCATGAAGTTCTAAGTGTTTATATATTTCTCTTCTCTATACTTATGTTTGTTAAACTATGAAGACCATTTTTGGTTTGTCACTATAATATTTTCATGATCTCATCTAGTTATGGTTGAATCTGTTAGACCTGGTTTTGTTTGAATTGAACTGTCTTCTTTTCATGAATCTTTATTGTACATTATGTTGAAACTAAGTTATCTTTCCCTCATAACACACATGTTTCTTTTCTTTGTTATAAATGGCTGATGACATGTTAAGTTGCATATGGTTATTTTCTTGATTAGTTAACATCTTCAGCTGCATGTTCAATCCAAAACTTACTTGGTATAATATCTCCCTGTCTCTAATCCTTTTAAGTTATCATTGGTCTTTGAAAACTGACATGCATTTTATCTTTTAATATTGTCTTCCCTAAAAACAGGACCTAGTTGCTCTGCTATAACTAAGTGATAATTTGTATTAAAAAAATTGAACCATCACCACTTAGATGTTAAACTAGACTTCTGTCTGGGTTAAACTTGCTTTGATACAGTGTTTTCCCTTATCTGCAACCTTTCTCCTCATGTCATGCTTAATCTAGTTCTATACATGTGTAAAGTTTCCCTGTCTACATGAAGTTATTACGTCACTTGAAATGTTCATGTAACTACCTAGGTAGTGCATGTTCCTGTTTAATTCCTGATTTCATGCCTTGTCCAGAACCACCCCAGTCCTTTCCTTACTGTTAGTTTGAAACCAAATCTGATCCTTAAATCTTATGAGGATATTTGCTGATGTTATCTGAACATGATAATCTATTTGAAGCTAACACTGTTAGGAGTATGATTCTGTTGAAGTTCCTAGGGATTCCATGTTTTAATTTGTCAACTTGTAGACCCATTGAAAGATTTGATCATGTCCTATCTGTAAATGATTAGTCATTACTGTGTTGTCTGAATCTTCATTGATAACTTAAAATGTTAAAAAATAGTATTATCAATCTATGTATGTGCTAGAAGCAAATCAATTAGTTCACATTTGGTTTGCCAGATATAAGAACATCTACATCTGTTGAGTTGTTGCATACATGGCCCTGTATAGCTTGACTTTCCTTAAAATATGTTCATTTTTAATGTCCAAACCTTTATAGCGTGCTTGAGAGGTCTTAGAATACAAAATTAATTATTAACTTTAAAGATGATATTTTGGGTCATCACAACCGGTGCTCAACCGAGATAACCCGGCCGAGCAAGCCAGGTTAATACTTTCTACCCGAACTCACCTATGAACAAAGAGAAGATCTATTTCACCGATTAGACCAAAAGAAGATCATGTGATCAACACCAATTCTTTATCATTAGTTATATCCTTTATGAGTCTCAAAATACATACATTTTCATAGTTTGAAGTGGAACATGTATTACAAATAGAACATTACAAGTTTGACTTTCCCAACACTAACATACAACCCACACTATGTCCACGGAGCCTCTAATAGATACAAAAGAGTACGATGATAGTTCTGACAACAAGTCTCCGGCTATATCTCAAAACATACTACACAAGGAACAGAAGATACACGACCCCAAGATGAAGTGTGGCTCACCAAGTCAGCTGGGAAGAGGGTGTACCGCTATCACTGATCAAAGCCGCCTGCTGTGGAACCACCTACATCTATTACAGATGCAGCGCCCCTGGAAAAAGGGACGTTATTACATATGGAATAGTACTAGTATGAATGACTAAACATCCTCTCAATAGAACGCGTAATAAAGCAAGGAAGAACAATTATATATCCAATAGGAGCCTCAAAAAACATCAAGACATCAAGTTAGGAGCAAGACAAGTTTTCAAGTAAATTTTCATATTTTAGGTTGGGAGATCTTTAGCACCAATATACCACCATGATTTTTGGCACGAAGTCCGATCACGGCCCGATCGGCTAGGCCGTCTTACCCAAAGACATCAACCATAACCAAAACCACTATCAAGATCTCAATAATTATCTCAATCACAACCTCAAGCACAATCACCACTATGTGTGCGGCATGGCGTCTGATCTCGACCCAATCGGCTAGGCCGTGTCACCACAATGCCGTATGGATCGACATCACCCTTTGTTAGCAATCATCTCGTCCTATTTAAGGAGAATAATCTCATCACATCAATCTCATCCCAAACAAGGGGAATAATCACAATACACACCTACACCGACACGTGTAGTTTCGGGGTTAGGTCATTTCAACCTACCATTCCTCGGTGACTAACGATACTCCCAAATGTTTATTATATAAAGGATTTTTAGTTCATTTCATAGTCTTTTACTCATCTTTTCATTTTATTGGCATTAGTGGCCACACATGTAATGTCATTCTTGGCACATCGACCGTATTTCATATGTTATGATCACCCCTTTCACTTTCAAACATCATTATGGATTATCAATAATAAATCATCTCTAATCACGACCTTTAGTACACATATGAGCAAATAAGAGTCTTAGGCACATTGGGTTTTCTTCCACAATTTTCCATAATACTAGCATTTGAGACATAATTGAATTCATAATATTTGGATACATGGTCACATTTGAATACAATCTCGAAGGATAACACAATATGATAAGAGCATTTGGAATACATTTTGATCATATAAATTTCGACACCAAGTTTATTCGGAATAGTCAAGTTTATAAGAAACAACTTGAAACATGATACATAAGAGCTTGAGCCAATCATAACTACAACTTACGAGGACATCATGGATTCGATTCTTCAAGAGAAGTTTATCCAATATACCTCACTTTGAGCTTTCCTTAAATTAGTACACAGTTCCGGAAATCCTAGCAACTTTGATCTATTTAGAGACATGATAAAATTGAACCATAATTAGAAAGATATTCATAGGTTCAGCTCACTTGATCATATTATCAAACACTAGGTGGGCATTATGTTTTCAAGGTCCTCCCATGGTGGATTCCTTCATCCCACAACCCAAAATCTACCCTTTTGAGTTCAACAACCTTCCCACCACTTTGGTAGTACATGCATACATAGATAATACCCCATACCTAAGAATTACACTCCCCATTATCCATCTTCTACCCCAAACTCCAAATTGAAGACTAGGTTATGAAACCTTACCTCTTGGATGAAGATATTGTGAGTTTTCTTTGTGAATTCTCCAAGTCTTGAGCAAAGATTGATGAACAATTAGCTTAGGAATCTCCCTCTCACTCTAGACACTTTCCTCTCTCTAAAATATCAGTTAGAACTAGCCAAAATAAACCCTAAGTTGTTTTTATAAAAATGGGATCAGGTGAAATTTTTCAAAACTTAAACTCTACGAAGATGGGTCTGTGGTCGCAGATCGGACCGCAAAACAAGTATGCGGCCCGCAAAGAGGACCGCAGAAAAGGTCCCAAAAACTAGGCAGGGCTGGACAGGTCTGTGACAGGTCTGCGGTCCGCAGATCGGTTCTGCAGTCGCATAATGGACCGCAGAACCTCCTTCCAAAGTTTTCTCATCCTGGACCTGTGATGGATTGTGCGGCCCGCAAAATGGTTATGCGGCCGCATAATGGACCACAAAACAACTTCCAAAATTGGCCATTTCTCTGCTTCACTCTGTGGCGGATCTGTGGTCCGCTGAATAACTCTGCGGTCGTATAATGGACCGTAGAAATGCCCTGTTCTGCAACAATTATTCTTCAACTCTCCAACACACTGTTTAACCCAAAAAGTCCGTACCGCGGCTCGCTAATTTCTACAACCCCCAGTCATATCACTCCTAGGAACCACAAAATCCCGGGTTTTAGGTGAAACTTTGCGGGGCCTTACACATATCTCAAACAGATAAGCACATAGACTAGACATCTAGCATGAATAATAGCTCAACTAGTCATACAATTTGAGAAAATATGGATAACATGGCATGAGAGCAAAACAAGGAACATAATAGCCTCAGGTCTACCCGGATCATGAATAACCCTGGTGTACGCACATACGCCTATGACCTAGCACGTGTGTTACCCTAACATATCTTAAATATTATAGCCAATGGGAAAATTGACCTCAAATCAAGTTTAGACATGTTACTTACCTCAAACCACGTGAATCAATACTTCAAAAAGCCCTTCATACGCGAGTCTACCTCCAAACGACTCGAATCTAGTAAAAAAACTCAAAAACATCAAAGACGACTATAGAAATTGATTCCAAGTAATAAAGCTCAAATCTTTATCAAATTGCAAAAAGTCAACCCAAACAATAACCCGGGCCCGCACCCCAAAACCTGACAGAAGTCACAAATTCTGATCACACATTCCAACACGAGTCAAAATATACAAGTTTCATCCAAATTCGACTCCAAATCGGAGTTCAAATCTCCCTTTTCACTCTCCAAAACCATAGTCAAAATCTCCAAGTTTCTCCTTCAAATCCCATAATCTATATGTAATAATCCATGATTAAACAAGATATAATGTTAAAATCAAGTAAAAGTCACTTACTCTCTTGCTTCGTATGAAAATCCCCTTAAAATTGCCCCTCTCCAAGTGTAGGGCTCAGAATATGAAATAGTGGGTCTTAAGTCCCAAAATATAACTCTTTAAAAACTGTCGAGTGATACCCTTTGCGTATTATGGTAGAGGGTGGTAATATGGCTGGGTATTATAGACTGGAGCATAAGTGGGTAGGGGTGAGTTGTTGTTTGGGAAATAATAGGTGCTTCCATGATGTAGGTTGGGTTGGTAGTAAGGGATGAATGCTGAGATGTCCTCTTTCTTCTTCTTTCCGTTATTGATTGACCCTGATTGGATAGCCTTGTTGGCCGCTTGCAGTGCCTCCATGGATTGTACTTTACCATATTTTACACCCTCTTCTAAGAAATGTCCCATCTTGACCAGCTCGGGGAACTTCTGTACCATCATTCCCATCATATTTTCTGAGTATATTCCCTCATGGATTTTGATGAAATACTTGGTTAGCTCACTGTCATACATCGGAGGTTGCGCCCTGGTAGCCTTCGACCTCCACCATCGTGCATATTCTTGGAATGACTCACATGTTTTTTCTGCAGGTTCACCGGTGCGAACTGATCAGGAGTGATATCTGTATTGAATCGTAAACGATTCATGAAGTCTTTCACCATATCTTGCCAAGTTCTCCAATTCCGTGGATCTTGTTGAGTATACCATGTGAGTGCTTCGCCCATCAAACTTCTTATAAATAACTTCATCCTTAGCTTCTCATTCCTACCCACTCCAACTAACTTGTCACAATATGCCCTCAATGTGCATGAGGACCCCCATCCCATCAAAGAAATCGAACTTTGGGGGTTTGTACTCTGCTGGCGTATCCACATCTAGATGAATACACAGATCCTCGTAGTCCAAACTTTCACTTCCTCGGGCAACTTGGAGACTCTTCATTGCCTTCTCAACATTTTTAACTGCTCGGATACTGACTCTTCTTCCTTCCGCCTGGCTTCTCTCTCTATTTCGACGTATTGGTCAATCTCATAAGGCACATTGTCCGTGACAGGTGTTGTAAAGGTAGGTTCAAAAATGGCATATACAAGGGGAACATAACGCTCATGGGTGGCGGCATGTGCCACAGGTATGTGCTGGTTAGTGGTGAAAGTGACTCTGTCACTAGAAGGGGTAATTGCATTAGTCGTAATAGGTGGGTTCTGTGATGTCTCAGTGTATTGTAGTACGTAAGGGGTATGGATAGGGGGGTTTGGTGGGTTAGCCGGGGTTGCTGGAGGTATGCTTGAGTGGTGGGAGTCAAAGTTGGGGTGTTGTTGTTTTGGTGTGATATGGAAGGGAAGTGGTCAGGAAGTGAATCCAAGGAAGGGATTCTAGGTGGTTCAGGAAGTGTTATCACGGCCAGGTGCGCCAGTTCTCGGATATGTTGTACTTTCTCCCTTAAGGACTATATTTCCTAGGCCATCCTGGCCACATGTTCATCATTCCTAGTTTTGTCTTTTTCCCTCGATCGCCCCAGGCTGTCGGCTATGACCAGAGCATGTTCAGTTGGGTCTTCTACGGCTGACATCTTTCCTTTTGACCTTAGATTGTATGGTGGTTCCGCCAGTTTTGGTCGACACAAACCAACTTCTTTTCTTTTTAAGGGTAATAATAAAGCAAAGAAAAGTAAGAAGAAAGAAAAGAAAACCAACTTCTGCCAATTTTGGTCGACACAAACCAACTTCTTTTCTTTTTAGGGGTCCCACTGGCTCTGTGCTTGATTCTATCTGGATGCACTCCACTACTCAATCATCGTCTTCAGCAGGTGGGAACATGTGGTCAATGGATCCTAAGACCACCTAACGATGCATTGACATGGTCACAAGATAATGTGGCACGAGCTCATGGTAAATGTGCAAAGCAACCACCGCTTCCTCTAACCAGGCTATACCCTCTCTGCTTGGCCAAGACATTTCTTCTTCTTTATTAATCCAAACGTAATACTCAGGAGGACACCATGAGTTTTTACCCATAGGCATTGTTACCAGGTCATTCCACTCTTTTTGTAGTCTTCTTATCCTGGGAATTGTGATCTGTATATTGTACTCATCCTCGTACAGTGTTTTCCTTGTCCATAGGGGCACATCTAGGATCATCCTAAACTGTCTGAGGACCCGCAGGGGTGAATATGGTTGAATGTATTCCAGTCCGATCAACTCAATGAAGTATTTATGAGGAGTTCTCAAGATTGCCCTTCCACCTAACCAGGAGAGTTTCCAGTTGATCCATTCTCCAGTCAGATTGATCAGTGTTTCCCTCCATTATTCTTGTCCATGTGGGGAGATACAGTGTCTCATTCTTTCATTATGGCTGCGGATCATATTGCTGACACCCACGAAGTAGTCGATGGTGGCCTCTCGCTAGAAGAAATGTTCAGTCGCCCAGATCTGAAGCAGCAAGTTACAACCTTTAAAGAAATCATACTCTCATGCACATGTGGACAAATCCCTCAGTATCTCAGCAACACCATTGGTACCAAAGTAACTTGAAAATTGCCACAGAAGTTTGCCAGAACCACTGGTAACAGGTTGATGTTGATATGGCCCCTCCGCTGTGAAAAGACCAATAGTCCCAATAGTGCCATTGAGAAAGTGATAGGGCTGAGACTCTCCCACGTCGCTTGGTCACATTGAAACTTCCCTGAATACCATTTGTAGCTTTCACGATGCCCAAATCTGTCGAACAGTTGGTTGAGGCTCACCCATCCGTCCTCGATACTTCTAAGACTCTTACTGTTGGCAAGGCCTTAGGCATCCAAGAACCAGTAATCGGGCATAGTAACTAGAAATACCGGCTTTCTTCCATTGAATGGCAAATCCATGAAACTTGTGACTTCTTCTAATGTCGGTACTAACTCACAGTCGACGAATTTGACCACCACCTTAGCCGGATCCCAAAATTCGATCAACAGGCAAGTGAGAACCCTATCTGTTCGGATGTTCATCAAAGTAGTTAATACCTCCAGGTGCATCCGAACCTCATCTCCGTGTTCCCGATGAATATTCTTCCACCACTATTTCAACTTATGTGGTGCTCCCATCACCATGCTGATTTTAGGGTTGTTTTGGTTGATTTCCATCTTCTGAGGCGGGTAAAAGAAAGATGGTTGGGTAAGTGTTTGCTTCGGATCTTTAAATTTCCTGTCATGTTTGTTTATCTTTCCACAGAAGTTATATCGTTGGGTGCATGACCCGTTGACATTAAGGTGGCTTTCCTAATTATGTGTCGGTACCAAGGACCAACTCACCTAAGGTTTATGCAGTGTGACCTATTTTACTAGAGTTGAGTGTTTCCTACTTTTGAATTGGACTGAAGGCTGCGAGAAGTTATGTTAGTTGACCTGACAAAGTCATTCTCTGAAACTAGAGAGTTTTGAAAAGAAGGCTCGGATGGGTGCAAAAGACAACCCTCGCGCGCCATTATGTGTGATAGTGTACGGCCAAGACTCGATTGGAAGAAATGTGATGATAATGTATAAAGCAGTGACAGGCAAAGATGTAGCAGCAATAAGCATGATATTCATAAAGAGCAGGTAATTATAAAAATCAAACAAAGAAGGTAAGCATGTAATTGCAATTTCAACTATGATTAAAGCAAGGTATAAACAAATCTAGAGGCCAAACTAGTCTAAGTATGCTAAGACCAGAACCTAAGTGTGATGTCCCCAGCAGAGTCGCCATGTTGTTGCACCCTAGTTTCACTAGTCAATACAGGATATAACTTGTGGTTTCTCTGTTGTTGATGAACGAGGGTCGCCACCAAATATTTAAAGGTATACTAGGGTACCTATTTAGTTACTAAGTCATATTCCTTATAAGTCTGCAAACCGGTAAGATTATGGGTTAGGGTTATTGTTCTTCTAAGGGGAAGGTGTTAGGCATCCCTTAAAATCTACCAGAGGTAGCTCTATAGGACCTAGACTAATATTTAGGAACTAGTTTTTATACCATCCTTAATTACTACAAAGGCATGGATTACTATATAGTAAAGGGAGTGTATATATAAGACTTAGGAGGGATGTGAGTTTATAGAAGAGTTATAGGAGGTTAAAGGGTTTTAAGAGTAGTCCATATTTTAAGGCTTGTAATTATTAAGTTATGAAAGTAATTAATTTAAAGAATAGATGCTTGTATAATTCTAAAAGATGTTTGTAAGAAAGTGATTCTAAATATACCTTGGTTTAAAAGTTCTGAAGAAGAGAAATCTTTGAAAACTCATTTGGGTAGAAGTACCTTATTGTTTTTTAAGAAAAATCCGGTTACATTCCATGTTAGCAAAGACCGGCGATTCTTTTTCTGACTTCCTTTGAAAATGGGCTGCTGTTTTTTATTAGACTTTGGGCTTCAAAAATCTTTAAGAGAGGTGAGTGTACAAGACGAATAAGTTATGATTAGTGGAGCGAAGATTAATTACTAACTAATTCTCTTTAAGTCCCATATTAATTAAGGTTTGCCTATGTTTCGGTTGGTATTAAAGCATGAAGGTAAAGTACATAATCTAATATATGAGTATTAAATACATGCCAAAGAAATATGATAAAATGACAAAGGCAGTAAGCGAAAATAATAAAGCAGTAAACTAGGCTATGAAAATAATGAATAGTAACGAAAGCAATAAGGGAGAGAAGACTGGACTATGATGGTTGGGCCTCAATAAGGTAGGCCCAGCAATTGAAAGGCGTGGCTATAACTGACTGGATCCTTCAGAAACTGCAGCAAAGCTGGTTTGAGCCTGAGTTCCTTAGGAACTCAGCAGGCCCAAATGTACACATGCCCAAAAAGATAGTAGGTCATTAGAAGTATATCCCACATACTCAACATATTCAAAACATGTATGAAATGTATATAGACAAACAATTGAAACAAGAAAATTATTAACAATATGAATGATGTGGGAAATTATATTAATGTGGTGGTTCTACTAGTCAAATAATTCACATTGAAAACCTTCCGTTGTCATTAAACATTAAACCCCAAAGTACTAAATGTGTCAATGAATTAAGGGTTAAGAAGGAAGTTCTACTCAAGGTCGATGCTCCCTTTGAATCCCCCGACACTTCAAAGTTCCCAAGGGACTCAAAGCCCAGGGTAATGCTTGTGCCGGGGAGGGCAGCCCAACCTGGAGTTAAGCATCACTCCCAAATACCCTTAAACACTAACAACATGTTTTCCTTACAGGTTTAAATGCCAATAAGGCCCTTTCAATGTAAACTAAATGATATAGCATTACTTACCACAAAACTATACTTTCCCTCCTAACATAAGAACATATAGTCTACATTAGATACCAAACAAACATATATCGGGTGAATCTAAAGGTCTGACTTTCAAACACACATAAGTGAGGAGCAGAAACATCACAAGCACGCTATAAAGGTCTGAACATTAGAGAAGAACACATTCTAAGGGAAGGCAAGTTATACAGAAACAACTCAACATATACAGATGTTCTTGTTTTTGGCAAACCAAATATGAACTAGTTGATTTGCTTCTAGCACATGCATAGATTGATAATACTATTTTTTAACACTTTAGAGGTCATCAATGAAGATTCAGACAACATAGTCATGAATATTAATTTAGAGAGGTTATCAAAGATATCTAGGACATGATCAAATCTTTCAAAAGGTCTGCAAGTTTATAGGTTAAGACATGGAATCCCTAAAGACTCCAGCAAAGTCATACTCCTAATAATGTTAGCTTCAAATGAATTCAGTCAGTATCAACAAGGGATCTCATAAGGTTCAAGAATTAGATTTAATTTCTAACTAACAGTAAGGAAATGACTGGGGTGGTTCTAGACAAGGCATGAAATCGGGAATTAAACAGGAACATGCAATAATACTTAGTTAGTTACATGAATACTTCAATTGAAGTAATAACTTCATGTAGACAGGGAAACTTTACACATTTATAGAACTAGATTAAGCATGACATGAGGACAAAGGTTGCGGATAAGGGAAAACATTGTATCAAAGCATGTTTAACCCAGACATAAGTTCAGTTTAACATCTAAGTGGTCATGCTTCTGTTTTTGTTTCACAAATTATCACTTAGTTATAGCAGAGCAACTAGGTCCTATTTTTAGGGAAGACAATCTTAAAAGATAAAATGCATGTCAGTTTTCAAAGACCAACGATAACCTAAAAGGATTAGAGACAATGAGGTAATATACCAAGTAAGCTTTGGATTGAACATGCAGCTGAAGATGTTAACTAATCAAGAATACAACCATGTGCAGCTTAACAGGTTATCAGACATTTATAAAGAAGAAAAGAAATAGGATCATGATTTTGTTCTGAGGGAAAGATAACTTAGTTTCAACAGAATATACAGTAAAGATTCATGAAAAGAAGACAGTTTAATTCAAACAAAACCAGGTCAAACAGATGCAACCATAACTAGATGTGATCATGAAAATGTCATAGTGACAAACTAGAAATGGTCTTCACAATTTAATAGACATAAGTATAGAGAAGAGAGACATATAAACACTTAGAACTTCACGCTTAGGCTAAAGGGAAGATGATATAAATTTAACCACCTTCAGATTCGTCTCAGTCATGGTTATCAAATAATAAACTCAACTCCAAGACGCACTAACTATAGAGAGGAAATAGATAATGGTAGAGATCACTGTAGGTTGATCAATGAAAGGCTATGAAGATCATATGAACATGAACGATCATTCAAAACACATTATAACTCAAACATGTAGACTGTTGGATACTCAAATATAAAAATCAGTTGGAATCATTTAATAGTTTGATCAATCATCAATTAAAGACTCAAAAGCAGGACAAATAACCACAAGTGGATATTAGGCTAACAAAACATAAGCATTAACATATTGATCACAAACACCATAAAACAATTGTAATACTTAGAATATGACTAACATATTTGTAGCACTCAAAGGATATGAACAAAAGAGAAGGATGAGGGGTGTGCTGACCTTTTTTAGGGCAGCAGACCAAACAAACGCTATTTCTCAGTTGCTTAAGACCCCAGGAACCTCAAGTTTAGACCAGCGACAGTACTCAGGAAAAGAAAATAACAGTAAGAAAACCTAGGCTTTTGAACTCTAAATTTTCTTAGATGATATCGGTGTTAGGTCGATAGTGTTCGTGTCTCTGTGTATGTGTTTCTTCAGTGTTAGGTGGTGTTGGATGAGAACATTAAAGGCCCTATTTATAGTATCCTTTAAGGCTCTAGGGTTTCAGAGATTCAAAATCGTGAGTGAAAAGTGAAGAATGGTAGATGATGTGAGCACGATTGAGTGAAATTGAAAGAAAACAGAGGGAAAAAACAGAGTCGAGTTTATCCGAGCACGAAGAGCTCGACCGTTGAAGATTTTGGATAAGCGGTTAAACTCTATTGTCCAGAGGTCACTGATTTTGACCCCTCGACATCGAATCCTCACGATGAACTCTGAGAACGACTCCATACATGCTCCGATTTGACAGAACACGAAGGAAATTCAGAGATTTGACATTGCATATTTGAGTCTAAGGTTTCAGGATTTAGATGTTTGAATTTTGCGATTGAAAAATGGGATTTGCAGCAAGATTCACGGATTTCAGAAGGCAAAAGTTAATTTCAGTCTCCGATTTAGACTTATGAGAGCAAATCAGATGATTTCTCCTTTGATCTTAGGGTTTCAGATTTGGGGGTCTTGGATGATTGAAAAAGGGAATATTAAGCAAGAATCGTGGTGTAGAAGGGGCGGGGAGATGATTTACAGGGATTTCGAGTGACCTTGCACAAATTTGTGCAAGGTCTTCGGAGATTGATGGTTGATGGAGACGAGAGAAAAGAGAGAGGAAAGGGAAAGAGAGCGGCAGGGCGTGGGAGAAATTATTACAATTTCTGGGTGGGGGGGGGGGGTTGATTAGGTCTCTAGGCTTAAAAGTGAGAGACGGAATGGGAGCCATTGAATCTGTTGATCAACGGCTCCGATTATTTGATAATTAGGGATTTTAGAAATGATTTAATGGAAACAATTAATGGCCGTTGGATCTCTTTGATCGGATGGTTGCAATTAAATCTCTGGGCACCTAAAATTTAAAGATGAAATAGGCTTAAAACGTGGGTCGTTGATTTAGGAAATGGACGGCCTAGATGATTTGTGTTTGTTTTGGGTGTGCTGGAGACGGTGACTTGGTATGTTATGATTGGTGCAAATGGGATCACTTGGATTGCCAATGGAGATGAGATATGGTTGTTTGGGTTGGGTATATTTGCGGATTGGGTTTGAGTAATTGGGCCAAAGTAATTTTTAAAAATGGCCATTTTACATTTGATTCAAAAATTGCAATTGTGGCATTTTGGTCTTTTAACCCCTTTTAAATTTAATTTAAATGAAATTAATAGTTTTAAATAAATATTGTAAAAATTACAATTATTATATACTACTAATTATTTAAATTAATTATTTATAAAAATACTTTATTTTCTACATTGTAACACTAATTTTGAACTTTTACATCATAATCTATTTACCTAGAAATTAAAGAGTAAAATTCAAATTAATTAAAGAATCTGTGTAATGTCTATATAAGGATTATTTTAATGAACTTAAAAATAGTGAATATGTTTGCAATTACATAATGTTAATACTGTATGATTAATTTTAAAACTAATGCTTGGTTAATTTGTGAAAAATAGATATTTATTACTAAAATATTTTAAAAATATTTATTGTAAATTATTAAGTATAAATAAATTAATTTAAAAGGGAGGGTAAAAATTGGTTGTCAACAGCACCTCAAATAAAATTGAAGAACTTTTGAACTTTAAACTTTCAACTTTCAAAACTCATGCCGAACCATATCAAATCAACTCAGAATGACCTCAAATTTTGCACACAAGTTCCAAATTATATAACAAAAGTATTCCAACTCCTGTATCAATAATCAGAACCCGATGTCATAAAAGTCAACTCCCGGTCAAACTTATGAACTTTCCAAAACTCCAAATTGCCAACTTTCGCCAACTAGTGTCGAAACCTTCTAGTGACATTCAAATGCAAATCCGAACATACGCCCAAGTGTAGATTCACCATCCAGAACTAACAGAATCATTAAAACTCCGATCCCGGGTCAAATACATAAAAATCAAATTTGGTCAACTCTTCCAACTTAAAAGCTTCAAAAATGAGAATCATTCTTCTAAATCAATCCCGAATCACCTGAAAACCAAAACTGACGATTCACATAAGTGATAATACATCCTATTAAGCTATAGACTTCAAACAGCTGAACGGAATGCAAATGTTCAAAACGACCGGTTACATCCAGGGTCTACTTATTCATATGTGACATCCCATTTTCCTTTATATCTGGTTATGCCTCATGATTCTTTGAGTGCTCATGTCTATGTATCCATGCCTGTAGGAGATTATATTGTAGTAGATCATTTTTATTGCTCGTGTGTTGTTTCTATCAGGAGCCTTGAGACTAGTGTAAATATTTTACTTCTTGATATGGTGGACTTTGATGTTATCTTGGGTATAGATTGGTTGTCACCTTATCATACTATATTAGACTGTCACGCCAAGATGGTGACCTTAGCAATGCCGGGGCTTCCCCGATTGGAGTGGAGGGGAACTATTGGCCATTCTACCAGTAGGGTTATTTCGTATGTGAAGGCTCGAGGTATGTTCGAGAAAGGGTGTCTAACATATTTAGTCTCTATCTATGATCCTGGTGCGGAGGTTCCTTCCATGGATTCAATACTAGTTGTGTGTGAGTTCCCAGAGGTGTTTCCTACCGATTTGCTGGGGATGCCACCCGACAGTCATTTCTGCATTGATTTTGCTCCGGGAACTCAGCTTATTTCTATTCCACCATACCGTATGGCCCCAGCTGAGTTGAAGGAACTGAAGGAGAAGTTGCAGGATTTTCTTGATAAGGGATTCATTAGACCTAGTGTCTCGCCTTGAGGTATACCAATGTTGTTCGTGAAGAAGAAAGATGGTTCGATGAGGGTGTGTATAGATTATCGGCGGTTGAACAAAGTCACTATCAAGAACAAGTATCCTTTGCCGAGGATTGATGACTTATTTGAGATCTGGACACCATCTGTTGAAGATTAGGGCATCAGATATTCCTAAGTTAACTTTTTGGACTCGGTATGGTCACTATGAGTTCTTAGTGATGTCATTTGGTTTGACTAATGCCCCAACAACATTTATGGATTTGATGAACCGGGTGTTCAAGCACTATTTGGATTCATTTGTGATCATCTTCATTGATGATATTTTGGTCTACTCCCGCAGTCGTGAGGAGCATGAGTAACATCTACGGATTGTACTTCAGACTCTGAGGGATCGTTAGTTATATTCCAAGTTTTCAAAGTGTGATTTTTGGTTGGACTCGGTTGCCTTTTTTGGCCATGTTGTATCTTTTGAGGGCATTAAATTGAATCCTAAGAAGATTAAGGCAATTTATAACTGGCCTAGACCTACTTCATCTATAGAGATTCGGAGCTTCTTGGGTTTGGCAGGTTATTATCGCCGTATTGTGGAGGGGTTTTCATCTATCTCAGCCCCATTGACAAAGTTTACCTAGAAGGGTGCTATTTTCAAATGATCTGACAAGTATGAGTTGAGATTTCAGAAGCTCAAGACTGCATTGACTACAGCCCCAGTGTTGGTGTTGCCAACGGGTTCGGGATCTTACATCGTGTATTATGATGCATAGCGTATTGGGCTTGGCGCGGTATTAATTCATAATGGTAGGGTGATTACCTACGCGTCTCGACAGTTGAAGGTTCATGAGAAGAATTACCATATTCATGACTTAGAGTTGGTAGCCATTGTTCACACACTGAAGATTTGGAGGAACTATCTATACAACATTCATTGTGAGCTCTATACCGACCATCAGAGTCTCCAGCACCTGTTCAAGCAGAAAGACCTTAATTTGCGGTAGCGAAGATGGCTAGAGTTGCTTAAAGACTATGATATCACCATATTATATCATCCTGGGAAAGCCAGTGTAGTGGCCGATGCATTGAGTAGGAGAGCGGAGAGCATAGGCAGTTTGGCATATTTACCTGTAGCAGAGAGGCCACTAGCCGTGGATGTTCAGGCTTTAGCCAACCGGTTTGTGAGATTGGATGTTTTAGAGCCCAGTCGGGTTCTTGCTTGCATTGTGGAACAGCCTTCATTGTTGGATACGATGCACTTGTTTTCATCGTATCTTCACTTGTTAGTGTTGAAGAATACGATGCAGCGGGGTGGTGCCAAGGAGGTTGTGATTGGAGATGATGGTGTTATACGGCTTCAAGGCCGGATTTGTGTTCCAAATGTTGATGGGTTGAGAGAGTTGATCCTTGAGAAGGCGCACAGTTTGCGCTATTCTATTCACCCAGGTGTCACGAAGATGTACCGTGACTTGAAACAACACTATTGGTGGAGAAGAATGAAGAAAGACAATGTTGTGTATGTATCTCGGTGTTTCAATTATCAACAAGCGAAGTATGAGCATCAGAAATCGGTTGGATTGACTAAGAGATTGGAGATACCAGTGTGGAAGTGGGAGCGCATCACTATGGATTTAGTGGTAGTCTTGCCACGGACCTTGAAGAAATATGATGCAGTCTAGGATGTCGTTGACTGGTCGACTAAGTCTGTACATTCCATTTTGGTGGTGGCTTCTTATTCTTTAGAGTGTTTGGCTCAGATTTACATTCAGTAGATTATCCGCCCACATGACGTGCCTATTCCATCATTTTTGATCGAGACACGCAATTTACATTGTATTTTTAGAGAGACATGCAGTGTGAGTTGGGCACGCGGGTTAAGTTGAGCATAATATTTCATCCTCAGACAGACGGGCACTCCAAGCATGCTATTTAGATCTTGGAGGTCATGTTACGTGCTTGTTATGGATTTTGGAGGTTCATGGGACCAGTTCTTACCTCTAGCAGAGTTCTCCTACAATAATAATTACCAGTCGAGTATTCAAATGGCGTCATATGAGGCCTTGTATGGGAGGTGATGTTGTTCATCGGTTGGTTGGTTTGAGCCCATAGAGGCTAGGTTGTTGGGCACCGATTTGGTCTGTGATCCTATAGAGAAGTTAAGTTGATTCAGGATCGGCTTCGTATAGCTTAGTCTAGGCAGAAGAGTTATGCGGACCGAAAGGTTCGAGATGTAGCTTATATGATGGGAGAGATGGTTTGGCTCAGAGTTTCACCTATGAAATGTGTGATGAGGTTCGGGAAGAAGGGCAAGTTGAGCCCTAGGTATATTGGTCCTTTTGAGATCCTTGAGAGAATTGGTGAGGTGGCCTACAAACTTGCATTACCACCCAGCCTATCGGGAGTACATCTGTTGTTCCATGTCTCCATGCTTCGGAAGTACCATGAGGACAACTCGTATGTTTTGGACTTCAGTACGGTTCAGCTTGATGAGAATATAGCCTATGAGGAGGATCCGATAGCTATTCTAGCCCCGCAAGTTCGATAGTTTAGGTCTAAGAGTTTTCTTTCTGTAAAAGTACCATGGAGAGGTCAGCCGATCGAGGCAGCTACGTGGGAGTCCGAGCCCGATATGCGGAGTAGATACCCACACCTTTTCACTAGTCCATGTACTTTTCTATCTCCGTTCGAGGACAAACATTTATATTAGATATGGAGAATATAATGACCCAATACATCGTTTTGAGTACTAGCCTTTATTTTCATGTTCCGAGACCCCTCGTGGCTTCATTTGACGTTTCTTATTTGTGTGTGTGGTCCGTCTCGCTTTTCGAAACGTTGTTATATGAAATTTTAATAAAAATAAAAAATTTGACTAAAAATAAGACTTGAGTTGACCACGGTCAACATTTTGTGTAAACGATCCCGGTCGGTATTTTGACGATTCCGGTAAGCCCGTATTGTGATTTTAGACTTAGGTGTATGCCCAAAATTGAATTCGGAGGCCCCTATGTTAATTTAATTTGTTTTACTGAAAGTTAGCAATTTGAAAGTTTAGAAACTTCCTAGGTTTGACCATAGATTGACCGTGTGGCTATCGAGTTCGGATTTTGATTTTGAGATTTGGTATTGGTCCATTTTTCTATTTGAAACTTGTCGGCAAAATTTGGTGCAATTCGGAGTTGGTTTGATAGGGTTCGGACGCTTAGTTGCAATTCTAGAGGTTCTTGAGTATTCCTTTGAATCCTATTTGTTTTGATGTTTGATTTGTAATTTTAGATATTATTTTGGTATTTTGATTAGGTGAGCGAGTTTTTATGATGCTATTACACTTGTGTGCATGTTTGATTTGGAGCCCGAGGGTCTCGGGTGAGTTTTGGACGCGTTTCGAATGAGTTTGGATGGTTTGAGAACTTCTGGCGCAGTGTTTGCTTATGGTGTTTGTTGCAAATCTCGCAATTGCGAGCCACGCTTTTGCGAACAAAAATACGCATTTGCGAGCAAGGCCTGGGATGGGTGATTTCGCAATTGCATGGAATAGATTCGCTTTTGTGAAGATAGTGGTCACATTTGCGATAACAGGCGACTTGAGTCAGCTTCGCATTTGCAAAGCTTTTGGCGCATTAACGAAGGGGGGCTATTCGCATTTGCGAACATTTTGTCGCATTTGCGACATTTGGGCTTTTGATACAAGGTTCGCATTTGCGACCTTTGTTTCGCAATTGCGACATCCGCAGCTGGGTAAAAGAGGGGAAAATTGGGACTTAGCTTATTTTACACCATTTTTCAACCCTAAATACTCTAGAGGCGATATTTCAAGTGATGTTTTTTCCCAAATTCATTTGTAAGCAACTTTAATCAATTTCTTTTCAATTACCCATTACTTTTCACATGTTTTCAACATCAAATCTTGAATTTCCATGGTAGAAATTTGGGATTTTGTGAAATTGAGGTCGTATTTCGAAATAAATTACATAATCCGACTCGAGGGTAAATGGGTAATCGTGTTTTGGTCTGAATCTCGAGTTTGACCAAGCAAGCTCGGGGTTGACTTTTTACAAATTCATTAAAGATTTAATCTTGTTCACTCGTAAATAGTTTCTAAAGCTTATTTTGAATTGTTTAATCGATAATTGGTTAGATTAGGTTGGTTCGGAGGCTTGTTCAAAAGGCAAGGCCATGGTTGGTTGATTGACTTGGTTGCGGAGTGAGACAAGTGTTGTCGTTAACCTTGACTTGAGGGATTATGACTTGTTGGTCTATGTGTTACATGAATTATGTGTGGGGACGGTGTATATGTAAAGTCATGAGTATATATACGTTGTCATTGGATTAAAGCATGTCGGTGAAAATTGTTTTACTGAATTGTGTTGTTTCATTGATTATGTTTTCCATGCCTAGTTAGATTATTACTTCTTAAATTGTTCGCCTCCATATTTATTATTTATTTCGTAGTTGTTGGGATTCTGGAAAGTTGAGTTTGGTTATCATGACACTATGATTGAAGTGAAATTGTGTCCCGCCTTGCATTGTTATTTTGGATTATTATTGTTGCATGGTAAGGAAGAGTGAAAAGCACGAAGGATGTTGTCGTGCCTTATATGCATATTATTATCAATGATCGAGAGATTGTGAGGATTAAAGCATGAAGGTTGATGTCGTGCATTTGATTGCTTATTATCATTTATCATATTATGTGAGAAGATAGTAAAAGCACGAAGGGTGATGCCGTGCCATTTTACATATTATATCATTATTATATGGTGAGGATGAGAGTAAAAGCACGAAGGGTGATGTCGTGCCATTGTTGATTTCATTGATTTACTTGATTTCCAAATTGATGATTTAATTGGGTTGCTTTGTTATTGTTTCTTTGAAAGAGGCAATTTGTTTGTACTTGTTGACGACCAATTTTGACCCTCCCTTTTAAAATTAATTTATTTATGCTTAATAATTTGCAATAAATATTTTGAAAATATTTTTAATCAATAATACCTATTTTACAAAAGAATTAAGTATTAATGGTTTTGAAATTAATAATTTAGTATTATAATTACAAAATATATCATAGTCATTATTTTGAGATTATTAAAATAACATTTATATACATTATATATGTTTTATAATTAATCTAATAAATTATTCTATAATTTTTGATTAATTAGTCCACTATTTCAATAATTCAAAATCAATGTCATAAATTGGAAATTAAAGTATTTTTATAATTATCTAATTAATTATAATAATTAGTGGTATATTTGATAATTATAATTTTACTATATTTTATTGAAAGTAACTAAGTTTATTTAAATTAATTTCAAAAGGGTTAAAAAGCTAAAAGGCTATAATTGCAATATCTTAGTTAAAACCTAAAGTGGCTACCATTTAAATCATAAAACGGCCCAATAACCAAGCCTAAAGCCAAATCTGACCCAGGTCCAACCCCTTTCTCTCCACCTTGGCGATCCTCGTCACCCTCTCTTAGCCAATAAAATCACGGCACGTCACCCATCTCAATCACTCACAAAAAAAGCACAATTGATCCAAGCCGTCCACCCTTTAGATCAACAGCTCCGAATTTATCTCCATTTTTCCTTTTAATTTCAATACCTATCTAACTTAATTGTGGCCGTTGAAACTATGAGATCCAATGGCCCTCATATTGTTTCCTTAAAATTGTTTAATCTCGGAATTATCAGAGCCGTTAATCTAAATGATCAACGGCCCAGATCCCTTCTCCTAACTTTATCCCTAGAGACGGCTACTCCAATCCCCTAACCCTAAATCATTCTTCCTTTGACCCCGCCATCCCCTTTTCATTTTCTCTCTCTATTCTCTCAAATGCCATAACCAAATCAGTCACAGACCTTGCGCAAATTCATGCAAGGTCACAAATCCTGACCCAAAATCATTCTATATGCTTCCCTATCCGCGATTCTAGCCGGTGCTTCCCCATTTCATCATACAAATTAAAAATCTCGAAGTCCTCTGACCTAGATGCAAACATGAAACTTCTAGTCCTCAAATCCTTCGATGTTGCAACGAAATCCCTCTTACATGATGCCCCCATGATGATTATTCGAAGCTAGAGGTCAAATGCAATGACCTCTTGATTTCCAATCTTTGTTTGTTGGTTTTCTTACATATAACGGCTATCACCCACTCAGGTAAAACTCTTACTGGTTTTTCCCCTCTATGCATTCTAATTTCACTCGATTGTGCTTGCATCACCACTCCTCTGTGACTCTCAACTATCGATTTGAACCTGTGAAACCCTAAGGCTTCAATAGTCACTATAAATTGGGGATTGTAATGCATTCACCTAACACACACAGTAAGATACATACAAGAACCACCTAACAAATAGAAAAATATTAATTCAGTCTTGCGTAGCGAAAATCAAACTAGGGTTCCTAACTAGTTTTGATTTCCTTTCTGAATTCTGAGCTTCATCTTGGTTGGAGTTTGAGCTCTTGATTCTTAACGGCTAAGGAAGATTCTTATTTGGTTTGCTGCTCAAAAGAAGGTTAGTGCACTCGACCTTTTCCCTTTTCTTCTAATTGAAGAAACTATGTCTATTCTACTGTCTCTTGTTGGTTGTTTCAGTTTAAAATGTTTTGTTGTTAACCAACATTTGGTTACCTCTTTTCATGATGTGTTATAGTCGGCTGTTATATTTAGATATTTTATGGTTCAAATGGATACCAATCATTTGTTGCGAGATTCTAATGAATACTGCTCTAAATAACCTATATGACCGTCTGTAATTAACTGAAGACTTTTGATGATTCCTTACACTTGTTTTATGATTGTTCTATTATGGCTTTCATGTTCACCTTCTTGACCTTGCTTAGTGTTATCTGTTAACCTATACTTGAAGTTATTTGTTTGATAAAATAAAGTAAGGATGGATATGAATACCTAAGAACAAGTATAGAGTTTTCCCTTTAACTTAAGTATGGCAACTTTGAAATGTTTGAGTTGCTTTTCCTCTTTAATGTGTTCTTTTGTGGTTCTGTGACTCTAGAGAAAATAATGTAAGAATATTTTATCAACTCCAATAATTGTTTGATCATATTTGTGAGTTTAATTGCCTGAGATAATGCATGGAGGTAGCTAGAATGGTTTCTGATGAATCTTTGCATCCAAGTGTTGTTTGATATTACCTACTTAGCCTAAAGCCATGCCAGAAATCTGACTAAAGTTACATCTATTATGATACGGTTCTATTATGCCTTACTCTGGGCAACCAACATTTAGTGCACCTTCAGCTCCTATTAGTGCACCACCACTCCAGAGTTACTACAGTGGTTATCTGGCCCATTCGGGTCACCTTCAGCTTCAGTAGCCACGGCATCAGGATGGGTGTTATGAGTGTGGGAAGGTGTTGCTAAACTTTATGATGTTAGACTTGTTTAAATGGGTATGAATCTTAAGAGAAAAGACAGAGTTACCATTCTCAGTTTGGGCATATTACACTCAATTATTAGAATGACCTCCTTTCTAACATGCTTCTATAATTCTGTTAAACCTCATGGTTGTATAACCATGTCTTGATCTTACTATGTAAAATATGTCCTACACTAACTAGATTCATGTACCCATCTTTTGTGTATTCTGACGGTTACCCTACACTTGACTTAAGTTATGAAGCTTGTTTAAGATATGTTGAGTTGTTTTTCCTATTTAATGTGTTCTTCTAGACTCTAGAGAAAACAATGTAACAATATTTTCTCAACTCCCTTAATTACTTGATCATATTTGTGAGTTTCATTGCATGAGATAATGCCTGGAGGTAGCTAGAATGGTTTCTGATGAATCTTTGCATCCAAATATTGTTTACTGTTACCTAATTAGCTTAAAGCCATGCCAGAAATCTTACTAAAGTTGCATCTATTATGATTGAATACCATGTGTTGAATTAGGTGTTGCTAAACTTCATGATGTTAGACTAGTTTAAATGGATATGAATTTTAAGAGAAAAGACAAAGTTACCATTCTCAGTTTGGGCATATTACACTCAATTATTAGAATGATGTCATTTCTAATATGCTTCTATAATTCAGTCAAACCTCATGGTTGTATAACCATGTCTTGATCTAACTATGTAAAACATGTCCTACACTAACTGGATTCATGCTTTTTTTATGTTTCATCTGTTGTGTTAGAATGCTGAAATCAAAACTTATCATAGTTGAGTTCCCATGCTTGGCCTGCATAATACATCTTTGATATAAAGTTGTCATTGTCTTTTGGAACTTATATGTATATATCCTTGTAGAATGTTATCACTGTGGTATTAGAGTTTACAATACCTAAGATAGGTATCCATCTTAGGTATTCATTGACATTTGAAATGTTTGAGTTGCTTTTCCTCTTTAAAAGCAATGATTAGAATGACTTCATCTTTTGTAGTTCTATGACTCTAGAGAAAATAATGTAAGAATATTTTGTCAACTCCCATAATTGCTTGATCATATTTGTGAGTTTCATTGCACGAGATAATGCCTGGAGGTAGCTAGAATGGTTTCTGATGAATATATGCATCCAAATGTTGTTTGTTGTTACCTACTTAGCCTAAAGTGTAACACCCCAAAAACTTTCAAAGTACTTAAGTGTAAGGCCTGGTAAAATTTGCAAAAAAATAATGTTTCATGGTGCCGGACTAGGCTTATGTGTTTGAGGATTATAGAAATTCTTCGCGGCGAGCTTGCTCGCCGCGGCTCGGACTTTTTGGGTTGAGCAATATACAGGAAAATAAAGGAAATTTTTTGCCGAAAAAGTGCATTTATGCAGTCCATTATGTGACCGGATAATCACTCTGCTTGCCGCATAATGGCCGCAGAAGTAAGCAGGAGGGCCATTCTGTAAGTAGCTATGCGGTCGACTATGCGACCGCATAACTGTTATGTGGTGCATTATGCGACCGCATAATAGTTATGCGGACCACATAGTGACCGCATACACAGGTAGTTCTTTTGGCTATTTTGTAACCAATTATACGACCGCAGAACCTGTTCCGGAGCTTCATTTTTGGGTTTTTAAAACCCGACCCTACTTCGTTAAATACACGTTTTGGGCCATTTTTCAGAGATAATCTGACATTTTAGAGTGAGAGAGATTGCCTTAGAGTGAGAAGGTGTTCTTCAATAATTGTTCTTCAATTCTTGCTCAAGTTTTGGAAGATTAAGAAGCCAATCTCGCTAGGTCTTCATCCTAGAGATAAGATTCTACACCCTAAACCCTAATTTCGAAATCATCTGATAATGGGTAATTAGCAAGATAATTTTGGGTATGAGAGTTGATTATTTTACATGTATGTGATATCAAGGGGTGTAGGAATATTTTTGAACTAAGCATGGTAAAGATTGGGTTGTGGGATGATGGAATCCTCCATAAAAAAACCTTAAAACCTTATGCACACCTAGTGTTTGATAAAATGCTCAAATGAGCTAGAACCATGATCATCTTCCTAATTTTGGTTTAATTTGTTATATTTCTAAAATAGATTGAAGTTGCTAAGAATTCCGGAATATTTAGAGTGTAAGGAAGCTCAAGTGAGGTATGTTGGCTAAACTCTTCTTTAAGAATTGGAATTCCCAATATCCTTGTATGTTCCGAGATGTTGATTATAAATGGAGTATTCCGATAAGTTTAGTGATGAAGACATATGTTCAATTCGTGTTTCAAATGCTCTTATCATATTGCATTATAAATTGAGGATGTGTCTCAAACTATGGATTATGTATCCATATGTTATAATTTCTAGTCGTGATTTATGTGAAAGTTATTATGCCAAGTTGTGTAGAGATTATGATTGTGATACACCTCCACCTGCATGCATTGGGGTGAGGCGGCATGACCGCTTTGTGTGGGTATTAGGGTATAGATATTGTGATTGTGATATACCTCCACCCGCATATATATTGGGGTGAGGCAGCATGACCGCTTTGTGTAGGGATTATGGTATTGTGGGACTGCACCTCCACCCGCCTATATTGGGGTGAGGTGGTACGATAGTTTTGGTATTGTTGTGGCACCACCACCCGCATATATTGGGGTGAGGCGGCATAGCCTCTTTGTGTTGTATTGGTATCGTTGATGCATTTTCACCCGCATACATTGGGGTGAGGCGGCATAGTCGCTTTGTGTAAGTTCTTAGTACTGTGGTTATACATCCACCCGCATACATTGGGGTGAGGCGGCAGGGCCTCTTGATTAGAGTTGTGGTATTATACGTACACTTCCACCTGCATACATCGGGTGAGGCAGAGGGGCCGCTTTGTGTGAAGATGGTTACAGAGGATCTCATCTTAAATCCTATAAATGTTATTGATAACTTTTAATAAGCTTGCTATGGTTTAAATGGTTATCTATATTATTGTATTGCTGCACTGGTTCAATATTCATCTTGTATTTCTAAATTCTTAAATTAGTGCTTAGTTTTCATACTAGTACTATCAGACGGTACTAACGTCCCTTTTGCCGGGGGCGCTGCATTTTTTAAATGGATGCAGGTGGTTCCACAGCAGGAGATATTTATTAGTGATAGCACTACACCTTCTTCCCAGCTGACTTGGTGAGCCCCATTTCATCCCGGGGTCATGTATCTTTTGTTCTTTGTGTATTCTGTTTGAGGTATAGTCGGTGCCTTGTTGCCGGCATTATCATTGTACTCATCTTTATCTATAGAGGCTCCATAGACATAGTGTGGGTTGTATATTGGTGCTGGGGAAGACAAAATATGTTATGTTGTGGTTGTATTACTTGTCCATTGAGACTTTAAAAATGATGAAGCTATTGAAAATGAATTGGTATTGTAGACGTGAACACCATTTTGTCTAATTAATGAAAATATGTATTATCTCCATTTGTGGATGAGTTTGGGTAGAATGAAATCTAATAGGCTTACTCGGTCGGGTTCACTCGGTTGAGAGCCGGTCGTGCTCCTCGGTTTTGGGGCGTGACATAAAGCCATGCCAGAAATCTAACTAAAGTTGCATCTGTTATGATTGAATACCATGTGTTGAATTAGGTGTTGCTAAACTTCATGATGTTAGACTAGTTTAAATGGATATGAATCTTAAGAGAAAAGACAAAGTTACCATTCTCAGTTTGGCCATATTACACTCAATGATTAGAATGACTTTCTTTCTAATATGCTTCTATAATTCTGTTAAACCTCATCGATGTATAACCATGTCTTGATCTTACTATGTAAAACTTGTCCTACATTAACTGGATTCATTCTTTTTTTATGTTTCATCTGTTGTGTTAGAGTGATGAAATCAAAACTTATCATAGTTGAGTTCCTATGCTTGACCTGCATAACAGATCTTTGATATAAAGTTGCCATTGCCTTTTGGAACTTATATAGTGACACTATTAGTTTGATTTCATGATATTAATACCCTATAATGTTTGTGATGTTATAACCTTGTTAAATGTCCCACGTATGTGCTTTCTTGGATATCTTACACTCATCTTATTCTTAAACCACTCTGCTGGCCTTTCATGATCAGGTAAATGCCTTTATTATCCTTAAAACTTCATCAAACTCACCTAAATGAACTAGGCTTGGTTTAAGTCTAAGATGAACCTCCTGTTGTTATCTGTTCTGTTTGAGTATAGTAATACTCTTTGTTTCCTAATGAGATTAGGATGGGTATGAAGTTAAGAGCTTTCAGAAGGAAATAATCATGTTATTTACTTAGAATGAGATTGAATTGTAAACTTGCATCTCTGTTAATACCCTTTAGAAGTTTTAATTGAAGTTGTTAACATTTACACATAGTAGAAGTTAAGATTTAATTAAGACAAATCCTTGACTAATTTAATTAAAGGTTGTTAAGAGGATGTAGTCATTATCAGGGACTTCTATAAGTTTGAACTATGTGCTTCCTCTACTCTTAATATACATAATTCAGATATCTGGGTTGCTAAACTAATCTACCAGTGTTGTTTTCCCTATGTATACTTGAAACTAACTTCTTTGATCATACTTAAACATGTTGAAGATATTCACAATGAACCATGTACTTATGTTTGGATTGTGGTTACAACAATGTGATTGGTTATCTTATGATTCTGATAATATCATATACAGTTGCTGTGAGAAATGGATATATCCCTGTAGAATATTTTCACTGTGGTATTGGAGTTTCCAATGAACACCTCATTAGCACTTAAACCTGTAGGAAGAGCAAGTGTGAATAGTTAGGGGTATTTGGGGTAGAATTAAGTTCTTGGTTGAGCTACTCTCCCTGACACAAGCACTGCTCGGGGCCCTTGAGACCCTTGGGAACTTTGAAGTGCCAGGGACCCAAAGAGTACTTTGGCCAGGAATGGAAATCTATCCTTAGCCTCTAATCTATCGACATTTATTAATCTTTTCCGGTTTAGTGTTCAATGGAAATAAAAGTTCTCATTATGAATTGCTTTACTATATGTGACCTTATACCATTTATGTACTTTTGATTACTGTCGATTGTTATAATTTATCTTGGGCCCACACTAAAATTACTTATGTATAATTATATGTATTGGGCAGCATATCTAATGACTTTCTTGTCTTCTTGAACATGTATTTAAAGTTGGGCCTGCCGAGTTCTCAAAAAACTCAGGCCCAAGTTCTGTACCTATACCTTTTGGAGTCTGAAGATGTTGTTGTCTGTCCTCATTACCTGCAGGGCCAACTTTCCTTCGGGCCCAAACCGGAGTCCATTCCTCTTCTCTATTGCTTTATTAAGTTTACTGTTATTTTTTACATATATATAACACTTACAATATTTGATTGAATACTTTGCTTTATATCTTTAAATTATGTTAACAATCTAGGAACGCCTTAAAAACATAGGATAAAAGAAGCATTGCGACTTAGTAACCAGAATTCTAATTCATTAATCATTTCTGTTATTCATCTCTTAACCTTTACTAATGATTTTCATAAAAGTCTTTTGAAACCAAAACAGCCTTAGCGAAGGTCGATAGTCCTCTCTTTTCAAAAACTAGAAGAAATGGAATTTGAAATTGGTTTTCTAAAATTGAGCTTTCCTACAAAGAAAATCAAACAAGTGTTGTTGCAAGCCAAAGTTTTTAGATGTTTTTTCTTCAAATTAAAACGTGAGATTTATGAATCAAGGTATATCTAAGGCCCACTTCTTTACAACACCTTTACTTTACTATAATTATAAATGGCCACATCACTTTAAAAGACAAAGTGTTTTAAAACTTAGACATATCTCACAAGGTTTTGTAAATACAAACATTATACATCTAAAAACTCTTTCAATCATATAGAAGTAAACATTTTCCTAAAGGCTTTTATAAATCTATACCCTCTTTTCAAAATCGCAGGTATTATTTCTCAAGTAATAGGCTTTAAACTAGATATACAATATGATATACTTTTAGCACTAATTAAGCAAAATATAGATAATTAATTCTTTAAACCTAGTCTAAATCTTACGGAGCTACCTCAGGTAGATTTTCAGCGGTGCCTAACACCTTCCCCTTAGAAGAACAAGAACCCTTACCCAAAATCTCACCGCTTAGCAGACTAATACAGAAATAATCTTAGTAATTAAATAGGTACCCTAGTATACCTTTAAATATTAGGTGGCGACTCTTTTTTATCATCAATCGGTAAACCACTAGTTGAATCTTGTTTAGACTCGTGCAAAATAGGGTGAATCAACATGGCAACTCTGTTGGGGATTTCATACTTAGGTTCTGGCCTTAGCAAAATTAGACTAAACTTGCAATTTAAGATTGTTTGTACAGTGCTTTAACTGTGCTTAATTTGCAATTGTATGCTTACATGCCTTACTTGCTCATTATGTATCTGCTTATTTCAAATGTTATTACTAAAATCTCACTATCTGTTACCGCTTTATATATATTGTCATTACACTCTTTACTATCAAGTCTTAACCGTACACTATCACACACAATGGCACGCGAGGATTGTCTTTTACACCCCTCTGAACCTTCTTTCAAAATTCTTTAGTTTCAGAGAATGGCTTTGTCAGGTCAACTGACATAACTTCTTGCAGTATTCAGTCCAACTCAAAATTAGGAAACACTCTATTCTAGTAAACATAGGTCATATTGCATAAACCTTAGGTGGGTCGGTCCTCGGCATCGACACACAATTAGAAAAGCTACCCTAATGTCAACATGTCATGCACCCAGTGACATGACTTTTGTGGAAAGACGAACCAATCATGACAAGATACATAAGATCTGAATCAAGCACTTATCAAACCCCTTTTATCTACCCTTATTAGAAATGAAAATCAACCAAAACATCCCCGAGATCAATATGGTGATGGGAGCACCACACAAGCTAAGCAATGGTGGAAGAACATCCACCGAGAGCATGGAGACAAAATCAGGGCACATCTAGAAGCATTGACTGCCTTGCTAAACATCCGAGCTGACAAGGTGCTTACCCATTTGCTGATAGAGTTTTGGTACCTAGCTAAAGTAGTTTTCAAGTTTGCTGGTTGTGAGTTAGTGCCAACGTTGGAAGAAGTTACCAGTTTCACAGAACTACCATTTACTAGGAGGAAGCCGATACTACCGGTCACCATGGCCCGGCTACAGGTTTCTCGATGCTTTAGGTCTGGCAAACAGTCGAGGTTGAAGGAACATCGAATATAGATGGGTAAGCCTGGACTAATTGTTCGACAGATTCTAACAACGTGAAAGCTATGAATGGTACTTGGGAGAATTTCAGTGCTATCAGGAAACATGGGGAAGTCTCTGACCCATAACCTTCTCTTTGGTGCTGCAAGGACTGCTGGTTAACCTGCAAAAAAGAGGATGGATCAATATCAATTTACTGCATGTGGTTTTGGAAACATTCCGGGGCAACCTCCAAGACACTTTGGTACCTATAGTGTTAGCAGAAATTCTTAGAGCATTGTTGGCATGTTCCCGGGGGTACGATTTCTTCAACGGCTGCAACTTATTGCTTTAAATATGGGCTACGAAGCACTTCTTTCAGCAAGAGGCCATAGTTGACTATTTTGTGGGCATTAGCAACATGATTCGGAGTCACAGTGATAGAATAAGACATTGGGTCTCCCCGCATTGATAGGAAGAATAGAGAGAGATGCTAACCAATTTAAGCGGAGAATGGATCAATTGGAAGCTGTCATGGCTGAGCGGAAGGGCAATCCTAAGGACTCTAATGGTAGGCTACAATCTTGTGTTTTAGTCACTTATTTCACTCTAAATCACTGCAGTTTAATTGTGTTTGAGCTTTAATCGCTAGTGTTTTGTACTTATTGCGTATTTTATGACTTGTAGGAGTGATTCTGAGTATGTAGATGTTGTGGAGCTAATTCAAGCTATTTGGAGCTTTGAAGTCTGAGTAAAAGTCCAAAGGATTAAGCCGGGATCAAATTCGGGGGTCGAGGACCAAGTATACATAGGAAAAATGAGATAAACTTGTCAAGGAAATATAACAAGGATGCCACGTCACAATTGGCATGCAAATGTTTGGCAGAATCTAAGAAGTCACATTATATATTCATAATTGATGTATGCCTACGTGGGGGACAAAGTTTTTCCTATGTCGTTCATCAAAGATCAAAAATAGAACGTTTATGAATTCCTCCATTAATGTGGCGCACTGTGCGACGCCCACTGCGTCGCGCCTGTACATTTTCCAACTGCCTGACAGATTTCAACTCTTTGGATTTCCCCACTAATGCCCCGCATGGCGCGTCTCCCCATGCGGCGTGTCAGTGTAATATATATAGAGTAGTTGTCCTATTTCGCGCAGGAAAAGGTATTTTCATCTAGGCCCAACCCTACTTGGTATATATACATGGAAAAACATTATTTTTGGGACTTTTGACACATCTAAGACCTAAGGAGGCTAAGGAGGAATTGGAGAAGCAAAAGCACAAGGTATTCATCATTCAATCCTCACTCAAGACACGAGTTTGGATCATTTTATGTTTTTCTTTATTTTAAACATATTTGTGATGAATTGCTCCATATCTATGGAGTAGTTTTCTTTAGGATTTGATGGAGTTAGTGTATTGATATTTATTTGTGGAGTATAACTCTAGTTTTATGTACTGAATTGTTTTGGATGTTTTAATTTTTGCATCTCTATTCACATGTTCATGTAATCGAGAGAGGAATAACTTGTGATATCTTTGCATCATGTTGGTTGAGTTCATTAATTCTTCTTATTAATCGAAAGAGGCTAGTTGAATTGTTGATTAAACCTAGTTAGGAGGACAATCGAAAGAGGTTCTCCTAAAGACCAATCCACTACGAAGTCATGCATATCTTCACCGAGCTTAAATTGGTTTATTTTGTGAGGTTGAGACTTAATCGAGAGAAGAGTTTTTACTAACCGGCTGAACTAATAATTGAGTGAATTCGAGAGACTCAATTGAATATTAGAAGTGAATTAACTAGAGTAAAATCCAAGACATTTATCTTGCACCTATCAAATCAATCCCTATTTTCTCTCTTTGATATCTTTCTTGCTTACTCTTGTTCGATTGTCATTCATCAATTAGCTTTAGATTCTTAGTTAATTTTAGTTTTTAATCACATAATTCTAAACTGTTGATTATCTTGGATAGCAATCTAGCTACAAACTACGATAATACTGTTTAACTCCTATCTTTGTGGATACGGTATTATATTATACTATATTTAACTAGCGACCATATTTAAGTGTGTGTTTTGCGCTCATCAAAATTTGGCGTTGTTGCCGGGGATTGGCAATCAATAGTGTTTGAAATAGTTTGTAGTGCTAATTCAGGAATCTCTTCTTTTTGTTTTAATTTTATTTTTCCCTTTTTACGGTTAGTGTTCTTTGACTATGCACAGGTTGCAGGTAAGAGTGGTGCATGACTCGATCTTCTGGGAAGGAATTGCTAGCATACAAACCAGAAATAGAAAAACAACTGCACTAGCTGAGGAAAGAAATAAATCTCCTTGAGAATATCGAGAAGGTTGGGCAATCCTCAACAAAAGAAAATATGGCTGGAGATGATGATAATGTGGATTTGGCTGCAAGAGAGGCAGCCCAACAAAGAGGAAAAGTTGCACGGGATGCTGAAGAAGCAACTATTAGAGATGCACGGCGCATTTATGAAGAAGAGAGGGGTCACAGACTTAATCAAAATCAACCCACGGGTGCAGATCAGTTCATAAACATAGCTCCCGGTGCTGGGAAACCACTTGGTGATTACGCTAGACCGATCTAGAACCAAGGATTGTCAAGTATCAGACCACCTCTAGTTGTAGCAAATAATTTCGAATTGAAGCAAGGGTTGCTCCAAACTCTTCAAAACTGATGTGTCTTCAGAGGAAAGATGAACAAAGATCCAAACAACCATCTAATGGACTTCGAGGAGATTATGAACACATTTCAATACAATGGTATTTCACAAGATGCTGTATACTTAAAGGCATTCCCCTTCACACTCAAAGATGATGCGAAGTAGTGGCTTCGAAACTTGCCCCATGGATAAATTAGAACATGGGAGGAAATGACCAGAAAATTTCTTGATAAATATTTCTTCTCAGCTAAAACGGGCAAGTTTAGAATAGAGATCCATAACTTCTGCCAAAAAGATACTGAGACTGTGTTTGAAGCTTGGAAGAGGTTTAAGGAGATTGTTCGAAAGTGTCAACATAGTGGAATTGAACTCTGGATGCAACTCCAGGATTTTTGGGATGGATTGACACCGGCCTCACGTAGAACATTGAGAAATGCAGCTGGAGGCCCATTGATGAATAAGACACCAGAGGATATAGTCACTATTCTTGATGAATTGTCTGAAGATGAAAATCAGTGGCCCTCTGAAAGTGCTAAAAGAAGAAGAGCGACTGGTGTTCACCAAGTTGACGCTAACACATCTGTGCAGGTACAGCTTGATGCTATGGCCAAGGAGATAAGGAAGCTGACCTTAGCTTCAATACAGAGTGCAATAAATGCAGCTTGTGATATATATGGTAAGGACACCTTATTCATGAAGTCAGGCCTCAACTGAGGAAGTGAATGTTGTAGGGAATTACAACTTTAATGCAATGGGTCAGAGACACCCCGGTTTTTCAAAGAGTTTAGCTGGGGGTACAGCAAATGCGTGGTAACAAAATAATCCTAGACCCCATGGACAAGGAGCTCCAGTTTTCCAAAATCAGCAAAGGCAGCTATTTCATCCCCAACAGCACATTCAATCTGGCTTAGAAGATCACATGGAATCCTTTATTCATAAAACTGATGAGAAGCTTGAAATTCATAGTGCAGCTATACGGGAACATGGAGCAGCTATCAAGGAAATATGTATTGGACTTCGAAATCTGGAGACAAGTGGGATAAATTGCAACAATATTATCTGAAAGGATCCCAGGTACTCTGCCAGCTGATAGTGAGAGAAACCCCAAAGAAACAGTGAATGGTGTAACTCCGAGAAACGGGCAAGTGTTTAAAGAGCCCACCCCATTCCAAAAAGATGTGATACCTGAAAAAGAAAGTGGGGAGCAGCTGGAAAATAAAGTTCATAAGAAGAAGAAAGGCAAGAAGGCAACTGAGAAAAAAATGAAAGAAGTGAATTCGAGTACGGAGGATCGTGAAGAAAGCAAGCACATGCCTGCTTTACCTTTTCCCCAAAAGATATATAGAGAAAAGATGGACAAGCAATTTGAGAGATTTCTACATATGCTGAAACAGGTTAATGTAAATTTGCCATTCACAGAAGTGCTCTCCCAAATGCCAGCGTATGCCAAATTTTTGAAGGAGATCCTTAAAAAGAAGAGGAAGATAGAAGAAACATCAATAGTGAAGCTCACAGAGCATTGCAGTGCAATCTTTCAAAATAAAGTCCCACAAAAGTGTGGAGATCCAGAGAGTTTTACTATACCTTGATCTTTAGGCACTCTTAACTTTGATAAATCTTTATGTGATTCTAGTGCCTCAATTAATTTATTGCCTTTGTCTATTTACAGAAAGCTGGAGAATGAGATTGGAGAGATAAGGTCTGCACCAATATCTTTATAGCTGGCAGACCAAACAACTATAATACTCGAGAGGATAGTTGAAGACGCCTTGGTGCGGGTAGACAAGTTCGTATTTCCTGTAGACTTTATAGTAGTGAAGATGGAGGAAAATAAGGAGGTCCCCCTTATCTTAGGAAGACCATTCTTAGCAACGGGTAGAGTAATATTGGATATACATGATAGAAAACTCATGTTAGAGTGGGAGAGGAGACTGTGACTTTCAAGATGAATGTAGAAACGGGGGTGAAAAAGGAGAAGCCAGCTGCAAGTGTTGAGTGGAAAGTGAAGAGTTCAAAAGAAAAGGCCCAAGTGATAGAAAAAGACAAGTGTGGGGTGTACCACAAAAAAGGCAGATAAGAAGCTATCTGCATAGATGTGTGCACGGGTTCGGGCGAGAAGAATGGTGCCCGACTTTGATTCAGACCCCGACTAGATGTTCAGGGAAGTTTCTTTTACTTTATGCTTTCTAATTGTGTGTCATGGGGACATGCCACAACTTAAAGGGTGGGGTGTGGGGAATTTGTATGTTGTATGTGTATTAGTTTTAGTTTGTTTTTGATTTTTAATAGTTAGAGATAGAAACAAAATCAAAAAAAAACAAAATCAATTTTCCCGACGATGGATATCATTCGACAGGTTTCTTGAGGGATTAAAGTCAAAAGAAAAAGACAAAAAGATTTTCTTTTGTAGTTAGTGTAATAATTCCCCCTTGGTTTTTCTTTGTGTCACGGTTCTTTTCCAAGGGTTTTGTTTGAACCGGGTGTAGTTAGTTTTTATTTTGTAGATTAGTAGGAAACCTTGTGCTATGAATTGAATTGAAGGAAACATCTCTTAACTTTATCATGCCTTGAGAATAGTGAGTGCTTTAGTTGTGATGCTTAGGCTCAGTTTTTGACTCTTGTATGAGTGCCTTAAATTGTATGATCTTAACTTTGCTTAACTGTTTTGACTAGAGTGTCTGGATAATCCTATCTTGAGTGATTTATGTGCAATGTGTGTGTGAGGTTTTGTATTATTCTATGCATTTCATTTGATGTCTAGAACTTGCCCCGTGAGTTTGCAAAGCGAAATAGTAGTTTTATTCTGTCTTGGGGGTGATTTAGGCACCTCTTTGTTGAGCCAGTTATATGCTTTTACCCACCTAATTGTTATGTATCTTAGTTAACCCCTTTGAGCCGATAGTCATGTTTCTTTAGCAACCACATTACAAGCCTTACCCATTTGTTTGAATTGACCATCTATTTGAACCTTTTACCTCTCGTGAGCACTTAAATTTGTTATGAACTTTGTAAAAGTTGAAGTGTGGGGTGGTTGGTTTGGCTTTTGAGTGGAACTATTCAAATAAAGAGAAAGGTGAATTATATTGAAACAGTAAGAGCCACTTGAATTGGAAGAGAAAAGGAAACAATATAGTCGTATTGTTGTGAAAAATATTCCTTAATAGTGGCGATTCTTGATGTAATTGTGCTTAAAGAATTAGGGAGTTAATGTATAGTGATGTGAAGGTAGAGTTATGGGTGGACATAAATGTGGGGTTTTGAAAGATAAAGTGTATGTATTAAAAGTGCTTAGGGAGGTGTAGTCACTCTTGTATCTAAATGTATCATACATGTCCCGCAGCTTACATTACAACCATTTAAAGTCCTACTTGATCCTTGACTGAATGAACTCAATTGGTAGAGCAGTACACTACGGGCAATCTTATGGTGCATCTTTTGTGGCATATGAATGTTGTTTTCTTAGACTGAGTGAATTCTTTCGATCTTGAGTTCCTAATTGTTCTTAAATTTGCTTGTGTGTGGAACTACTCTCTATTGTTATGTGAGGGCACTTGATACATGAAGGAAATGTAATGCTTGACCTCTATGTCGGAGTAAGTGAGCGGGTTTTAAATAATGTGTGGTGCTTTTGAGTCAAATCTTGAGGTGAAGATGTTACGTAAGAGTGCTTAGTCTATTTTAAATATTCTTGGTATGATGAATTAGGAGACTTGAAGTCTGAGTAAAAGCCCAAAGGATTAAGCCAGGATCGAATTCGGGGGTCGAGGACCAAGTATACATAGGAAAAATGAGATAAACTTGTTAAGGAAATATAACAAGGATGCCACGTCACAATTGGCATGCAAATATTTGGCAGAATCAAAGAAGTCACATTCTATATTCATAATTGATGTCTGCCTACGTGGGGGACAAATTTTTTCCTATGTCGTTCATCAGAGATCAAAAATTGAACATTTATGAATTCCTCCATTAATGCGGCGCACTGTGCGATGCCCACCGCATCGCGCCTATACATTTTCCAGCTGCCTAACATATTTCAACTCTTTGAATTTCCCCATTAATGCACCACATAATGCGTCGCCTCATGCAGCGTGCCTATGCAATTGTTACATAGTAGTTGTCCTATTAGGCGCAGGAAAAGGTGTTTTCATCTGGGCCCGACCCTACTTGGTATATATACATGGAAAAATGTTATTTTTGGGACTTTTGACACATCTAAGACCTAAGGAGGCTAAGGGGGAGTTGGAGAAGCAAAAGCACAAGGAATTCATTATTCAATCCTCACTCAAGACACTAGTTTGGATCGTTTTATGTTTTTCTTTATTTTAAACATATTTGTGATGAATTGCTAAATATCTATGGAGTAGTTTTCTTTAGGTTTGATGGAGTTGGTAAATTGATATTTGTTTGTGGAGTATAACTCTAGTTTTATGTATTGAATTATTTTGGATATTTTAATTGTTGCATCTATATTCACATGTTCATGTAAACGAGAGAGGCATAACTTGTGATATCTTTGCATTATCCTATTGGTTGAGTTCATTAATTCTTCTTAGTAATCTAAAGAGAATAGTTGAATTGTTGATTAAACCTAGTTCGGAGGATAATCGAAAGAGGTTCTCCTAAAGACCAATCCACTACGAAGTCGTGCATATCTTCACCAAGCTTAAATTGGTTCATATTGTGAGGTTAATACTTAATCGAGAGAGGAGTTTCTACTAACCGGTTGAACTTATAATTGAGTGAATTCGAGAGACTCACTTGAACATTAGAAGTGAATTAACTAGAGTTAAATCCCAGACATTTATCTTACACCTATCCAATCAATCCTTATTTTCTCCCCTTGATATCTTCCTTGCTTACTCTTGTTCGATTGTCATTCGTCAATTAGCTTTAGATTCTTAGTTAATTTTAGTTTTTAATCATATAATTCTAAACTGTTGATTATCTTGGATAGAAATCTAGCTACAAACTATAATAATATTGTTTAACTCCAATCCCTATGGATACGATATTATATTATACTATATTCGACTAGCGAGCATATTTAAGTGTGTGTGTTTTGCGCTCGTCAGACTCCCCAGAAGTATTTTATCGAAACGATAGGACTTGAGGGCATCTAGACATACTCACCCCTACGAGTTCTCAGGCAGTTCGGGTTGATTCAGGATATACCTATATGGATGATGACGACATTATATGAGGACGAGTAAAATGGCAGATCCCGATACCAAGGATAAGGTGGCTTCCGGGGGGAGTGGAATGATCTAGTCACAGTGCCAATGGGTCAGAATTCGTGGTGTACTACAGAATATTATGTCTAGATTAATGAAGAAGATGAGCTAGACTGACCAAGCAGGGAAGGAATATCCTAGCTGGAGGATGCAGTGGCGGCTTTGTAAATCTATCATGATATTTTGCCACACTACCTCGTGACTACCTCCATGCACCGCCAAGTGGTTCCGGAGTTTATTGATCACATGTTGCCACCTTCCGAGGATGATGACCAAGTAGTTGAATGTATATATATTTATCCTGAGATAGAACTAGAGGAAGAGCCTGAGTTCAATGAAAATGAAGAAGAATTTGAAGAAGACCCGAGGAAGAACCGGAAGAAGAAGAAGAATATATGGGGAATGATTCCGGGGATGGTTATTAGAAGTTGGCTGATTTCACCCCTTTTCCCATTTTGTATCTTTATCCCCAACCTTCTTATTTCCCTAAGGGCAAGTTTGTTTGAGCCCATGTAATCTTATGAATATTGAAAACAATGGTGTAACATTTGCTCCCTAAGAAGCCATAAAAGAAACCTAAATCAGCATCCATCTAGAAGCATAGCAAAAAGAGGAATTGGTCGAGCTCCTTCAACAGTACATTGACGTATTTGCATAGTCGTATGACGACATGCCTGGGTTAAGCACCGACATTGTTTCGCATTGATTGCCTACCAATCTTGCTAGACCGCCAGTCAAAACACAACAAATAAAGTTCTAGACTAACTTGAGTTTGAGGAAAAAAGAAGAAGTAACCAAGAAAACAGAGGCGAACATAGTGACGGTCACTAATTATCCCACATGGTTGGCAAATATCGTACCGGTGCCAAAGAACGATGGAAAAATTGGAATATGTGTGGATTATCGAGACATTAACAATGTCGGGCTAGGAAAAGCTTCCTTTTTCAATTCTAAAAGTTAAGGAGCCTATGTAGAAGAAGTTGTAGAATAGCACCACCACGGTTCAGGTCCCGACACATGGGGGATTAATTAAGCTTCAAGGATCATGAATCAAGGGAAAGGAAGAATGAGACCATAATTTGGAAGTTTCCCCCGACCGAGACCTAGATGGAAACCTAAGCGAGTACATCATAATTGAGAAAGGGAAGACTAAGGCCAGCCCGAAGGACGATTTCCCTTTACCAAATATTCATATCCTCATCGACAACTGCGCGAAGCATGAGATGCAGTCATTCGTGGATTGTTTCGCCAAGTACCATCAGATCCTGATGCATGAAGAAAATGAAGAGAAGACAGCGTTCACTACTCTTGGGGAGTTTACTTTTACAGAGCTATGCCATTCAGCCTCAAGAATGCTCGTGCTACGTACATAAGGGCCATAAATACCCTCTTTCACGACATGATGCATAAATAAATTAAGGTATATATGGACGATGTCATCATCAAGTCTCAAAAGAGTTCAGAACATTTGGACGACTTGAAAAAGATCTTCAAATGCTTGCGGAGGTATAGTTTAAAGTTGAACCCTGCAAAATGCACATTTAGAGTCTCTACCGAAAAATTGGTAGGTTTCATCATAAGATGGAAAGAGATAGAACTGGATCCTTCAAAGATTAAAGACATTCAAGAGTTGCCACCGCCCAAGAGCAAGAAGGATGTGATGAGTTTCCTTGGTTGGCTGAATTATATCAGCCGATTCATAGCCCAGTCCACGGTAATTTGTGAACCTATTTTCAAGCTGCTGAAAAAGGATGCTGCTACAAAATGGACAAAAGAATGTCAGAAAGCTTTCAACAAAATCAAGGACTATTTGTCAAATCCACCAGTGTTGGTTCCTCCTGAACCCGGGAAGCCAATGTTGTTATACCTATTAGTTTTGGATAATGCATTTGAATGCATGTTGGGACAACATGATGAGACAGGAAGAAAGGAGCAAGCTATCTATTATTTAAGCAAGAAGTTCACACCATGTGAGGCCAAATACACTTTGATAGAGCGCACATGTTGCGCCTTGACTTGGATCGCCCAAATATTGCGCCATTACATGTCAGCATACACCACGCATTTAATATCCCGGATCGGCCCGCTCAAGTATATCCTTCAGAAGCCGATGCCTACAGGAAAATTGGCCACATGGTAGATTCTTATCAGTGAATTTGAGATTGTGTATATAACAGAGAAGGACATCAAAGGACAAGCCTTAAGAGACCACCTTGCAGAGAATCCAATGGACAAGGTTATGAGTCGCTCACTACATGATTCCTAGATGAAGAAATATTATTCATCGGTGAAGATATTGCCAAGTCATTCCCAGGGTGGAGAATGTTCTTCGACGGAGCGGCAAATTTCAAAGGAGTAGGAATTGGGGCAGTCCTAATTTCAGAATCATGGCAGCATTACCTGGCATCATCAAAGATAAGGTTCCCTTGCACCAATAATATGGACGAGTACTAAGCATCTATCCTCGGGATTAGGATGGTGGTTGACATGAACATCAAGGAGCTTCTAGTCATAGGGGATTCATATTTATTGATACATCAATTTAAAGGATAATGGACTACCAAGAACGTCAAGATCCTTCCGTACACACACTGTAAAGGAGCTATGCAAGAAATTCACAAAGATCGAGTTCAAGCACATTCCCAAGATCCATAACGAGCTTGCCGACGATCTCGCAACCTCATCATCCATGATCCAGTATCCAAATAAGAATAACATCGACCCTATCGAGATATATTAGGGATAAACATGTGTACTTATTTCATGTAGATGAAGAGCCAAATGATAAGCCATGGTACTACGATATCAAAAGATTCCTTGAGACAAGAGAGTATCCAGAGAAAGCTACTAATAGTCAAAAGCGAGCGCTCAGAAGGGCGGCAAATCACTCTTTCTTCAACGGGGAAGTCCTATATAGGAGTACCCCAAAATTGGGTCTGTTAAGATGTGTAGATGCCACTGAAGCAACCAGACTGCTAGAAGAAATACATGTAGGAACATGCGGACCCCACATGAATGGCTTCACCTTAGCCAAGAAGATTTTAAGAGTCGAATACTTTTGGATGACCATGGAAAACGATAGTATCTTCCATGTGCATAAGTGTCACCAGTTCCAGATCCATAGGGATTTCATCCGGGTTCCACCAAATGAGCTGAACGTAATGGGTTTACCCTGGTCATTTGCCGCTTGGGACATGGACGTAATCGGACCTATAAAACCCGTTGCATCAAATGGAAACTATTTATCTTGGTAGAAATTGACTATTTCACCAAATAGGTTGAAGCTTCGACATACAAGGTCGTCACAAAGAAAGTAGTGACGGATTTTGTCCGTAACAACATAGTCTGCCGATTTGGATACCCGGGTCGATCATCACTAACAACGCAGCCAATCTCAGCAGTGATCTCATGAGAGACATTTGCGAGAAGTTCATAATTTTCCACTGTAACTCTATAGCCTACAGACCGCAAATGAATGGAGCAGTTGAAGTAGACAACAAAAACATCAAAATGATTCTGTGGAAAATAGTTGACAATCATAGGCAATGGCATAAGAAATTATCCTTTGCTTTACTGGGTTAATGGACCACCATGAGGACATCCATTGGGGCAACTCCATACATGTTGGTATATGGCACTGAAGCTATGATACCCGCAGAGGTCGAGATATCATCTTTAAGGGTCATTCAAGTGGCCAAGTTGGACGATGTAGAATGGATACGGGTCAGGCAGGAGAAACTCATGCTCATTGGCGAGAAGAGAATGGACGCATTATTCCATGATCAGTTGTATCAAAATAGGATGTCCAGTGCGTTCAACAAAAGGGTGAAGCCTCGCCAATTTATACCTGGGCAGTTGGTTTTGAAGAAAATATTCCCTCATCAAGAAGAAGCCAAAGGAAAGTTTGCACCGAATTGGCAAGGTCCTTACATGGTCCACTGAGTATTGTTGGGAGGAGCTCTGATCTTGGCAGAGATGGACAGAAGAGTCAGCACGAAGACTATCAACTCAGACGCAATCAAGAGGTACTACATTTGAAGACAGTAGAATTAGGTTTTGGTTGTAACAGAAATACGCTCGACTTCATTTCCCATGGAGGGATATGTAGGCAACCCACGTAGGGTTTGATTCCCCCCCCCCCCTTTTGTATAGAGAATCCAAATACCATTTTGTATGTACTCGGAACTACGCCACAACTTGATTTACTATAGAAGGAATACGTAGGCAATCCTCATCGGATTCAAGCATCTTTTGTAATTGAACTACATTCTGGCCTGATTCCATTTGGATATGTAGGCAGTCTGAGTCAGACTCAGCCATTTCATTTCCAATATCATCATTTTGCATCTGTTGTAATTGAACTACGTTTTGGCCTAATTCTATTTGGATACATAGGCTGCCTGAGTCAAGCTAGGTCATCATCATATTTTCTTTAACAATACCCACGAACTACATTCAGACCTGATTCTATTTCGGATATGTAGGCAACCTGAAAGAATTCGGTCATAACCCTAAGAAAACCTTTGTAATGCATTAGTCTAGATTAGGACGTGATTAAAGCAGCAAGAAGCCTCGTCGTCAGAAGCATTTTGGAGGATCGACTTCAATGGGATGGAGTTTTCCAAAAATAACATTCACGCCTGAAGGACTTCCTAAACATGTCATCATCCGGAACAACGGGATTTTTCATAAAACAAAACATTTTCAAAATGTTTTATAAAATATCATAATCCGTTCCACCTACTGAACTTCATGAAGTAACCTCATCAGGACCGAGGCAAAGCCAGGACTACATTCGACACAAACTAATACCTCCATCCCGTTAAGAATGTTTCTTTAAGCGTAGGACCAACGGAATACACGGAAATGTTGAAGCACACTAGGGCAATGATGGATACACCACTCTCTCATAACTATCATCCCTTTTTCCTTATTCAAATTTTTCATTACATATAATTAAAACTAACTCTTAGATCTTTTGTAGGTATTTCAGAACCAGGCCGCCGATGCAGGCAGAGCATATTGTATATAGCAAACCATCTGCTCAACTGAAAGGAGCATGTTGTATATAACGAGCCATTGGCCCCACCAATCGGAGCCATGTATATAGCAAACCGTCAGCTCAATCAATCGGAGCACCTTGTACAAATTAAGTCTTCAGGTTCGCTAATCGAAGCCCTGTATATAGCAAAACTGTTCGCTTTGCCAACGGGAGTGTTTCGCATCGCCATTCTGCCACATTGGAGATTAGAGTAAATAATTGCAAACCTCATCACCAACGTTCTACCAATCGACGACTGCAATTTAGTTTCACAGTCAAGAGTACCTCTTGGGCATGCTCCTTATTTTATTATTGTTATCTCGAATGTTTTGACATTTTGCTCATGCAACTCATAGGCATGATTGAATTTTTCAAGTCAGAAACTCCCATCGTGCGGAGATACTTAACATTTCAATGCAACCACCCTCATCACGAGGAGATACTTTACATTTCAATGAAACTTCTCCCATCAAGCGGAGATGCATTCTACATTACAATTCAAATATTCCCATCGCGCAGAGACACTCCTAACACGAGGAGACTTAATGATCTGACAGCTGTGGAATGGTACACAGCCCAGCTAAAAATCAAGTCAAATTCAAGTATCCCATCATCCCAATCCCAAATAACGGCTAGCCGGCAGTCAGGCGTTATCATTTCTGCATCATTTATATCACATCTTAAGATATTCTGCATCGCAATATATGGGTATGTGTGTATTTTATTTTTGCAAGAACAAACATCGCAACGTGGAACTTCTTCTAAGCAGCAAACCAAGCTACAACGCAGTGAGAGACAAAAACTCATAAGCCAGCAAAGGATCCGAACTCAAGATCAAATACAATCAGTGGAACTCTAATTCTTCAAATATTTCAAATCAAGCCGCAATTCAGAAGCAATCATGGGTACCAAATCTTCCATCTCGCAGTATCGTCATAATACGATACTGGGGAAATTCTTGCGAGTATCGCCTCCCCAAAATATTCACTCCAGAACTACATGAGGCCTGATCGTCGTTAAGCCCGAGGTATGTAAGCAATTCAAAGCCAAAATTCGGTCCCAACTCTACAAAATTCTCCTGGAATCTTCCTTAACTCCTAACTCTACAACTAGTAATCTTCCTTAAGCTCATATGTTATTCTTGCAATGTATGCTTGAGGTCGGGACAAAATTGGCCTTGGTTCGATTTCTTCGCCTGAAAACTCTTTCATTGTCTCCGGTCAAATAGGGGCAGCTATTGACGACCAATTTTGACCCTCCCTTTAAAATTAATTTATTTATACTTAATAATTTGCAATAAGTATTTTGAAAATATTTTTAATCAATAATACCTATTTTACAAAAGAATGAAGTATTAATGGTGTTGAATTTAATAATTTAGTATTATAATTACAAAATATATCATATTTATTATTTTGAGATTATTAAAATAACATGTATATACATTATATAGGTTTTATAATTAATTTAATAAATTATTCCTTAATTTTTAATTAATTAGTCCAATATTCCAATAATTCAAAATCAATGTCATAATTTGGAAATTAAAGTATTTTTATAAGTAATTAATTAATTACAATAATTAGTGGTGTATTTGATAATATAATTTTACTATATTTTATTGAAAGTAATTAAGTTTATTTAAATTAATTTCAAAAGGGTTAAAAATCTAAAAGGCTACAATTGCAATCTTTTAGTTAAACCTAAAGTGGCTACCATTCAAATCAAAAACGGCCCAATAATCAAGCCAAAGCCAAATCTGACCCAGGTCCAACCCCTTTCTCTCCACATTGGCGATCCCCGTCACCCTCTCTTAGCCAATAAAAACACGCCATGTCACCCATCTCAATCACTCACAAAAGAAGCACAACTGATCTGAGTTGTCCGCCCTCTAGATCAACGGCTCCGAATTTATCTTAATTTTTCCTTTTAATTTCAATACCCATCAAACTTAATCGTGACTGTTGAAACCAAGAGATCTAACGGCCCTCATATTTTCTCCTTAAACACGTTTAAACCCAGAATTATCAAAGATCAATGACCCAGATCCCTTCTCCTAACTTTATCCCTAGAGACGGCTACCCCAATCCCCTAACCCTAAATCATTCTTCGTTTGACCCCGCCGCCCCCTTTCCATTTCCTCTCTCTATTCTCTCAAATGCCATAACCAAATCAGTCACATACCTTGCAAAAGTTTGTTCAAGGTCACAAATCTCGCCGGTGCTTCCCCATTTTGTCATACAAATTTGAAATCTCGAAGTCCTCTGACCTAGACGCAAACATGAAATTTTAGTCCTCAAATCCTTTGATGCTGCAACGAAATCCCTCATGCATGAGCCCCTCGTGATGATTATTCAAAGCCAGAGGTTAAATGCAATGACCTCTGGATTTCCAGTCTTTTTCCGTTGGTTTTCTCTCCTATAACGGCTATCACCCACTCAGGTAAAACTCTCACTGGTTTTTCCCCTCTATTCATTATGATTTTACACAATTATGCTTGCATCACCACTCCTCCATCACTCTCCACTACCGATTTGAATCTGTGAAATCCTAAGGCTTCAATAACCCCAAGTGTTTTAAAATTTAGCCATATCTCACAAGGTTTTGTAAATACAAACATTATACTTCTAAAAACTCTTTCAATCATATAGAGGTAAATATTTTTCTAAATTCTTTTATAAATCTATACCCTCTTTTCAAAATCACATGTATTATTTTTCAAGTAATAGGATTTAAAATAATATATAACATGCTATACTTTTAGCATTAATCAAGTAGAATACAGACAACTAATTCTTTAAACCTAGTGTAAGTCCTATGGAGCTACCTCGGGTAGATTATAAGGGGTGCCTAACACATTCCCCTTAGAAGAACAAGAAACCTTAAAACATGTCCCCTCCCAGTTAATACTATAATTGTCCTACTTGTTTTCTTGTTGCTTTATGTATATATCGGTACAGAATCTGCGTAGGTGTCTTGTCATAGCCTCGTTACTACCTCGTCAGGGTTAGGTTAGACAATTAGGGAGTACATTGAGTCAGTTGTACTCATACTATACTTCTGTACTTCTTGTGCAGATACTGGTGTTTGTCCCTGCGGTTTCTAGTAGTGCTTTTCTCAGATCGCATATACAGCGGAGACTTGAGGTAGAGCTGCTGGCGGTCGCAGTCCCTGAAGTCCCCATCTATTTCCATATTTACTGTTTATCTCATTTCGAACAGTTGTATTTATTTCAAACCATACTTGTAAACTTCTAGTTGCTCATATACTGGTGACACCAAATTTTTGGGATTAGAATAGACCATGTTATGTTATGGGTTTGTTTCATGTATTACAGTTCATTATCATTAATAATTGTTATTACTCTATTTAAAACTGTGAAAATGCTAAATTGGTTATCTAATGTTGGCTTGCCTAGCAAGTAAACGTTAGGCATCATTACGGCCCCGAGGTTGGAAAGTCGAGTCATAACACAAGCATGGCAATACCTTTCATGCATTTCACTCTTCCTCACCAAGCAATCATATACAACACATTACCAAGCAAGGTGGGAAGCGAATTCAACATCAACCCTAGTACTTGGACATAACTCGTCATATGAGAATCTTTCAACAACTAGTACCAATAACCAATCAACAATTCAATGATCTCAACTTCTAGCATCTCGATAATATCAACATAGGAAATAACATGAAAATGAGAAATTAAAGAATTATACAATCTATCTAAAGCATGGAAGACATAATACACAAATAACATGGCACTAATAAGGCTAATTCTACCCGCATGTTTATCCCATGGCCAACACATATACGCCCGTCATCTTGCATATATGCCTCCCCCAACAGATAGATCGTATAGCAGATAGACTCGTTTCTACCCTGATTTTCACAAATCAAGGTTCACCAAGATACTTGCCTCTTCTAGGAATACAATCAACAATCCAACACGAGTTTTCCTTTAGAACAAGCCTCCAAACCACCCGTATCTAGTCAATTATTATTCAAATAATTAAAAACAAGCTTTAGAAACTACCCATGAGTGAAAAAGGTTCAATCATTAACATAATTGAAAAGGCTAACATAAAGTCAACCCGAGCCCACGTGGTCGAAATCAAAAATTAAGAATAAATCTCGATTATCCATTCACCCTCGAGCCCGGATATGTGATTTGTTTTTAAATTTGACCTCAGTTTGAGGCGTAAATCTCAATTTTATAAAATTCCTAAATTCTACTCAAAACCCCCAATTTCTACTTTAAAATTCTTAGATATGCTGATGAAATTCATGAAAAATGAATGAAAACAAGTTAAGATTACTAACCTATGAATTTGGGAAGACATTTCTCTCCAAAATCACCTCTATGGAGTCTAGGTCCCAAAACTTTTATAAAATGAGCTAAGTCACGAAATCCTCACATTTTACCCAGATGCAGATATCGCAATTCCGAACTCTTGTTCACAATTGCGATGGTTGCAAAAGAAAATCACTATTCGCAAAAGCGAATAGTGCCTGAGCTACTCAGTCGAAGGTCCATCCCTCACAAATGCGAACCAAGCTTCACATTTGCGAAGCTGCTCAAACAATGCCCAGTGTCGCAAATACAATACCACAGTCTCAAATGCGATGATCCCCCATCGGCAAATACGATGCAGATTTTGCACAAGTGAAGTGCCCAGCCCCTAGCCCATCTTTCCAAATTCGTGCCATCCCTCGCAAAACCTTGCTTGGATTTGTGAGAAGAACTTTGCAAATGCGAGATCTGCAGAATGGCAACACCAGTATCACAATCCCAATCTCCCTCCTTAAGATGTCGTGATGGAATCTCAACAAGACACTTCCCAAACCCAGTGGAACTGAGTCATAAGCTCTACATAGTAAACTAGAATGTCCACTACATCTCTGTTTGAATGAAAATACAACAGGAAGTAAAGATAAAGGAAGGTGGCTCTGAGCGGATGCCGAGCAGGAATACCTTGAAGTCTCCGGAAGCAGCTAACAGTCGAGTAAAGATAAAGGAGACGTACCTAGATCTGCACAAAAAGATGTACAGAAGTGTAGTACGAGTATACCACAATGGTACCCAGTAAGTATCAACCCTAACCTCGACAGAGTAGTGACGAGACTAGGTTAAGATACCTACTAGGATATAATAGACAGAATGAAATGTAATAACAAAAAGTAATGGAAAGCGGAGAAATTAGTAATATGAAGCAAGTTAATAACATAGACTAATGAAAAGATTGTAAGCATAGACATAACACAAGGGAAGTGTTACATCCCATACCGTAGCATTAGGATGTGCCGTAGTAAATCCACATGAGTTCGAAGGGATTATGTCTATTAGGAGGTTATAGAGGGTTTAAGACATTATTATTATTATGAGACCCTGTAAGTTTACAACCTTGTTACCGTTAGATATTATGTTAGTGTGGTATTTTCTTTTAAGTAGAGTATTTTAGTAAAAATTTTATAAGTATAATTTTGGATAGTTACCATTATTACTATTTTCGGATATGGTAAATTATACTCATAATATAAGAAAGTTTATGAGATTTTCTTTATTGTAAAGATAGAAATTATTTTCTCACAAGAAAAGAAGGTTATCTTTTTACCATTTTAAGAATTAAGCGTATGAGAATTTTTAGTTTTTATATGAGATTAGAAAAATTATAAGTTGAGAAAATATATGTATTTTTGCATGGATGTTTTAATAAAATAATAGTGTAGGTATTTATTTTATATGGTATCACATGACCATGATAGTAAGGTGTATGAGGTATGTTAAAAATGAGTAGTATTTTAAGTCATTTGAGATAATTCTTAATTATGTGGATAATTGGATAATTATTAATTTTTAGTGGGAGATTAATTAAAATCTTTGGATAAAATTTAAGGAATATTAACGTGGCATCCTTTGCCTTAGAAAGTGATGATTCTTAAGTCATAGAGAAAGATATTCACTCTTATAAACTACATCTGTCTAGTTTTGTTTGCTAAGCATTAAAGTGTATTTAGGTGGCAAGACTTAAGGATATGTACATCTTATCTCATTTTTTTTGTTAAGAATGCTTTCAAGAAGACAAAGCAATTGTATGGCATTTTAGTGATCTCTCATTCTTATAGTAAGCAACAGAACCATTTTCGTTTTCAACATCAAATGGCATGAAAAGATTTAGAAAACCAAGTATTGTTTTATCTTTTGGTTTATCACATTTTCTTTTACAACTATTCACATATATGGAAATGATGCACAAAACAAAACGTCCAAGACAAGCAACAAGAAGCCTATTCTACTCTTGTAACATAGTCGTTGCAATTCTATGAGAACACGGTATAATCTTTCTCAAGAATATCATACAAAATTATTTTTCCCTAGTTCGATCCGCCGTTATATTTTTTTTGCAAAAGACATGTGTTAAGGCATTGTCAAGAGAATCGGCTCAGGTATGTTAAGGCTATCCCTCCTTTCTTTTGGCATGATCCAAGTAACGATACGTAAACGTAATGCTATTTCATAAGTATTTATATTCTTAGCGGTTAAGGATGTATATATTAGTTATTCCTGTAAAATGATATTCAAGCATGTCTAAGTATGTTCCTAAGTCCCTATTGAGGTATATGATAGAGATGTTAATGTTTATAATATAGTGATACATGCATCTTCATTTACCACTGTGCTACGGCCGGTCGGGCAGTCATGCATTTACCACCGAGCTATGACCGGTTGGGCAGTTACACATTTACCACCGAGCTACGGCCGGTCGGGAAGTCATGCATTTACCACCGAGCTACGGCCGGTTGGGAAGTTATACATTTACCACTGAGCTATGGCCGGTTGGGCAGTCATGTATTTACCACCGCGCTACGGCCGATCGGGCAGTTATCACTAATCAGTTGGGTAATCATGCATCATACGATATAGATAATAGTCTCAAAGAGAAGCATTATATATATATATATATATGAGTATAATAAGCATGCATATATGGTGTCACTTCAGAGATTCAGGTTGATTCTTATATGTCTTTAATTAATGTTGACTTATTGTTATATTTCAGTTCTGCCTTATATACTCAGTACATTATTCGTACTGACGTCCTTTTGTTGGGAACGCTGCATTCATGCCTGTAGGTATAGATAATCAGTTTGACGAGCTATCATAGTAGACGAGATTGGCATTCAGCAAAGGATCGGTAAAACTCCACCTCATTCGGAGTGCAGCCGAGTCTATGAGTCATAGTGTCAGAGTTTTTCTACAGACTTATGGGTAGGCCGGTACCCTGTCCCATTTGATGTCAAATAATCTTAGAGGCTTTGTAGACAGAGGTTCATTTTGTACAGTATGTTAGAGGCCTTGACGGCCCATATGTATTCATATTTTATGAAATATGGTTCATTGATACAGCGTTTGCCCACTTATAGTTATACATTATGAGTTGTGGCCATGTTGGCCCTTGATAGTTACAGAAGAAGAAAAAAATAAATGAGTTACAGAGTAGTTCGCTCGGGCTAGTACGGCACCGGGTGCCAGCCACGCCTCCCCAGGTTGGGGCGTGACAGGAAGCAATTGAAAAGAACCACAATTTTCATATACGGACAATAACTGATGGAACAAGGAAGAACAAACAACAAGAAGTGCTCCCACCAACAACTCTTTGCAATATGAGATAAACAACAAGAATCACAACGAGGTACCTCCTCGTGTACAATAAGAATCACAACTGAGGTACCACCTCGTACATAACAAGAATCACAACCGAGGTACCGCCTCGTATTCACATTTCTCAATTTCAATCACAATTCTTCCTTATACCGCCACGTGAGCCTGACATTTAAATAGTTTTAAAAACATTTGTCCCGAAATAGCCGCACACTCTTTAGTCCACCTTATGACGTTGCGTGAATTTATGTAATTACCTTACAAGAAACATGCACATAAGTCCCACTTTATGCCTTCGCATGTACATTTACCCCTATTATTATACTGCTCGCCGCATGCGCATCAATATCATATCATAATAACAACTCGCACCACAAGTGCCCATATGTCACAACTTGCCAATAATCAACAATATCAATGTTTTTACAATAATAGCCCATGGCTCAACTATAATGTGTACAAGAATATCAATAGTAACAATGAATGTAAATTTTTCAACAAGAAGTATATCTCAACAAATAACAACTTCGCCTCAACATGATAACGGCTTTCACAACTTCAACATCAATAACCCAACAATGAGAAAGATAATGTGTAACCACGATATTAAACAAGAATTACTCAAAAGAGAAGAGATAACGTGTAACAATTACTTCAAATAATGATAATAAATAATGAAAGAGATAACATGTAACAACAACTTCAAATAGTGGTAAATCAACAATGGAAGAGATAACATGTAACAACTAAAGAGGCAACAGGTTCAACTAAAGCATGAGTAAAATATCAAGTAGGATGTAGAACAAGTGTTAACAAAGTCATTTAAGGCATATAAGGATAGACTAACACAAGTAAGAGTAAATTTGACTCTGAGAATTCAGATCATGATATGACAATTCAATTAGAGCATGGAAAGAGTCTAAGTAGTCTAAACCGGTCAAATTCCACATACAACCCGACTACCCACTCGTCACCTTGCATACACGGTTTTCACATAGCACAATAACACAATCAATCCCAAATCCTAAGGGGTACTTCCCCCACACAAAGTTAAGCAAGATACTTACCTCATCTAGGCCAATTCATCCCTCGGAAATAGCTTTTCCCCTAAATTTTGCCTCCACACGGCTCAAATATAACCAAAATCGACTTAATATCATCAAACAATGCAAGAAAATTCAATTACAATAGATAAAGCTATGATCTTTACACTTTTTCCAAAAGTTAGCAAAAGTCAACTTGGGGCCCGCCCGGTCAAAACCCGGGATCAATGGTAGATTCTGACTACCCATAACCCCACGAGTTCATATAGGTGATTAGTTTCAAAATTCGAGTCCAAATCGACTCTCAAAACTCAAATTCTTGTTTTTCAAAAGCTTGACAAAGTTTCACAAACTTTCACTTTGATTCACATGATTTTCATGTTAAAATCTAAGATATATTGATGGAATATAGTTGGAAATAGATTAGAATCACTTACCCAAAGTTTGTAGATAAAAACCCCCTCTCTAAATAGCCTCCTACCGAGTCTAGGGTTCTAAAATGAGAGAATATGAGATGAAATCCAGACTTCCAGCCCTTTTGATCTGCTGCAGAGTCGCAATTGTGAAGTATTCCTCGCAAATGCGGCCATTGTCACTTCTATGAGGAGGTCGCAATTGAGACTCTGGCTTTGCATTTGAGAAGCTTGTCACCATCGCAAATGTGACTGTTTTGTCGCAAATGCAAGCTACCCCTCTACCTGAGCTTCTTCGCAATTGCGAGCCAGGTATCGCAATTGCAATACTTTAGGGCGCCGACTAATCTCGCAATTGCGAACCTGGTGTTCGAAAATGCGATACCAGAGGCACCAGACACCAGATTTTTCATTTTCAGTCCAAAACCTTCTGAAACATGTCTGAAACCCATCCGAGTCCTCGAGGCTCCAAACCAAACATCTACACAAGTCTAAAAATATCATACCAACTTGCTCGCATGATCAAAATACAAAAATAACATCTAAATCTATGAATCGAATACTAAAACGCATGAATTTCAAAGTAAATTTTAAGAACTACTAGAATTGCATCTAAGAGTCTGAACACTATTAATTCAACTCCAAATGATGTCAAATTTTGCAGACAAGTTCTAAATAGCATAATGGGCCTATTCCAAGTCCAAAATCACATTTCGGACTCGATAGCTAAAAGTTAATGTACGGTCAAACTTTTCAACTTAAAATTGCCAAATTTCGGCAAAACAACACAAATCAACCTATGAACTTTCGAATTCAATTTCGGGCATACACCCAAGTCTGAAATCACAATAAGAAGCTATCAGAGCCATCAAAACACTGTTCCGGGGTCGTTTTCACAAAAGTCAAAGTTTGGTCAACATTTCTAACATAAGCTTCTAAGTCTAGAACCAAAAGGTGCAAAACACCCCGAAATCTTTCCAAAACGAAACTAACCTATCCCGTAAGTCATAAAACCATAAGCACACATGTGTGAAGCATAAAAAGGGGTAATAGGGCGCAATTACACAAAATGACTTGTTGGGTCGTTACATTTCCCCCCTCCCCCCCCCCTAAAACAAATGTTCTTCTTCGAACGTGCATAAGGACATACATGAAGTGATGAATAGATGAGGATAATGACTCTGCATGTTGATATCGGTCTCCCAGGTCGCCTCCTCGACCAGATGACCCCTCTATTAAACCTTCACTGAAGCAATGTTCTTTGATCTCAACTTCCGGACATGTCTGTCCAAAATTGCCACTGGCTCCTCAATATAAGCAAAATCCTCGTCCAATTGGACTTTGCTGAAGTCTAAAACATGAGACAGGTCACCATAATACTTCCGGAGCATAGAAACATGGAACACCGTATGAACCACAGATAAACTAGGTGGCAATGCAAGCTTGTAGTCCACATCACCAATCCTCTCAAGGATCTCAAAAGGTTTGATATACCTAGGGCTCAACTTGCCCTTCTTTCTGAACCTCATCACACCCTTCATGGGTGAAACCCAAAGCAAGACTCGCTCTCTAACCATGAATGCAACATCATGAACCTTTCGATCCACATAACTTTTCTGTCTAGATTGGCTTGTATGAAGCTGATCCTGGATCAACTTGACCTTCTCCAAGGCATCTCGAACAAAATATGTGCCCAATAACTTAGCCTCTCCTAGCTCAAACCAACCAACTGGAGAACAACAATGTATCCCATATAGGGCCTCATAAGGAGCCATTTGAATACTTGATTGGTAGCTATTGTTGTAAACTCTGCAAGTGCCAAGAAATGATCCCAAGAACCCCTGAAATCCATAACACAGGCACGAAGCATATCCTCTAATATCTTAATGGTGCACTTGGACTGTCCGTCCATCTGGGGGTGATATGTTGTACTCAACTCAACCTGTGTGCCTAGCTCACATTACAAAGCTCTCCAAAAATGTGATGTGAACTGTGTACCCCGGTTAGATATAATGGATACAAGCACGCAATGAAGTCGAACAATTTCACGGATATAAATCTGAGCTAGCGGCTCTGAAGAATATGTAGTAACTACCGAAATGTAATGAGCCGACTTGATCAACCTGTCCACAATCACCCATACCGCGTCAAATTTCTTCTGAGTCTGTGGGAGCCCAACAACGAAATCCATGGTGACACGCTTCCATTTCCACTCGGGAATCTCAAGTCTCTGAAGCAAACTGCCCAGCCTATGATGCTCATACTTCATATGCTGACAAATTAGGCAGCGATATACATACTCCACAATGTCTTTCTTCATTCTCCTCCACCAATAGTGCTGCCTCAAATCCTTATACGCTTAGCGGCACCCGAATAAATGGATTACCGCGAACTGTGAGCCTCCTCAAGAATCAACTTACGCAAACTATCCACACTAGGGACACATAATCAGCCCTCCATCTGCAACACCCTGTCATCACCAATAGAAACCTTCTTGGCATCACTGTGTTGTACCGTGTCCTCAAGGACAAGCAAATGGGGGTCGTCATACTGACGCTCTCTAATGCGCTCATATAAAGAAGACCGAGAAACCACGCAAGCAAGAACTCCACTAGGCTCCAAAACATCCAATCTAACAAACTGGTTGGACAAGGCCTGAACATTCAATGCTAATGGCATTTTCGGTACCGGTAGATATGCTAAACAACCCAAACTCTCCGCCTTTTGACTCAAGGCATCGGCCACCACATTGGCCTTTCCAGAATGATATAGAATGGTGATATCATAGTCTTTAAGCAACTCTAACTATCTCTGCTGCTGCAAGTTATAATCTTTCTATTTAAACTGATGATGTAGACTCTGGTAGTCGGTAAAGACCTCACAAGGAACACCGCACAAATAGTGCCACCAAATCTTCAAGGCATGAACAATAGCTGCCAATTCTAAGTCATGGACTGGATAATTCTTCTCATGGGTCTTCAACTGCCGAGACGCGTAGGCATTCACCCTACCGTCTTGTATCAACATCGTGCAAAGGCCAACACGTGACGCGTCACAATACACAGTGTAATACCTCGAACCCTTAGACAATACCAACACTGGGGTTGTATTCAAAGCACTCTTAAGCTTCAAAAAGCTCGCCTTACACTCCTCGGACCATCTGAAAGGAGCACCCTTCTGGGTCAATCTGCTCATGGGTGCAGCAATAGATGAGAAACCCTCTATGAAACGGCGATAATACCTGCCAAACCAAGGAAACTCCGAATCTCAGTAGCTAAAGATGGTCTAGGCCAACTCTGCACTGCTTCAATCTTTTTCGGATCTACCTTGATCCCCTCACTCGCATGACCCAAAAACACCATCGAATCAAGCCAAAATTCACACTTTGAGAATTTTCCATACAATTTCTTCTCCCTCAAGGTCTGGAGCACGATCCTCAGATGTTGCTCATGAGCTTCCCGACTGTAGGAGTATACCAAGATGTCGTCAATAAACAAAATTATGAATGAATCAAGATATGGCTAGAATACAATGTACAGCAGGTGCATAAATGTTATTGGGGCATTGGTCATCCAAAATGACATCATAAGGAACTCGTAGTGACCATACCGAATCCTAAAGGCAGTCTTCAGAATATCTGGATCAGGAATCTTTAGCTGATAGTAACATGATCGCAAACCAATCTTTGAGAACACTCTAGCACCCTGTAGCTGATCAAATAAGTTATCTATGCACGATAATGGATACCTATTCTTCAGTGTAACCTTGTTCAACTACCGATAATCAATACACATGCGCATAGAACCATCCTTCTTCTTCACAAACAAGACCGAAGCACCTCACGGTGACACTCTAGGCCGAATGAAACCTTTATCAAGCAACTCTTGCAACTGCTCCTTTAACTCCTTCAACTCCGTTGGGACCATACGATATGGTGGAATAGAAATAGGCTGAGTGCCTGGAAATAAGTCAATACTAAAATCGATATCCCTATCGGGTAGCATGCCCGGACAATCTGCTAGAAATACATCTAGGAAGTCTCTTACTACCAGAACTGACTCAACGGTAGGAGCATCATCACTGACATCTCTCATAAAGGGTAGATAAGCATTGCACCTCATCTCAACCATCCGCGGAGCCTTTAGAAATGACACAACCCTGTTAGGAACATAATCCAATGCACCCCTCCACTCTAACTATGGAAACCCTGGCATGGCCAATGTCACAGTCTTAGCGTGACAATCCAGAATAGCATGATAGGGCGACAACCAGTCCATTCCCAAGATAACATCAAAGTCTATCATACTATGTAACAACAGATCAACTCTAGTCTCAAAACCACCAATAACAATTAAACACGATCGATACACACGGTCCACAAAAATGGAATCTCCCATAGGCGTGGACACATAAACAAGAGAACTCAAAGAATAACGAGATATACCCAAATACGGAGCAAAGTAAGAGAACACATATGAATAAGTGGATCCCATATCAAATAAGACTGATGCATCTCTATGGAAAACCAGAACCATACCTGTAATAAATGCGTCTGAAGCAATTGCCTCTGTCCTACCCAAAAAAACATAGAATCTTGCCTGCCCCCCTCTAGGGTGACCTCTACCCGCCCGTATCCCACCCCTAGTTGGTTGTGCGGGTGGAGAGGCAACTAGGGCAGCAACCATGGCCTGGGAAGTCAGTGGACCTGACTGAATCCGTGGAGCCTGAGTAGTCAGTGGAAATGTCACCCTCCTGAGTCTGCAGAAATCTCTAACCATATTACGGGTATCACCACACTCAAAGAATCTCTCGGTGGGCATGGCTGCTGGGACTGGCTCGGGCCAAGTCGGCTGGATTGATCGCTGAAGGCACCCCACGCAGGAGGTGCACTAGAAAGTGGTTGAGCAAAGTGTGCAACCTGAGATCTCGGAATTAGCAGAGCACCACTAGAAGCTGGAAGTGTTGAGTGAACTGGACGGCTCACATAGCCTCTACCATGACATGTTGTAGCTGCAGTATCGCCACGATTAAATCCTCTCGTACCTCGAGGCCTTTTGGCCTCCCTGCCCTCTATCTCACAGCCCTACATACCCTCCAACCTCCATGCAATCTCTAACACCTACTAATATGGGGTATCTATCTCCAATTCTCGAGCCATGATGAATCTAATACCATAGTTGATACCATCGATAAATCAACGGACTCGCTCTCTGACTGTAGAAACCATGGCAGTTGCATGTCTAAAAAAATCACTGAATTAAATAGCATGCTCTAACACTGTCATAGTACCCTGGAGTAGCTGCTCAAACTCTGAGCGTCATGCATCCCAAAGTGTCTGAGGAACAAACTCTCTCAAGAATAGCTCTGAAAATTGAGTTCGTGTAAGTGAAGATGCATCGGTTGGGCTACCCTCCTCGTAAACCCGCCACCTCTGATACACTGCTCTTAATAGCTAGAATGTAGTGAAAGAAAACCCGCTCATCTCCACAATACCCATGGTGTAGAAAATATGGTGGAACTCCTCTAGAAAACCATGTGCATCCTCATAAGCTAACCCCCCTGAAAGTAGGAGGGTGATACTTCTTGAATCTCTCAAGTCTAAGTTTCTCTTCCTCAGATGCTGCTGCTCTGGAGTACGGGCTGTGGGAGTTTGATCTCTTCCCCCGGCCTGAGATGTGGCCGGTGCAAGTGGAATCAACCCTGCCAAAGCTAGAGTACCAAACATGCTCAAGAACTGTGCGAGGGTCTCCTGAAGTGCAGGGGTGGCAAGAGGCACCTAAGGTGACTGACCCCCAACTAGAGCAATGGGTGGCTCCTCTATCGCAGCTCGGACAGGTGCTCTAGATGCACCATGTGCCCCTCCTCAGCCTCTACCCAGGCCCCGGCCTCTCGCAGCTCTAGCAGGGGCATGGGTGTCTGATCGTCATATCCAACAGTCCGTATCCTCACCATCTGTGAGAGAATAGAAAGTCAAATATTTAGTTTTCGAAGTCAACCAATTCGCACGATAAGGAATCAAGGAAGTGATGTTTTCCTAACAGTTATGTAGCCTCTCGAAGATAAGTACATATGTATCTGTACTGATCCGCAAAATTCTACTAAACCTGCTTATGACTCATAAAACCTATGAACCTAGAGCTCTAATACCAACTTATCACAACCCCAATTTCCCTTCTTAGGATGTCGTGATCGCACCTAGTCTCTAAGACTAGGTAAGCCTAACATCTAATAATAAATTGACAGAAATAAGTAATAAAAATACTAAAGCAAGACTAATAAACTCATATAATCTTCCAAAATAGAATCTCAACAACACACTTCCCAAAACCGGTGAAACTGAGTCATAAGATCTACAGAGTAAACTTGAATGACTACTACATCATTGTCAAAATGAAAATACAACAGGAAGTAAAGATAAAGGAAGGTGACTCCGAGTCCTGCGGACACCGTGTCGATATACATTGAAGTCTCCGAAAGAAGCTAACAGTCGATCACTAATGTCCGGCATGACCAGACGTACCTGGATCTGTACAAAAGGATGTGCAAAAGCGTAGTACGAGTACACCACAATGGTACCCAGTAAGTATCAAGTCTAACCTCGGTAGAGTAGTTACGAGGCAAGGTCAAGAAATCTACTAGGATATAATACACATAATGTAACGTAATAACAAGAAGTAATGGAAAGCGGAGAAATAAGCAATATGAAGCAAGTTAATAACATAGATTAATGAAAGGATTGTAAGCATAGAGATAACATAAGGGAAGCAATTGAAAAGAACCACAATGTTCACATACGGACAATAACTAATGGAACAAGAAAGAACAAAAAACAAGAGGTTCTCCTACCAATAACCCTTTGCAACATGAGATAAACAACAAGAATCACAATGAGGTACCGTCTTGTGTACAATAAGAATCACAACCGATGTACAACCTCGTATATAACAAGAATCACAACTGAGGTACTGCCTCGTATTCACATTTCTCAATTTCAATCACAATTCTTCCTTATACCGCCGTGAGAGCCTTACATTTAAATAGCTACACGCATTTTAGCACACCTTATGACGCCGCAGGCTTCACGTAATTCCCTTATAAGCAACACACACATAAGTCCCACCTTATGTTGCTACATGCACACTAACCCCTATCCTTATACCGTCGCATTCACATCAATATCACATCAAAATAACAACTCGCACCATAAGTGACCATATGTCACAACTTGCCAATAATCAACAATATCAATGTTTCCACAACAATAGCCCATGGCATAACCACAATGTGTACAAAAATATCAACAATAACAATGAATGTAAATTTCTCAACAAGAAGGATATCTCAACATATAACAACTTCGACTTAACATAATAATGGCTTTCACAACTTCAACACCAATAGCCCAACAATGAGAAAGATAATGTGTAACCACGATATTAAACAAGAATAACTCATAGGGGAAGAGATAACGTGTAACAATGACTTCAAATAATGATAATAAACAATGAAAGAGATAACATGTAACAATAATATCAAATAGTGGTAAATCAATAATCGAAGAGATAACATGCAACAACGAAAGAGGCAAGAAGTTTAACTAAACCATATGAGTAAAATATCAAGTAGGATGTAGAATAAGTGTTAACAAAGTCATTTAAGGCATGTAAGGATAGACTAACACAAGTAAGAGTAAATTTTACTATGAGAATTTAGATCATGACATGACAATTCAATTAGAGCATGGAAAGAGTCTGAATAGACTTAACCGGTCAAATTCCACATGCAACCTGTCTACCCACTCGTCACCTTGCGTACATGGATTTCACATAGCACAATGACACAATCAATCCCAAATCCTAAGGGGTACTTCCCCCGCACAAAGATAGGCAAGATACTTACCTCAACTAGGCCAATTCATCCCACAGATATAGATTTCCCCCTAAAATTCGCCTCCACACGGGGTCAAATCTAACAAAACTCAACTTACTAACATAAAAAAATACAAGGGAAATCAATTACAATAGATTAAGCTATGATCTTTACACTTTTTCCAAAAGTCGGCAAAAGTCAACTCAGGGCATGCCCGGTCAAAATCCGGGTCCAATGGTAGATTTTGACTACCCATAACCCCACGAGTTCATGTATGTGATTAGTTTCAAAATTCGAGTCCAAATCGACTCTCAAAACTAAATTCTTATTTTTCAAAAACTTGACAAAGTTTCACAAATTTTCACTTTGATTCACATAATTTTGATGTTAAAATCTAAGATATATTGATGGAATATAGTTGGAAATAGATAAGAATCACAAACCCAAAGTTTGTAGATGAAAATCCTCTCTCCAAATCGCCTCCTACCGACTCTAGGGTTCTAAAATGAGAGAATATGAGATGAAATCCCGATTTCCTACCCTTTTGATCAGCTGCAGATGTCGAAATTGCGAAGTATTCCTCGCGACCACTGTTAGTCCTATAAGGAGGTCGCAATTGTGACTCTGGCTTCGCATTTGTGAAGCCTATCTCCATCGCAAATGCGACTGTTTTGTCGCACATGCGAACTACCTCTCTACCTGAGCTTCTTCACAATAGCGAGCTAGGTATCGCAATTGCGATACATTGCGATACCTGAGGACCCCTAGTAGGCTCGCACTTGCGACACCTGAGGCACCAGACACCAGAGTTTTCATTTTCAGTCCAAAACCTATCGAAACATGTTTGAAACTCATCCGAGCTCTTGAGACTCCAAACCAAATATCCACACAAGTCTATAAATATCATATTAACTCACTCGCGTGATAATAACACAAAAATAACATCTAAAACTACGAATCAAACACTAATACGCATGAATATTAAAGTAAATTTTAAAAACTACTAGAATTGCATCTAAGCGTCTGAACCCTATGAATTCAACTCCAAATTATGTCAAATTTTGCAGAAAAGTTTTAAATAGCATAAGGGACCTATTACAAGTCCCAAATCATATTTGGGTCACGATAGCTAAAAGTCAGCCTACGGTCAAACTTTTCAACTTGAAATTGCCAAATTAGGGTAAAATAACACAAATCACTCTATGGGCTTCCGAATTCAATTCCGGGCATACGCCCAAGTTCGAAATCACAATATGAAGCTATTGGAGTCAACAAAATACCATTCTGGGGTCGTTTTCATAAAAGTCAAAGTTTGGTCAATATTTCTAACTTAAGCTTCTAAGTCAAGAACCAAAGGGTCCAAAACAACCCGAAATCTTCCTGGAACAAAACTAACCAACCCCGTAAGTCATAAAACCATAAATACACATGTGTGAAGCATAAAAAGGGGTAACGGGGAATAATTGCATAAAATGACCGGTCGGGTGTTTACAACCAGCTCTCCTTCAGTTGACTAAATCATCTTAAACATATCCAAAACCCACCCAAGTCCCTCGGGCTCCAATCCGCACAAGTGAAATAACATTATACAAACTTGATCGTGCACTCAAATCATCAAAATAACATCAAAAAATAAGAATTGATCATAAAACTCAAGATTTTTTATTGGCTAAAAACCCATATTTTTGCATGTAATTTGCCTTGAATTATACCTCGATCTTGTTAACTTTAGTGTGAATATTTGTGACTCGAGCTTAATAATGATATTTATATGTGTAAGAGTCAATTGGAAGTAATTTGGAAAGTTTGCATGCAAAGTGAAGTAAAAATGGAAGAATTTGGAGGAAGTAAAAGTTTAGTGCCCAGGTTCGCACCAAGCACCAACCAAAACGCCAATGGCAGTAGAGCACAAAAGTGTAAAATGTTTGGTGCCCAAGTTCACGCTAGGCGCCAACCAAAACACTGTTGACAGCGGGATAAAGTATTCTTTGTTCAACTTCGCGCCAGGCGCAAAGTGTGACGCTCAAGGGTGGATTTCGTCCTAATTCGGCTGGGACTTGGTGATTTCAACCCTACATGCTCCCAAGATGTATTAAAGGAGTTCTAAACCTACTTTTAAGGGGTTGGACATTATTTGGAGGCGAGAACATCACGTGGAATAACTTTTGGGGGGAAATCATCTAGCTATTCATTCCTTCATATTTTCTTTATAATTTGTTTATGCGAAATACTTGGAAAATTGTCACTACGAACATGAGTGGCTAAGCACTCTAGTTTTTGGGGTTGTAGTTGAAATAATTATTAACGCTTATTTATTACATTTTTGTTAATTTGAACTATCATCTTGTGGTTGTTTCTTTAATTTTAGTTTTAACTCGTGAAAATAATTCACCCTACTATCTATGTTGTGCTTGGGAAAGCCGTGTTTAGATTAGAGTAAAATTAAAGAGAGCTTGTTTCTGAACCCGTGGTTCGGGAACGATTTAGTGGTTAGGATAGGAATATACCTAACAGTCTTTCTTAGTTGAATGTCGTATTATATTCGTTCATGATAGACTCAATACCATAGGAATGTAGGATTGATAAATTGTGGATGGGCGAGTAGTATTGTGGGAACATGCTATTCATATAAATGATCCACTCAATTAGAAACCATGGATAATTTGAATTAACAAGTTTGATTATTAAATTTAATAGGATTAATAAACCGACCACAACCCTGGAATCTTCATCTCCTCTGAGTAAAATCCCACAACAAACTTCTGAGTTCTTTTTAATTTAGTCGATTGCTTATTTAATTTGCACAATAGTAGATTAATTTAAAAATATTTTTTATTATCTTGGACAGTAAATTAATCTTAGTTTGCTCAGTTAATAGTTACTCTAAGTCTCTGTGGGTTCGACATCCGACTTTCGAGTCACTTTATTACTTGACGGCCACGTATACTTGTGTGTACTTGGGGAACAAAAAAATTTTTGCACCGTTGTTGGGGACTTAGAAATTAGCTGCTTGTCTGGGTTAAGATTTTATTTGTTATTTGTTCAAGTTTTAATTTTTAGTTTGCTTTATTTGTGTTAATGCAGGCTCTTCTCTTGAATACGAAGGAGTAGAAGCGTGATCAACGTCCTTCCTCTTGATCCTAAAATAGAACAAACACCTCGCAGGTTAAGGAGGGAAGCCGAAGCTAGAACTAGAATAGCAGGAGAGTTGGACATCGTAGTTCAACCACAACCACTAGAGATGGCAAGTAATACAGAGCGACCAGTGATAGAGGCCGCAAGGTCTAATCTTACTAATATGACTCAGGATATTGTAAAGCCTGATATCATGGGTCACTTTGAGCTCAAAGAGTACATGGTACAGCTCATTCAGTCCATAGGGTAATATGTGGGTCTATCTTATGAAGATCTGCAATAACAAATTCAGAACTTTCTGGAAATTATGAATACTTATAATTATCCGAACGTTTTCAAGGACTACATCAGACTAATATTGTTTCCATTTTCACAGCTGGGGGAAGCCAAAGAATGGTTACAGAAGAAGCACGCACACTCGATCCACACTTGGGTGATATGGCACAAAAGTTCTTAATCAAGTTTTTTTCCCACTAAGAAGACAAAGTCGCTAAGGAGGCAGATTTTTGGGTTCCAACAATGAGATGGCGAGACTATTCGTCAAGCTTGGGTAAGATACAAGAAGCTACTCAGAGACTGCCCACATCATTTTCAGATTGATGAGGTGTTGGGTCACACTTTCGTTGATGGGTTGGATGAGACATCAAAGATCTTGACTTAGCTTGTGGGGGAAGTTATGGCAAGGCTGTATAGTGAAATACAGATCCTACTAACCAATTTCCCTACTAATTATAATAATTGGAAAGGAGATGGGAAACCACAAAGAGCACTTAAATAGAAGGCAGCAAGTGTAATTGTCTCGATGATTTCTCAGCCATGAGGGCAGACATAGAAACATTAGCAAATCGGATGAATAAAATGGCAATGCACCACGTACAACAGAGGCAAGATGTACATCAGATTCCTACGTGTTGCGAGTTATGTGGTGAAGGTCACACGAGGGACATATGTCCCACGAATCCTGAATCTATCTATTATGTGGGGCAACAAAGTAGAGGTTCGATAAATCAGCATGCATAATATAGGAACACATATAACCCAAATTGGAAGAATCACCCTAACTTCTCCTGGGGTGGGAATCAGACGGCTCAGAATTGTTATAAATCCCAAGGAAATTACGGTCAACCTCAATATTCACCTCAACAAGTAGAGGAGAATACGAATGACCTGTTGAAGAAGTTACAGCTTGACAATCAGCAATTCAGGACCGATTTTAGAAATCTTGAGAGACAAGTTGTGCAATTAGTGGCAAATCAAAATACTTAACAGTGATATAGAGAAGAATCCTCAAGTTAATACAGACACACTCAGAAATAGAAGGGAATTATAAGTGCCAAAGAAGAGAAAAGATAAGCTTGAACCTGAAGGGGAGTTGATTCCTAAAGCAACACATGAGTCAAAGAAAGATGATGCAATTTCAGAGCCAGTGGGTGCTGCAAGGCCACCACCGCCTTTTCCCCAAAGGTTGCAGAAGAAGAATGATGATCACATGTTTAACAAATTTCTCTCTATGTTGATCCAGGTTCAATTAAATATTTCATTAGTTGATGTATTTCGTGAAATTCCAAAATATGCTAAGTACATCAAAGATATAGTGGCTCACAAGAGGAGATTGACTGAATTTGATACAATCGCACTTACTGAAGAGTGCACTTCGAGGGTCCAAAATAAGCTTCCTCAAAAGCTTAAGGATCCTGGAAGCTTCACCATCTATGTACGGATTGGTAATGTTGATGTAGGTCGTGCTCTTTGTGATTTAGGGGCGAGCATAAAATCTGATGCCCTTGTCCTTGTTTAAGTAGTTAGGTCTGGGAGCTCCAAGACCAACTACTATAATGTTGCAATTAGCTGATAGATCCATTGCCTACCCTGAATGAGTGATTGAATATGTGTTGTTGCAAATTGGGAAATTCATCCTCCTAGAGGACTTTATTATCCTAGATTATGAGGCTAATGAACAAGTTCCAATCATATTAAAGTGACGACCTCTCTTGGCTACAGGTGATGCAATTATTAAAGTGAGAGAGGGAAAAATGATTATGAGAGAGGATAATGAGGAAGCAGTTTTCAATGTCTACAAGGCGATTCAACTCCCATGCCATTATGAGGAGCTCTCTATGATATCTGTTATAAAGGTGGATGAGTATCTTATAGATTTGAGTGTGTATCTAGACGTTTCTCTAGAGAAAGCACCCATGTTGTTCGATAGTTTAGAGATTGATAACGAGGTTGAGGAGATGATGCATATACTAGATACATCATGTCTATACATGCAGGGATTAACCCCCTTTGAGCCCCTAAATAGGCCAAGTGGGCCTCCACAAAAGCCATCGATTGAAGAGGCTCTACATTTGGAACGTAAACCCTTGTCCCCTCACCTTCATTATGCTTATTTGGGTGGTTTTGACACTTTTCCTGTTATTGTTTGCTCTGACTTGTCTAAATTGCAGGAAGAAAAGCTATTAATAGTGTTGCGTGAGCAGAAGCGAGCAATTAGGTGGACGATGTTTGACATTAGAGGCATTTTTCCGGCCTTCTGCATACATAAAATTCTCATGAAAGAAGTACACAAGCCAAGTGTATAGCACCAATGCCTCCTAAATCCAATCATAAAAGAGATGGTAAGAAAAGAAGTGATTAAATGGCTTGATGCAGGTATTGTATTCCCAATCTCTTATAGCATATGTGTAAGCTCGGTCCAGTGTGTACCTAAGAAGGTAGGGATGACTGGAGTGGTTAATGAACATAATGATTTGATTCCCACAAGAACTGTTATTGGGTGGAGAATTTTCATAGATTATAGAAAATTAAATAATGTCACCCGCAAGGACCATTTTCCCCTAACCTTTATTGACCAAACACTTGATAGACCAGCTGAACAGGAATACTATTGTTTCCTAGATAGATATTCAGGGTATAATCATATTGCCATTGCCCTAGAGGACCAAGAGAAAACCATATTTACGTGCCCCTATGGCACATATGCGTTCAAGAGAATGCCCTTTGGTCTCTGTAATGCACCTATGACTTTTCAAAGGTGTATGATGGCTATTTTTACTAACATGGGTGAAAGATTTGTAGAGGTATTCATGGATAATTTTTCTGTGTTTGGATATTCTTTTGATAACTGTTTAATGAACCTTGATAAAGTGCTTGCTAGGTGTGAAAAGACAAACTTGGTGCTAAACTAGGAGAAATGTCATTTCATGATACGAGAAGGTATAGTCTTAGGGCACAAGGTGTCCAAAAATGGTCTGCATGTGGACAAGGCAAAGGTGGAAGCGATTGAAAAACTGCCCCCACCAACACTCGTTAAGGGCATTCGCAGTTTCTTGGGCCATGCAGGTATTTATTGTCGTTTCATTTTCAAAATTTTCCTCTCCTTTGTGTAGGCTTCTTGAGAAAGATACACCCTTCAAATTTAATGATACTTGTCTGAAAGTATTTGAGGAGATGAAGAAAAGGTTGATGACTGCACCAATTATCCCGAACTGGACTGAACCTTTTGAATTGATGTGTGATGTGAGCGACATCACAATAGGTGTTGTTTTGGGGAAAAGGAAGGATAAAACTCTTCACTCCATTTATTACGCTAGCAAAACTCTTAACCCAACCCAAATGAACTACATTATTACTAAAAAGAGTTGCTTGCAGTAGTGTGGGTGTTTGACAAGTTCGGGTCCTATCTAGTGGGAACTAAAGTCATCATCTACACAGATCACTCAGCTATCAGGTATTTGTTTGAAAGGGAGACATCAAGCCGAGGCTGATTCGTTGGGTTCTTCTCTTGCAAGAATTTGACTTGGAGATTCGAGACCGTAAAGGAATAGAGAATCAAGTGGTCGATTACTTGTCCAGGTTAGAAACTCGAAATCATGTAGCTGAGGGAGATTTCATCAAGGAAACCTTCACGGATGAGCAATTGTTGTTTGTTACTATTAGGGAGGTGCCATGGCATGCTGAACTATCTAGCTAGTGGAGAAATGCCACCTGACCTTGAACCTCATGCTAAAAAGAAGTTCTTGCGGGGTGTGAGATCATATGTGTGGGATGAGACATTTCTATTCAAATTGTGTGCCGATTAGTTGATGAGAAGATATGTGCCCGAGTCTAGATAAATGACATTTTACATGATTGTCATGCGTCTCCCTATGGTGGTCACCATGCGGGTGACAAAACGGCAGCCAAGGTGTGTTTCAATCGGGTTTTTATTGGCCTAGGTTGTTTAAAGATGCACATAAGTTCGTGAGGAATGTGATAGATGCCAGAGAATGGGAAAGATTATGTAAAGGCATGAGATGCCATTGCATAGTAGTATGGAGGTTGAAATTTTTTATGTGTGGGGAGTTGATTTCACGGGTCTGTTTCCCTAGTCCAATGGGTGCAAGTACATTTTGGTGGCCGTTGACTATGTGTCGAAGTGGGTGGAGGCCATTGTTCTTCCTACCAATGATGCCAAGGTTGTGGTCACCTTTGTGAAAAAAACATATCTTTACAAGGTTTGACACTCCGAGAGTGATGATAAGTCATGCGGGCACCCATTTCTATAACAAGTTGTTGGATAATCTCTTAGCGAAATACGGAGTCAAGCACAAGGTTGCAATCGCCTACCATCCTCAGACTAGTGGACAATTTGAGGTGTCATGGGACTCCAACTGACGAGAAGCATAAGCAATCACTCTACTCTCTTGAATCAATACACATCTAATTCCAATCCGCAAAGTATTACAATAAATTGTATATGAACCCGATACTAAAAGCAAAACTAGAACTGGAGTTGTGTTCAAGGCAGTCTTGAGCTTCTAAAAGCTCTCCTCACACTCGTCAGACCACCTGAATAGAGCACCCTTCTGAGTCAATCTGATCAAAGGAGTTGTGATGGATGAAAAACCCTCCACAAAACGGCGATAAAAACCAGCTAAGCCTAGAAAACTCTGGATCTCATTAGCAGAAAACGGTCTGGGACAATTCTGAACTGCTTTCACCTTCTTCGGATCCACCTTAATCCCCTCACTCGACACTACATGACCTAAAACAGCCACCGAAACAAGCCAAAACTCACACTTGGAGAATTTTGCATATAACTTTTTATCCCTCAAGGTCTGGAGCATGATCCTCAAGTACTTCTCATGATTCTCCCAGCAACGAGAATACACCAATATGTCATTAATGAACACGATGATGAAAGAATCAAGATATGGCTGGAACACATTGTTCATCAAGTCCATAAATGTTGTTGGGGAGTTGGTCAGTCCAAATGACATCACCATAAACACATAATGACCATAGAGAGACCTGAAAGCAGTCTTCGGAATATCTGAATCCTGAATCTTCAACTGATGGTACCCCAATCTCAAATCAATCTTCAAGAATACTCGAGCACCCTGAAGTTGGTTGAACAGATCATCAATACATGGTACTGGGTACTTGTTCTTGACTGTAACCTTGTTCATCTGCCTATAATTAATACACATCCTCATTGAGTTGTCTTTCTTCTTCACAAATAGAAATGGATCACCTCAAGGCGAGACAGTCGGCCGGATAAAACCCTTATCAAGCAATTCCTGAAGTTGTTCCATTAATTCCTTCAGCTCCACTGGTGCCATACTATATGGTGGAATAGAAATAGGCTGAGTGCCCGGCACCAGGTCAATACCAAAATCGATATCCCTATCAGGAAGCATGCCCGATACGTCCGCTGGAAACATATCTGGGAAATTTCTCACTACCAGAACTGACTCAACGGTGGAAGTATCAGAACTAACATGCTCACAAAGGCTAGATATGTTTCACACCCCTTATCAACCATTCGATATGCCTTTATAAATGACACTACCCTGCTAGGAATATAATCCAATGTACCTCTCCACTCCAATCGCGGTAACCCTGGCAGAGCCAATGTCATGGTCTTGGCGTGACAATCCAGAATAGCATGATAGGGCGACAACCAATCCATGCCCAAGATCACATCAAAATCTACCATATTGAGTAGCAGAAGATCAACTCTAGTCACATAACCGCTGAATGACCAAACACGAACGATAAACACGGTCTAATATAATAGAATCTCCCACAGTCGTAGACACATATACAGGATCACTCAAAGAATCACGAGATATATCCAAATATGGAGCAAAGAAAGATGACACATACAAATAAGTGGAGCTCGAATCAAATAAAACTAATGCATCCCTATGACAGACCAGAACAACACTTGTGATGACAGCTTATGATGCGATCGCCTCCGTCTTACTAGGAAAAGCATAGAAACGAGACTGGCCTCCCCCTCTAGGCAATCTTTACCCGCCTGACCTCCACCCCTAGCTGGTAGTGTAGGTATAGCGGCAACTGTAGCAGCAATCATAGCATGTGGACTCTACGGCATTCGTGGAGCCTGTATAGTTTGTGGAGGCGCACCCCTACTAAGTCTGGGACAGTCCCTCACTATATGCCTGGTATCACCATACTCGAAACAAGCTCTCTATGGGTGTGGCTGGTAAAACTGACTCTGGCATGGTCGACTAGACTAACTGCTGAAGGCACCCCGTGCAGGAGGTGCGCTTGAAAGTGGTTGTGCATAATGGGCAATCAGAGACCTTGGAATAGTTGGAGCACTGCGAGTAGCTGGAAGCGCTAAATAAACTGGCCGACTCACATAACCTCTGCCATGACGAGCTGAAACTGGAGCGCGGGAACCACTAAATCCTCCAGAATCTTGAGGCCTCTTGGCCTCCCTATCCTCCCTCTCATGGCCCCACATACGCTCCATCCTTCGAGCAATCTCTATAACTTGCTGAAACGGAGTATCCGTCCTCAACTCTCGAGCCATGTTGAATTTAAGACCATAACTGAGCCCCTCGATAAATCTGCAGACTCGCTCTCTGGCTGTAGAAACCAGGGCAAGTGCATGTCAGGACAACTCATTGAACCTGATGGAATAATCCGACACTGTCATAGTCCCCAAACACAGCTGCTCAAACTCTGTGCACCATGCATCCCAAAGGTTCTAGGGAACAAACTCTCTCAAAAACATATTCAAAAATTGAGCCCAAGTGAGTGGGGTTGCATCAATTGGCCTACCTCCTCGTAAGCCTGCCACCACCAATACGCTGCTCCTGACAGCTGAAATGTAGTAAAGGCAACTCTGCTCACCTCCATAATGCCCATGGTGCGAAGAATACGGTGGCATATATCCAAAACACCTTGTGCATCCTCGGTAATTGTGCCACTGAAAGTGGGAGGGTCATACTTCTTGAACCGCTCAAGTCACCTCTACTCCTCATCAGATGCCTCTGGCCTGACCTCAGGCTGAATTGGAATAATGTGATATGCTAGCATAACTCTCGGAACCTGATCAACATGGACCCGTTTCTCTAGAGTACGGGCCACGAGAAAGCTCCTCCCCTGGCCTGAGATGTAGCTGGTGCAACAGGGATCAATCCCACCCGAGCTAAAGTACTGAATATGCTCAAGAATTGTGCTAGGGTCTCCTGCAGTCCAGGGGTAACAACAGGTGCCTCATGTGCATGTCCCTCAACCGGAGCTACTCGGACAAGTGCTCTGGCTAAAGCACGTGCCATTTCTCGGCCTCTACCTCGGCCCCGGCCTCTCGTGGCTCTAGCAGGGGGCACGGGTGTCTAGTCATATGATCTTACAGTGTGTGTCCTCACCATCTGTGATAGAATAGAAAGACAAAGGCTCAGATTTTGAAATCAACAAATTCGCACGATAAGGAATCAAAGAAGTGGAATTTTTCCTAATAGTTCTGTAGCCTCTCGGAGATAAGTACAGACGTCTCTGTACTGATCTGCAAGACTTTACTAAACTTGCTTATGACTCGTAGCACCTATGAACCTAGAGCTCTGATCCCAGCTTGTCACGTCCCCAAATTCCCACCTCGGGGTGTCGTGATGGCACCTAGTCTCTAAGACTAGGTAAGCCTAATACATTGAGAATTTATCATAAATAACAACTAAGATATAAATTAAACTGATAAAATATCACAATGAACCCAAAATGGAACAACAGTCAAATAAAAATCCCCAATATCGGTGAAATTCAGTCATAAGCTCTAAAGTTTATACACTAGTAATCTCAAAATACAACATTGTTTGATATGGAGATAAAAAGTAGAAAAAGGCAATAATAGAAGGTGATTCTGAGACCTGCGAGCGTCAAGCAGGTATACCTTGAAATCTCCGGAATATCTAAGTCAAATCACTGTTGTTCGGCACGATCAGAATTACCTAGATCTACACAAAAGTATGCAGAAGCGTAGCATGAGTACACACAATGGTACCCAGTAAATAACAAGCCTAACCTCGGTAGAATAGTGACGAGGCCAGGTCGAGATACCTACTAGACATAGAAACCTGAACATGATATTAATATAATCTAATAACGGAAAGCAAGGAAATAAATGACAACAAAACAGTACGATGATTTAAGGCTAACAATGGAAATTAAGGCAATAAAGGACAACAAAGAATGAACATATAATAAGAACAACGAGTGATCAAATACAGTCAAAATACAAGTAAAACGAATGAAAGAAAGACAATACGTATTCAAATCAACAAGCCTTTTAAACATAGAATGTACAACAAGAATCACAACCGAGGTACTACACCTCATATTCACATTTCACAAGTCACAATCACAATCTTCCTTATGTCTTCGCGTGAGCCTTGCATTTATTTTAAAAATATTTTTTCCGAAATAGCTACACGCGCTTTAGCCCCTTTATCTCACCGTGTGGCTTCAAGTAATTTCATTACTAGCAACATGCATATAAATCCCATCTTATCTCACCGCATGCGCATCAACCCCTACCCTTATACCATTGCATGCGCATCAATATCACAACAGAATAATCAACTCGCACCACACGTGCCCATATGCCACAACATTGCCAAAATAAACAATACCAATGTTATCACAACACATAGCCCACGGATCAACCACAAAGTGTATAAAAATCTCAATAACAACAAATTGAACAAAAAATAACCCAACAAGGAAAGGTATCCCAATAACCAACAATTTCAATCACAGCCGTGTTAATAGCTTTCAACAACTACAACTTCAATAACTCAACAACGAAAGTATTTCCATGAAATGGCATCTTCCAATTCTAATGCATAACATAAGCTTAACAAATAAATAGAAAGCATGAAATAGCAACTATGACTAAATGCATTAGAATAACTCAACAATGAAAAGAATAGCATGTAACATCAACTACTAACAAATGCATATAAGGAAAATCTTGATAATGGAAACTAGAACATGTAATAACAATTTCAAGTAAAGCATGCAAGAATAAACTTGACAACGAAAGATAGAACAAATAGTAACAAATTCAATTAAATACTTATCAGTAACCTAAGAGTCTAAACGAGTCAATTTTTCACATATAAGCCCATGTACATATTCGTCACCTCATGTACACGTCTCCCATATAACTCAAATAGTACAATCAACCCAATCCAAAGGGTTAGTTCCCCCACACAAAGTTAGGCAAGATACTTACCTTAAATAAGCTAAATCAATCCACTAATAAGCCCTTCTCGCGCAAATCCAACTCCGGACAGCTCGAATCTAGCCAAAATATCTTAATATCATAAATAAAATCCATAGGAAGTAATTTCGGATAATAAAGATTCAATCTTTTATGAAAATTAAAAAGTCAACTCAAAAAGTCAACCCCGGTCTCGCACCTCAAAACCCGACAAACTCATAAATTCCGAACACCCATTTCGATACGAGTCCAACCATACCAAAATCATTCAATTCCGACCTCAAATCGACCTTCAAATCCTCAATTTATTGTTTAAAGAAGTTTTTACAAAAATTCTCAATTTCTCCAATTCAAATCATCAATTAAATGATAAAAATAAAGACGGAATCATGAATAATGGAAAAATTCGAGTTAAAAACACTTACCCCGATCTAAATCGTGAAAATCCCCTTCAATATCGCCCAAACTCGAGTTCTCTAACTCAAAATGTGGTAAAGAAATAAAACCCTCGTCTAAGCTATTTCTGCCCAGAGAATTCTGCATCTGCGGACAAACAGTCGCATCTATGACCCCGCATCTGCGAAAAAAGCATCGCAGATGTGGCCTTCCATTAAGTCCAAAAAGTCCACTTCTGTGGACCCAAAATGCACACTTGTGCTTCCGCTTCTACAGACAAATCACCGCACCTGCGGTCCGTCGCCAACAGCCCAAAATCCTCTTCTACGAAATATTTTCGCTTCTGCAGTTGCGCACCTGCGCATCCTTGTCCGCACCTGTGGACCCAATTCCCTTAGCCAACTACTGCATCTACAGCCAACTAGCCGCTTCTGCGGCACCACGCCTGTGGCCCAAAAATTGCAGGTGCGAAAACACCATACCTCAGCATACTTCAGCCATCCTCTAAGTCTCCAATTGGTCCGAACTCAACCTCAAACACACCCGGGGAACCCAGGAACCCGTCCAAACATACCAAACCATCCCAAAACACAACATGAACCTACTTGAGGCCTTAAATCATACCAAACAACATCAAAACTATGAATCGTACCCCAATTAAAGCCTAATGAACTAATTAACATTTCCAAATTCAAAACTTGCGCCGAATAAGCCTTAACAACTCCGAATGACCTCAAATTTTGCATGCAAGTTCCAAATGATACAACAGACCTATACCAACTCCCGAAATCACAATCTGAGCCAGATATTAATAAAGTCAACCCTCGATCAAACCTATCAACCTTCAACTTTCTAACTTTTGCCGATTCGAGACAAAATAAGCTACGGACCTCCAAATTTACATTCAGACATACGCCTAAGTCCAAAATCATCATACGAAGCTATTTGTCACGACCCCAAAATCTGGCTAATCATGATGGCACCTAACTCAACCCGCTAGGTAAGCCAAATGACAGTCAACACGACTTAAATAAGAAATACAGGCGTCAATGAGTACAATAACTGAACTTCTATGTAAAATCCCAAAGATTGGTAGTACAAATCATGAACTTCTAAGACTTAGAATTTACAACACTGGTACGAAATAAATACATCGTCTGTTCGAAATATACATAAATAGAGTTGCAAATCTAAAGCTACCAAGGACAAGTGGCAGCTATAACTGGAACGTTGGTACATCTTCAATGTCAGCTACCGCCATACATAGCAACATCAGCTCCAAGATTTGCACGCAAGGTGCAGAAGTGTAGCATGAGTACAACCGACCCCATGTACTCTATAAGTATCTTGACTAACCTCGGTGAAGTAGCGGTGAGATTTTAAGTCAAAAGATACTCACTCAATATTTTACCTGTGTAGATTATAAACAAAAAGAGCGATACGAGAAAGAGATACAAATAACCACGTAGTAGATAAAACGAGAGCACAAATAACTGAGGGCCCAAGAATGTCGTCACGTCTCAGTCTCACAACATAATATGATTAAAAAAAATAGACAAGAATAACCATAATTCATCTCCTCCGTCGCATCGTGCAATCCGATCTATATATATATATATATATATATATATATATATAGAAAATGTCTTCTCTGTTGCAACGCGCAACCTGATCCACAACTATATATATAAATTGTCTTCTCCGTTAAGGTGTGCAAGCCAATCCACAATATATAATATAAATACCATTGCGGCATGCAACCTGATCCCATATATCATATCAATATAGTTGTGGCGTGCAACCCGATCCCATATATCATATCAATATTGTTGTGGCATGTAACCCTATCCATAATATATAGTATAAATATTATTGCGGCATGCAACCCGATCCCATATATTATAATATCTTCTCCATTATGACACGCAACCCGATCCACAGATACACATATATATAAATTTATATGTAACTATTCTACAACAACCGAGCACAAGAAATATGCAGCGTAATATAAAGAAAACTAACACTCGGAAGTCAACTAGGAATACAAACTCAACAAGATAAGATGAGCAACACAGCACCACAGATCTAGCCTCCCATATATAAAGACAAGGCTTCCACAAAGCGTAAACACACAATCAATCTAAAAGTCACCGAATCCAATTAGCAAAGGAAAGTAGAATATGAAATGAGTAAAGATGTATTTCAAGTAAGAACAGATATCAAAAGAAGGCTTTCAATATAAATGAAACCATGTAGCATATAGAAACATGTAGTGAAGACATTTAACAAGTAAAAGCATATGGTGAGTAGGGGAATATGATAAGTGGAAGGCATGTAGTAAGTGAAGACATATAGAAGGTTAAGGCATCTAACAAGTAAATCATGTGATAATTAGAGGCATATAACAGGTATGGGCTAATAAAAAGTAAAGGCATGAATTCGAAGAGGACATGTAGCAAAAGTAAATCAAGTGAAAGCGTAGGTGTAATAGTAACAGATAAGGTAAAGATATAGCTATAACTATAACAGGCAAAAGGGAAATCACAGAGGTAACTACGTAAGGAACACGAACAAAAAGTACCATACAAAACAACAAATATTAATAGAAACCAAACTAAAGGACATGTAAGTACTTACGAATGAGTAATCATAACAGAAATCCAACTCCCTTTCCTTTCGGACGGTAATAACCAACAAACTAATTTTATTTCAAATCGCACGGAAATACTCATCGTGCCAAATATTATATCAACCGCACAGAAATAACTCTCGTGTCAAACATAGCCCTAAGGCCTCAATCAATATTACGGATAAAGAAACTCAGGTAGAAAGACAATAACAGGTATAAATGGGTGTTCATGATACTACGGTCAATTAAGTATGTAAACAGTCTGAAAACAACATACTAAATCCTTTTTAATATGTCATATGTTCTAACATGATTTCTAACAAAGTTAATTGAGTTTATTAATCATAGGATTAAATAAATCATAAGTTAAAGAATCACCAGATTCATTAAAGCACAAAGAAAGCTTATAATTTCCCTCTCCCGACCATGGAAAATCATGGCACATGCATATACGCTCGTCACCTCGTATATGCATCACCCCCGTATATAGAAAATAATATCAATTAGTAGGAAAAATTTTCTCAACAAATCTAGGCAAGACACTTTCTCAAACAAGCCAAATCGATACACTAGAAGCGTCATCCCACACAAATTGACCTCTGAACTACTCGAAACTTTCCAAAAGCAACTCAAATCATCAAATAATGTCATAGGAAGCAAACCCAAACGATAAATGTCGAATCTTTAATCAAATACTCAAAGTCAACCAAATAGTAAAGCAGGCCCGCACCCTGGAATCCGAAAAACTCATAAATTCTGATAACCCTTCGAATACAAGTCCAAGCATATTAATTTCACTCAAATCCGACTCTGAATCGATGTTCAAAACCCAATTATTCACTTTATGAAAGTTTAGACAAAAAAAAACCAATTTTTCTTTTAGATTCATCAAATTAAATGCCAAAATCAAAAATGGAATCATGTAATATAATTAAATTCGAGTCAAAAATACTTACCCCAATCTATGTGTTGAAAATCCCCTCCAAAATCGCACAAATCTAAGCTCTATAACTCAAAATATGATCAAATGAGCTCAAGGTCCGAAATAGAGTACTTTATAATCACTGAACAATCATATGCATCACGATCGCGTAGAAGAAAAACCACACCGCCTCGAATAAGCCTTCGCGTTCACGGCACCAACCTCATAAACGCGTAGAACAAATGCCAGTCAAGCCTGCCAAGCATCGCGATCGTGACGTCCTTATGCGACCGCGAAGAACTAATCATCCAGGCATCGCGAATGCGTCCCAACTTCACGAACGCGATGAGCTATCCACTAAACCTCCTAGAATACGCTGCTTCTCCCCCGAATGCGTAGAGTAAAAACACCCAGCTCACACATGCACACAGCGATCGCGAAGAACACCTGGAGCACCAGAAAACCATCAATTCAATCAACCTCCGAAATGGTTCAAAATCAATCTGAAACGCACCCGAGCCCCACGGGACCCTGTCCAGAACATACCAACGAGTCCCAAAACACAATACGAACCTACTTGAGGTCTAAACTCACACAAAATGACATCAAAATCATGAATCGCACCCCAAATCAAACTTAATGAACTATTGAACTTTAAACTTCCAAAACTCGTGTCGAACCACATCAAATCAATTCGGAATGACCTCAAATTTTGCACACAAGTTCCAAATGACATAACAAACATATTCCAACGTCCGGAATAACAATCTGAACCTGATAATATCAAAGTCAACTCCCGGTCAAACTTGTGAATTATCCAACACTTCAAATTGCCAATTTTGGCCAATTAGAGCAAAAGCCTTCTAAAAATATCCAAATGCAAATATGGGCATACACCCTAGTCCAAAATCACTATCCTTACCTACCGGAACTATCAAAACTCCGATCCAAGGTAAAATACACAAAAGTCAAACTTGGTCAATTCTTTCAACTTCAAGCTTCTCAAGTGGGAATCATCCTTCTAAATCAATCCCGAACCACTCAAAAATCAAAGACGACAATACACGCAAGTCATAATACACCTTACGAATCTACTCATGGCCTCAAACTACTTAACTGAATGCAAATGTTGAAAGCAACTGGTCGGGTCGTTACACTATTGGAGCCATCAAAACACCATTCTGGAGTCTTCTATACAAAAGTCAAACTCAGGTCAACTCTTACAATTATAGCCTCCAACCAAGGGACTAAGTGTCCTAAATCAATCCAAAACTCACCTGAAACCAAATCAATCACCCCAGCAAGCGTATAACCACAAATACACATACGCAAAATATCAAATAGGGGAATCGGGGATAAAATACTCAAAACGATCGGTTGGGTCATTACAGAAATTTTCATATAAGATATTGGGGTAAGTAATTTTTACTCATTTTTTGTGTTTATTCAAGAATCTACATAAATTATAAATATCCAATACATGGAATTTACAGATAAAATTTTGGATTTTTGCCTACACTTTAAAGGAGTGTATTTTGTGGATTTGAGTACCGATTTGGACTCGGTTTTGAAAATTAATTATATTTTGGACGCGAGAGGTTATGGGTCATCGTATTTTGATATTGGTTTCGGATTTTGGGCACGCAGGCCCGGATTAACTTTCGTTGACTCTTTTGGGAATTCTTCAAAGATCGAAACTTTATGGATTGGGATGAATTCCTCTTGCATTGGTTGACTTCCTTGGATGATGTTTGGTTAGATTCGAGCTGGTTGGAGGTGATTTATCAAGGAAAGACAATTTTGGAGATTTGGACTAGCCCAGATGAGGTAAGTGTCTTGCTTAGCTTTGGTTAAGGGAATTTTTCCTAATAATTGATATTGTTTGCTACAAGCAGGGGTTATGTATATATGAAGTGAAGAGGGTATGTACATGTACCATGGGTATTCATGCTCGGTGTAGATTTTAGACTACTCCCTGACTTATTTGGTTGTGTGTTCTATTTGTTTTATATTTTACTCAATTAATTGACTACATGAGCATGATAAACCATGCTAGAGTTAATGTCTAGGATAATCATACCTTATTTTGATCACGATGAGCTATTCTTGAGATCATTGTTATACTTGCTTTTGACGTAGTCACATGTATATTATGAACATACCCGTACTTGTTATTCTTGTGTTATGCCTTAAATTGATGTATGACTACTTGAGTTTTCTTGCCCACATTATAGACTATGAAATAGATTTTGATGCTTATTCGGGCATGATGATTATTTGGATAATATATTATATCCAGGGTCCGTGGTCATATGTACATATAGGCATACATCTTACCTACGGATCATCCCCCATATACATGATACCCATGCATGGTTATTTCTCTGTCCATATGTATTATATATACTTATCTCTTATTCATATGCGTACATTCCTGCATATGGTTCTTAGATACAACTAAGATTATAGAGCGAGGTTTCTGTTGTGAAGATATTGTGATACTGTTATTGATTTGGCACGAGATCTATATCGTTCGATGATTGTGATATTGTTAATGATATGGCACGATATATTTGTTGTGCAATTTTGGTGATATTGATATTATTGTAGCATGAGGTTGTTGTCGTGCAGTGCATGAGGCTTCAGTCATGCACTATGTGGATATGTATCCATCCCTCTAGGGTGGCCCTCTCGTGTTTCTCTCTTGATAGAGTACACGTAGTTCGTGAATATTGAGCGGATTGATTTGAAAATAGCATGAGGTTTTTGTTCGTGAATATGATGATATTGTTACTATTATGGCACGAGTTTTAAACTATGCAGCGTGTGAATTTGGATCCATCACCCTAGAGTCATCCTCTCATATTTCTCTCTTGATGGCGTACACACTAGTTGTGAGAAACATGCGGGTTTCTGGTTGATCGCAATGTGGGATCCTATGTGATGAGCCATTGGGCATAAAAGTAAAAGTTTGGCCAATCAAGTGATCCTTTGTGCGTATTCATGCATTTTACAAGCTTTATCCACTCATATGATCTACATATGCTAGTTGATGCATTTTACATATGTATGAGACTTGTTAATAAGTTGTTAGACACTTAGAGGGTGTCGGATTGATGTAAAGCGAGAGTTAGCATTATACATTAATATGTTGGACCCATGTAAAGGTTCATAAACATGGTACTTACAAATGAATATGGTAGTGGATCATTGTTATGTACAGAAACTCTACATTCATGTATGAGTATTTGAGCACACACTTCTTGGTGCATGTCTCTTTGGTGTGCAGAGTTGGTGCAAATCATATTTACTTGATCTGCTTAATTGGCAAAGCTTGTTTACTACATTTATCCAGTTGCACACCTTATTTATTGATATATGTTATTTTGTGATTGTCTCTTTGGATACTTCTCTGTATTATACATGTTATTGAGTTGCACGGGTTATATTAAGTGAGTATCTTTTTGACTTAAGAACCTTATCACTACTTCACTGAGGTTAGTCAAGATACTTACTGAGTACATGGGATCGATTGTATTCATACTACACTGCTCCATCTTGCGTGAAGATTCTGGGGAGTTTAGTGGCAGTAGAGGTTGAAGCCTAGCATTAAAGACGTACCAGCATCCCGAATACAAGTTACCACTTGTTCATGGTAGTTTAGGACTCATATTTCTATTTAGTAAATTTTAAATATATGTTGTATTTTCTTTATACTAGCATTGTAAATCTTAATTGTAGTGGCTCATGACTTGTACTACCAGACCTTGGGATAGTTGTATTGATATTTCGCATTCTTATTTATTATTTATTGATGATTTCTCGTTGTAGTTGTATCCTATATTGGTTGGTTTACCTAGCAGTTGGGTTAGGGGTCATCACGACTTGATGGGATTTTGGGTCGTGACATCAATATTTAGGCACGATTATTCCTCAAAATACAAATAAGTTATGATGGAATCCTTTTAGGATTGCAGACCCCTTTGGACTTCGGCATGGTCATACTGTCAGACTTAATATACCAAGTATGTTAAGTCAACCTAGGTTGATAGAAAACATCATCTTTTTTCTTAAAATGATGTCAGGTTAAGCTGTATGGAACATATTGACATACAGAGAAGATATGTACTATAAATCAATTATTCAATCAAAGCAGCATATAGAGAAGATATGCATAAAGAGGCAAGTACACATTCTGAAGCTAGCATATAGAGGAGATATGCAATGAAAATTATGTATACATCCAAGGTGTTTGCATATAGAGAAGATACACAAAAATCAACACTGGCCAGTTTTTTAATCTGCATGTACGTTATCAAGGAGAAACATGAGAGGACGACCCTAAGAGGATGGATCCTTATCCACACGTCGTACGGACAACTCATGTGCCACAATCATAACAACCACATGGACAACTCACATTCTATCAATCCAGTTCATCGCACAGAAAGAATATTCAAGACTACATGTATACGAACAATAAATATCAAATCACATACTCATGGATTATATTTAGTAAAATAGCATGTTAAGGTACATGTAATAAGCATCATGCTCAAACGGGAAATCAAACCCGCCCATGATTTCTAGCATGGTTCAAGAAGTTCACGTAGTCATACAATGATTGAGACATGAATCATAGAAATCACACAATCCAAACAAGGTTAATAGAAGTCGAAAGTCTAATGCGGTCATAATTCATACATAACACCGCATATATACTCATCACCTCGTATATACGTCACATCCAACACATTCCAATTAGACAAATAAGGTCATATACTAAAGGTTTTCCCTTACAACAAAATTAGGCAATATACTTACCTTAACAAGCCTAAATCAACCTTCCAAAATCGCCTTTCCCTTAGAAATCGCCTTTAATGGGCTCGAATCGAGCCAAATAACACTCAATAACAACAATCAAAGCTATAAAAATCAATTCCAAATAATAAAGTTTTAATCTTTAATCAATTCCCAAGAAGTCAGCAAATGTCAACCTTAGGCCCACATGGTCAAAACACGAATCTAGGGATAGATCTCGTTTACCCATAGTCCTTTTAATATGCATAGTTGGGTGTGATTAGTAACCTAATGGTGAAAAAAATTCTTTACATAGTCAGCGAATATATAAGTAATAGCATATTTGGCCAAGCTTCTAAAATCAGCTTATTTTGATAAGTGTTTTTCTCAAAAGTACTTTTCAATAAGTGCTTTTGGTGAGAAGCAGTTTGTGTTTGGTTAATTAATTTAAAAGGAAATTTTGAGTAGTAATTAGTGTTTGGCCAAGCTTTTAAAAACTGCTTCTAAGTGTATTTTTCTCAAAAGTGTTACTCAGGGAGAGAAGCTATTTTTTTCTGCTTCTCAAAAACTGCTCCTGCTTCTCCTCAAAAGTATTTTTTTCCATCTAAAAGCTTGGCCAAACACCTCAATTTTTTGCCAAAAGTACTTTTGGCCCAAAAAAAAGTTTGTAAATACTCTATTCAATACTCTTATAATTTCATTATTATCTGAATACACTTGACGTAGATACAGTTGAAAAGCTCGGGTAGGGTGATGCATGCCTTTAATTTATTATCAGAGAATATTAAAGTTATTCTTCTTCTTATTTTGTATTTCTTGAGAAATAAAAAGGAAATCACTATGTTCATACACTTAGAATCTTAATTTCTCAAGTCGGAAAGATCTTCAAGATTTTCTAATTAGCACTATCATGCACTGTATTTGTATTTGAATGAAAGACCAAAAGGACAGTTGAGAAAATACATGCATAGATCAAGAATTCTTAATATAAGCTTTTCAGATACCATTTTTCCATTTTTATATGAGATGCATTTTTGGAGTAAAATTAAAGTTTTATTTTCTCACCAAACACATTGGTCTTGTTGTGGGTGCCAACGGTTGTGTTAGTTCTGGCTGCAGGTACATTGTCACATTAAGAAATGTTCACTTCACCTTTCTCCCTTCTCTATCAAGACAAATACTACTTTTCTTTATCTCCCCATTAGGTGAACCAGCAATATGTTGTTAATATCTTTCTGTGTTCATAAGAAAAAGGAAAAACATTAGTATCATTTTGTCTATTTTTCAACCAATTAAAACCAGTATTTGATTCATTAGGTTACGTTATAATGAACGTAAATAAAACCATGCGTCGTTATGGGAATATCTAATTTCAGCTTTTGAAACTCAAGTACATAGAATTAGTTAAAACACTGAATAGGGAAAAACAAACGCATGGGGATTAATTATGAGGATATTCAATTAAAAAAAAGTTTCTTGCTTTATTGTTAATATGATTGCTTCAAATTTTTAGGTCTAATTAGGGAATATTTGTCAACCTAAAGTCAGTCAAATGGTTTTGCTTACAATTGCCGTTAGCTTCCTCTGTGGAAAATGATCATCAACCGCTTGACCTAGAAACCAAATACAGCTAAAATAATTAGGATGTAAGTTTTATACACTACTGGTATAATTTTTACGCTGTCAATACAATAAGTTTTATACACTCTCAGCATAAAATTACAACTGATCTTTCTATTTTTAATTTATAATTTATATAAATCATTGATCTCATACTATAAGCACATGGTCTGCATTATTATTAACCCTAATCAGTTACAACTGATCTTTCTATTTTTCATGTTACCATACTAGGCTCAGCATAAAAATCAAGTATTTGTTATTATACATTAACCTAATTTAATGATATATAAAATTTATATACTCTCAGTGCGAACTTTAATTGTTAATTAACATGGTTAGCCCCCAACCACTCACCCTAGAAGTGTAAATAAAAGATAGCTTCAATTCTTTGTTCTACATTCTCGAACAAGTGATTGAGTTTCCCTCTCTTCATCCCACACCCAACTCTTCAAGCTCCATAACCCCTTCAAATTAATTTCTTGAAATTGACTTCTTGGAGCCTAAAATTCATTGGTATAGCCACGACTATTTCCATTTTCTAGAGGTACATACATTTTCTTACAAGTTTCTTCATGTATATATGTTTTTTTCTTTTGTCCTTTCTTTTTGTTATATTAATATTATTTTGTGTTTTACATGAATTTGGTTAGGATTCCTCCGGTTTTCAAGTTAATTAATCATATTTAAATGTAAACTCTCATCATAATCATCTCCTTTGATTCGATATTGAGGTAATCCATGACAATATGCAAAGATACATTATAGTCTTGATACACAAGCACTTTTTTTTTCGTCAATTTCTATCTTGTGTCACTATGGCTCCATTTGATAGTTTGGTTCATCCAACAAGTCCAAAAGCTAATACCAGTATAAGTGTCGTTAACTTTGACCACCAAAATTAAACCAGTGGCGAAATTAGAAATTCTAATTAATAAAATAATTTAAAATTTATGAAAATATCACATTTGAGATTTGCACGGGGTACTTAATTCTCTTACGTTAAGGTGATTCAAAAGATTTTGTACGTACGAAAATAGATATTTTTATCCTATTTTTGCAGTATAACGAATCAATTATATGGCCTTCCATGCTTGATTGACTTTGACAGTCTCCTAGTAATTTTTGTTTCTGCCGAAATGATGTAGACATTTTTAACCTAAGCTTATATCATCCTTATTTAGCCAATATTAATCAAACAATTTAAAGAGATGAAGCAACTAGCTGATTTTATTTGTTTCGGGTGTTGTTTTGATTTGATAAAGATGGGTGAGAAGACAAACTTGCAGCTGGGTGTGGTAGGAGCATTATTTCTGTCAGTGGCATCCTCAGTCTCCATTGTTATCTGCAACAAAGCTTTGATGAGCAATCTTGGTTTTCCATTTGGTAACCACTATCTTCCTTTAGCTTTCACCAGCAGTGTTTTTTTGGTTTTTCAATTGCAATAAATTACGTTTTCGTTGCGTAAAGCCCATTAAAAGAGAGAATTATATCCCTACCACAATATTTTTTTGAATTCAGGACTCAAACGTAAGACCAATTTATCCCACCGTAATTCTTGATGGTACCTCCACCAGCAGTTGGTAGAATACAGCTTATTATCATTATAATAGTATCTGTTTATTGCCACCAAACTCTTAATAGCATTACATCTACTGTTAGTTAACCATGTGTGTTTGGTGTGCAGGCATATGTAAAATAAAAAATTAATTTATGAATAATATAGATTCTTTTTCATTAAGTTGATTTCCTAGTTATATTAGAGTTTAGTTACTTATTATCTATCAAAATCAATATTCTTATCAATTATAATACTTATTGTCGGAAGCATAAAATTGTCAAAAAAAAAAAAAAATAGTAGATCAATTTGTGTCCTCTACTAGTGTGCAATTTTTATTTTTATTTTTGGGGTGGGGGTGTTTGGGGGAGGATTAACTTGTATGTTCACATTTGAAAGTGTAAATCTTTTCCTATATTATTAGGGTATTTTATTTGTAGTAACAGATAATTTTCTTTAATTTTTAGATTATTAATCTCACTTTTTATGGACGAGCCTGTAATTAATTATTTTTGAGATAACGTGATAGTATTATAAAATACTAATTTTTATTTTTATTTTGATACTTCCAGCAACAACGTTGACAAGTTGGCATCTGATGGTGACATTTGTTACACTTCATGTGGCACTTAGATTCAATTTCTTTGAGAACAAACCTATTGATATGAAGACTGTGATGCTCTTTGGTATCTTAAATGGAGTTTCCATTGGCTTTCTCAATCTTAGCCTCGGTTTTAATTCTATTGGCTTCTACCAGGTAATTAAAATACACTTCTCACTTCTACTGCATGATAAATTAGATCACCAAAATACTCCTAAGAATCACCAAAAGTGAATATGTTGTTCAAGACATTCTTATAAAGTACTTTAAGCTAAGTTCAAAATAAAAAGATTTTGTGTTTACATAATTATACAGGGAGTCTTACGAAAATGTTCCAAATAAGTTCCAACTTACTTACCTCTAACCATTAATTATAGACTTACCAAAACTAACCAAGCACATATAAAAATTAAAAACCCAAATAAATAAGGATTCTTTCTCTACAATAATCACACACAAAGATCTCCTTCCATATTTTTAATTGTGATAAGCAACATTAGATACAAGACGGAAAGGAAATTTTATGGATGAGATAGTAAACAAGGTGATGAAATACAATATATATATATTCCAAAAATTCATTGTTAGTGGGTATATATATATATTCCAAAAATCCAAGCAGAAAGGGACCTTTTTCAATGGGTATGGTTGAAATTTATTGAAAATATATAAATGAGTCAATATACAAATTTTGAGAAAGATTGGAGGTAATTAGTATCAAACTTCCAATCTTGTATGTATATACATGTATCTCACACATATGTCTACATGGATATACATGTGGTACACATTTTGATACAATATGATACATATGTGATACACAAATGATACACAGTGTGATACACATATTATTATTTTTTTCATGTTCATCTTGTACTTCGAATTTTTAATTCAAACCACCTAAATACTCTATCCAATCATCCCAAAACTGAGATTTAAATTCCTTAAGATATATCCAATTTATTTCAACAACACCCACTCAAAAGAAAGCAAAAATTTAATATTTTTTAGGCTAAAAATAGATAATTGGCTAATATTAGTAATATTTTATGAATTAACTAATTCTACTTACTTACTTATGAGCTGACATAACTGGTAATTTCCTAACTATATATGATTACCACTTACATAAAGACACTTAAAACTTTATGAAAGACGAAAAGAATAAAGTCATTAGATTAAAACAATATTAACGACAATAATAATTTTTCCCTCCTCTTGACTGGCTACACTACAAGAAAAATAGCTATTAACACAGAAGAAAAAACTAGTTTCTAAAAGTCAAATTTTGGTCCCTAAAAAAGTCAATAGCGATCAAAAAGTCTGATTCACTCATCATTACAAGTTTTTACCGACCAAAAGTTTTTCCAATCCCTAAAAGTGCTTTAGGGAAAGAAATGTGCTAACACTGTCTTTTGTGTTGTTTTTTCAGATGACAAAGTTAGCAATTATACCTTTCACTGTACTTTTAGAAACCATTTTCTTGAAGAAGCAATTCAGGTAATTCGAAGTTTCATATTTTCCTAAAAAAAAATAAAAAGGCTAGTCTCACAAGATCTCTAAGAAATTATTATTTTGTTACCTTTTTTTTTTATGCAGACGGAATATTAAGTTCTCTCTGTTAATTTTGCTGCTTGGAGTTGGCATTGCCTCCATTACTGATCTTCAGCTCAATTTTGTTGGCACAGTCCTCTCTCTACTAGCCATTGTTACAACTTGTGTTGGACAAATTGTATCCTTTCATTACGTACTCGTCCAAGAATTTATATTATGTGCACCGAATATACTTGCAATAACAGACAGCTCTTTATAACAAACATTATCTTATATAACTTGAAAAGTAGAATAAATGGTATCATGATATAGCAAGTTAAACTACACCGTTGGTGTAAAAGATATAACTTATACTTATCATCCAAATATTATGTCATAAGAAGAAAGATTATGAAAGTTATTTCATTATTTTCTTTGATAAAAGATGTGATTATATTTGAGTCCAAATAATTGTTCAATGGTTATTTCATGCTTTGACTTGACCCTCCAAATCAGCTTACCAACACAATTCAGAAGAGGCTCAATATCTCATCTACACAGCTGTTGTACCAGTCAGCCCCTTACCAAGCAGCTATTCTATTTGTGACAGGGCCTTTGGTGGATCAATTCCTTACCAAAAAGAATGTTTTTGCCTACAAATACTCTAATGTTGTGTTGGTAAGCAAAAATCCTAATCCCTATTTTTTCTTGTGCATGTATGTTTCTACAAATTATTTGTTACTATAATAAGGGGCGAAGTTACAGCAGGCTAAGAATGGTCAGTCGAACACCCTTCATCGGAAAATTATATTATATATATAGGTCAAATACTTTATATACAACTGACCATACTTCGTCAGAAAATTATACTATCAGTTTCCATCGGTTAGATTATTTTTCAGTTAGGTTTAGGAATCTATAAACATAGAAATCTTTGGCTAGATTTATAGAGATATTTTAGAATGAGCAAATGGATAATGAATTGAATTTGCAAAAAATGCAGGGGTTCATATTGCTGTCATGCCTGATTGCTGTGTCAGTGAATTTCAGCACATTTTTGGTGATTGGAAAGACATCACCAGTTACATACCAAGTGTTAGGCCACTTAAAAACATGCCTTGTTCTAGGATTTGGTTATACACTGCTGCATGATCCCTTCACATCAAGAAACATTCTTGGTATACTAGTAGCCATTGTTGGAATGGGGTTGTATTCCTATTTTTGCACACTTGAAACCAAAAAGAAACAGCCTGGAGATCATTCTGCACCTCAAGTAAGAATTTCCTTTATTTAGGAGTTTAACTTCTAAACACTGACAATACAAAAAAAAATCTAAATGTCTGATAATTACATGTTACCGTTCATAAAAACTGACATTTGTAACCTACTAAAAATAAGACAATTTTTGGGCTGCAAGTTAACTGTATTTCCATTAACAGTGTATATAAGTGGAATCATTTTCTAGTGGTTGGACTTTATTCCTAGTAATATTTAATTTTTGTCATCATCTCAGGTTAAAGAAAAAGATATTGCTACACCACTTCTAGCAGGGAAGGATGGTTATCAAGATAAGGAAAATCATGAAACGAAGAAGTTATCCAAGGATTCTCTTGTTTAAGTTTTAGAGTTAATAAAAAGAATTATTTGAATTTAGATACATTCCACTTGATGTAAATGATTTTTGGCTCATTTCAATAATATGCACCAATTTTCCAAGAATTTATTATATTTTGTCTTCCAAATTCTTTTTCACTAATGTGATATAGCCCGTATCATCCACTGATCAGGCCATCAAGCTGCCCATAGGACTCATTCCATAATATTTGTATTTTCTCCTCCAAATGGCTTATTTGACTGAAATCACTCTTTATTTGCTAATCAAATGCATCGCCTATCAATAACTATCATAATAGTTTAAGTTATAATTACTAAGATCTCTATCGCCACCGGAGTGACTACTTACTAGACTTAAGCAAAAGAAAGAATCTTGGCCTAATTGAATTATGATGAATAGACGCTTCTGAATGAATTCTTGAGATGTACATATGTTTGCCATTAACAAATCATCTAGTATTTGTCTTGTCATTAACAGAGCTCTAGTGTGAAATTAATAGACTTCATGTGTCCAAATTTTTTCGAGAAAGAAGGTCCAAGCTTAACCCTTAACTTTTGACAATATTTTAAAGTTACCTTCACGTTATTATTCCGTTAGGGATCAAGGGCAAAAACGAGACCTTTTTTCCTATCACCGGAGGTAATATTAGATAAAAAGTTTAACATAAGTCAAAATTGCTCAATTTTGGATAATACACGGGTAAATTTAACCCCTTTTTCCTTCTTTTTTTGTAAATTGGGATAGCGTATATCCACATTGGATATATGCTGCAAATGACGAGAAGTAGCTAGCTACACCACCCGCATAAAATAGCTCATGTGCCTATTTGCGGGCAGATATCTCTTGCTTTCCAAATACACTGATGCACATAATGTAAGAGTCTAAATTCTGATCCGTTCTACTCTTATGATCTCTCATGTTTGCACTAGGACTCATTGTCTAAGGGTTCGAATAGTAGAAGGGAAAATAAAAAAAACCTAAATGATAATTCAAAGAATGATTAGGTAACACAAATAGTGGGAATGCAAGATACTCCTTGTGAATGAATTTTTCCCTCACCCTTATCAAATGCTTCTTCCATCCTAAAGTTCCTTCTCGTTTTTCTTCTTTTTATTTTTAACGTTTTAAATCTTCTTTTTGGGGGATGAGGTAGAGATAATAGGCACAATGGAAAAGGGTCAATAATACTTGTCTACTATCAAAAATTATTTAGAGTTATACTCCATTATACTAATCGAGCAAAAATACATCTACCGTCTTGCTATTGAGTAAATATACCCCCAAGTTAATGGAGGAGCCATGTGGCAGCCATTTAAGCTATTTGCTCCATCCGGGTTTATTTTTATACTGACCCGACCCAATACCCGGTACCCACCTTAAAACATTAAACCCTTATTCAACCACTTTAAAGTTTGAACCTTACTTTTTGATCCTTACTTCATCAGTTCATATCCTTCCTTGGAGCCTCTTATCGGGCAAATGCACTTTGAAGAACTAAAGAAATGAAGGTCAATCTCTATCTGCACACCCACATTGATAAACCCAAGAAAAGAAAGGTTAATCTCCATAAGAGTAAAAGAAATAACCTGTTTATATTTTTTATCACTTAGACCCACAAATTTACAATATACAATATCAAATCTGGAATTCCTCAAGTTATTGCCATTCGACCAAGCTCAGATAACCTTTTTTCCCCTCTCTAATTCCTTTTGTGAGGGGATAAGTTTAAAGCAATAGAGATTCATGTTAAAGACAAAATTAAATCCAAAAATTGGGGTTCCAGTAAAGAAAACAGAAAAAGAACAAATTAAACCTATAATTTATGTGCTGTTGTTATAGGCATAGATCAACAATGAGACTTCAATTTTATCTTGATCTTTCTATAGAAATGAGAATTCAGTCTTTGTTGTGTCCGTCTCACAGCTCTGTCACTTTTTGTGTAATAGCCAAGAGAATGGTAAATGAATAGGATTTTAAGATCTAGTTATTATGTTGACAACTTTTTAGAGTGGTAATGGATGAAGAAGGTGAGTTTCTTTCTCACTATTTATCCAAAAATCCAAAAATAAACCACATAACAATAAGAAGAGGAAAGCAACAGAAATTCAATACGAGAATTTAATTGCTGAAGAATTTGTTGAAGTTCACAACGAAATTAACATTACGAGGAAGGAAAGGTGTAAACTTGTGCAACAATTAGAATTCGGCAACGTGTGGAGAAGAAGAGGTTAGCTTCAAGACCAATTGAGAGTAGAAATAATGGGAGTGACAGTAGCACTGAATTATTTGAAAGGATAATGCCAAGAAATCCAAGATCAATGGTTTATGGAGGTGGATTGAAAGATTTTATAGAGTTCTTTAGTAGTAGGATTTATAAAGCCAATGCAGACACGTGGCCCCTCCATTAACCCGGGGTATATTTCTCCAATAGTAAAATGATAGGGATATTTTTGCTCGATTAGTATGACGGAAGATAACTTTAAACAATTTTTGGTAGTAGGATATTTTTGACCTTTTTCCGTAGCCACAATTAAAGCCTACATGTTTTCATTTCCCTTACTGGTGCGTCTTGCAAAACATAATCAGCACTTTCTTCAAAGATTTACTACGAGTGCCAAGGTCTACATATTTTCTATTACTATTCCTTTGACGCAAATGGAAACTCTACATTCACACTGCCATGAATAGTTTTTAAAAAAAAATCTCCGACTCATAATGCCATCATCTGAAGTAAATGCAACTGTAATATTAAGTCAGTAAGTTGCGAGATTACCGTTTCACTATTTGCCCAACACCGAGTCTGTCAATAGGAACAAGTTCATCTGATGGACCCTTATCTAAAACAAAGTAGCAATAAAGGATAACTGAATCTTCATCTTCATCTCTATCACTGTTGCCGGGCGCATTATCCGATATGACTCAAAAAAACGAACATTAGACTACACAGTATTTCCTCTAAAAGCTCACTGACCTGTGCTGAAAATTACATCAAGGCAGACCAACAAATTTGGCATACCCTCCTCATTTGCTATCATCAAGGCATTTGCTATGCCAATCACTCCAAACAAGAAAAGCATAAAAGCATTCATGTTTTCACCAAGAAGCCGAAGGACACTTCCTGCAGTAAAAGAAGTGTGCTTCAATCGCTGGCATGCAGGATGTGATATTCTGTAGAAGACTTGCAATGAAGCTGCAGACACAGAACCTCAAGAAACCCATAATCACAAAATGGAAATTTAGTTTGGTACTTACAGATTCTCAATCTCTGACAACTGGACCAGTCATTCGAATAAGAAGCAAGTAGCATCTCCAAATGGAATAAGCATTTCTGATGATGAAGGGAACAGGCACTTTGGAAGACCAATTCAAGAAAAATGAAACAAGCAACTGTTCGATCCCCAATATGGAATTCAGCAACTATTGGCTTTTGTTGGATATCAAATGCACTCAGAATAACATATAACAAAGCCAATTGTATCCATAATTTAACAAAACGAAGATATGAAGCCAGATTATTCCAACACTGCAGCCCTTGAGCCTGCCTTAAACTGGAACTACTTTATCCAGATTTTACACCAGATACAATATTCATAATGTATAGGGAGAAGAGATCAAAAATTTGATAACTGGGAAAAAAAGAAGCTGAACAATAAACATCAAGTGTAACAGTAACTAATAAGTTACAACCATTATATTAGCCTACTGTTTGATCCCAATCAGAGAACAAGTCCACTGTACACAACTGGCTGCATAACCTCACCAACTAAAAATGGGGATCCAAGCAATCAGCGCTGAATCCCAGGTTCAAATGAAGATCAACGGATTTCCGCATACAGTTACTCCAGTACTGCAACTTCTTGGTCAACTCTCCAGTAGTTTGCATCATTGTATTCCTTTATTCCTGCCCCACCATCATCTGTACTCTCCTTTTCAGGATTCTTAGGAACAGTGCTCCTTTTCAAAGGAGCAGCCTCCCCAACAATCCCCTCCTTAAGAGCATGTTCCATTGCCTTTTCAGTACCCTCTAATTCTACGCCAACAAATTCAACATCCTCTTCAAACAAAGAAGGAACAGCAGCTGCTTTCTGACTAGAATCAGATCCAGTTGAAGTTTTGCTAGAATCCAGAGATGTTGAGACACCATTTGGAAGAGATTCTCCACTACCACCAGAAGTGGAACTTACCAAGGGAGTTGTTGCCTCCCCTGAATTGGCCAGATGGCCACTAGAGTTACTAGGATCTTCAAATGGGTTCACAGAGGATCTACCAACTTGAAAATCTGACGCATCCCCCCACGCTGCCCATTCAGGCATAGGCCTGTCTCCAAAGGGGTCATCATTGTCTGACGTCTCAAAGCGGAAGAAACCCATGTCATCTGACACACCTGCTTTCTCGCTTTGTTGACTGAAGTTACCACCATTGACAGAATCCGATCCACCCAATCCACTAACAGCATTTGAAGTAGAAGTGGGTGTTGTATCTGTAGAATTTTTGCTCTCAGCCAATTCGTCCTCCTCTCCTACTACTACCTCGTCATCACTATTGCTATTCCCATCATTTGATGTTCCATTAAGGTTGATCTCTTCCATTGCCTCTGTAGGTGAGGTGTTCATAGGTGCATCGCCAAGTCTATCATCTTGAAAAGCAAACCAGTTTGAGTTTGTGAATAAACTGCTGCACAAAGTGGAAGAAAAGAAAAAGAAACTGTCACACACAAACAATAATAAGTCCATGTAGAAAGAACAGATGCTATAACCTCGCCGCATCACTAACTTACCATTTTTTAACACACGCAAAGGAACCAACGGAACACAAGGGCATGCATTTTCTATGGTCAAATGAACGGAGGAATACAAAAAAAATTCTTTCTCCTCGTCCTCTCTTGTTTTTTCTTTTTCTTGCTTTTAACATTCTTTGGGTTTTTGTTTGGAGGGCCATTTTATTTTTAATTACCTACACCCAATTATAGTACAGACGCTGCAGAAAACGCGTGTAAATTGACTCCTGCACAAAACTTTCCTTTAAAACTACCAAACTGTGAACTCACCTCCCCTGGTCATCTCCCAATCGGAGGGATGATATCACAACTTCAGCAGATTCATCGTCAAAGTAAACATCCTATATGGCATGACCACAGAACCGTGAGAATGCCAGAGGCGAATGATAACATCAATAAAAGAGCGAGTGACCTTTAAAACATTCAAAAGGAAGTAAAGTCAATCACGGAATAAAAGTATTACCTCATCATCTCGATCAAGAGCTGCATGACCCTGTAAAAAAGTGATGAAGACCATGAATGAATTGACAAATGTGTAACCATAACCCAATCGCATCCCAAAGCCCAAAATTGGGGTTATGTGCACAGTTTCCAGAGTGGTATTCCTCTTTTCTTCTCTTCTGCTTGCAGAACACCCTCCCTCACCCAAACCCGCCCCCACCCCTCTAAACTTCCTTCCCCCAAAAAGAAAGAATAGGCTGAGATAGCAACCCTGATTTTTTTGGGAAATAGAATTTTGAAAAGGCAAAAAAAGAGATAGCAACCCTGATTTACAATGCATTAGATAAACCCTTACCTCTTCAGCATCATCATTGTCATATATGGTGTATCGAAATGCTTGGCTAAGATTATTGGCTAAAGCTGCTACATCATAATCTCTATCATGCACATCTTCCTCATCACTGTCCCTCATCCGGTCTTGCAATGCAGTTGGCCGGCTGCTCATGTTTAAAAAATTCGTCATGACCTCTATTCCAGTAGTTGATGTAGGAATTGACAAGGGCACTAGAGCAGAAGAGGCAAGAAGGGAGTAAGCTGGAACACTCAGTTCTTTTGCTCCCAAAAGAGAACTCAACCTAACCACCTCTCCTTCTCCACTCTCTTACGAATTGTGACATTTATGTTTATACTATTCAGATAAGCTCTCCTTGACTATCTGATTGAATGATTTCACTAGAAGCTTTTCATCTAATAAATTGTGACACTTCTTGTCACTACTAGATCACAGTAAAGGACATGACAGTGGTCCACCAAAAACGTATCAACAGTTAATTCCCTGCTTTCCCACCCACCCCCTTATCTTTTCTACCCCATTTTTGACCTCTTTCTTCAGATACTAGAAAGTTCATACATCAAAGTAGGTCCAACAGACCGAGATTGGTGCTCACGAAGACACCTCTCTCTCTCTGAAGTATCTTTATAATATAGTCCGCCTTTTATTTTTAAAACTCCTCGCTGTTTACTACTCCAATCAATTTGAAAATCTGTTTACTTTTTCCATTTTATCATTCCACCAGATGAAGGCAGAGTTGAGATACTTGAAAATGACATGGCACAACAACGATTGTTTTAGTAAAGACAACAAAGTACTAACACTATAAGTGGTTCAGCTGTTGTAGTTGTTATAGTTACGTCGCATCTGGTGTTAGACAGGGGGTTAGAACTTGTATGTCCATATAGGATAAGTATGAAATTAGAAAAGAACCTCTAAAGTTAGAGAATTCCTAATTGCCTTAAAAGACGCGTTACTAGAAGTGTATGAATGGACAAAGGGAATCCATATAGCCAAGCCCTAACTAATTTGGGATGAGCACATATTTGATTGACAGAAAAACATTATAAATGACATAGTATTGGCGAACAGTTATACAATCAAAAAGAAGAGGCAAAACGTACCCACAAGCCCATCGGTAGACATTTTCGATCGTATTACGCTCCTGTAAGACGGTAATTTGCCAATCACTCCATTCCATATTTTTCTGGCATAAAGAAGACAGATTAACATGTGAGAAGATGAAATGTTGCACGAAATCCAATGCCATCAAAAGTTATTATATAGAACGCATGAGGCAGAATCTTTCACCAACTTCTGCTGCTCAATCAATATCATGAGCCAAAAACAATAAAAAGAAGTGACAGGAATCTAATGAGATACTGCAGTAAAAAACTTACATAGGACACCACAAACTAAATATTGACATCAAAGGCATACGAATGATTTTGTTTAACAAAGTAATTAATCACATATTTGTGAAGAGGAACGTGGTGCTTAAAAATCAATCAAACAGTTTTTATTACAATGCACAGTAAAATCAGTGCCAAGCTCTCTTCCCTACTTCTAAAAAACAAGCTAAGATCAATTTCATATCAAAGACAATCCCTTTGAAGCACAGGAGGGTAGGTAACTGTATGTTGAAACTATTTGCCGACGTCCATCCTTAATTCCTTTTTAGTTGTGCAGAGAGCACTGCTTAGAGACATAAACAATTGACTCAGACAGAACTTTCAAAATCTAACTGAACAATTTTGGTTGATGATGTGCTCATATGCAGTTCGTTGTTGTTGAAAGCATATCAAGCAACAATATAAAGCTTTCACACACCTCAAGTTGTTCTTGGATGTGGTTGTCATTCTTTCCCAACTGAACAAGTTTGTTAGAAATCCGTGTTATATGTCCTATGTTACCCACTCGGGGTGCTTGTTTCGCAGTAGCAGGTAAAGTTGGCTGCATCAATTGAAAAACATCATTAAAGCATATCAAGCTATTAAATACAGGGAGGTTGCAGTGCTCCCATTTAACATGTTCTGTTCTTGGAGAGAATGGGGTGCGATAACTCGAAAAGAACGAGGCAATTTCAAAACCTAATAATTTAATAGAAAGTAAATCAGTTATTTAGAAATATCAACCTGTTTTTCATCACTAGAAATTGTGGCCTGCTTATCCGTTTGAAGTATCTTCCCAATCAAATTACACTCATCGAAAAGATGGTCGACAATGATATTGTTTTTGCTGTCCAAGCATGAGTATATTATACTCTCCACATGATGATGTAATGCATTGTTATAAGGGTACCTGTACAGCAATCAAGTAATTTGTTCGGACCAAAGAAGAAAGTAGTAAGAAAGCCTCCAACACAAAATCAATGGCTTTTGGTGAGTAAACCAGCAACTCAGAGTTCCAGAATTCATGAGCATAGGCATAAAATCTTACTCAAAAAAGAGATCCAGGACTCTCTCAATCGTCCCAGAGCTGATCAACTCTTTCTCTGCAGTTTCATTGCCAGCTTTCAGTAGCACAGAAATGAATTCCACAATCTACAATAAAGAAGCAAACCACTAAATATAAAAAGATAAAGAGACTCGGCTAAGATAAACAACTCAATGATTTAACAGTGGAAGTGAAAGGAAGCATGCAAATATTGAACATATGTTCATGCTAACACTCCTTTCTGAGCTTCTACTCCACAGACTAAATGCTGAATACATTTCAACAAATCCACCAAATATAACAAGAAAGGTTATCAAGCTATTTACAATTCATCCAGAATACAATCATGAGCCAACTTGATCTCTAACAGATAATGAAAGTCCATACTATTGGAAATTCTAGCTATAAATATCCTTCTGAAATAACACCAATCAACCTAAATTCATCAAATTGTAGTATAAAAACAAGATCAGCTCACTCGATTCAAAGAACGTATACAATACAAACCTTTAAGCGATGCTTCCCTAGAGGTGGTCTTAGTTCACCATATGTCGTAGGCAGAATCTTCTCATCAGAGGTCACATTCAACAGCTTGACCAAGTCACCTGTTCCAGAATGAGCAACGGTTATTAAACATCTTAAAGATAAGGGTCAAGGGGCAGCAAACACATCAGTTATATTAGGAAGTAAAGGATTCCCTCTCCTTTTTTTTGGTGGCCTGTTCTGCAACAGCTTTGCGTTTTCATGATTTCCTACCACCCACTCTCTTTTAGAAAACTTTGAATTGATCTAAAGGGTAGAAAAGTATCTAAACAAGTATTTAGCAATTCAAAATCATATGAAATTTTTTGCAAAAAGAAACTTACCAAGTTTAGGCAACATTGCATCGATAGTGTCAGGGCTGACATGCATGGGTGACTCATAAACATGCTGGCTCCGGAAGGAATACATCATAAATGATGGGATTGATCTTTTTGAATCCAACAGAGATATGCAGACAGTCAAAGAATGGACAAGGGCAGACTTTGACTGTGAATCTTCAAGGGCATGACAAAATATCCTTGAAACAAAGCTGCATGTAAAGGAAGTTGAGCAACTTATTCAGTCAAAATTAACATCATCAGGAAAGAATCCCAAAGAAAAAAGAGCTTTCAAGAGAAGTATCAACTGGAGTCCTACAGACCTTGGACTAGATAATTTAGTGGCCAGAGGTGATGGGGTGTTTCTGGTAATTGCGCATAGGGTCTCTGCTGCATTAGCATGTACTTCAGGAGGACTCTGGACAATAAAACAGTACATCAGAAATGCTAGATCACCCCCTTTAAAGGGATAGCTAATTCTTGTTCGGTCTTTCTAAAAAATTCAAAAGGAAAAAGCATTGACACATGTATATCTGAATTCTACACTGCTTCACATTTCCCTCCCCCCACCCCCAAGAAAAAACATAAAAAGAAGGAAGCTGCATCTGAGCTAAGCTTGGGAACAGAAGTTTTCTAAATGATAAAGTAAAACAAAAATTATTAATCGTAGGGCAGAACAAGTTGATAAGCCCCCTTTATCTCTGTCCCTATGTTCCCTGTCTGACATGAACATTAGGGAAAAACAGATTTCTAGGTCAAAAATGAAACCTGCTGAAATCAACAAAGAGGAGTCAAAGAGACATGGATCCATCAATGGAAGGAATTTGGTCTTTCAGTTTACTGCTGCAGGAATACATAATTCCTGTCAACTACACATTGCAGCTCCAGTTGCCCCGAAGCAGAATGTCATTAAACTGCCGTACCATTCAATAAGCAATACGCTGACATTTAAAACATAAAAATACACAGTATCGCCAGCAAAATGCACTGCCAATAAGCAAAGATAACTAGGCTTAATTGACAGAATCGATCGACGAAAGCACGAGTGCACAATCATATACTGTTATTCTTAGTGCAAGATGAATACCTAAACAGCCTGTAAATGTCAACCAGAACATATATATCAAAGGAATACTAAAGAAAAGTAGCAGATAATCAGGTAACCACAAATCTCTTTAACTTACAGAGGGGCTCAATTTATCCACGATCATTTCTAACAAATTGCTGTCAGTTAACCATTGCATCACATCCGATGTGTTGGGGTAGATTTGATCATCGGCACCTACAAGTCGCACCAAAACCTATAAAGAAACAGCTCATCAGAGGGATGCCTTCATCAGACTAATTGTCATAGTTGACTGTATGTATCACAATCATACACACATTGTGGCAGATGGAAGAACGGAAAACTACACCACTAACCTCCATTATGGATGTTATACCAATCAAATCGACCATCTGGCGGAAAACATCATGATGCGCCTGTAAGAAAATCAAAATGATCCGGAATATAACCAATACTTTAGGCGGGAGGAGAGAAAGAAAAGCAATAAAACATGTACGCATTGCTAAGGCGTCCTACTAAGGTTTAAATCACTATCCTCCCAAGTTTGCCAAGTGAAAGGAAGGAGTTAGATATGGTCCCCTATGTATTAACTCACTCCCTGTAATAAAGATGCTTGGAGCAACATTTCTTCCCAAAAGTGAGTCCATGCAATTATTTCATACACGACTTAAGCAAGTTTTGAATTCTTGACCCTCCTTGCTCCACCACCCACTAACCATGTGTAAGTAGACATGCAATTATACAGTTAAACTACATCAGAAACTTACTTGTCCAACAGAATAAATATATAACTCCAAAAATTGTTATGCAGTTTACTAAACCCAAAATTACTTTTTTCTTATCTATTCTTTCCTTGGATAAGTAAACATATACTCCAATTACTATTTCAGATCAGACTGCATCTTACTTGAACTTTTCAACAAGGGTGAAACCAAGCATGAGCTGTCCAACAGTAAAATCCAGACAGAGCTAGGTGAGTTCTGTTAAATTACTATACAAGGAAGCTATCTGCCACCTACTTAGGATGATCTAGAAATACAACAACATTTGAAGCTCACAGAGAAATGTAGAAGCAACTTAGATTATGCGAAGAAAACTAACAGAAGCACAAATGGGAATATATTAGTTCATTATCTTTCCTGCCTTCAGATAGTCTACAGGGTAGGGATGCAAACACAGAGGTCAGGGATACATAGGTCAAAGGAGACAGAGTCGTCATTTGAGACAGGTCAGCAATAAAAGACGCAAGAAGCATGAGAGGAAGAGATGAAATAAAAGAGCTAACTCGAATTTGCAGAAAGATTTAACGCTGCCCCCACTAACCCTTCTCAAAAAAGAGAACCCACCCTTGAGAGGACTCAAACTACAATGCTTACCAGGAAAAGAAAGAAAGTAATTATTGGTTGTCTCGGGAAGGAACCTAAGACTATCCTGCAGCGGAATTGAGAGGTTTGCTAAAAATGCAAAATAGACATTTAAGGTAATGGGCAAAGCAGAGTGGTTGTCTCTAGAAACATAGAAATGAAATAGAAGCAACACAAAGAGGGGAAGGACTAACACATCATGAAATTAACAGGCTTAGGGGGCACATCAACAACAATTATCCCAGAATAATCCCACGAGTGGAGTCTGGGGAGGGTAGTGTGTACGCACACCTTACCCCTACCGTGAGGTAGAGAGGCTGTTTCCAAAAAGACCATCGGCTCAAGAAAAGATGCAAGTAAAGCGGTAACAACAAACAGTAATGACAGCAAGAAAACAAGGCAAAAGGAACAATACGAAGTGATAAAAATCTACCAATAATAGAATACAAGACCGCCACTAATACCACTGGAATGGGAAAAAAAACACCTCGACTACCTACTAACCTTTTACCTTAATCTTCGACCTTCACGCCTTTCTATCAAGGGTCATGCCCTCCGACAACTGAAGCAACGCCATATTCTGCCTAATCACATCTTCCCAATACTTCTTTGGCATATCTCTACCTCTTCTCAGATCCACTAAGGCCAACCTCTCGCACCTCCTTACCGGAGCATCTGTGCTTCTTTTCACATGCCCAAACCATCTAATAGCCTGTTTGGCCAAGCTGGAGAAATCAGCTTATTTTGAGAAGTGCTTTTTTCAAAAGTATTTTTGAAAAAAGTACTTTTGGAGAGAGGCAGTTTGTGTTTGGCTAATCACTCTGAAAAGCACTTTTGAGCAATAATTTGTGTTTGGCCAAGCTTTTCAGAAAGTACTTTTAAGTATCAAATTACGAATAAGGACATGAATAGATTTACTTAATAGTTAATTAATAAATAAATAATCTCAAAAATTTGTTATTACAGGCAATAATTAAATCTTTTCATTTTATTTAAGTAAAATATGAAAATAAAATTTAAAAGTACTTAATTCTTTTAATATAAGTTAAATATATTAAAAATCATGCAACAAATATAAAAGCATTCACCCCTAAAGTCACTATATATTAGAAAGTTATCTACAAGTCTAGCTTCCCGCATATTGTCCTCCACGTGGGCCACTCTCACCCTGGCCAAAATATCTTCATTTATAATCTTATCAATCCCGGTATGCCCGCACATCCGTCTCAACATCCTCATCTTCATTTATAATCTTATCAATCCTGTTATACCCGCACATCATTTCTGAAGTTCAACATCTTTTCTACTTTCATCTTCTGGAGATGGGGGTTATTGACTGCCCTAGTCGGTCTAACTAGCACTTTGTAGAACTTACCTTTACGTTTAGGCGACACATTCTTATCACATAAAACACCGGATACGAGTCTCTACTTCACCCACCGCGCTCCAATACGATGGGTAACATTCTCGTCAACCTCCTAATCTCCTTGGATTATAGACTCCAAGTACTTGAAACTATCTCTCTTGGGGATGAGTTGTGTATCAAGCCTCACGTTCACTTCATTAGTCCTGTCACTGAACTTACACTCCAAATACTTTGTCTTGGTCCTACTCAACTTGAAACCCTTAGACTCTGGGGTCTATCTCCAAACCTCCAGTCTCGCGTTAACACCGTCACGCGGCTCGTCAATCAGTACAATATCATTCGCAAATAACATACACCATGTCACCTCCCCTTGAATGTTACGCATCAGTGCATCCAGTGCCAAGGCAACTAAAAGCGGGCTAAGACCTGACCCCTAGTACAACCCCATCACAACTGGAAAGTGGTTTGAGTCCCCTCCCATTGTCCTCACCCGAGTTTTAGCTCTATCGTTCATGTCCGTAATTGCCGTAGTGTAAGCCACAAGAACACCTCTAACCTCCAAACATCTCCATAGAACCTCCCTTGCAACTTTGTCGTATGTTTTCTCTAGATCAATGAACACCATATGCAAGTCCCTCTTCCTCACCCTATACTACTCCACCAACTTCCTTACAAGGTGAATGGTTGTCGTAGTCGAACGACCCCGCATGAATCCGAACTGGTTTTCGAAAAAGATAACTTTCCGTTGCCCAAAACAATCTGATGCTTAATCTTATATAGAAAAATAATATGACATTTGAAATGAATGATGCTAAAGATTATCAACTACTACATCGCTTGGAACAAATTAAAATGACATGACCACAAATAAATATACATAAATATACATACCTCGCTTTTTGATAAATAAATACCCATGCATGTTTATAAAGATAAAATGGGTAGCAAATAATAAATAGGTGTTGAAATGTAAATCCAACATGTAACAAACGAAGACATGTGGCTTTCTAAGGTTGAACTAGTGTTGGAGAGAGAGATTATAAATTTTCAACTTCTGTTCCTTGCAAAAAGGAGACTTCTTTTCATAAAAACTTTGCCGATTCCCGAATATGGACCAAAATCTTGGTATTTAATCTACCAGCATCAAGGAAATGATGTTTTCTTTTCTTTCTACCAAAAAATTATAATTTTATGATTTTCTAGACACTAACTTGAAAACTGGATGAAAATGAACACAAGATCACTTACTAGATGAGCAATTTATAACAACAAGGTGTCAATATAAGATAATATTTAGCCGGAGACTCATATGAGGATTAGACATTTTTCTGGTTAATAACCTTCATCATCAATCAATCAAAACTCTTGGGGTTAAGATAGGTTGAGTTTGACCATATGAATTGAGTTACTGATGAAAGTAAACCAATACTCAAGCCAATCTTTGAGGTCTGCATATAAAATTGCTGCTTTATTAAAATCTTAGTTTCTTCAGCACTGCCATAATAATTAATATAGCATCATATCATACCAGACAAATAATATATCATCATATCAGACTACAAATTCTTCCAAGTTGTTGATTTCCACTAACATAATCCTTTTCTTGATAAAAAAATAACATCTTGTTATTTCTTCAAAATAGAAAGTCAAAATTTTAACTAAATGAAGCAGTAAAGTATCCTGAAGAATGCATCTGCGCATAGACTACACTACCTGGACATAATTCATGAGGGGAACAGTCTTCCGCAACATGAGGCATATCACAACCTGTAATGCAGTAAGAGTACATAAATCAACTTGCTTTAACCAAATAACATTTCATTAATCTTGTATACATGAACCTTGTGGATGAATGAAACTATACCTTACTAAAATACCCAGCAAGCAATGCACTATGTGGACGACTTGGTTCCAAGAAGGAAAAGAGTAAATTCATGAGCTGCGCCAAGATGATAAAAAAGGATTGAGCTCTCAAGCAAAACAATTTCTTCTGTGAAACTAAAATGTAATGACTTTTTTTACAGTTGCAATTTAAAATTAAAATGTAATAACTGCATCCAGTGAATTACCATACCTCTTCTTCTTCCACTAGAGCCTTAAGGATGACATCAATTTCACAGGTGAATATCTCACTGGCAATGAAAGGAAATCTATGGTGCAAAACAATAATTAGAAACAAGAAACTGAAGTGGTACCTAATATCTAAAATTAAAAATAAACATATTGTCTTGCAATTAGATTATTCAAATAATTAAAGCTTATTCATGTTCCATGATAACTTACTTAAACTTCCGTTTGTTATCGGCATCCTCAGAAGGTTCTTCAACAATGTAGCGCAGTAACTGCTCAACCTGGGCTCGATCTCTCAAACTGAAACCTCAAAATCATAAAAATTTGTCAATAAACTTTGGGACTTTAAGTTGTATGAATACTGAATTGTGCGATTATTAATTCTTTCACTAGAACTATATGCCAATTGATGGTTAAAATGAAACAATTAACAGAAGCATATGCATGATAAAAGAAAGGCATTTTTTAAGGTAATGAGAGGCATTTATAAATGAAAACTGCAAGACTGTTTACAAATTTATGAGGCGGCTGTTTAAAGCTTTGCATTCTTGAATTATCTCTTCCTCATCGAGGAGCTCTTCCAATGTGAAGTTTTCCTTGTCTAATACTGCTTCAACCTGCAAATCCAAGGGGAAAAATGTTTCAAAATCTGGATATATCTACAATTTAGAGGAAAACAAAAGCAGAAGCCAATGGATAAGTGTTGGATTATGGTAACAACATAAAGAACAGAAGTCATCAGACATCTTTAAGTCAAAATAGAGAATAGCCAACTTACTATGAAATTCAAAAAAGAGGTTTAAAAGGGTCAAGCTAGAAAAATACCATACTCAGAAGCACGTCAAAGTACGGGAAAATCACACTATGAATAACAGATGGGTCCAACAAGTAGGTGACGACTATGGTTGCAAAGAAGAATCAACAATCTGAAATACTCCATATCAATCCATGAAAGAAAAGACTTTGGACTACTCTACACCAAAAACACTCACAAATTATGCAGAGAACTTAAACTTTCACTTAATCAACATGCACACACAAGAAAACAGTTCCTACAGATAAGTATTTTAAAGAGCGAAAAGCACATAAAAGCGACAAGGTCCCTTGGAGCTTGAAGCGAAAACAGGAAGTGAAGCACACGCTTCTTTCAAGTGAAGCGCACAATTAAAGAAAATTAAAACCAAACATATATGCATTAGTAATATAATAATCAAAATGCAATAAATAAATGAATTCAACACCCAATATACAATTGCCGATTTTATTCCAACTCTTCAAAGTTGAGCTTTAAAGAACCGACAGTTTTTTGTTTAATTCACTTAAGTCATTACTTGAAGCGCACATTTAACTGAAGTGCATGGCTTGACCTACAAAGCAATAACCCCTCGCTTCGAAACGCTACATTGCTTTAAGCGACGAAGCGATGGCTTTTAATAACACTGCTACAGATAGATGAAATATTATCTCTGTTTTCATAAGTAATGGGAGAGTAGTATTATATCAGAAAAAACAGCATAAAGAAAGTGCTGGTCAGTATGTACAACCCAATCAAACTGTGCAGATTATTAATTAGATACTATCTTATCCTAAGTCAATTATCCGTTTTCTCTTCTTTTCTCTTTTCATGATGAAACAGTAAAGATTGTGTTAATGAGTACCAAGAAGGTACTTATAAGAGGATATCAGAAGAGAGGTCTTCCCTATATATATCGAAGGAATTCAAAAGATCCAACAATGAGGCTATGTCAAATTTAAAGTTCTTCCTACACCACAAATAAAGACTCTTACTGTCTTACAGCATCTAGATTTCAGTTGTCTCATTAAAACACCTATTTGTTTCTCTCTAGCCAAATATTCCAGAGAATGCAAGTAGGAACTGCATTCCAATAGTGTGCTTGCTAGCAAATGGTAATGCATACCAGCTGCATAGAGCAAGTTTTATTCTTCCTGGCATAACCCATTGGACTCCAAAAACTCTCAGGAACACTGAAAAGTAATTACGACTTGAGACTAATGATCTTGCCCGTTATTAATATTTGACACTAATGATCTCGAATACTTCCAACACCAGTAAGCCCCACAAATAATATTCTTCCTGGCATAACCCATTGGCATACCAGTTGTTGTTGTTGTTTTAAGATCAACTAGATTTCAACAGAGATAATCATGAGGAGCATCGTTTATAAGAAATTATTAAATTAGATATAACCAATAACATTTATGTACTTAATAAAATAATAAAAATATAACTACAAATAATATTTTGTATACTATAAGTTATGTTTTTAACTCAAAACATTTTGGAACTTGTATGCAGTTAATAGTTATTATATTATTTTTTGGTTACAAGCTACATAATGATTGATATGGGATAGACGTGCAACGCATGTATCCAAAAACTAGTAAGCAGAAATATAATTAAACAAGCACAAGAAGTAACAGCAGAGACAGGAAGTAACTTGCATTTGACCAATGTAGAACCAATAGTGGCGGAGCCACATGCAAGTTGCAACCAAGGGGATTCAATTAAATTCTCCCTCGCCAGAATATTACACTGCATAAATAGGGTAAAAACAATTTGTTTATACAAATATAGAATTTCAATCCTCTTAACATTAGAAAAATACATGTTTAAATCGCATATGTGGCCCCTTGTCAGAATTCCTGACTCCGCCACTGAGCACTAATATAGCATAAGCAAATTACACGATCCAATTAGGGCAATTATAGGCTAAACAAGCGCTCGAGATATAACAGCGCAAAACACGAAGTAATTTTGTTTTTACATAGTCTGTGTGCTCAGATATAGAACATTCATAAACCACACACTTTTCAATTTTAACACATAATACACTGTCCACGAGCTTAAGTCACGCATAATGCGGGGACAAAAGAATGAATCAAAAATTCAAAATTATTCAAAATTCAAATTCCACAAAATCACACTTGCTTATCCAAATCAAAATTACAACTACAAGAGCATTTAGACATGTATAATTGGATCGAGTGACGTTACCGGTGAACAAGCGGAGAGAGATGTGAGCTTCCAAAACATATTTGAAAATAGATCTGTTAACCCTAGAACTGAATCGAGACAAAAAAAGGAAGAGAAGATTCTAGAAGGTGATACCGAGGGGCTTAGGCTTTTTGAAGTTTATGGAGCGAAATAGAGGAAAAGGGAGAAAACCCTAGCTTTTGAGATCAAAAAGAAAGCGAAGCCGTAAAGATGGAGAAAAAGAGAGGGATGAGGTTCTTCTAATGTTTTTTGTTGCTGGAGAAATGAGGACGAAAAAGTACAAAATTAAGGTTTGCAATGTACCAAAGTCGAAAATATGAAAAGATAAAGTGAATTGAAAGAATGTTTAATTAAATAATAATGAAAAATGAGATAAAGACAAAAATGGTTTAAAATATATATATATATATATATATATATTGTTCTTTATTGTCTTTTCCTTTATTGTTCTTGACGAAAGATTCTCCCGTGATTTACTTGAATTGTTGTAGAAATCTTTCTAAGTTAAGACTCGATCGCTTCAATGGAACTACAGGATAACATTTTACTGAGACATCAGCCTTGTTATGTTGTCATAACCAAGATTTACTGCCTAGACTGTTAGATTGCCTCGACTTTATAGTCTCAACCTCATAAACATTGGGTGATACACTATAAAACCAAAAACAAAACATGCTTTAAGAATAGACTAGTATGCATAAGTTCAATACAACACTATTTAGCCTATCATTTAGGCTAAATGAATGTCTATATTATGAAGATAAATAAAAGTAAAAAGTACCTGAGACTGTCAAAGTTGTGGCCAAGTAGCCTTTTCTGATTTTTTATTCCAAATACAAAAATTTTACAAAGGGAGATTTACAAAAGAAATTTAGAGAAAGAAGAGAGCTATCTGATTCTAGAGAGAGGTGGGAGTTATTAGCTGAAGCCTATCCCTAACTAAAGAATTGAGGTCCTTATATAATGGATCTGTCTAAAAACAAACAAAAACTAAACAGTAAAATTGCAGGCAAAATAATTACATGATGGCCCACAAAGAAAAAGCTAAAAGAGAAACGGACATTTAAATTTATAAAAGTAGATTCCCCACAACCTATCATGGTGGGGTCAGATACTTTATTAAAGTTTTTCGTCTCTATTATCCTAATCAAATAACTTTATTTAAGATTCCTCGCAACCTATCATCGAGGTCTACTTCTTCAATTTCTTCAACCTCTTGAGATTCTCCTGTTATGAGTGTGTCTTCTTCCATAGTATGGCTTGTGGACGCCATAGAGATATCATGTGGTATCTCTATTTCTAGATTTTTGATTAAATCTTTTTTAACCTCCTTCATGTATGAGGCCAGTATTTCTGCTTTGATCATAGTACCTTTCTTCATTTGAAGTTGTCTGAATAAACTTAAATTTTCTAAAGACTTGATACTAGTTTCTTTTTGCCTGATGTATTCATCAATCTTCTTTTGGATATTATCCAAAATTTCCTGGCTATATAATTTTCCTTGCTGATCTTTTTGAAGTAATTTACTCCAAAACTTGGTATAAAAAATTCTATTTAGGCATGGGAACCCTTCTGTTATATAGCTGACTTCTACATCCCATTTTATTATCCAAGGGATAGAGAATTCTATAAAAAGGTACATAGTAGTCATTCCATTAAAGAATATTTCTTCTTTATGTAGATTAATTATCTTGGGAGATATATCTACCTATTGAGTATATAAACTCTTAAACTGTTCTGGAAGGATTTTCAATGATGGACCATATAATATCCACCAATTGCAGAACCATTTTGGGATTTGTTGTCCATACATATTAGAACAAAACTTTATAAACCAAGAATGTTTTCTATTAACATTTTCATATAACAAAGCTTTATTAAAGCCTTCAACATAATCCCAATAATTAAATTTTACTGGGAGTTTTTCCTCATGATGGGTATATTCTCTTTCCTTGAATGTATTAAGTCCCCATTCATCTAAGGCTAGAATCCTTTTTATAATAATTTTAGAGAAATTATAAATTCTCTTTGTATTAGTAGGGTAAAAGTGCTGAAATTCAGCTGAGCCCGTAGATGTTAGGACCAATTCATAATGCATTATATACTTATAAGTAAGGGTGGCATATGATGTTGTATCAAAGTATCTGGCCATAAGTTGCCAAGGTTTGTCCTTCCATTTTAGGTCAGGCTGTTCTAAAAGAGTTATTATCTATTTTTTCTCATTTCGGTTATAAACCTCGATAGCCTCATGACTATCATCTGTCAAGGCCGCTGAATAAGATGGATTATCATTATTACCTTGCTTGAATTTCATAAAATCCAGGAATTCTTTGTACATCGGGTGTTCAGTATTAATCCCAGATGTTTCTGCTATATTAGCAGCTAGTAACTGCTGATTTCCAATTTGGGCAAGGATATTCCCTCTGCCATAGGAAGGTGTCCTCCCTCGTCCTCTTCCCCGAGGAGGCCTATATACAAGTCTCATATCCTATCATAAAATTAAAAGAATTATTAATTCAAAAATTCTCTAGTAAGAAAGTCAGGGAGACTATTATATGTCCCTTTTTTGTAAATAATTTCAAAATCAAATGGTTCAAGTAAAGCTTGCCATATTGCAAACATTTGTTTTGATACGTCATGCTTTGCAATCTTTATTAATGATTAAACTTTGCTACTTGGAAATCAGGATTTTTTAAAACTTCTGATTGAAATCAGTTTGAAACTTTAATACACATTTTACTATGGCAAGGATTTTCTTAGCCACAGTAGCATAATTCTTTTGGGAATTATTCCATTTTTCCGACTAGAATTGAACAAGATATTCTTGTTTATCAACTAGAGAACACTGTTTTAATACTCTACCATAACCTATATTTGAGGCATTAGTTTCAACAACCTTTGCCCAATTTGGATTAGCAAGAGTTAAACATGGAAGGTTATTAACCTTTTATTTAATTCTTTTGACTGATTCTGTATGATTATGAGTCCAATGTTTTGGATTTTTCTTCAACCTTTCATATAAAATTGAAGTATCCTTAGCAAGATCCTTTATAAAAGGAGAAGTGTAATTTAAGCTTCCCAAAAATCTTTGAAGCTGAGTTTTATCAGTAATTATATTAGAAAATTTAGAGGCAAATTCAATACTCATTTGAATAGGAATAAATTTTCCTTTTTTTAATATTATGCCCTAAAAATCTTATATTTGTTTGGAAAAGATGCATCTTGGGCTTGGATATTCCCAGACCATTCTGAATTATGATCTTTTTGAAAATATCTAAATGCCTAAAATGCATTTCTATATTTTTAAAAAATACTAAGATATCATCTATATAGACAATTATAAAATTAGTATAAGGTACAAAAATATCATTCATAATTTTTTGAAATTCAGAAGGGGCATTTTACAAATCAAAAGGTATGTCATTCCACTCATATTGGCCCATTGGGACATTAAGAGCAGTTTTATATCTATCTAACTCAGATATCTGAATTTGCCAATAACCAGATTTTAAATCGAATTTTGAAAATATTATAGCATCATGCAATCTGTCCAATAAATCATTTTTATTAGGGATTGGATATCTAATCCATTTCAAAGCCTAATTAAGGGGCTTATAATTAATAACTAACTTTGGAACTCCTCGTTCCTGTTCAACATGTTTATTAACATAAAAGACAGTACAAGACCACTTAGACTTTGAAGGTCTTATAAGACATTTCTGCAACAAAGAATCTTTTTATTTTTTTTGCATAATTCCAAATATTCTGAATTCATTTGGCAAGATCTAGCCTTAGTAGGAATATTATCCTCTGAAAAGTCTTCTTCACAAGGAAGACTAACTATATGCTTTTTTTCTATTCCAAAATTTCTTTGGATGGTCTCCACAAATTTGTAAAGAAAACTGATTTTTCAATAAATCAATTTTTTTCAATGAGTTTAGGAGTTTTTAAATCTTGTTCAATAGTAAGACTACAAATTTCATTTTATAAAAAAAAAAATTAATTTGTCTAGTTTTTGTAGAAATATTATTAAAAATTATCTCATTCAAAAATCTTTGAACTGGTTGGGTTATAAACTCAAAAGTAATCTTTTTTCCATTAAAAGTTTATGTAAAACTATTAGTATCCCAATTAGTAAAAAGAATTAGGTGGTTAAAAAATGGGACCCCTAATATAATATCTTGATGGATGTCTTTTACTTAAACAAAACTTTTTTGTATACAGACTTTGTTTTGGCAAATATATGCTTTAGGCAGTTTATAAAAAATACCCATTTGGTGACCACTGGTATTTTTTAACCTCTGAGTAGTCTTTTGAAAATATCTTGAAGGTATTACTCCTTATTTAATACAATTTAAATCAGCACCGCTATCAAATAAAGACGTAAACTCTTTTTTAAAATTATAATCTATCAAAAGAGTCACTTTTATTAAAAACTCTTGAGTAGTAAATGGCTGAAGTTTTTGTAAAAACACGTTATCATCCATATTAACTGCTCCCAGAAAATTATCATTTACTACATCCTTAGAGGTACTAACATTGATATCATCAAAACCTTTTTCAGTAACATTAGTACCGAATTCCTGACCTGTAAGGACATGTGAATTTTCCAATCTGATAATTCTCTTGTCTAAGGCTATATTAGAAGCCTTTAAGTCCAAAATTTCTCTTTTGAGATTATTAATCTCATTTTTCAAATCTTGAACAGTAGTTGACCTATCAATAGCCTGGGATTTTTCTTTCAAAATCCTTTTAACATCAGACATTGTATATGGTCCCTTTTGAGAAGGAATTTCTTCAATCTCTGGACTTGTAGGAATATTTTCTTGAATTTTGTCCACCTTATCAATTATCTGAGACCTTAACTCTGGGTCTTTAATAACCCTGAGGAGTTTTAATAAACTATCATTAGTCATAACATTGACTTTTAAGTCATTGAATTGAGAATAAATATTAAAAAACTCATCATTTGTGTTGCCATTACAACATTAACCTTGATTCTGTTTGCATGGTCCACACTCATCATCTGAAGGAAGGTATTCCTCCTCCTGTAGAGCCCCTAGATCTTCATTAGTTGATGAATCTTCTTTATCACTACTCTCTGGTGAATTATCCCGAGAAGAATTTAACAGAATCTTGTATAAATAATCCTTAATATTATCATCTAGGTCAAGGTTCTTAATCTTATCCTTGACTTTGCAATCTCTAGCATAATGGCCTACTCTTCCACATTTGTAACATGCATTAAGCCTTTCTTTGCTTATCTTTCCGCTCAAATCTCTTATCATAAGATCCTTTATTCTTCTTTTTATACCTATAAGGCTCTTTCGAATCTTTCTTGTGTCTATGAGACTTTTTATTATTAGGAATATCTATGGCAAATTGTTCACAGAATTCTCCTAACTGTTGTCTTTCATTAAGACGATGTTTCTTAATTTCCTGACTTAACTTAATCTCATTGCATAGAGCTAAGCTTTCTTGTGTGCATACACTAATAAACTTTCTATAGGTATAGCTATTATAATCTATACTCATTGATGTTCCACGAAGAGTTTTTCTAACTCTTTCAGCAAAGAGTTGGGAGTCCATCAATAATTTTGGACTTCCAGTGAGTGCTATTACACTCTGGTAATTCCATTACCCTAGATAAGAAAATATCCTTATACCATCTAAAATTTGTTAAGGTATTACACCTAAGATTTTGGAGCATAGTCCTTAATATCTCACTATTGTGTGATCATCATCCAGAAAAGTGTTATATGATATTAAGAACTAAAGTGTAGACAGTGTTTTAATGATTCTGACCATCTTCTACCTTTATGGTGCTCATAATTTCTGTGTGTTATTTAGGTCTCAAATAATTATCCCATCATCCTTTTAATTGGCCAGTAAACCCTGACACTATCATTTCTGCAATAGTCTTTTCAGAATTCTTATTAACCTTGCAGATAGTACTATACATAAGCATTTTATGTACTTGGGTATAAATTTGGCGGTCAGTAAAACCATCTATGTTCCATTCATAGATTTCAGTGCCACTATAGTTCTAGAAAAAATGAGTAGCATTAGGCTCATCTAGAAGTACATCTTGAGGAGTTGGTCTAGGATAATAAAACATCATTTGGACCGGTTTGCGAGCAAACTTTTCTGAGATTTTATTAATCTTATCAGAGAGTTTTACTCTCCTATCTTCATCCGATAAATGTTCTAAATTTAAAAGACTAATTTTTAATTCTCCAAATTTTCTATCTAATAAATTCTCGAGGTCTTCTAGACTCTTGATTTTAAAGTCCGTGACTTCAGGAGGTGGTTGAATAATGGCAGTAGCAATTTGCTCTTTACCTTTTGTAGTATCCTTCCTAGATATTTTCTGGACTTCTTCAATAAGCTTGTCCAGTCTTTCATTAATGGAAACTATCTGTTCACCCAGAATACTAATATATATATATATATATATTCTGTGTGAGCATGGTATTCAAATTTCTAGCAGTAATTTTGTCAGTATCATCATCAAACAATTTAAGAAAGGCAGTATAATAAATTACTTTATCATTTTCTCCCATTTGAAAAGATGTTTGTGGGGGAAATACGGATCTAGTAATTTCACAAGGTTTGTACTTGTTATTCTGTCTTCCTGTTGTTATTTATGCATTGCATTATGGTAAGGGAGAGTGTTAATGCACGAAGGGTGGTGCTGTGCCATATTGTGAGTGTTAATGCACGAAGGGTGGTGGCGTGCCATATTGTGAGTGTTAATGCACGAAGGGTGATGCCGTGACATATTGTGAGTGTTAATGCACGGAGGGTGATGCTGTGCCATATTGTGAGTGTTAATGCACGGAGGGTGATGTCGTGCCATATTGTGAGTGTTAATGCATGTGGGGTGATGCCGTGCCATATTGTGAGTGTTAATGCACGAAGGGTGATATCATGCCATGATATGAGAGTAAAAGCACGAAGGGTGATGCCGTGCTGTTTCTATTAATTTTATGGTGAGATTGAGAGTAAAAGCACGAAGGGTGATGCCATGCATTTTTCCTTACTATATTCACTATTACTGTTGATTCATGGTATATTGACTGCTCCAGTGATCATTTTGTTGTAAATCTTTATCTTGTATTCCCCTTAGTATGTCTCCCCTCCCGACATTTCCTATTTAGTTCTTCATTCCTGTTATTTGCGTATACACTGTTAAATTGTACTGGTTGATTTGTAGGTGCCTTGCCTTAGCCTTGTCACTACTTCGTTGAGGTTAGACTCGACACTTACCAGTACATGTGGTCGGTTGTACTGATGCTGCACTCTGCACTTTCTGTGCAGATTTTGATACCGGCTCAGGTTGATCGAGATTTGCTATTGGTCCGCTGTCCGGAGACTCGAGGTAGATCTGTCGGCATTCACAGACCTTGAAGTCCCCGTCTATCTTTTTATGTCCTACTTTTTTCTTTCATTCAGACAGTTATATTTCTTTCAGACTATTACTTGTAGTAAAATTCTAGAATGCTCGTGAATTGTGACTCCAGATCCGGGTGGTAGTAATTAATATAATTTTATGATATTCTGCACTTATTATATTTTATTTTAGTTAATTATTGTTATTTACTGAATGGAAATAAGGAATTGGTTTAATGATTCTCTAACGTTGGCTTGCCTGACAAGTGAAATATTAGGCGCCATCACGGCCCCGTCGGTGGGAAATTTCGGGTCGTGACAGTTGGTATCAGAGCACTAGGTTGCCTAGGTCTCATGATTCACGAGCAAGCTTAGTAGAATCTGGAGGATCGGTACAGAGACGTCTGTGCTTATCTTCCAGAGGCTATGAAGTTTAGGAACAAGTCTCACTTCTATTCTTCTCTGTCGTGCGATTTTGCTTTCTCAATACTGATTGAACTCTTCTACTCTTATTCTCTCACAGATGGCGAGAACACGTACCGCTTCCTCAGCTGAGCAGCAGCCAAAGCCTTCAGTGATAGCTCCTACGCGGGGCAGAGGTCGATTCCGAGGCCGTGCCAGAGGCCGAGGTAGGGGCAGGGCTCAGCCTAGGGCCCGAGCAGCAGCCCCAGTATTGGAGCCTCAGATAGAGATTGACGAAGAGGTTCCAGCCCAGACTGTTCCTGTCAGACCAGCTCAGGTTCCGGAGGGGTTCATTGCTACCCCAGTACTTCAGGACGCTTTGGTCCGTTTGGTGGGTCTTATGGAGAGTGTGGCCCAGACTGGCGCATTTCCCATGGCACCAGCAGTTTCTCAGGCTGGAGGATGAGCCCAGACTCCTACCACTCCCGCTCCGGAGCAGATAGCTCCCCAGTATCAAGCTCCAGCAGCTCAGCCAATCGGATTAGTTCAGCCGGTTATTGTGGCATAGGTCGGAGATGGGCCAGCTATGTCTTTTGAGGCTTTATGGATATTGGATAGGTTTGCCAAGCTCTTTCCTGTTCACTTCAGTGGTGCTCCTTCAGAGGACCCCCAGGAGTATCTTGACAGCTATAACAAGGTTCTACGGAACATGGGTATAGTGGAGACCAATGGGGTCGATTTTGCTGCATTTCAGATGACTGGTTCCGCCAAGAGATAGTGGAGGGATTACTTTTTGACCAAACTAGCTGGGTCGCCTGCTCTTACTTGGGATCAATTCTCTCAGCTCTTCATAGAGAAGTTTCTGCCTATCACATTGAGAGAGGAGCATCGCCGTCTGTTTGAGCGTCTCCAGCAGGGCAGTATGGAGATTACTCGGTATGAGACCCGTTTTGTGGATTTGGCCTGTCATGCCATTCTTCTGCTTCCCATCGACAAAGAGAGGGTGAGGAGGTTTATTGATGGACTTGCTCAGCCTATCAGATTGCAGATGGCAAAGGAGACTGGGAGTGATATTTCTTTTCAGGCGGCTACTAATGTCGCCAGATGAGTCGAGATGGTTTTTACTCAAGGAGGTCAGGGGTCTGACAAGAGGCCTCGTCATTCTGGTGAGTTCAGCGGTGCCTCAGCTAGAGGCAAGAGTACTTTTGGTAGAGGCCATCCTCCTAGGCCATTTCATTCAGCGCTCCAGGCATCCCACGATTCCTCAGGTGGTCGTGGCCCTCAGATGCATTATTCTGACCAGCTAGCCTCCAGTGCACCACCAGCTCCTATTAGTGCACCTCCACTCCAGAGTTATCAAGGTGGTTATTCAGGTCGACAGGGTCAGTTTCAGGGTTAGCAGTCATAACAGCCGAGGTTATGTTATACTTGTGGTGATCCGAGGTACATTTCTAAATTTTGCCCTCGGGCAACGGGCAGCTCACAACATCAGAGTTCTCGTGCTATTATTCCGGCACCAGTTGCTGCACCACCTGCTCAGCCAGCCAAAGGCAGGGGTCAGGCAGCCAGAGGTAGAGGCCAGACAGTTAGAGGTGGAGACCAGCTAGCTAGAGGCCGCCCCAGGGATGTAGTTCAGGGTAGTGGGGCCCAGCCCCGGTGTTATGCTTTCCCAGCCAAGACTGAGGCTGAGTCATCTGACGCTGTTATCACAAGTACTGTTTCAGTTTGCAGTAGAGATGGTTCAGTTCTATTTGATCCGGGATCGACTTACTCCTATGTGTCTTCCTATTTCGCTTCCTATTTGGTTTTGCCCCGTGATTCTTTGAGTGCTCCTGTGTATGTGTCCATACCAGTGGGAGATGCTATTGTTGTAGATCGTGTTTATCGTTCGTGTGTGGTCACCATTGGGAGTCTTGAGACTCGTGTAGATCTTCTACTTCTCGACATGGTTGATTTTGATGTCATACTGGGTATGGATTGGCTGTCACCTTATCATGCTATATTAGATTATCACGCCAAGATGGTGACCTTAGCCTTGCAAGGGTTGCCTCGATTAAAGTGGAGAGGGAATCTTGGCCATTCTGCCAGCAGGGTTATCTCTTATGTGAAGGCTCAGCATATGGTCGAGAAGGGGTGTCTAGCTTATTTGGCTTATGTCCGTGATTCTAGTACGGAGGTTCCTTCCATTGATTCAGTGCCAGTTGTTCGTGAGTTTCCAGAGGTGTTTCCTGTAGACCTGCCGGGGATGCCACCCAACAGGGATATTGATTTCTGCATTGACTTGGCTCCTGACACTTAGCCTATTTCCATTCCGCCATATCGCATGGCCCCGCCAGAGTTGAAAGAATTGAAGGAGCAGTTGCAAGATTTTCTTGATAAGGGCTTCATTAGACCTAGTGTCTCACCCTAGGGTGCACCTGTGTTTTTTGTAAAGAAGAAAGATGGATCGATGAGGATGTGTATAGATTATCGGCAGTTGAACAAAGTCACCATCAAGAATAAATAGCCATTGCCGAGGATTGATGATTTATTTGATCAACTTCAGGGTGCCAAGGTGTTTTCACAGATTGATTTGAGATCTGGCTACCATCAATTGAGTATTAGGGCATCCGATGTTCCTAAGACAGCTTTTCGGACTCGGTATGGGCATTATGAGTTTCTAGTGATGTCATTTGGGCTCACAAATGCCCCAACAATATTCATGGATTTGATGAACCGGGTGTTCAAACCCTACTTGGATTCCTTTGTGGTTGTGTTTATTGATGATATCTTGATCTACTCCCACAGTCGAGAGGAGCATGAGTAGCATCTTCGGATCGTTCTTTAGACTCTGAAAGATAGCCAGTTATATGCTAAGTTCTCAAAATGCGAGTTTTGGTTGAGTTCAGTTGCTTTCTTGGGTCACGTTGTATCATCAGAGGGTATTCATATGGATCCTAAGAAGATTGAGGCAGTCCAAAATTGTCCTAGACCCACATCAACTATAGAGATCCGTAGTTTCCTGGGTTTGGCGGTCTATTACCGTCGATTTGTGGAGGGGTTTTCATCCATAGCAGCCTCGTTGACAAGATTGACCCAGAAGGGTGCCCCGTTCAGGTGGTCAGACGAGTGTAAAGTGAGCTTTCAGATGCTCAAGACAGCTTTGACTACGACACCAGTATTGGTGTTACCCACAGGTTCAGGATCTTATATAGTATATTGTGACGCATCTCGTATTGATCTGAGTGCGGTATTGATGCAGGGTGGCAAGGTTATTGCATATGCTTCATGGCAACTGAAGGTTTACGAGAAGAATTACTCTATTCATGATCTAGAGCTTGCAGCCATTGTTCATGCGCTGAAGATTTGGAGGCACTATCTTTACGGCGTGCCATGTGAGGTATTCACTGATCATCGGAGCTTGCAGTGTTTGTTCAAGCAGAAGGAACTCAATTTAAGGCAGAGGAGGCGACTGGAGCTATTTAAAGACTATGATATCACCTTATTGTATCATCCCGGGAAGGCCAATGTGGTGATCGATGCTTTGAGTAGAAAGTCAGTCAGTATGGGTAGCCTTGCATATATTCCAGTTGGTGAGAGACCGCTTGCATTGGATGTTCAGGCCTTGGCCAACCAGTTCGTGAGGTTAGATGTTTCTGAGCCCAGTCATGTTCTAGCTTGTACAATTGCCCGATCTTCTTTATTTGAGCGCATCAGAGATCGACAGCATGACGATCCTTATTTACTTGTCCTTAGAGACACAGTGCGGCACGGTGGTGCCAAGCAGGTTACTGTTGGAGATGACGGAGTTTTGAGGATGTAGGGTCGTATTTGTGTGCTTAATGTGGATGAACTTCGTGAGTTGATCCTTGAGGAGTCCCACAGTTCCCGGTATTCTATTCATCCAGGCGCCGCCAAGATGTATCAGGACTTGAGGCAGCATTATTGGTTGAGGCAAATGAAGAAGGACATAGTTGCCTATGTAGCTCGATGCCTAAATTGCCAGCAGGTAAAGTGTGAGCATCAAAGACCTGATGGTTTACTTCAGAGGTTAGATATTCCTGAGTGGAAGTGGGAGCGTATCACTATGGATTTTGTCGTTGGACTCCCACAGACTCAGAGGAAATTCGATGCAGTTTGGGCTATTGTGGACAGGCTGACTAAGTCAGCGCATTTCATTCCTGTGGCAGTTACCTATTCCTCGGAGCGGTTGGCAGAGATTTATATTCATGAGATCGTCCGTCTTCACGGTGTGCCCGTGTCTATCATTTCTGATCGAGGTACACAGTTTACCTCGCACTTTTGGAGGGCAGTTCAGTGTGAGTTAGGTACACGGGTTGAGTTGAGAATATCATTTCATCCTCATACGGACGAGCAGTCCAAGCGTACTATTCAGATCTTGGAGGATATGCTTCGCGCCTGTGTTATTGACTTTGGAGGTTCTTGGGATCAATTTTTTCCGTTAACGGAGTTTGCCTACAATAACAGCTACCAGTCGAGCATTCAGATGGCTCCCTATGAGGCATTATATAGTAGACGGTGTAGGTCGCCAATTGGGTGGTTCGAGCCGGGGGAGGCTCGGTTATTGGGTACAGATTTAGTTCAGGAGGCGTTGGACAAGGTCAAGATTATACAGGATCGACTTCGTACAGCTCAGTCCAGGCAGAAGAGTTATGCTGACCGTAAAGTTTGTGGTATTGCATTCATGATTGGAGAAAGAATATTGCTTCGAGTATCGCCCATGAAGGGTGTTATGAGATTTGGGAAGAAGGGCAAGTTGAGCCCTAGGTATATCGGGCCATTTGAGATCCTCGAGAGAGTGGGGGAGGTAGCTTATAGACTTGCGTTGCCTCCAGGGTTATCCTCAATTCATCAGGTATTCCATGTGTCTATGCTCTGGAAATATCATGGTGACCCGTCCCACGTGTTAGATTTCAGCTCTGTCCAGTTGGAGATGGTTCATAGTCAGGAGAGGGAGGCCAAGAGGCCTCATGGTTCGGGTGGTTTTAGTGGTGTTCCTTCTAGGGGATAGTCCTACCACAGCAGGGGTCGTCCTTACAGGCCCGCTTAGATAGATCGTCCAGTTCATCGTGGTGCATCATCTAGCCATGGTTTGTATAGTGCTAGACTAGGTCAGTCATCTCTCGGTGCTCTCCTAGCTCAGAGTTCATCTCGTGCACCTTTAGTTCAGGGTTCATCTGCACCGAGTTCGTCTGGTAGTTATTCTGGTTCTCGGGGTCTGCCTCAGTATTTGCCACCATTTTCCGAGAGGGGATGTTTCGAGTGTGGAGAGTTGGGTCATGTGAAGAAGTTCTGTCCCCGCCTTATGGGAGGTCCAGTTCACCAGAGGAGTCAGGCCACGACGTCAGCACCTATTACTTCACCACCCGCCCAGTCAGCTCAGGGTGGGGCTCAGGCAGCTAAGGGTCGCCCAAGAGGGAGAGGCCGATCAGGTGGTTGCCAAGCTCGATTCTATGCTATTCCTGCCAGGCCAGATGCGATTGCTTCAGACACAGTGATCACAGGTATTGTCTTAGTATGCCACAAAGATGATTCTGTATTATTTGACCCTCGTTCCACTTATCCGTATATATCATCATATTTTGCTCATTATTTGGATATGCCCCGTGAGTCCTTAGTTTCATCTATTCATGTCTCTATGCCGGTGGGCGATACTATTGTTGCGGACCGTGTATATCGGTCGTGTGTAGTGACTATTGGGGAATTGGAGACTAGAGTTGATCTCTTAGTACTTAGTATGGTCGATTTCGATGTGATCTTGGGTATGGATTGGCTGTCTCCATGTCATGCTATTATGGATTATCACGTTAAAATCGTGACGTTGGCAATGACAGGGTTGCGAAGGATCGAGTGGAGAGATTCTCTAGATTATGTTCCCAGCAGTGTGATTTCTTATTTGAAGGCCCAACGGATGGTTGGGAATGGGTGTCTGTCTTATTTGGCCTTTGTGAGGGATGTTGGTGTTGATACCCCTACTATTGATTCTGTTCCGGTGATGCGAGACTTTCCGGATGTGTTTCCTGTAGACCTGCCGGGCATGCCGCCCAACAGGGATATTGACTTTAGTATTGATTTGGTGCCGGGCACTCAGCCCATTTCTTTTCCTCTGTATCGTATGGAACCAGCGGAGTTGAAGGGATTGAAAGAGCAGCTTTAGGAACTTCTTGATAAGGGATTTATTAGGCTTAGTATATCACCTTGGGGTGCACCGGTACTATTTGTGAAGAAGAAGGATGGTACTATGCGGATGTGCATCGACTATAGGCAGTTGAATAAAGTTACAATCAAGAACAAGTATCCTTTGACGCGCATTGATGATTTATTTGACCAGCTTCAAGGAGCGAGGGTGTTCTCTAAGATTGATTTGAGGTCTGGGTATCACCAGTTGAACATTCGGGACTCGAATATTCTGAAGAGGGCATTCAGGATATGTTATGGTCACTATGAGTTCCTTGTGCTGTCTTCTAAATGCTACTCCTAAAAGCTAAAATGTAGTAAAGTCGACTTCGCTTGTCACGCCCCGAACCTAGGAGCGAGACAAGCACCCGGTGCCTCACCTAACCTGGCGTACCAAATTGCGACTAAGGGACTCTGAACACATAATGTCATACTTTGGCCATGGGGCCACCTTGCAAGACAATTTGCGAAGCAAAATATAAAACTGAATGGAAACTAGCGCTAACTAAACATCAATATAAAGCTAGGCTGAAAAGGCCGTCATAGCTACTACAGCTGACAAACCACCAAATTATACATACCAGGCCTACAAACCCAACATACTGCACTAACCAACAGGATATGTCTACAAGCCTCTACTGATAGATGTACTATGATCGGAACAGGGCCCCGACCTACCCATAACATATATACAGATATACATAAGATGTACACAACACTCTAGACCTGGCAACTCCGAAAGGCGTGGAGCTTACCGATCAGGCTGAACTCGGGAAACACCTACTGAGGAGATCTACTCGTCTGTCTATCTGAACCTGCATGCATGAAATGCAGCGTCCCTGGAAAAGGGACGTCAGTACGAAATAATGTACCGAGTATGTAAGGCAATAACATAACTGAAAATCGAAACTGAACTGATAATATAATAACTGGAAGTAACTGGGAGTCAAAGATGATCTGGAGATATACTTACCTGCTGATACTGACTCAACTCCTTCAATGTAGTAAGTAAAATAATTGTACGGCCTTATAAGGCTCGGTATATATAACTGTTGTGCCATAGTAGGCTCGCTCATAGGCGCTCGGCCATACTAGGCTATGTATCTCGACCATGCTGGGCTCGCTCATAGGCGCTCGGCCACAGTAGGCTCGGTATATAACTTTCCATCTGATCAGAGGTTGCCCAATAGGGGCCTGCCCATCGATTATAGCTCGATGGTAATGAAAATACTGTAATACTGTATATATAGGCTTGCTGCTCTCTTGACTGGAAGAAGACAATACTAAAATTGAATATAGAGTCTCGATAAGGAATAATATTGTAACTTATGAGACTAGAATAGTGTGAATAAATTCATGAATATGAACTTCTCTTTTTGTCTCATTACTAACACATGTAGCTACGAGATCATGCCAAAATGAAGGAAGGCTTAGCCTTAACATACCTTATCACAATCTTTCCAATCACCAAGTTGAACTCACCTCTTTGCACCTTAATCTACAAGAACGATAATAATACTATCGTTAAGTTACGAAAGGTACAACTATCGCACAACGAACGACAAACTTATTTTGTATTAAAACGGGCAGCATCTCCCCTATAATCCTTACTTCCTCCAAATTCAAGATAACACCAACAATACAAGAACAGAACAATAACAACATATATACATCATTTTCCAGCCCTATATACACCATCAAATACTACAAAACAGCCCAACACACCCCAATCTCTTCGTACACAAAACGACCACCGTAGTAGTGTCAAACGACCCGAAAATGTTATGACGAACGACCAGCCAACCACCCTACATTTATATGGTGTTTATAAACCCCCTTCCTCCTCCAAAACTCCACAAAATAGTAGTAAAACATGCAGCCCAACAGCAACACAAAACGGTCCACAAAACAGTCCGCTACAAGTGAATAACTCGAACTCACGGCTTCCGATCACCGTCCCGTGAGTTCTTACAAGTATAGAACAACTTACCATGAATTTACAGAAGAAAAATTGGATGAAAGAGAGAAGTAAACTCACCTTATTTGTTGGATAACTCAGCTCTTATCTTGGTTCTTCAAACTCTAGGTTTTACCTCCAATTGGAACTTGAAAGGGAGAGAAAATCAATTAGGGTTTGTGGGAAATTTTTGGGAGGATTCTTTGCAGAGCTTATGTCTGGTTATTATGCTCTATTTTAAGTCTAATATATGAAGAAAATAGGCCCTTAAAAGGCCTCTTTGGACGACCCGAAATGGCCCATTTTTGGGCTTTCATTTAAGCAAGTAGGTGACACACCTACTTGTCACCTAGCAGCTTGCGCAGTATCGCACAAATGCCCATATCTTTCTACTCCAATGTCGTATTGACAAACAGTTTAATCTTCAGTTCGAGTGCAGTGGAGAGGTCAGCCTATTGAGGCAGCTGCTTGGGAGTCCGAGTCCGATATACGGAGTAGATATCCCCACCTTTTCACCAGTCCAGGTATTTTTCTATGTTCGTTCGAGGACGAATGATTGTTGTAGAAGTGGAGAATGTGATGACCCAAAAGGTCATCTTATGTGTTAGGACTCGAATCTGCGCTCTTAAGACTTAAAAATTTCATTTCTACCCTCCTCGATTTGCGTGCGCAATCCGGACAGGTTTCCGAAAAGATTTTATGTTGAAAACTAATGAAAATAAGAATTTTTGCCTTAAAAGTTAATTTTAGTTGATTTCGGTCAATATTTTTGGTAAACAGGCCTGGATCCGTGCTTTGACGGTTCCGGTAGGTCCGTATCAAATTATGGGACTTGGGCATATGCCCGGAATCGAATTTGGAGGTCCCTAGCTTGAGTTATGAATTTTTGATAAAAATTAAAAATTTGGAAATTATTTATTTTTAAGAATTGATTGATATATGGCATTGTTAGTATCGGGTCTGTATTTTGGTTTCGGAGCCCGGTAAAGGTTCATTATGATATTTAAGACATGTTTGTGAAATTTGGTGAGAAATGGAGTTGATTTGACGTAATACAGATGTCCAGTTGAGAAAATAGAAATTCTAAAGTGTTCTTGAGAACTTCATTTGAATTGGTGCAAAATTTAGAGTTCTAGGTGTTATTTTGGCGATTTGATCACGTGAACAGGTCCGTATGATATTTTTAGACTTGTCTAAACCTCGGGTTTTGATCAAGCGGACCCGGGGTCGATTTTTCGACTTTTTGGAGGAAAAATTAGAAAATTTAATTTATGCAATATAATTGATTCCTTTAGCAATATTTGATATTATCGAGTCATTTTTGAATAGATACGAGTGGTTTGGAGGTGAATTCCAAAGGAAAAGCTGTGATTGAGAATTAAGTGGCCTTCAGAGCAAGATAAGTGTTGTGTCTAACCCTGACTTGAGAGAATTAGGAATCTTAGATTACTTGCTAAGTGAAATCCATGCGAGCAGTGTATATGTAAGGTGACGAGTACTTATGCGCCGCCAGATTTACCTGTTTTTCCATGTTTCTCTGTTTTTCTTATATTGTCTTTTCCTATGTTAGTTGCTACGTTTTATGCTAGTATTGTTCAATTTATCGTTCTTATCATGTTTACGGATTTTTTAGTGATAATTGAGTTTTTATTTCAAAGTTGGGATTGATATTATGGAACCAAATATTGAATCAAGGTTTGTACTTGTTATTTTGTTTCCATGTTGTTATTTATGCATTGCATTATGGTAAGGGAGAGTGTTAATGCACGAAGGATGGTGGCGTGTCATATTGTGAGTGTTAATGCACGAAGGGTGATGCCGTGCTATATTGTGAGTGTTAATGCACGAAGGGTGATGTCGTGCCATATTGTGAGTGTTAATGCACGGAGGGTGATGCTGTGCCATATTGTGAGTGTTAATGCACGGAGGGTGATGCCGTGCCATATTGTGAGTGTTAATGCACGAAGGGTGATGTCGTGCCATGATATGAGAGTAAAAGCATGAAGGGTGATGCCGTGCCGTTTCTATTAATTTTATTGTGAGATTGAGAGTAAAAGCACGAAGGGTGATGCCATGCATTTTTCCTTACTGTATTCACTATTCATGTTGATTCATGGTATATTGACTGCTTCAGTGATCATTTTGTTGTAGTTCTTTATCTTGTATTCCCCTCAGTATGTCTCCCCTCCCGACATTTCCTGTTTAGTTCTTCATTCCTGTTATTTGCGTATACACTGTTAAATTGTACAAGTTGATTTGTAGGTGCCCTGCCTTAGCCTCGTCGAGGTTAGGCTTGACACTTACCAGTACATGGGGTCGGTTATACTGATGCTGCAATCTGCACTTTCTATGCAGATTTTGATACCGACTCAAGTTGATCGAGATTTGCTATTGGTCCACTGTACGGAGACTCGAGGTAGATATGTCGGCGTTCACAGACCTTGAAGTCCCCGTCTATCTTTTTATGTCCTACTGGTTTCTTTCATTCAGACAGTTATATTTCTTTCGGACTATTACTTGTAGTAAAATTCTAAAATGCTCGTGAATTGTGACTCCAGATCCGGGTGGTAGTAATTAATATAGTTTTATGATATTCTGCACTTATTATATTTCATTTTAGTCAATTATTGTTATTTATTGAATGGAAATAAGGAATTGGTTTAATGATTCTCTAACGTTGGCTTGCCTGGCAAGTGAAATGTTAGGCGCCATCACAGTCCCGTCGGTGGGAAATTTCGGGTCTTGACAAACTCTAACATGTCTCAAACAACTAAGCAGTTGGCCTAGACATGATTTCTAGCATGAATAATAACACACATAGTCATATGAATGGGGAAAACATGACATCAAAGAAGCATGATAACAAACAAAAGCACATAATAGCGTAAGAACTACCCGAATTATGAATACATCGGTACTCGCACACACGCCCATCACCTAGCGCATGCGTCACCCCTACCCATCTCAAATTTCATAGTTTTCACATATAATTACCCTCAAATCCAAGTTTAGATATGTTACTTATCTCGAACAAGCCAAATCAAATTTGCAAGGACAAACAATGACTTCTCTTTTTTGCCACCATGATCTCATGTTATCTGCATGTTACTTATGTAACTCCTAACATTCTCAAAGGAGATAGCCCACCTGTGTAACCTCATATTGACATCCCCCCAATGACACTTCCACATTTACAACTACTATGAAATCAGTTCGAAACTCACCCGATCATGTGATGAAGTTCTAATGAGAAATTTTACCTTCTACCCAAACGAGAAGCATGTACTACGATGTGGGCCTGGATCGCGTGAAGAAGATGGTACGACTATCAGAAGGACGAGTGTGCGTTTGGGGCTGATAATTCGCAGTGTGTTATGACTAGTGCAAGAAGAGCTTGTGAGAAATTTGGTTGAGTAACAGTGTGAGATCATGGTTGCCAAAAAAGGGAAGTCATTGTTAGTCCTTGTATTATGCAATTGTGGCTTAAAGCCAAGTGTGGGAGCCTACTGTTGATGATTGGGCTATGTGGTCATATCTTTGTAGTTTCTGGTTATTGATACGTTGGTGAATTTGTTAAGACTTTAGAAAGAGGACATCATGGGTAATTCGAGCATGAAATTTGATGGATATGCACTATATTTTTGCCTTATTGTCTTATGTAAAGGTTGTGGAATGACTGAGATTTGATATTTCTTTGAGAAGGTAATATGCACGGGAAGGGATTCATTTGGTTGCTCTTTAAAGTATTCGTGTGCTAACGAAGCACTAGTTATTTAGTTATATAATCGGGACTGGATTATAGTGGGTGACTTTCAATAACGATTCTAGTGGATTCAAGAATTTAAGGTGCGGTACTTAAGGATTTTAGGGTTCATTATTGTCATGCCCCGACCTCGGGGAGCGTGACCGGCGCTCAACAGAGTTACCCCGATCGAGCAAGCCTGCACAATGCCATCTACCCAACTCACCCACAAATAAAGAGTACAATACATTCCATTAATTAGTTAGTAAGAAGTCATGTGAATAACACCAATTCATTTCTATTAGTTACGTCATTAACAAGTCTTCAAAATAGTATATTGTATAATCATAGTTAAAGTGGAACAGATGATACAATTACAACATTTTTAGTTTAACTTTCCCAAAATCAGATACAACCCACACTATGTCTATGGAGCCTCCAGCAAGAACAAAAGAGTGTTATGACAGTACTGGCAACAAGGCCTCGGCTATACCTTAAAATGCTATGTACAAAGGATAGAAGATACAAGACCCCGAAATGAAGTAGGGCTTACCAAATCAACTAAGGAAAGGGTGTGCTACTATCACCGCTCAATACCACCTCATATGGAACCACCTGCATCCTTTAAAGATGTAGCGCCCCCGATAAAAAGGACGTTAGTACATATGTATTAGTACTAGTATGTAAAACTAAGCACCCTCTTAATAGAACGAATAACAGTAACAGAGAAGGAAACAAGAAATCAATAAGAGGATCAAATGGTAACAAAGTGACAAGTTAGGGAAAAGTAAATTTCAGTATTTTAAGTTGGGAGATCTTTAGCACCGATATACCACCATATTTTAGCACAGAGTCCGATCGGCTAAGACGTCTCACCCCGAGACCTACACTCACAATACCACCATGTCCGTGGCATGTCATCCGATCTCAGCCCGATTGGTTAAGCCATCTCACCACAATGACGTATGGGTCGACATCACATCACATCTTACTAACAATAATCTCACCCCATTTAAGAGGAAATAACTTAACACATCAATCTCATCCCATAAAGGGAAACAATTCTCATCACAATATCACGAGGATTTACCCCTCAATCACTCCTACACCGACACATTTAGTTTCATGGTTAGGTTATTTCAACCTACCCTTCCTCGGTGGCTAATCGATACTCTCAAAGCATTTATTAATAAAAGTATTTACCACTCAATTCATATTCTTTTACATGTCATTCATTTTATTGGCATCATTGGGCATAAAGCAATATCATTCTCGGCACATTGGCCGTACTTCATAATTTAAGCTCACTATTCCACTTTTAATCATTATCATGAATAATCAACAACAAGGCCTTTCAAATTAAGACTTCAAACACATACTTGAGCAAATTAGGGTCTTAGGCATATATGATCTCTTATACAATTTGATGTGATCAGTTTCATTTGGACTTGACTTGAAGTCACAACATTTTAATACATACTCAAACTTCAAATACTCTCCCAAAGAATAACACAATATGATAAGAACATTCCGGAATAGATTTTGAATAAATTCATATATATATATATATATATATATATATATATATATATATCATCCGACGCCAAACTTATTTAGGAAAGTCAATTCATAATGGATAACTCGGGACTTACAAGATCATCGTAGGAATTCAATTCTAAGAAAAGAGTTTAGCCAACATACCTTGCCTCGAGCTTTTTAATTTACTATAATGTTCCAAAGATCCTAGCCACTTTAATCTATTTAGAGATATAGCAAAATTGAACACAAATTAGGAAGGAGTTCATAGTTCCAGCTCACTTGAGCATTTTATCAAATACTAGGTGTGCATTAAGGTTTCAAGGTCCTCCTATGGTAGATTCTTTCACACCACTAGCCCAAAAGAGTTCAAGAATCCTTCCAATACCCTTGATGGTACATGCATGTAGAAATAAATAACTCCCATACCCAAGAATTACTTGACTTTTTACATATTTTCAATTAGAATCACGAAATAGGGCTATGGAGTAGAAACTTACCTCTAGGATAAAGACCTAGTGAATTCTCATTGCAAATTCTTCAACTTTGAGCAAGAATTGATGGATGATAAGCTTAGGAACTCCCTCTCACACTCTTGTAATGACCCCATCGGCCGTTTCTAGTATTACAACCCCGTCTCCCCCTTTACTACTCAAATGGTGCTTTATAGTTGTTATTTGGAACACTTAGTTCCAAGGCTTAGAACTTAGGTTGAAAAGGTTGATCGGATGTTGACTTATGTGTAACGACCCCAGAGAATTTTTCCTAAGCAAATTAAGGTTTTGTGGTGCCGAGGTAGATTAATTAGTACAAAGGTTGTAAAAATTTCTCCTCGTCGCGGCTCGAACGTTTTGGGTTGAACAATTCACTGGGGAGTAAAGAAAAATTTTTGCCGAAAAAAGTCATTTCTGCGGCCCACTAAGCGGTCGCAGAATCACTCTGCGGACCGCATAATGGCCGTAGAGTGAAGCAGGTGAGGCGAGTTTAGAGATCAAGTTTGCGGCGCATTATGCGATCGCAGACCAGTTTTGCGGTGCATTATGCGACCGCAAAGCAGGTCTATGGGGCGCATAATCACTGCAGACCCAACCAGGCAACCCCCATTTTTGGAGCTTCAGTTATGCGGTCTATGTGCGGACCGAGGACGTATATGCGACCGCAGATGTGCATCGGGATTCAATATTTCTAATTTTTGACCTGACCCTATTTCGATATATTGAGGCAAATGGGCTCTTTTGGAGCAAAAATCTGATATTTTAGAGAGTGGTGAGAGCATCTTAGAGAGAGAAAGTGAAGACCTACTCAATTGTTCATCAATTCTTGTTCAAGGCTTGAAGATTTTCAAAGAGGTAAGAATTTCTTCTCCAATTCTTCAATTTTGATTTTTGGGGTAAAAGATGGGAGATTAAGAGTATGATTCTTGGGAGTAAGAGTATCATTTATACATACACGTACCAATAAGGTTGTGGAAAGATTGTTGAGTTCAAATAGGTAAAGATTGGGTTGAAAATGATAGAAATCTTCATAGACTTTAATTGAAGATTTGAGGGTCGAGTTGATGTCGGAATTTAGTGAAATTTGTATGGTTGAACTCGTGGTTGGATGTGCGTTCATAGTTTGTAATTTCTGTCGGGTTCTGAGGCGTGGCGATTTTTGAGTTAAATTTTGGATTTTATTGGAAAATTAGTATTTTCTTATGGAATTAATTCCAATAATTTGTATTGACTGAATCAAATTAATTATGGCTAGATACGAGGCTTTGAGAGACCAATTCGCGAGGCAAGGGCATAGCGGAGTAAGAAATTATGCGGTTTGAGGTAAGTAACACTTCTAAACTTGGTTTTGAGGGTATGAATCCCTGAATTACATGTTGTATGAATTGTTTGGAGATGACGCACACGCTAGGTGACGGGCGTGTGAGCGTGTATCATAGGAATTTTGACCTAATTGATTCCGTGGAGTTGCATAATTAAATAAATGTCATTATCCATGCATCTTTCACATGTTAGAGAAATTGAGCTGAGACTCATGTTAAAGATAACGATTTGGCTGCCCGCCAATATATTTTGGGACCCACACGGGTCGTATTGTTGTTGAACTATTTGTTTAAATTTACAATTTTGTACTCAGTCACATCTATCACTTGTATATCATATCTCAGTCTCTGTTGTCATTCATTGATACTTCATATCATCATGTCGGATCGATTCTTCATGTTATTGAGAGCCCGATAGACTAGAGAATCTGAGTGATAGTTATGTTATTTATTTATGCCTGGATCTGGCTATTATAGCGCTTGGGCTGAAGGAGCCCCTCCGGAGTCTGCACCCCACAGTGAGCGTAGTTGATATATATATATATATGGGATGGATCTTCTCTAGGCATGGATCTTGCCCGAAGCATTTATATTGAGGGATGGATTTTTCCTGGACATGGATCTTGTCCGAATCATTGATATTTGGGGATGGATCTTCCCCTGGGCTGGATTAGCCTTATACAGTACTGAGCGACTGACTGTCAGTTGATGGATATACATATATATTTGGGATGGATCTTCCCTGGGTTGGATTGGCCATATACAATATTGAGTGATTGAGTATTTTAGATTGTGAGTACATAGAGTTTTCACTAAGGTGCATCACATACAGTATGTACATTGGCATGTATATACAGAGATGTCATATTCCTCATATTGTTCAGAATTGATCTATTTTATTTGTACTGAGAGTAACTGTTGAACGTGAAAGCATGCCTACATTTCTGTATTGTTATTTCTATACTGGATTGTGCCTACTGAGCTCGTCACTACTTTTAGCCCAAAGGTTAGTCTTGTTGCTTATTGAGTTGGTTGTACTCATACTATACTATGCACCTTGTGGGCAGATCCAGGTGCTCCCGGATACGACGATTGTTAGATTTCAGAGTTTATTCTATTGGAGACTATCAAGGTAGCTGCTTGGCGCCCGCAGACTTTGACTCTCTTTCTTTTTAGTTATTGTACTGTTCTACATTTTTAGATAGTTATTTTAGTAGTCAGACTTTGTATTCATTTATATGCTCATGCACTCAGTGACACCGGGTTTTGGGAATATTTGTATCTGTATTTGTGAGTTTTTCTTCCCGTTGACTTTAAATATGTTGTTTTCAAACTTCAAAGATATTGTGGTTTATTGAGATTGTCGGCTTGCCTAGTATTGACATAGGTGCCATCACGACATGTGAGATTTTGGGTCGTGACAAGTTGATATTAGAGCCTAGGTTGCATAGGTCTCACGAGTCATGAGCAGGTTTAGTAGAGTCTTGTGGATCAGTACAGAGACGTCTGTACTTATCTTTGAGAGGCTGCCAAACCCTTAGGAAAAATTTCACCTTCTTGCATTCTATCATGCGAATTTGTTGATTCCGGAAACTAAATTTCTATTATTCTATTTTCTCGCAGATGGTGAGGACACGTACTACCGAATCAGACGGTCAGTCACCAATGCCACCAGTTAGGACCGCGAGAGGCTGGGGTCATGGTAGAGGCCGGGGTCGAGGTAGAGGTCGAGGTGTCACTCATACAACAGTTGGAGCAGCACCTGTAGCACTACCAGTTGCTCTAACTCAGGAGCAGATTCCAAATATAGTTGAGTCGACGGGACCATCTCAGGCACCGTCTGTGCCCATTGTGGTTCCAAGCCTTCAGGAGGCTCTGGCCTAGATATTGACAGTTTGCACTGGCCTTGCTCAGGTGGTATCAACTCAGGCCGCACTTGCCACTTCTCAGGACGGGGGAGGTATTCATACCCCTGTTGCCCGTACTCCATATCAGGTAGTGCAGGGACTTCAGATACCGGGGGCACTACCAGCCTAGCCAGTTGCAGCTGTTCAGGCTCCGGTAGTCCCCGTTATGGCAGATGATGAGCAGAGGAGACTTGAGAGATTCGGGAGGCTTCGACCTCCATCATTTAGCGGTGCTGAGTCAGAGGATGCTCATGGTTTTCTTTATAAGTGCTAGCGGATACTTCGGACAACAGGTATTATGGAGACCAATAGGGTCTCGTTCACTACTTTTCAGTTTTTTGAGCCTACCTTCAGTTGGTGAGAAGCTTATGAGAGGCGCATGCCGGTCGATGCAGTACCACTTACATGGCAGGAGTTCTCTATTCTCTTTTTGGAGAAGTTTGTGCTACAGTCTCGTAGGGAGGAGCTGCGCAGACAGTTTGAGCAGCTTTGGCAGAATGGCATGTCTGTGACCCATTACGAGATGAGGTTTTCTGAGTTGGCTCGTCACATAGTTTGGTTGGTTTACACTGATAGGGAAAGGATTCAGAGGTTCATTGATGGCCTCACATATCAGCTGCAGTTACTTATGACTATGGAGAGGGTATCTGGTGCCACCTTTGAAGAGGTGGTTGACATTCCTCGGCAGATAGAGGCGGTCCGTAGCCAGGAGTGTGTTGAGAGGGAGGCCAAGAGGCCTCGAGGTTTGGGTGGTTCTGGTGGGGTATCTTCTGGAGAGCAACCACAACAGGGGTCATTCTTACAGACACGCTTAGGCGGGTCATCCAGTTCACCGTGGTGCATCATCCAGCCATGGTTCATACAGTTCTCATCATGGTCAGTCATCTCTGAGTGCACTTCCAGCCCAGAGTATGCCATGTGTTCCTTTCGTTCAAGGATTATCTGTACCCGGTTCTTCTGGTAGTTATTTTGGTTCTCGAGGTCCACCTCAGAACTTACTATCCTTTTCAGAGAGGGGTTGCTTTGAGTGTGGAGACTTGGGCCACATAAAGAGATATTGTCCCCTCCTTATGCAAGGTCCAGTTCAGCAGAGGAGTCATGTTACGACTTATGCACCAGTTTCTCTACCACCTGCCCCGACAGCTCGGGGTGGGGCTCAGTCAGCTAGGGGTCGTACAAGAGGGGGAGGCCGATCAGGTGACGGTCAGGCCCGATTCTATGTTTTTCCTGCCAGGCCAGATATTGTTGCTTCAGATGCAGTGGTCACATGTATTATTTCAGTTTACCACAGAGAGGCTTCTATATTATTTGACCCTGGTTCCACTTATTCATATGTATCATCGTATTTTGCTTATTATCTAGATATGCCCCGTGAGTCCTTAGTTTTAATTGTTCGTATATCTACTCCGGTGGGCGATATTATTACTGTGGACCGTGTGTATCGATCGTCTGTGGTAATTATTGGGGGACTGGAGACTAGAGTTGATCTCTTATTGCTTAGTATGGTTGATTTCGATGTAATCCTGGGTATGGATTGGTTGTCCCTATGTCATGCTATTCTGGACTGTCATACAAAAACCGTGACGTTGGTAATACCGGGGTTGCCAAAGGTCGAATGGAGAGGTTCTCTAGAGTATGTTCCTAGTAGGGTAATTTCTTATTTGAAGGCCCAAGTTATGGTTGGGAAGGGTGTGTTTGTCTTATTTGGCCTTTGTGAGAAATGTTGATGCAGATACCCCTACTATTGATTCAGTACCGGTAGTGCGAGACTTTCCGGATATTTTTCCTGCAGACCTGCCGGGTATGCCACCCGATAGGGATATTGATTTCAGAATTGATTTGGTGCCGGGCACTCAGCCTATTTCTATTCCTCCGTATCGTATGGCACCAGCTAAGTTGAAATAATTGAAAGAGCAACTTCAGGAACTCCTTGATAAGGGGTTTATTAGGCCTAGTGTGTTGCCTTGGGGTGTACCAGTCATGTTTGTGAAAAAGAAAGATGGCATAATGATGATGTGCATCGATTACATACAACCGAACAAAGTTACAATAAAAAATAAGTATCATTTGTCGCGTATTGATGATTTATTTGACCAGCTTCAGGAAGCGAGGGTATTCTCCAAAATTGATTTGAGATCCGGGTATCACCAGTTACAAATTCGGGACTCGGATATTCTAAAAACCGCATTTAGGACCCACTATAGTCACTATGAATTTCTTGTGATGTCATTTGGGCTAACGAATGCCCGAGCAACATTTATGCACTTGATGAATAGTGTATTGTAGCCATATCTTGACTCATTTGTCGTGGTATTTATTGATGATATTCTGGTGTACTCACGTAGCCAGAAGGAACATGCACAACATTTGAGTATTGTACTATAGAGGCGAAGGTAAGAGAAACATTATGCCAAATTCTCTAAGTGTTAGTTCTAGCTTAGTTCGGTGGCATTCATGAGACACATAGTGTTTAGTGAAGGGATTAAGGTGGATCCGAAGAAAATAGAGGCAGTTCAAAGTTGGCACAGGACATCTTCAGCTACTGAGATTCAGAGTTTTCTTGGCTTGGATGGTTACTATCGTCGCTTTGTGGAGGGCTTCTCGTCTATTGCATCGCCCTTGATTAAATTGACCCAGAAAGGTGTTCCGTTCAGATGGTCGGATGAATGTGAAGAGATCTTTTAGAAGGTCAAGATAGCTTTGACTATAGCCCTAGTATTAGTGTTGCATATAGGTTCAATGTCTTATACTGTGTATTGTGATGCGTCGCGCATTGGTCTTGGCGCAGTGCTGATGCAAGATAGTAGGGTGATTGTCTATGAGTCCAGACTGTTGAAGGTACATTAGAAGAATTATCCGATCCACGACCTTGAGTTAGCAGCTATTGTTCATGCCTTGAATATTTGGTGGCATTATTTGTACGATGTTCATTGTAAGGTTTATACCGATCACCAGAGTCTTCAACATTTGTTTAAACAAAAGGATCTTAATTTGCTATAGCGGAGATGGTTGGAGTTACTTAAGGATTATGATATCACCATTCTCTATCATCCCGGGAAGGCCAACATAGTGGTTGATGCCTTGAGTCGTAAGGCGGAGAGTTTGCGTATAATAATAGCTACCAAACGAGCATTCAAATGGCTCCGTTAGAGGCTTTATATGGGAAACGGTGTCGGTCTCCGGTGGGTTGGTTTGAGCCCGGTGAGGCTAGGCTATTGGGTACTGATTTGGTGCAGGATGATTTAGAAAAGGTTAAATTGATTCAAGATCGATTTTGCACTGCGCGGTCTAGACAGAAGAGTTATGACGACCGGAAGGTCCTTGATGTTACTTACATGATATGAGAGAAGGTACTACTCCGAGTTTCGCCTTTGAAGGTTGTTAGGAGATTTGGGAAGAAGGATAAGTTGAGTCCTAGGTATATTGGACCTTTTGAAATACTTAAGAAGATTGGAGAGGTGGCTTATGTACTTGCATTGCCGCCTAATATATCGGGTGTTCATCTAGTGTTTCATGTATCTATGCTCCGGAAGTATGTTAGAGATCTGTCTCATGTTTTGGATTTCAGCACATTGCAGTTGGATGGTAATTTGACTTATGATATGGAGCCGGTGGCCATTTTAGACCGGTAGGTTCGAAAGTTGAGATCAAAGAACATAAATTTAGTAAAAGTGCAGTGGAGAGGCCAGCCAATAAGAGAAGCTACTTGGGAGACTGAGCGGGAAATGCGAAGCAAATATCCACACCTATTTGAGGCTCCAGGTATGATTCTAAACCCGTTCGAGGACGAACATTTGTTTAAGAGGGGGAGAATGTAACGACCCGGCCGGTCATTTCTAGTATTACAACCTCGTCTCCACTTTTACTGCTCAAATGGTGCTTTGCGGTTGTTATTTGACTTGCCGGGGTAATTGATTCGGGCTCAGTGAGGTTTTGAAATGATTTGAAACACTTAGTTCCAAGGTTTAGAATTTAAGTTGAAAAGGTTGACCAGTTGTTGACTTATGTGTAACGACCCCGGAGAATTTTTGCTAAGGAAATTAATGTTTTGTGGTGCCGAGGTAGATCAATTAGTACAAAGGTTGTAGAACTGCGAGTTGGACTTTTTTGGTTGAACAATGCACTGGGGAGTAAAGGAAACTTTTTGCCGGAAAAAGTCATTTCTGCGGCCCACTATGCGGTCACAGAATCACTCTACGGACCGCATAATGGCTGTAGAGTGAAACAGGTGAGGCAAGTTTGGAGATCAGGTTTGTGGCGCATTATGCGACAGCAGAGCAAGTCTGTGGGGCACATAATCACTGCAGACCCAAGCAGGCGACCCCCGATTTTGGAGCTTCAGCTATGCGGTCGATGTGCGGACCACAGACGTGTTATGCGGTCGCATATGCGACCGCATATGTGCGTTGGGCTTCAATATTTCTAATTTTTGACCCGACCTTATTTCGATATATTGAGGCAAATGGGCTCTTTTGAAGCAAAAATCTGATATTTTAGAGAGTGGTGAGAGCATATTAGAGAGAGAAAGTGAAGATCTACTCAATTGTTCATCAATTCTTGTTCAAGGCTTGAAGATTTCACAAGGATCCATCTAGGGCTTCAAAGAGGTAAGAAGTTCTTCCCCAATTCTTCAATTTCAATTTTTGGGGTAAAAGATGGGAGATTAAGAGTATGATTCTTGGGTGTAAGAGCATCATTTATACATACACATACCAATAAGGTTGTGGAAATATTGTTGACTTCAAATGGGTAAAGATTGAGTTGAAAATGGTATAAATCTTCATAGACTTTAATTGAAGATTTGAGGGTCGAGTTGATGTCGGAATTGGTAAAATTTGTATGGTTGGACTCGTGGTTGGATGGGCGTTCATAGCTTGTAATTTTTGTCGGGTTCCGAGGCATGGGCCCTATGGGCAATTTTTAGTTAAATTTTAGATTTTATTGAAAAATTAGTATTTTCTTATGGAATTAATTCCAATAATTCGTATTGACTGAATCAAATTTATTATGGCTAGATACGAGGCTTTTGGAGACCAATTCGCGAGGCAAGGGCATAGCGGAGTAAGAAATTACACGGTTTGAGGTAAGTAACACTTCTAAACTTGGTTCTGAGGGTATGAATCCCTGAATTACATGTTGTATGAATTGTTTGGAGATGACGCACACGCTAGGTGATGGGCGTGTGAGCGTGCATCATAGGAATTATGATTTAATTTATTCCGTGGAGTTGAATAATTAAATAAATGTCATTATCCGCACAGCTTTCACGTGTTAGAGAAATTGAGCTGAGACTCATGTTAAAGATCACGATTTGGCTACGCGTAGGCATATTTTGGGAACCACATGGGTTGTATTGTTGTTGAACTATTTGTTTAAATTTACAATTTTGTACTCAGTCACATCTATCACTTGCATATCATATCTCAGTCTCTGTTGTCATTCATTGATACTTCATATCATCATGTCGGGTTGATTCTTTTTGTTATTGAGAGCCCGATAGACTGGAGATTCTGAGTGATAGTTACGTTATTTATTTATGCCTGGATCTGGCTATTATAGTGCTTGGGGTGAATGCGCCCCTCCGGAGTCTGCACCCCCACGATGAGCGTAGTTGATATATATATATATATATATATATATATATATATATATATATATATATATAGAGGATGGATCTTCCCTGGGCATAGATCTTGCTCTCTCTCTCTCTCTCTCTCTCTCTATATATATATATATATATATATATTGAGGGATGGATCTTCCTTGAGCGTGGATCTTGATCGAAACATTTATATTAAGGGATAGATTTTCCCTGGACATGGATCTTGTCCGAATCATTGATATTTGGGGATGGATCTTCCCCTGGGCTGGATTGGCCTTATAATTACTGAGAGACTGACTATCAGTTGATGGATATACGTATATATTTAGGATGGATCTTCCCTGGGTTGGATTGGCCATATACAATACTGAGTGATTGAGTATTTTAGATTGCGAGTAAACATAGTTTTTACTAAGGTGCATCACATACAGTATGTACATTGACATGTAGATACAGAGATGTCATATTCTTCATATTGTTCAGAATTGTTCTATTTTATTTGTACTAAGAGTAACTGTTGAACTTGAAAGCATGCCTATATTTATGTATTTTTATTTCTATACTGGATTGTACCTGATGAGCTTGTCACTACTTTCAGCCCAAAGGTTAGTCTTGTTGCTTATTGAGTAGGTTGTACTCATACTACACTCTGCACCTCGTGTGTAGATCCAGGTGCTCCCGGATACGACGATTGTTAGATTTCAGAGTTTATTCTGTTGGAGACTATCACGGTAGTTGCTTGGCGCCCGTAGACTTTGACTCCCTTCCTTTTTAGTTATTGTACTGTTCTATATTTTTAGACAGTTATTTTAGTAGTCAGACTTTGTATTCATTTATTTGCTCATGTACTCATTGACACCGGGTTTTGGGAATATTTGTATCTGTATTTGTGAGTTTTTCTTCCGTTGACTTTATATATTTTGTTTTCAAACTTCAAAGATATGGTGGTTTATTGAGATTGTCGGCTTGCCTAATATTGAGATAGGAGCCATCATGACAGGTGAGATTTTGGGTCGTGACAACTCTATGTCACTCCCTCTCTCTAGAAATACATGTTTTCCCCTTTAAAATGATCCCCACGGGTGTTTTATAAGAATAGGGTCGGGTTACAAAATTAGAAAAATAGTAGCCCCATCACAGGTCTGTGGTCTCATATGCGACTGCATAACGCTTCTACGGTCCGCACAATGGGCCGCGTAATGGCCCCCAAAACTGGGCACTTCTGCCCCACTCTGCGACTGCTCTGCGGTTCGCAGACCCATTCTGCGGTCGCATAATGCGCCGCAGAACTTCCCTCCAGAAAATTTCATATTGGGTCTGTGATGGGTTATGAGGCTCGTATAATGGTTATGCAATCGCATAATGGAACGCATAACGACAAGAGTGGGTTGCTCTAGTGGTGAGCACCCTCCGCTTACAACCAAGAGGTTGTGAGTTCGAGTCACCCCAAGAGCAAGGTGGAGAGTTCTTGGAGGGAGGGAGCCGAGGGTCTATCGGAAATAGCTTCTCTACCCCAAGGTAAGGGTAAGGTCTGCGTACACAATACCCTCCCCATACCCCACTAGTGGGATTATATTGGGTTGTTATTATTATTGTTGTTGTATAATGGACCGCATAATGGTCCAAAATTTTTCCCAGTTTGCTGCTTTGATCTGCGGCAGATCTGCGGTCCGCAGATCAGTTTTGCGATCGTAGACTGGACCGTAGAAATGCCCTGCATTTCCAAAAATTTTCTTTTACTCACCAGGGCATTGTTCAACCTAAAAAGTCCGTACTGCGGCGAGCTTTTTATACATTCGTCAACACATAAGCCTACTTTGGCACCACGAAACCCCAGGTTTTTAGGCAAAATCTTACGAGGCCTTACAATTATGTGGATGAGGATTTGGGTTTTGCAGTAGAGTGTGAAGGGTACTTAGAATATTTCTATGTTGCCATCGGGTCTGCAGTGCAGTGCCAGAAAGATAGAAGAAACAACTTCGGATTCACAAAAGATCTTTAAAAGCGGGTGTATTAGTTGGAGGTACTATTGAGTGCATGAGGATAAGTATAAAGTGTCTTATGGATATGGAGGCAATACGTTCTTGTGGTTTGGGGTCACTCGGAATGAGTTTTGATTTGGGTTCATTGCGTGTTGGAAGGGAGAGGTTTTAATTCTGAAGTTAAGTCAAGACAAGACTGAGAAGTTGAGTCAGTTTAGCTGTGGTTTGGGTCAGCATGGTTAAGGAAAAGATAGGTTCCTTCAGTGTGGTAAGGATGTGCAAGTATATCATGGCTATGCTTATGGCTTGGCGATCTTTGTAATTTGATTGGTTTGGAGGTATATAATTCTGATGGTTTGTTATGTGTAAATGGACTCTGAAAGAATTAAGGCGGTTTAGTCCATGACTTGAGGTTAATGTTTCTGCGGTTATGGGAAGTTGGTTACGTGTTGCAATCTTCCTCCTAAAATGAGTTAAGTGAAGGGTTCTAGCCAATGAAATGTTTATTCTACTAGTGGTTCAGGAGTTATGACAAAGTTCTTGTACTCTCGCATAATAGCATGATAGGTGCAGTGAGCGATGTGGAATCTGAATTGAAAGATCAAGATTGCGGTTCAGTTTGACAAGAATTGCAAGCTCGGAGGAGCAGGGGAAGATTTCAGATGTTCGGAGTATGATGGCACCATCTTTGTGTCGCCTGAGAAAGGTATTATGTGGAAGAGGCATTGTGTATTGATTTGCGGATTTTTGATTTGCACTACAGAAATAGCATGGTCGGTGGCTATTGATGTTCATATTTTGTTACCTGGTGCAGTGGTTGTGGGAGTACCTCCCATAGGATGATTATGTAGGTGAGACACATCAGTCATTTAAGTAGTAGAGATTGAGGACAGGTACATAGATTCTGATATGGTCGCAGATTGGATAGTTTATGTGTGAGAGATGCACTATTCCTGTGGTTGCAAACTGTGGAAGTTTGTTCAGGATTTGACGGTCGCTTGTATGTGTCAGGAATAAGGTCATTGTGGATCTTGAAATGATTCTTACCTATTTTGAGATGTTCAAATTCGGTTTAGAGGGCCATTGGTAGGTCTAATGTGAATGTATATTCTACCTAGAACAGATATGTTTATTCAGCACAACATTGTCTATGGATGTGTCTTCAAGCATGGTGGATGTTATTCCTACCCTCGTCTATTTTATGTACTACTCTATTATACCATGTGGGTTATGGGGTGGCTTGATTATTCACACGTGTGTTATGATCCTATGTAGCCGGTGGTGTCATATGAGCGAGATGGCTATAGAGATGCTGATTTGTTTACAACACCTTAGTCGTGCTTGGGTCTTGCACCACATGATGCTATGTGTCTCCTCAGGGTTATATTTATTCACTTGACGTGTTTTTGGTTGTTATACGTGTGTCTAATGAGTATGAGTATTTTGGCTCGATGGTTATTCCCATACAGATTGATTATGTATGGATCGGGTGGCACGCCGCCATAGGTATGATATTTGGATCGGGTTGCACGCTGCAATAATGAAATATTGTGTAGGATACCTTATAATGTACTATGTATTTTGTTTCTCATCCTAAGATAGGTCCATAGCATTTGTTTGGTTATTTTATTCGTTACGCAGGCTAGATAGTTCTGCACTCTAGTTCGCATCTCCTTATTAGTCATATTCGATTTGTGGCTTGTTGGCACATTGGTGACGTCGTATGAGATTTTAGATGGTGCTTAATGTGGCTTATTTCCCAAGCAGTTTGTACTAGGTGAGACGAGGTTGTTAGGCCTGGAATCAGTGTAATCGGATTTGTATAATGTATGTTGGAGGTAGAATGTCACTAGCTAGTTTAGAAGACGGTAATGGTTCTTATCGAGCAGAATGACTCCATGAGTTATTGATTTGATGGGTGGTCACGTGTTCCTATGCATTTCTTTCGTCGTTGCATTATTTCAAGGGTTAGAATAGGGCTTGTATGTGTCATGAGGTATATTACGAGCATTGGGTTCATAAATCTGCAACTATTATGGTTGGAGAATGTTACTATGGGAAAATAAGTTATGTGATGTATTGTGTGATTACAACGTGGGTGTATGATCATGTTTTGGTATGGTTAGTTGAGATTGATACGTTGTACGTATGCTAGAAATGGACCTTGTAGAGAATTTCGGACGTTGGAATTTGGTTCTAAGGCTTGTGGGCTAAAAGGTAACATGAAGGATCTTTAGTCTAGGTTGAGCTAATGCACTCATATGGATTGTGGTGGCACACGTAGGCGCATGAGGTGTTATACAGTAATTCTGGCGACTTGGGAGCGGTTCTTGGCACGTTCGAGGACGAAAGTATGTTTAAGTGGGGGAGAATGTAATGACCCGCCTGTCGTTTTGAGATCTAACACGTCGTTCAATAGTTTGAGGCCTTAGTATCTTCACTTCATGTATTATGACTTGCATGTGTAATTGGTTTTGATTTTCGAGAAGTTCGAAATTGATTTGGAAGAAAAATTCTCAATTTGAAGCTTTAAGTTGGAAGAGTTGACCAAGGTGTGACTTTTGAGTAAACGACCTCGGAATCGGGATTTGAAGGTTTCTATTAGTTCGCAAGGTGATTTTGGACTTGGTCATATGTTAGCATTGAGTATCAGATGCTCTGGGAGCATTTCGATGTTTAATATCAAAAGTTTGCATTTTTGAAGGTTCGAAATTTGCCAAGTTTTACGTAGAGTGTACTTTAGTGTTATCGGGCTTTGGGTGGTATTCCGAGCCTTCAAATAGGTTCATATTATGATTTGTGAGTTGTACGTAAGATTCGGCATTATTCCGGAATGTTTAAGTGTGATTTGGATGCATTTGACGAAGTTTGAGAGTATGAAATTAAGAGAAGGTTTTGATCGTCGATTCATAGTTTTGATGTTATTCGTGGCGTTTTGAGCCTTTGGACATGTTTGGATAAGGTATTAGGACTGGTTGGTATTATTGGATGGGATCCCAAGAGCCTCGGGTGTGTTTCAAGATAGTTTCAGATCATTTCTCTATGTTTTATAGCTACTGGTTTTTAGTGTGTTTGGTGTGCATCGCGATCGCGAAAGAAGGGTCATGATCGCGAAGGGTTAAGCGGACTGATGAGGACTTTGTTCTTCGCGATCGCGAAGAGGGTGTCGTGTTCGTAGAGCTTGATCAGGTTGTACTTCGCATTCGTGTGGTAATGGCCGCGAACGTTTGGCTTGGTCGCGATCGCATAAGGGATTTTCTAAGGCCGAAGGTTTTGAGCTTCGTGTTCGAGGAGTCAGGCTCGCGTTCCCAAAGGTTTGGGCAAGCTAAGCTTCGTGATCGCAACTACGCTCTCGTGTTCGCATAGTACGATATCATGGGCAAGGCTAGTTTGACTTTGCGATCGAAAGGAGATTTTCATGATCACGAAAAAAGAAGCATGGGCAAACTTTATAAGTTGGAATTTGAGGATTTCATTTCATTTTCATTTGGGACCACTTGGAACCGACTTTGGGGGCGATTTTGGAGGGCCATTTCATCCATCTATTGAGGGTAAGTGTTTTTAACTCATTTTTCATTTAAGAATTTAAGTGGAAAATGTTGATTTTTTTGTAGAAGGCCTGGAATTGATATTTTTGAGTTTTGACCACGATATTGGCCATGAAATTAGAAATAAATTATATATTTGAGTTCGTGGTGCTATGAGTAATAATTATCTTCGAGAATTTTCGGAATCTAGTGTAACGACCCGGCTAGTTGTTTTGAGTATTTTTGGCCTGATCCCCTAATTATTACTTCCTCTATGTTGTATTATGGATAGGCGAATTGCCGGGGGTGTTTGTTATTGGTTTCGGGGGAGTTTCGGAGTGGAATGGGACATATAGTCCCTAAGTTGCAGTGTTAAGTTGAAAGAGCTGACTGTAGTTTGACTTTTGTGTAAACGACTCCGGAATTGAGTTTTGAAGGTTCTTATAGATATGTATGGTGATTCTGGACTTAGGGTTGTGTCGGGATGTTGATTTGGAAGTCCGTAGGTCATTTCAGCATGAATTGGCGAAAGTTAGAAAGTTTTATCGGCAGTTGATTTTATTGATATCGGGGTCAGATTCCGATTCCAGAAGTTGGAAATTGGTTTGTTAGGTCATTTATGACTTGTGTGCAAAATTTGAAGTTAATCGGAGTTGTTTTGGTAATCGGCATTGGTTTCAGAATTCGGAAGTTCATAGTTTCCTAGGCTTGAATTGGGGTTGCGATTCGTAGAATCGATATTGTTTTATGTGATTTTTCGCCTTGAATAGGCCCGTTATGTGTTTTGGAACTTGTTGGCATTTTCGGACAGGGCCCCGGGCCCCCCAGGTGTGATTCAGAATGAATCCGAATCAATTTTGGACTTAGTTCAAAGCTGAAGTTTCCAGCCATCTGGTGACATCGCACCTATGGAGAGATTGGCCGCAGGTGCGGAATCCACACCCGCGATGGTTTTTCCGCGGTTGCGGCGTCGCAGATGCGATTCAAGACCCGTAAAAGTGGAATCGCTGGGCAGAAAAGGCCTATTTCGAGGGTTTGATTTCATAATCCATTTTTGTACTTAGAGAGCTCAGTTTGTGGCGATTTTTCGGGAGATTGTCAAGAAATATTTTGGGATAAGAAATCCTAACTCGGTTTTGGTTAAATTACACGAATCTATTGTTAATTTCATCATTTAATTAATGGGTTGAGTTGGAAAATTGGAGAAAAATTGTGAAAACTTCTTAGGCTAAAATTTGTGGATTTGAAAGGCGATTTGAGGTCGGATTTGAGTAATTCTTATATAGTTGGACTCATTATCGTATGGGTGTTCGGATTTTGTAATTTTGGTCAGGTTCCGAGATGCGGGCCCAGATTGATTTTTGAGTTAACTTTTTATTTCTTTGCAAAGATCGTAATTTTATTGTTCGAATTAGATCCCTATAGTTTATATTTATAATATGAAGTTGTTTGGTTAGATTCGAGTCGTTCGGAGTTGGATAATCGAGGGAAAGGCCTACTAGTGGATTCAGTTGCGTGATTTAAGGTAAGTGCCTTGTCTAACTTTGTGTGGTGAAATTTTCCCTTAGTATTGGTGTTGTTTTGTGATAATTGTGACATGTGGAAGCCGGGTACGCAAGGTGACGAGTGTGTACACGGGCTAAATGTAAAAATTTACCGGTTTTAGCTATGTAGATTCATTTCATGCCTTAATTGAGTTACCTTAACATGTTTTAGTTATCATTCCAAGTATATCTTCACATGCTCTACTTGTCTTGTCACTTACTTGTTAATTAGCCTACATGTTTAGTTGAGTTACTATTGTTTTCTCTATTCCTTATTCTTTATTTAACCGTTGAACTCTTTACTTGAAATTATTTTCTTGGAATATCTTGTTGTTGAAAACTGGTATTGAGTTATAAAAGTCGTGATTCAAGTGAAGGCAAAGTGTTAAGTTGTGAAATAATATTCTTGTTGAGTTATTCACTTCCGGTTGTTGTTGTTGATACTCTTGGGCACATTGTGGTTGAGCCATGGGCTACTTGTTGTGAAAATACTGCTAAAGTTATTTTCTGTGTCAAGTTGTGATATTGGGCACTTGAGGTGCGATTTATGATACGTTGTGAAATTGATACGCATGCAGTGGTATAAGGTTTTGGGGTTGAAATGCATGCGGTGAGATAAGGCGAACTTGATACGCGTGGCTAGTAGCGGAACTACTAGAAGTCATGCGGTGTGATAAGGTGGGCTAAAACGCGGGATGCTATTGCGGAAAAATAATTTTTAAAACTAAATGCAAGGCTCATGCAGTGATATAAGTAAAGATTCTGAATTATCCTTGTGATTTGAGACTACGAGGCAGTACCTCGGTAGTGACTCTTGTTGATATTTCTCTATTGCCGCACTTGTCTTTGGTTGTTTTGTTTCCTTAGCATATCATTCCTTTTTTCTATGTGTTGCATTATTTGATTTAGTTCCGTGTAGCTAACCTTGATATGTATTTGTTGTTTGAATTTCATTGCTATCATTACTACACTCTCATACATTTGTACAATTTTTCTTATTTAATCCAATAGGGCCTTGACTTGATTTCGTCACTACTCTACCGAGGTTAGGCTTGGCACTTACTAGGTACCGTTGTGGTGTACTCATGCTACGCTTCTGCACATCTTTTTGTGCAGATCCAGGTACCTCCTACCAGTCCAGGCATCAGTGAGTTGAGTTCGTACTCGGAGACTTCAATGTACACCTGCCAGTGTCCGCAGGCCTCAGAGTCACCCTCTATCTACTTCTATATATCCTTCTTTTATTAGATACAGTTGTATAGGGATGACTATGATACTGTTGTAGAGCTTGTGACTCGATATCACCAGGTTTTTGGGAAATTGTATATGTTGAGCAACGAAGTTTATTCTATATAGATGTTGAGTATTGAGAGATTATTTGTTATTTTAGTTGTATTCCGCATGTTTGCTAGGCTTACCTAGTCTCAGGTGCCATCACGACATCCTACGGAGGGAAATTGGGGTCGTGACATCTGGGCACGTGACCCGGGGGTTGACTTAATTGACTTTTCGAGCGAAGTTGTAAATTATTATAAATTATTAAATTATGAGTTTTTGAGTCTTTTTTTTGATTGGTTTGCACGTTGTTTGACTAGTTTCGGATCGTTTGGCATTGAGTGGAGGAGTTAGAGTGGCGTTGGAACCGGTTATCGCATTTCGAAGCGAGGTAAGTCTCTTGTCTAACCTTGTGAGGGAGAATTTACCCCGTAAGTATTATATATGATATGTGCTACATGTTGTGAGGGGTACGCACATATGAGGTGATGAGTGTCCGTGCGTATGCTAGAATTTCTTATTAGGTCCAGGTAGGCTTAGAATCACTCCATGCTTTAATTGTACTATTTGAGTTATCCTTCCCTATTTAAATTCTTTAATTTACATTATAGCCGGAGACTAGACTCGCGTAGAGTAGTAGACTTACTATTTTAGATACTTGACGAGCTACTTGATTAGCCGTGGAAATTGTACTTCCTTTATAGAGTTCTCCCGTATGGTGCATATTCATCGAAAAGTTTTCTTAAATTTCATAACTCACACGTATATTCGTGAGTGGGATCAAGGACCCGTTAAAGTTTCATATTCTAGTGGGATCGGGCTGAACGCCTCAGCAATACTCTTATGTGATCGGGTTGTTCGCCTCGGCAGTACGATTTAATACACTCTTATGGGATCGAGTCGTTTGCCTCAGTAGGATATTATAATATAATCCTACGGGATCAGGTCGTTTGCCTCGACAGGATATTGTGTCACTCTTATGGGATGTAGCTGCTCGCCTCAGTAGAATCTTGTGTAATACTTGATATAAAGTTAGTGTACCCTTGAGTTTCCTGGATTGAGATGTGACAGTTTATTTGATATTGACCATTATATATTCCATTTGAGGAAGTACCCGGTTTTTGAGGACTTCGCGTTTACTCTTCAGTTGAGGATTGCATTATGTACTTATATATGTTCCCACTATTTTACATGCCATGCCTCACACATGTTTATTTTTATTATACTTGATTTATTGGACCACTAATAACTGTCTATGTCGACCCCTCGTCACAACTTCTTTGGGGTTAGGCTAGATATTTACTGGGTACGTATTGATTTACGTACTTATGCTATACTTCTGCACTGATTGTGCAGGTACTGAGATATGCACATTTGTGGTTATCTTGGCGCATAGGCGCGACTGCTGAGGGGATGTTACGGTGAGTTGCATTCTATGTTATGTCCACAGCACCTGGAGTCTCCATCATATTTATTTGTTTTATCATGTCTATTTTATTATTATCCAGACAGATGCTATAGTAGTAGTATTGTTCTAGTAGATACTCATGCACTTATGACACTAGATTTTGGGGGTTTCTAGTGGATGTTCATAGTTGTATTTAATATTATTATTATTACTTCACTTTATGATTTAATTATACTAGAAACTTTGGTAAATAAAAGCACATATTTATATGAGTTCATGATTTAATTCTATTTATTTAATAAATATTCTGCTTTTTAAGAATTCAAATGGATAACTAAGTGGAGGTTCACGCGTTAGCTTGGCTAGCAGTATCGTTAGGCGTCATCACGACTTATTATGGATTTTGGGTCGTGACATGATCGGAACCTGCGACTCGGAAAGACAATTGCTCTGCGGCTCCTTGGTTGGTACCTAGAGCTTTATACGTGTTGCAAATATATATCTTTATATATTATGGATATAAGTTATGTTTAATTGGCGTATTTGGTTCATGTTGGCAATTCTGAAATGAAAGCATCCGATAGTTGGTCCCACTGAGCTAAAAAATATGTGGCTAACCTTGGATTGTTTGGTAAAGTGTGATGATCTAATGATTGGACATGAAGTTGCGTAGATAATAACAAAGTCAAGATAAATTAAGGGATATTCCACACATATATTGGAGTATTATTATAATTTGTATTTATTTCGGGTAGAGCAAGAGCCAAGGGTCCATGAAAAGAAAAAAGAGCCAATTAAAGATGAAGGTGTTACTCCAAGAGAGACACACAAGATAGAAATTATAAATTATACATATTATTTAAAGCTCCAGGTATACTTTGTCACCCAAATTAAAAAACACTCCAGATGGTTACATATTTGTGTACTATAGGGGGCAAAATGACGCATGGGATGGACATGGTGGTGTTTTACGTTATACAAGAAGTACATTTCTGTTCGAAAATATTTCAATTTTGATAAATTTAAAGGTATTCATGTGTAAATACATATCGTAAAATTTTGCGACTCATTAATTCATGAGTAATATCTTACATAGTTAATTGTATTAGACTCTAGCTAAATAGAGCATAAATGGGTAAAAATCAACATATTAACTCGTATGAAGCCAAGGATGATAGATTAGTGGACGAGAAGTCTACGTTGTAAGATTTCTTATGCATTTAATCCTTCAAGTTCTATGGGTTTATTATTTGTAAAATCAATAAATTTTATTAAAGGTTTCAGATTTCTCTTTTAATTTTCCGGTACTACTTTTTGTTTCTTCTTTTTGCCACCGCTAGCTCACTGCTTGACCAACAAACCTTTTGAAGTATTAAAGAATAGCAACAAATATCTTTGACAAGTTTATGTTGTTAGTTTCTAGACAGAAAATAGAAGGCTGATTGTTGCAACTTTGTTAGTTAAGGGATATTTTTTGTCTACTATAATAATAAAAGGATGTACCTCAGGTTTGGGTCATAGTTTAAGGGTATTTTTAGCCGAAAACTCTTCCCTTCCATGTCCAACTGAATAAAATAATCTTTTTACTGTGCTACTACTAGTTTTTGAGAGACTAACATCAGTAACTTGCCTCTGTTATTGTATAATCTCTTGAACTGTTAAGTAAAATTGTCCTTCGCTGAATCCATTGAAATGATTTTCTTATAAGCTGATTTGCAAATTCATCATCTTTCTTCCTTATGTTAATGCACTCATTTCCCGTACTTGGAACATGAAACTTTACAAATTATATAAAAAAAAATGAGATTAGCAATACTCATACTATTCACTTCAAAAGTATATAATCAACATAACATGTATACTTATGTCAGACGAGTATTGTTTATATGAAATGGTAGCATCTTGAATTCTTGTCAGATGTTTGCCTTTTATTTTATTCCACAATGTTACATCTAAGTTGTATTCTAATACTACAAGTTTCATTTGACATATTAGCTAACTCTTTTGTCTTCCTTAGACAAAATATTTTGGTTGTATTCCAATACTGTAACTTGATGTAGGGAGCTTCAACTTAAGAACGATTTGTCTTATTAGAAACTACACTTCAATATCGTCAACCATGATGAATTCGGTACACTAGTCCGCATGCAGTCTCATTTTTTACATTGCTTTAAGAAATCATAATATATTTAGATGTGTAGACTCACGATTCATTTGTTCAAAAATTTCGCATGTGAAAGATTTCAATTGATGAAGAGTAGCTGAAACTATTTGAAGATATTAGTTGATAGGATTAGTTATATCAGTTCAATCAATATAAGTATATTTTTAAAGTTGTGACATTAATATTTTGGATTAGTACATCCTTTGGATTGTTTAGATTCAATGAGCTATATTTTGTTTTATGAATTAATAGTAATATTTTTTCTAGCATTTGCCTACTTTCGTTGCTACCAAGAGGCCCTCTTTTACTATGAGCGACATTCAGTTGAATTTACTTGCCATTAAAATAGACTCTAAAAGGTCAAAATAAGATTTTACAGGAAGGATATAGTAGTCATTCTAATTGCCACAAAAAAATACCGTTAAAACTACTGATTTTTAGCGACAATTTAATTAAATTTATCGGCTATAAAAATGGATGCTAAAAGAGCATAGTTAGTTTGTTATGGGTTGGATTTATCGGCAAAATAATTGCCGCAAATAATTGCCGGTAAAACTAATGATCTTTAGCGACAATAAATTATACCCTTTACCAACTTTTGTGAGAATGGCTGCCAAAGGTTTTGCCGACCGCCACATTGCCGGCTAAATACCATTGGCCGATTAAGGATATAGCGGCTATTGTTATTGCTTCTAAAGGCATTTTTAGTGTCGTTGAGGCCGCTTTTTGTAGTAGTGAATATCCCTTCTCGACCGTACCATGGGCCTTCAAAAATAAAATCACCTTACTTGTGGAATGGCCAAGGGTCCCTCTCTACTCTAGTATAGGCAACCCCGGCATAGCAAAGGTCACAGTCTTGGTGTGACAATCCAAGATAGCAAGATACGGGGACAACCAATCCATACCAAGAATAATCTCAAAATTCATAATATCCAACAACAAGAGATCAACTATAATATCTAGTAACAACACAAACCTGGTACACCCGAACAATTCCTATAGGATCTCCAACCGGTATAGACAATAAAACAGGAATATCAACAGAATCAAAAGGCATACCAAGTGCGTTGCATAATATGAAGACACATAAGAATATGTAGAACTCTGATCAAACAGTACCGAAACATCTCTATAACAGACTAAGATAATACCTATAATGACTGAATTAGATGACTCTATCTCAGGTTCACCAGGAAATACATAACAATGGGGTTGAGCCCCACCAACATGTCCCCCACCTCTACGACGACCTCTCAATGACTGGCCTTCACCCCTAGCTGGCTGACCCCTACCTCTAGCTGGCTGACCTGGTGTAGAAACTAGTGCAAGAATCATAGCACGAGTATCCTGCTGTGGCATACTGCTTTGCAACCAAGGACAAAACTTCCTAATACGACCTGCATGTCCATACTCTAAGAAACTCTTCGGCTAGCAGAGTTGCTGAATTTGAAGTTGTCCTTGATGACTCGAATGACCACCATAGTAACTCTGAATCGGAGGTGCACTAATAGGACCCTAAGATAAAGGTGCATCGTATGATGTCTGCCTCAGGTGAGAAGCATAAGCACCATGTCCACCTGGAGCATTGACTGCACTGGTCGAACAACATGACCTCTACCAAAAGAATTCCTACCTTCGGACGAGGCACCACTAAAACCACAAAAATGATGGGTCCTCTTGTTATAATTTGCCTTTCTCACCTGACCACGAATCTGCTTAATATTCCTAGCAATATCAACCACCTAAGTGAAAGAAGTCTCAATCTTGGCCTTTCTGGCCATCTGAAGTCTGATACTATACGTAAGACCCTCTATGAACCTCTGCACCTTCTCCTTCTTAGTGGGGATACAGATAGCTGCATGATGAGATAAATCAACAAACCTCATTTTATATAGGGTAATTTGCATGTTACCCTACTGAAGACGCTCAAAGTGGCTACGTAGCTCATTTCTCTAAGCGAGTGGAATGAACCTCTCCAAGAACAAATATGAAACCTAGGCCCAATTAAGAGGAGGTGATCTTGCTGGTCTGACCAACTCATAAACCTGCCGCCACCACTTGGCGAAACCATGCATCTAGAAAACCGAGAAGTCAACTCCATTGGATTCAACTAGTCCTAAATTGCGTAAGATCTCATAGTAATAGTTCGAGAACTTCTAGGCATCCTCTAAAGGCATACGGCTGAAGTGAGGAGGAGACAACTTCATGAACCTATCCAGCCTCTTCAACTCATCAGCTGACATTGGGGGCCTTAACCTTAGGATGCGCGACAATAACTGGCTTAACTACCCCAACCAGTATCACTCTTTGGGTCTGATATCCCTACTCTATTTGCTCTGGGGTACCAGTGGCGGGAGTATGATCTCCTCCCCTGGCCCGAGAAGCCATGAGTACCATAGGAAACACACCTACTTGAGCCACAGTTTCCATAAATCCCAGCATGCGGACCAAGGCGTTCTAAAGTACCAGAGTAGCGATAACGCCCTCTAGGACTTGTGTTGGTCTTACTGGATCAACCTAAACTGGAATCTCATCCTTTAGATCTATATGATGCTCAACTGACGTTTCTCTAGCACGAGCATGAGTGGCTGCGGGTGCTGCTACAAGTGCCTTTTGCTGGGCTCTAGATCCTCCCCTACCCTGGCCTCTACCCATCGTAGCAGCTACGACCTAGGGCTTCAGCTCCTTATCAGTTGAAGGATGTGTTCTCACTATCTATGAGAGAATAAGAGAAAAAAGATTCAAACTTTAGGACAAAACAAAGTTTCACGATAGAGAAATAAAGAAAGTAAAGTTTTCTAAATCCTTATAGACTCTAGAAGATAAGTATAGACGTGTACGTATCGATCCTCAAGACTCTACCAAGCCTGCTCATGACTCATGAGACCTATGCAAACTAGAGCTCTAATACCAACTTGTCACGATTCAAAATCTCAACTATGAGGTGGTGATGACGCCTAACACCGCTTGCTAGGTAAGTAAATGTTTAGCAATAATATGCAAAGCAAGTTTAACAGTTAATAACATTATAATAAAGATAAAATGTCACGACCCAAAATCCCACTAGATCGTGATGGCACCTAATCCTAATGCTAGATTAGCCAAATATAGAACAAGATAACCAAAATGACAGATCATTCATAACAAAATATGATTGAATTCTATACAACCTCCTAAGGACTAGTAGTACAAGTCACGAGCGGCTACGAATAAGATTACTAACTCGGTTTCAGAAAAGATACATCATCTGTTTGAAATTTACATGAGCATAAATATAAATCCTAAACTACCGCGAACAAATGGTTGTCTGTATCTGGAGTGCTGATACGCCTTCAATGCCATGCTCCGTCCTCCACTGCTACACAACTCCAAGATCTGCACACAAGGTGCAGAAGTGTAGTATGTGTACAACCAACCCCATGTACTCAATAAGTATCTTGACTAACCTTAGTGAAGTAGTGTAACGGCCCGATCGGTCGTTTGAGCATTTACACTTCGCTCGGTTGTTTGAGGGCATGAGTAGCTCTGTATGATGTATTATGACTTATGTGAATCATCGGTGTCGGTTTTCAGGTCATTCATAATAGATTTGGAAGAATGAATTTCATGTTTGAAGCTTTAAGTTAGAAGAGTTGACCAAGTTTGACTTTTGTGTATTTAACCACGGAATAGAGTTTTAATGGTTTTGTTAGGTCCGAATGGTGATTTTGGACTCGGGCGTATGTCCAGATTGACATTTGTATATTTCTAGAAGGATTCGGTACTAATTGACGAAAGTTAGAAATTTAAATATTTGGAAGTTCATAAGTGTGACCGAGAGTTAAATTTGATGATATCAGATTCGGATTGTGGTTCCGAGAATTGAAATAGCTTCATTATGTCATTTGGGACTTGTGTACAAAATTTGAGCACATTCCGGGTTGATTTGATATGTTTCAGCACGAGTTTTGGAAGTTGAAAGATCCAAAGTTCATTATGTTTGATTTGAGGTGCGATTCATCGTTTCGATGTTGTTATACGTAATTTAAAGCCTCGAGTAGGTCCGCGTTATGTTATAGGGATCATTGGTATATTCGGACGGGGTCCCGGGTGGCTTGGGTGTGTTTCGGACGAGGTTCAGACCATTTCTCAATTTGTGTTTGGTTGCTGGTAGCTGCTGGTACTGGTGTTCCGCACCTGCGGTTAAAATTGCACAAGTGCGATGGTTGTAGAAGCAGCAAAGGGATCACAGGAGCGGGTATGGAGTTGGAGCAGGGCTCCGCAGATGCGTTTGATGGGCCGCACCTGTGGAAGCGCAGAAGTGGTGCCTTGGGCCGGAGGGGTGAGGTATGGCGCATGTGCGATGGCAGAGCCGCACCTCTGGGCGCGCAGGTGCGAAGTGAGGTTCTGTAGGAGCGATGACTTCTGGGTTTGGTTTGATCACAGAAGCGAGATATTTACCACAGAAGCGGTGGTCGCAGATGCGCCGAATTGACAGCATATGCGGAAATGCGGGGCAGAAGCTATATATCGAGGTTTTGGGTTCTTTTATCATATTTTGAGATATGAGACTAGGATTGAGGCGATTTTGGAGACAAATTTTATCACAAGGATTGGGGTAAGTGTTCTTCACTCGGTGTTGATTATATTTCATGATTTTATCTTTATTTTTGGTAATTGGATTATGAGTTTTAAAGAGAAAATTGGGGATTTTAGCCTAAAGCTTAATAGAGTGAGTTTTTGAGTTTTGAATGTCGATTTGGAATCGAATTTGCGTGAAACTAGTATGGTTGGACTCGTAATTGAACGGGTTGTCGGATTTTGTAAGTTTCATCGAGTTTTGAGGTGTGGGCCCGGGTTGGACTTTTTGGTTAATTTTGGGCTTTTGAGTAAATATTCGAACTTTATCAATTGGAATTGTTTCCTTAGGCTTTATTTGACGTATTTGAGTTGCTTTTGGCTATTTTTGATCCGTTCGGAGGTTAGTACGTACGGTATGGTATTCTGGGAGCATCGTTTGGCTTGCTCGGTATTGGATTTGGCTTGTTCGAGGTAAGTAACACTTCTAAATTTAGTGCTGAGGGTATGAAACCCTGAATTACCTATTATGTGTTTGGTGTTGAGGTGACGCACATGCTAGGTGACGTACGTGTGGGTGTGCACCGTGTGAATTGTGACTCCGTTACTTCTGTGGTACTGTGTAGTTACATGATATTATCTATAGCCATGAAATCTCTGTGTACTAGATCTATTGAGTAGTGATCCCGATTAGAAACCATGTTTAGGCTACATGCTTATTCTGTTGGGACCCACTGAGGTCATTTCTGATGTTGAGTTGTTTGCTTACATTGCAATTTCATACTCAGTTATGTTAATTCATTTCATATCATATCTCAGTCTCTGTTGCTATATATTGACACATCATATCATCATTTTTGGGCTAGTTTCATGGCATTGTGAGCCCGAGAGACTGGAGAGATTGATGACTAAGTAAGGCCGAGAGCCTGATTGTGAGTGATATTATGGGATCGGGCTGCACGCTGCAGCATGTCATATTGATTTATGCCTGGATCTGGCTTATTATGGCACTTGGGGTGAAGGATCTCCTTCGGAGTCTGTACACAACCCTAGTGAGCACAATTGATTATATTGAGGGATGGATCTTCCTTGGGCATGGATCTTGCCCGAAGAAATTATATTTGGGGATGGATCTTTCCCGGGCTGGATTGACCTTATACAGTACTGAGTGACTGGCTGTCAGTTGATATATATATATATATATATATATATATATATATATATATATATATATATATATATATATATATATATATATATATATATTTGGGATGGATCTTCCCTGGGACGAATTGGCCATATACAGTACTGAGTGACTGAGCGTGTCGAGTGATTGCGCATGATGAGCGAAAAGTGTGAGGCAATGAGATTGAGCACTCTGAGAGTGTGAGTACATGAGTTCATCACTGAGATACATTGCATTTGACATGCATACTTGAGATACATGCATAGAGATGCATTTCTTTCTGCCACTCCGGTTTGGTGTCATTTATGATTTCACCTGCATATTGACATGTAGGCATAAAGATGTATTCTCCTCATGCCATTTGATAAAGAAGCATCTTATCTATTGTTGGAAAGTTTTTGGGAAAAATCAAAGTTTTCAAACTTACTCATATATTTGGTGATTTTGGTAAAAGATTTGGGTTTTCACTGATATACTTGAAAAGCAGGCCTATTTTTCTGGAACTGTGAACAAGCTGAGTATTTTATCTCTAAGCTACTTCTTTTATTACTTCCATTATATTGTTATGAGCTGTTGTTGGCTATTGGTATTGGACCCCGACCTTTGTCCAAACTCGTCACTGCTTTCAACCTAAGGTTAGGTTTGTTACTTATTGAGTACATGGGGTCGGTTGTACTCATACTACACTTCTGCACCTTGCGTGAAAATTTGGATGCTAATGTTGCTTTGTATGGCAGGAGCTGGCATAGAATATGTACATGCGTTCCGGTCATAGCTGCCTCTTGTTCTTGGTAGCTTTAGAATTATTAATCTGTTCATATATATATTTCAAACAGATGATGTATTTATTTCATTCTAGTATTGTAAACTCTAAATCTTAGAAGCTCATGATTTGTACTACCTGTCCTTGGAAAAATTTTGTATAGAAGCGGTGTATTATCATTTCTTATCTTAATAAATCTCATTAAATTGGATAGTTGTTAATTGGCTTACCTGATGGGTTGTGTTAGGTGCCATCACGGCTAGGTGGATTTTGGGTCGTGACAAGTAGTGGCGAGGTTTTTAAATCAAAAGATACTCACTAATATAACATGTAAAGATTGATATGCAATAAAAGAAATACTAGAAGGATCAGAGAAGAGGACAAGAACAAATATACGAAGTTGTAAATGACTACTAAAAGAAATCACGGTCAGTTTTCTTATATCACAACCAAACCTTTTCTTAAAGCGATGACCATCAAACAACATAGTAAATCTACGATTCTCCATAGTGTAAGAAATATGTTCAAGATATCAAATCAAATGTCACGGCAATACCCTTCGTGTATTTATCTCATCCTCACCAAATATTTGAATGTATGTCAAATCAAATGGCACGATAACACTCTTCGTGCATTTATCTCATCCTCACCAAGTATATATGTAAAAGTACCAACCAAGTAAAAGAAATGCTAATAACAGTGACAATGAATTGGAAAATACACAAGTAGAGCATACAGACAACAATAACAGACAGGGTGGGAAGCACAGAAATAATGATAGCAATTAAGGTAGGAGAACATAAATTACACTATCTAGCAAAGTAGAAAGTTTAGATGAGAGCACAACAAACGAGGAAGGCATGCATGTAATTATAACAAATAAGAAGGTAGACATGATCGTAACAATAATTAACAAATAGGAGGCACAGATAGAATAATAGCAATAAGGAAAAAGGAAAAGTCATGACAACCACAAACGTGATAGAAGTCATAGTTGCAATAGTAAAGACACAGGATAAAGACATAAATGTATACGCAAGGAAAATATATCATAATATAATGCATGTTTCACTTTCTCTCCTGCACGGAAATACCCTTCGTGTCATTAACACATGATACTATAAAAATAATGGCATGGTATCATCCTTCATGCTTTTACTCTCGTCCTCACATGATAATGTAAATACAATAACACGACATCACCCTTCGTGCTTTTACTCTCTTCCTCACATGATAATGTAAATTAAATGGCACAATATTATCCTTCATGCATGATAATGTATATGAAATGGTACGACATCACCCTTCGTGCTTTATACTCTCTCACATAATAATATAAATGTAATGGCACGGCATCACCCTTCGTGCTTTACACTCTTCCTCACCAAGCGCATGTATAACAATGACAAGCAAGATAGGAAGCATGGATAACATCATGAAGAGTAGTTCAACAAATACACCATGTGAACATCAATCACAACTCTCGAGCCAATAACAATTTAATAAACCTCAAGAACCTCATTGTTCAAGTATCTCGACAAAACTCAAACATTCTTTTCAACACAAGTATGGAACCCAAGTACCTCAGAACTATAGTCATAGTTATACATGTGTTCATGATTAGGTATAGTGATGATCGAATTGAGCATATCAAAAGTTTCACAAAAAGGCCGTCAAATTAATTCTAGTTATGACAAGCTAAATCATGGTTTGTAGTATTGAAATTCAAATTCACAAAAAGGTTGTCAAAACCCGAATCGAAGGGTAGGTCTTGACTACCCATAACTCCAGCCCCCATGAGTTCAAATATGTGTTTAGGTTTTAAATCCGAATCTAATTCGACTCTCAAATCTCAAATTTTTATTTTTCAAAAATTAGTCAAAATCCCCAAAATCTCTCTTCAAATTTCATGATATAGATATTATAACTCATAAATAATCATGTTATATAATTAAAGTTGAATTAAAATCACTTACCCAATGATTGTGCATGAAAATCTCTCCTCAAAATCGCCTCCCACCGAGTCTAGGACTCCAAATGTGATAAAATGAGACTATGTCCCGAAATGCCCAGCTATAAACAATTTACAGATATCACGTTTGCGATAGGAGGTTTGAAAATGAGACCTCCACAAATGTGACCAGAAGATCGCAAAAGCGAACTCTGCCCAGCCCCATCAAATGTCGCAAATACGAAGATAGGTCGTATCACAAAAGCTGCAAATAAAACGCAAATGCGAAAGGGCCACAACCCAGCGAAAGTCACAAATGCGAGGCTTTTATCGCAAATACGAACTTAACCAAAGTTCTCAGACCTCACAAATGTGGATCCCTCTTCACAAATATGAGGTCCGCAAATGCGAACAAAATCTCGCATTTGCGAGACTTGAAGCACCAACTAATAACCAACAAAACTAAAACAAAACAAAATGCTCTGGAATGTATCCGAAACTCACCCGAGCCCCCAAGGCTCAACACTAAACATCCACACAAGTCTAAAAAATCATACGAACTTGCTCGTGCGATCAAAGCACCAAGATAACATTCGGAACCACAAATCGGATACCAAAACCGTCACGACCCAAAATTCACTATAGGCCACGATGGCGTCCAATGCTGTCGTTAGGCAAGCCAACACTTAATTATTCATTTTATATTTTTTTAAATCACGAATATTATTTAGATAGAGAGGTCAGTGCATTAAAATAAATCGTAGTTACGTATAGTTTGATTAAAATAATAAGTAAAAGTGTATCAATGTAGGACAATTCATAAACAAATTCTAGAACACCCCTAAAACCTGGTGTCACAAGTGCATGAGTAACTACTAGAAGGAACCATAACAATACAACATCTATCTGGAATACAAGTTAGACATGAAAATGTAAATAATTCTGATGGAGACTCTGTAGGCTGTGGATCGTAACATAGGATGCAGCTTACCGTAAAGTCCTTGCAATAACCGCGCCTTTGCACCCAAAAGACCATCAGAAATATATACATGCACAATAAGTGCAATAGTGTAGCATGAGTATGTAAATCAATGCGTACCCAGTAAGTATCTAGCCTAACCCCGAAGAAGTAGCGACGAGGGGTCGCCATCAACACTTATTAGTGGTCCAATAAATCAAATACAGTAGAAAGCAAGCAAGTATAAGGCATAGTAAATAAATAGTGTAAACAAATATATATACGTGGTACGATCCTCCGTTGGACAGTAAACACAAACTCTCAAGTATCGACTACCTCCTCAACCGGAGTATATATAAAATGGTCCCCACTAGATAGGTTGTCACAACTCAAATCAGGAAAACTCACGGATATACTAGCTTCTTGTCAAATATTACGCACGATTCTGCCGAGGCGAACGACCCGATCCCATAAGAGTGTTTCATGAAGTTGCTGAGGCGAACGACCCAATCCCATAAGAGTATTTTTTAGAAATGCCAAGCGAACGGCCCGATCCCATAAGGGTATATGATACATGATACTACCAAGGCGAACGACCCGATCCCATAAGAATATGATATTGTCGAGGCGAATGGCCCGATCCCATAAGAATATGACACTGCCGAGGCGAATGATCCAATCCCATAAGAATAAGAAGCTTTAACGGGTCCTTGACCCCACTCACGAATATACGTGTGAGTTATGAAATTTAAGGAAGCTTTTCGATAAAAATGTACAACGCGGGAGAAATTCATAAGGGAAGCACAATTATTCCACGACTAATCAAGTAGCTCATCAAATCTCTACAATAGTGAGTCTATCACTCTACGCAAGCCTAGTCTCAGGTTGTAACGCAAAATAAAGGAATTAAACTGGCAAGGATAACTCAGATAGTACAATTAAAACATGGCGTGAACCTAATTCTACCCGGACATAATAAGGAATCTTAGCATACGCACGGACATTCGTCACCTCATACGTGCGCAGCTCCCACAACATGTAGAATATAACAAAAATAATACCTACGAGGTAAATTCCCCCTCACAGGGTTAAACATGAGACTTACCTCACTCCGAAGTTTCATAACAGTCTCCAACGCCTTTCTAACACCTCAAATCGATGCTCATCGATCTAAAACTAGTCAAACAATGTGGAAACCAATAAATGTTTTCTCTAATACTCATAATTAATCAATTTATAGCAATTCCCAACTTCGCTCGAAAAGTCAACAAAGTCAACTCTCAGGCCCACGTGCTCGGATTCCGAATATTTTTGAAGATAAACTTTACCATAACAGCACGAGCTCAAATGCATAATTTATTCCTAATTCTATTTCCAAAATCGTGGCCAAAATCCAAGTTACCAATTCTAGTTTTTTCTCTAACAATCCCAAAATTTTCCATAATTGTTTATGTTAAATCCTTACGAAATTCATGAAATTAACTTGTAATGAGTGGGAATCACTTACCTCGTGATGGGTGATGAAAATGGCACTCCAAAATCGCCCCAAATCCGAGATCCAAGCTCAAAATCATGAATGAAATACTCAAACCTCGAATAAATAAAGTCTGCCCAGCATTCCTCGCACATGCGAACCAAAATGCCGCACCTGCGGCGTCGCCTTTGCGACCACACTTCCGCTTCTGTAGAAAATCACCCAAGCACAATACCTCACACCTGCGGAAATATTCTCCGCTTCTACGATATCGCATGTGCGAGCCTCTTCCGCTCTTGCACCTTCTCCCGCTGCTGCGCACAACGTTCCGCTTCTGCCCTTGCGCAGATGCGACCAAAAATTCCGCATCCGCGATTCCCTGCTCCTAGCTCCTGTGCTTCTACTACCGCTTCAGCTGCTCCGCATCTACATCCAAATTTCCGTAGGAACGGTCGCAGCAGAACTTGGCCAAAATCAGCATTTCCTCAAATCCAAATTTCAATCCGTTTTCAATTTGTTTCAAACCCGAGGCCCTTGGGAACCCATCCAAACGTACCAACACATCCCAAAACATGATACGGACCTAGTCGATGCGTCGAATCATATCAAACAACATCTAAATTATGAATCGACGATCGAAACCTTTTTTTAAACTTTCAAACTTTGCCGAATGCGTCCGAATTACACTTAAACATCCTAGAATGATGCCAAATTTTGCGTGAAAGTCACAATTCATGAAACGAACCTATTCCAAGGCTCGGAATCTCAAACGGACATCGATAACACAAAATTTCACTTCAAATCAAACTTAAGAAATTCTTAAACTTTCAAAATGCCAACCTTCCATAATAAGCGTCGAAATACTTCTAGGCGACCAAATACTCAACTCGAACCTACGGCCAAGTCCGAAATTATCATACGAACCTATTGGAACCTTCAAATCCCGATTCTGAGATCGTTTACTCAAAAGTCAAACCTCGGTCAACTCTTCCAACTTAAAGCTTCCGAATCGAGAATTTCCCATCTGAATCAACTCCGAACTTTCCGAAATTCAATTCCGACCACACGTACAAGTCATAATACATGAAGTGAAGCTACTCTAGGCCTCAAATCGTCGAACGACACGCTAGAGCTTAAAACGACCGGTCGGGTCGTTACAAAAACACATGAAAATTACAATAAAACTCAAGAATTGCTAGAAACACAACCATGCGTCCGATTCCTATCAAACCAATTCAGAATGATACCAAATTTTTTAGACAAGGTCCAAATGACAAAATGGACATATTCCAAGTCCTGAAACTAAAATCCGAACCCGATAGCCATAAAGTCATACCAAGGTCAAATTTAAGAAATTCCTAAACCTTCAAATTGCCCACTTTCGCCAATTAGAGCCAAAATCTTCTAGAAATGCCAAAATGCAAATCCGGGTATACGTCCAAGTCCAAAATCACCATCTAGACCTAACATAACCATCAAAACTCTGATCCGAGACCAAATACATAAAAGCCAAACTTAGTTAATCCTTCCAACTTAAAGCTTTTAATATGTGAATCATTCTTCCAAATCAATTCCGAATTGCTCGAAAATCGAATTCGATCATACACGCGAGTCATAATACAACATATGAAACTACTCGTGACCTCAAACTACTGAACTGACTGCAAATTCTCAAAATGACCGATCAGATCATCATCCTCGAACGTGCCAAGAGTCGTTCCAAAGCCATCAAATCACTAGATAAACTCACCATGCTCATATCCATGGGTAATCCTACATCACCCTAATCCATATAATACTGAAAACACAACCTAATTGAAAATCCGTACTTCATCCTTAGTCCATAAACCTTACAACCCACTCTCCAACACCCGGAATCCATCATAAGATCCGATCCTTGTGCATATGCACTGTGTCCACCCCAACAAGCTGCATCAAGCCGTCAATACTCTACCAAGATCAAACCACACGATGTGCCACATAACTCATGCACTCACAACAATAACTTCAGACCACAATACTTATTACCAAACTCGGTACTGGTAGTATACTTCATATCGAATGAAACCTCATTCTGGACCTTCACAATGCTGCAAATGATAAAAGAAGCATGTAGAAACTCGTAATCACCCATAAAATCAACAAGTCAAGAAGCTCTCTCATTCGACAAGGACCACTGACAAATTCTGAGCGAAAATATGGTATCATTCTTTTAAACATTCCTTATTCCAATACGATAGCGCAAATCCCAGAGCCAGAAACCTTGTTTCACCCAATACAAGTAGCCCAACCGACAAGTTGCACCAAAACCCATATGGAGCCCACACAACGCGGTCCATATACCAAGTAAGTAATAACTTAGATATGACAGATAATAGTAATAGGGTCGAATAAGAAGTCTACCAAATAAGTTAAATAGGCAGGGCAATATTGAACATCTTCCTATGGACTATTTCCCCAAAGTAAAAGCAAACACACAAAATAAGGTATCGTTTTAATTCTATGTTTTCTTTGATTTGATAAAGTCACAAGAATCAAATATTCTAGTGAAAAGATTTGCAAAAAATTATATTTAGAAGAGTACACTATATGTCGTAGAATGCCATATGGTTTATGTTTTCTGAACTATAATTTTTTTTATTTTTAAATATTTTATGATTCGTGAAAATAGAGTATAATATTTAAACATTTATGAGAGGATGTCCTGACTGAGAAAAAATCAAAAAAAAAGAAAAAAAGAAAAGAAAGAATACTAATCGAAAACTTGGTCAAAATGCATCAAAGATCCAACCTTTAAATATTATTTACGGAAAAGGGCTAGATGTGTCCCTGTACTATCGAAAATTAGTTATTAGTACCCTCCGTTATACTATCATTTACTATCTACCCCTTCCGTTATCCATTTTAATATTTCTGCCCCCACATCTACCTGACTCTTATTTTAAGACACGTAGCACGATCTTAAACAATCTAACCATCTACCCTTTTACCCCAGTCATTTGACCCCGACTCGATATCCAAACCCACCCAAAGAAAACGATTTTAACCCATAGATATGGTTCTTCTCCTTCGTTTATATGGAGGAACTGTTTCAGCCCATTTGAGGCTGCTAGATTCAAAAATAAAAATTAAAAAAAATACTTTAACTTCACTATTTGGATTTGAGATTTATAGTAGAAATTTCAAGTTTGAGTTCTAAGAGTTTTTGTATTTTAAATCAGGAGCTGAAAACTTAAACTCACATCGTGGCTCATTGTTTGGACGATTTGGTATTCGAACACTTGAATAACTTTCAAGTTCTTTGTGATGCTGGTAGTTTGAGTTTGTGCGAAATATTTTGAGATCCACCATTGATGAACAACCTTTAAACTTTAGAAGTGAGTTTGAAGTTTGAACTCGAAGAAGACGAACTGAGTATCTTAATTTCGTTGAAATTTGCTTGAATTGGTGCTTTATATTGTAATTAGTATTATTTATCAAGCTTCAATTGTTAGTACACTGTTGAAGCTTTGATTGAAGAAGAAGAAGAAAAATCTCATTGCTAAAATTTCGAGATCTTGGTTCACAAAAATTAAGAAAACAAAAATGCCATTGTTGAACCTTGAAGGTCTTGGGATTGAACTATATTGGGAAGTTATTTGGGACAACTTTGGACTAGATTTGGTCGACATTTGTAAGATGAAAATGGAACAATTGTTATCTTTGTTTACTCTTAACTAGATTAGCTTAACATTAATACGTATTAAGTAATATCTAGTCTTTTATGTTGCTTGGACCTGTGAAAAATATTAGTTTTTAAGGAGAGAGAATTTTGTGAAAAGAAAGAACTAATGCAAAGAAAGAAAAGAGATGGATTTAAGGAAAAGTTATAAATTTCTCTAATGATGAAGTTAAGGAGAGTGAAAAAGATAACATAAATGGGTCTGGAGTATGGGTATGGATACAAGGTTAAAAAGGAAAAATGGTACTGGACACTTAAAAGCTGCCACATATAAGCAGGGCACGACTTCATTAGATGTAGGGACAAAATTTTTAAAAGGGGTAATGGTAGGGGTAGATAGTGAAGGATAGTATAACAGAGGGTACTGATAACTAATTTTCGATAGTACAGGGACACATATAGCCCTTTTTCGTATTATTTACGTATGTGGAAAACATTAAGACATCTATTGTGCATTTTTGGCGAACAAAATTTAATTGATTTTAAAGTTCTGAAAAATAATATTTGAGATTATTCTTGGTTTGAATTGAACAATTGATCAAAATTACCTCTCTATCTCTCCTTGACCTTATTATCTTATGTCAGCACTCGTTGAAAATTGTCTTTAATATACTTCACATGGTTTGAATTCTTACCAATCATCTATAATTTCTTAGACATCTAAACACCTAATTCTTCATTGACTAATTTTTTTAATATGAGATCCAAGATCCCTTCTTCAATCATTTTTCTTGCAATTTTAAGTGATTAACGCCTTTTAATGCCTATCATACCTAATTAGGCATTGTTCACAAATTGTGTGTAACGACCCAGCCAGTTATTTTGAGCATTTGTATTTCATTCAACTGTTTGAAATTTTGAGTAGCTTCATATGATGTATTATGACTTGTGTGAATCGTCAATTTTGGTTTTCAGGTGATTCGGGATTGGTTCGGAAGAATGATTCTCAACTATGAAGCTTTAATTTGAAATAGTTGACCAAGTTTAATTTTTGAGTATTTGATCTCATATTGGAGTTTTGAGGGTTCCATTAGATCCGGATGGTTATTTTGGACTTGGGGGTATGCTCGAATTTGTATTTGGATATTTCTAGATTGTTTCAGCACTATTTGGTAAAAGTTGGCAATTTTAAGGTTTGGAATGTTCATAAGTTTGATCGGGAATTGACTTTGATGCTATCGGGTTTGGATTGTGGTTCCAGAAATTGAAATAGATTTGTTATGTCTTTTGGAACTTGGTGCAAAATTTGAGGTCATTCCAAGTTGATTTGATATGGTTCGACCCGAGTTTTGGAACTTGAAATTTCAAAAGTTTATTATGTTTGATTTGAGGTGCGGGTTTTGATGTTGTTATACGTGATTTGAGGCTTCGAGTAAGTCCGTGTTATGTTATAGGACTTGTTGGTATGTTTAGACGGGGTCCCGAGGGGCTCGGGTGTGTTTCAGATTGATTTCGGATAATTTTTAGGCCACTTTCAACTGCTGAATTTTGGCTACAAGGGTGTACATCGCGATCACAGAGAACTGGTCGCGATCGCGAAGAGTAAAATGGAAAAAATGGACTTGTGAATGGCGCTCACGGAGGAAGTTACGTGTTCGCAAAGAAGAAATTTTGTTGTCACTGGGCTGAATTCGAAAGCTTATGTCTTGCAATCTATAAGGATTTAGGAGATGGTCTAGCTCTTTGCTTCTAGTTTTCAGAAAGTCAAACCGTTTGTCATTTGGAGTTATGTACAAAAGATTATGGCAGATAGAGTGCATGCTGTCTGAGAAGAGTTTGGGAAGGGTTAATGGTAATTTGTTCATCGTGATCGCGGAGAAATTGCCACGATTGCAAAGGGTAAAATATGTGTTGGAAAACTTTGGAATCATAATCACGAGGTTGGTGACTGTGATCGCGAAGGGTACCTCTGGACCACGGTATAAAGTACTCTATTTCGAAGGTCTTGATCATTTTATCATATTTTGAGCTATGGAGCTCGGATTTGGCCGATTTTAGAGGTGATTTTCACCATATGGATTGGGGTAAGTATTTTCTACTTAATTTTAATTATATTTCATGAATCTAACTTTGATTTTGGCATTTGGATTATGAATTTCAAAGAAACATTGGGGGGGGGGGGGGTGTCTAAACTTTCCTAAAGTGATTATTTGAATTTTGAAAATTGATTCAGAGTCGAATTTGAGTGAATTTGGTATGGTTGGACTCGTAATTGAATGATTTATCGGAATTTGGAGTTTGGTCGGGTTCCAAGGCAAGGGCTAGAGTTTGACTTTTGGTTGACTTTGAGTAATCGATTAAAGATTCGACCTTTATTGCTTGGGTTTATTTTCTAAGGCATTATTTTATGATTTAAGTTGCTTTTGGCTAGTTTCGAGTCGTTTGGAGGTTGATATGACGGGATGGAATTTCTAGAGTGTTGTTTGGCTTGCTCAATATTTGTTTTGGCTCGTTTGAGGTAAGTATCTTAACTAAACTTGGTTGAGGCACTATTTGCCTAAATTATTTGGGATAACTACATGCTATGGGTGCACATATGTGTGGGGTTGAGCCCATGTGCGAGTATCAGGATATTTTTCCATGCTCAGGGTACTGCTTAGGCTATGATATGCCTAGAGTTGACTGTTTAGCTTTAAGATATAATGTTTCTCATATTTGTATCATTGTTGTGAACTAGTTGAGCCATGTTTGAGATTATGAAGAGGCTAATTCCCCGAATAAACTTGGTAATTACTATTTCTGTGATAAAATTGCCGATTCGAGCTATGATAGTATACTTTGCACATGCCTACACTTTAGCATGTTATTATACCAGTTTCAGAAGCATGAAATCTGATAATTATTCATCATATATATGTGTTCTTGTATACTTGCTTCTGTGTGATATGATTTGGACGGGATGCATGTGACCACGCCAGACGGATCGTGTTATTATGCTTGTGAACACACCGGGCGAATTATTTTATTATGCATGTGACCACGCCGGGCAGATTGTGTTGTTATGCCTGTGACCATGCTAGGTGGATTGTATTGTTATTCCTGTGACCATGCCAGGCGGATTGTGTTGATATGCCTGTGTCCATGCCATACAAATTGTGATATAGCCCGTGACCATGCCTGGCGAATTGTGATATAGCCCGTGACCACGCCGGGCGGATCCATCACATTGAGCCTGTGACCACGCGGGGTGAATTATGATATTGAGCATGTGTCCACGTCGGGCTGGTATAATGTTGAATTGGTCGTGCTTGCGTGTGGATACGGATCGATCCCATGAGGGTCACCCTATCATAAATCTCTCTTGATGGCGTACACGTGAATTGTGATAAACCGACGGATTTGTGGTTGATGTGCGCTCTGGGAGAGCTGGTTACTATTATTGGATCGGGTTGCATGCCCCAACATGCCTTATTGGCTTATGGTTGTTGGATCGGGTTGGGCGCTGCAATAGATTGATATTTGATTATTGTATTTCATATTTACTTGCAATTTCTTTGATCGTTTACCTGATTTATTTGCAGATCTTCTTTAAAACTGGATTGTTGACAGAGTAGAACACTTTAAAACAAAATATTGTGAGCATCAAAGTGGTTTACCTGAGATTTACTGATTTTATCATATATCCGTTCTGTACTAGTTGAAATTATGAACTGTAAATGTGTTAGTGAGTATCACTTATAGTTCTTGCTTATTTTACCTCGCCGAGGTTAGTTAGTATATTTATTGAGTACATGAGGTCGGTTTTACTCATACTATATTTCTGCACCTTGCGTGCAAATCTTGGAGTTGATGCTGTTATTTATGGCAGGAGCTGGCATTGAAGATGCATCCGCATTCCAGTTTTTGCTACCACTAGTTCTTGGTAGTTCTAGATTTGAGATTCTGTTCATGTACATTTCAAACAGATGTTGTATCGATTTTTATTTTATTTTGTAAATCAAAATCTTAGTGACTCATGACTTATACTACAGACTTTGGGAAGTAGTATAAAGATTTAGTTATTTTGCTTTTGATTCTTAATTTTATTATTAAATTGTGTTTACTATTATTTGGCTTATCTAGCGGGTTAGGTTAGGTGCCATCACGACTAGTTAAAGTTTGGGTAGTGACAAATTGGTATCAGAGGTCTAGGTTCATAGGTTCTATGAGTCATGGGTAATTGTCTAGTAGAGTCTTACGGATCGGTATGATGACATCCATACCTATCTTCGAGAGGCTACGGGGCATCTAGGAAAAACTTCTCATCTTTCTTTCCTTATCGTGCAATATTGATTCAGCTTGAAGTGTATCTATTTGAATTCCTTCCACTCACTCGTATGCTACGTGAGCGCTCGCTATTGGCTGTGCATCGACGACGTGTAATTTTATGGATGAGGCACGAGATGTATTTTTTATGTCTTGGTGATGGGCCAGTCTAGAGAACTTGAGGCCAGGTTTGACCACAGCTTGGTCATGATGGTTTCAATTGTGCGAGTATGCACTTGTTGGACTCATATGTTCGGTGGTGTCCCAAAAGTGGGATTTATGGCTCGGTGAGTGGTTGGGTAGATATATAATGTGCATGATGTGATTGCAAAATGTGTTCAGATGGTTTTGATATAGTGGGAAGATTTTGCTTGGGATGTGAAAGGACTATAAATGCTCGATTTCTGTAGATGTGTTATACAGTCTTGAGTTATGAGTGTTTTGAGGGAATCTTTCATGTTGTTCATTTCTTGTTGACGATTTCAGACTTGGGAAGATTAAGTGATTGCATAGTAGTTGTGGCCGTGAAGGATATAAAGAGATGTCAATTTGAGGCTAAGAAGGTAGGTTATCACATGCGGGGTAATCTACGGATGTGTGATCCTTATGATATGTGGAGAGTTCCTTTCTACTAGTAGGTTATATGTGTTGCGATTTGAGTTTGGATCTATTGAGAAAGTTGACTTGATTGTCACGAGGTTGAGTGCGAGCTTAGCAGATGATTTGAGGTATTTTATGGTTTATGTTGCATGAGCTTATGAAGGATTTAGTTGAATTTCAATGCGGAATTATGGCAGTAATAGAGTATGGTTATTGTGGGTTATCAGATTTTTTGTTCTATGGCTTCGAGCTATGCGGGGGAGTCTGCTATTGATGATTGGATTGCATGGTTATGTATTATATTAGTTCTAGTTTGGGCACACTTGTGGATCGATTATGACTTGAAGAGGTAAATTTCGAGGATGATTCGAGTAAGAAAATTTATGGATACATGATATATTACACTTTATGGGTAAGTGAAAATGATAAGATGAATTGGGTTTGTTATTCTTGATGGATGTAATGCGCATGGAGTAAGGATTTATTCGATTGCATTAAAGTGGAGGTTACTTCTTTGGGTGTTGGTATGCGAATGGGGCACATGTTGTTCGACTCGTTTTGGTGGTGCATTGAGATTTGAATAGGGTAGATGACTCTCGAGAAGGTTCTAATGAGTTCAAGATTCATATGTGGTATTTGAGGAATTTTCAGAGTTGTAAAAGGCTAAGATTTGAGATTGCATTGGATGGTGTTGGGACTCGCGGTATTTATATATCATTATGGGTTCTACATTTCAGTATCAGAGTGGTTAAGGAAACAACGTTTGATTCACATAAGGTCTCTCTAAAGTGGGCATTTTGGTTACGGTACTAGTGGATGCTGAAGAGGGAATACAATGGCTTATGGGCTTAGGACGACGTGGTTCCATGCTAGGATCTCTTGTGGAGAGATTTGGTTGAGGATCGTGATGTTTTGGCAAGGAGGAGTGTTAACTTGAAGCAACTCAGAAGGAACTCATAGAAAATAGGATAGATTAATAGTAGATTGGATCAGTATGGTAGTGATATGATCATTTCTTTTGGTTTTTATGATTTGGTGAGGCTTTACCGATGTTTTGTGGCAATATTCTTGAGTTTTGGCGACCTGCGTGGCTTGGTTGAGTTAGAGGAATTCATTTCTGATGGCTTGGTTATGTGGAAATGAGTTTCGTAGAGTTCTTGATAATTTCTACCACGATTTGAGATGGATATGTTCTACCAGCATGAGAAGTATATTGTGTATTGTGATTTTTTCCTGGATGGGATCAAGTGGAAGGTTTCTGACTGATCGAGTATGCATTCTACTTATGACTCATGGTTGACAATGTGTTCTTGTGTTTTCATATGATGGCATGATAGATGCGATGCGTCGTGTGAGATTGAGATTTGCATGTACAACGTCGTGGTTCAGTTTTGAAGGAAAGGTCACAAATTAGACAGCATGGACGGTTCCAAATGTTTAGATGAATGCTAGTACTACTTGGTATTACCTGAGAAGGATGCGCATTTTAGAAGGCGTATTGTGTTTTGACTTACGGATGCTTCATTGGTATTGCGGTACTCGCCTGGTTGATTGACTGCTAGTGTTTAGATTTTGCTTTGTGGCCTGAAAGAATTATGAAAGTATTCTCGTGGAATGATTGTGTATGAATGATATGTCAGTCACTTGAGTGGTCGAGTTGGGATCAGATATGGTGATTATAGTATTCTAGGGATTTGGAGATGGGGAGTTCTCAGAGGCAGATTGTTCTTTGGTTGCGGACTGTGAAGGTATAGCCAAAGTTAGACAGCTAATAGTATGTGTTATGTATAGATATTGTGAACTTTGGGGGGTTATTTATCTAATTATGGGTGACTGTAGTTGATTTGGGGGGCCCATTGGTAGGGCCAAGGAGGATATGTATTCTACACCAGGTCGGATTTATTGACTCAACATTGTTATTTTTGAGGGGTGTATCAGTCAGTTGAGCATGTTCGCGTTCCGATATGTTCTATGTGTTACTCTTCTATGCTACAAAGAGTTGTGATCTATTGGTTATTTGCACACTATATGTGTTTTCTATTTGGGCCTTGCAGCGAAATTCGAGTGAGATTATTATTAGGTTGTTGAATGGGTTATTGCGCCTTGGTTATAGTCTTTTCGGGTTGTGGTATAATGTGTTATCCGCTTCTCCATGGTTATGGTCATGCATTTCGTTTACTTGATGTCAAATTCCATGTGTTTGTTGATTTTGAGCATTGTGGCTTGAGGTATTTCGTATGGACTTGTCACGACCCAAAATTTTCCACCGACGGGACCGTGATGGCGCATAACATTTCACTTGCCAGGCAAGCCAACGTTAGAGAATCATTAAACCATTTCCTTATTTCGATTAAGTAAATATCAATAATTAACTCAAATAAAATATAATAAGAGCGGAATATCATAAAAAGGTATTAATTAATACCACCCGGATCTGGAATCACAATTCACGAGTATTCTATAATTTACTACAAGTAATAGTCTGAAAGAAATACAGTTGTTTGAATGAAAGAAAACAGTAGGACATAAAAAGATAGACGGAGACTTCAAGGTCTGTGAACGCCGACAGATCTACCTTGAGTCTCCGGACAGCGGACCAATAGCAAATCTCAATCAACCTGAGCCAGTATCAAAATTTGCACAGAAAGTGCAGAGTGCAGCATCAGTACAACCGACCCCATGTACTGGTAAGTGTCGAGCCTAACCTCGACGAAGTAGTGACGAGGCTAAGGCAAGGCACCTACAATCAACATGTACAATTTAACATTGTATACGCAAATAACAGGAATGAAGAACTAAACAGGAAATATCGGGAGGGGAGACATACTGAGGGGAATACAAGATAAAGAACTACAACAGAATGATCACCGGAGCAGTCAATATACCATGAATCAACAGGAATAGTGAATACAGTAAAGAAAAATACACGGCATCACCCTTCGTGCTTTTACTCTCAATCTCACCATAAAATTAATAGAAATGACACGGCATCACCCTTCATGCTTTTACTCTCATATCATGGCACGTCATCACCCTTCGTGCATTAACACTCACAATATGGCACGACATCACTCTTCGTGCATTAACACTCACAATATGGCACGGCATCACCCTTCGTGCATTAATACTCACAATATGGCACGGCATCACACTTCGTGCATTAACGCTCACAATATGGCACAACATCACCCTTCGTGCATTAATACTCACAATATGGCACGGCATCACCCTTCTTGCATTAACACTCTCCCTTACCATAATGCAATGCATAAATAGCAACATGGAGATAGAATAGCAAGTACAAACCTTACTTTAACATTTGGTTCCATAATATCAATCTCAACTTTGAAGTAAAAACTCAATTATCACCAGAAAATTCCGTAAACATGATAAGAACGATAATTTAAACAACACTAGTATAACACGTAGCAATTTTGCATAGGAATGAGACAATATAAGAAAAATAGAGAAACATGAAAAAATAGGTAAATTTGGCGGCGCATAAGTACTCGTCACCTCACATATATGCCGCTCACATGGATTTCACTTAGCAAGTAATCTAAGATTCCTAATTCCCTCAAGTCAGGGTTAGATACAACACTTACCTCGCTCCGAAGGCCACTTAATTCTCAATCACATCTTTTCCTTTGGAATTCACCTCCAAACCACTCGTATCTATTCAAAAATGACTCAATAATATCAAATATTGCTAAAGGAATCAATTATATTGCATAAATTAAATTTTCCAATTTTTTCTCCAAAAAGTCGAAAAATCGACCCCGGACCCGCTTGGTCAAAACTCGAGGTTCGGACCAAAATCTTTTTACCCATTTACCCCCGAGCCCGAATATGTAATTAGTTTTGGAATCTGACCTCAAATTGAGGTCTAAATCCCACAAATTCCCAAAATTCCTATTTTCTACCCTAACCCCTAATTCTACCATGGAAACTCTAGATTTTAGGTTGAAAATTCAAGAAATGTAATGGGTAATTGAAAGAAAATGGTTTAGAATCACTTACCAATAATTTGGGGAAGGAATGACTCTTGAAAAATCGCCCCTCACCATTTGGTTTTTGAGAAAAATGAGTTTTTTGGCAAAAATCCCATTTTGGATTCTGTTAAGTGCTGGGCGACAGTGTTCATCGCGTTCGCGAGAGCACTGTCGCGTTCGCGAAGTGTATGGGCTGCCAAGCCTTCACGTTCACGAGGTAGTGCTCGCGTTCGCGTAGGCTTCCCTTCCCTGGTCTTCGCGTTCGCGAGACATTGCTCGCGTTCGCGATGAAGAAAAGGCTGTTTCCCCCTCCCCAGTGCCTAACACTACGCATTCGCGATGGGCTTGTCGCGTTCGCGAAGGGTAACGCCCCCATCACTTCGTGTTTGCGACCAAGCCTTTGCGTTCGCGAAGAAAAAATCCTCAGCTGCCCAGTTTACTCTTCGAGTTCGCGAGAGTACCTTCGCGAACGCGAAGAAGGACATGCCAGAACACAGACTCTGCAGAAAAATCAGATTTTCAAAGTCCAAAACACCCCGTGGCCTATCCGAAACTCACCCGAGCACTCGGGGCTCCAAACCAAACATGCACACAAGTCTAAAAATATCATACGAACTTGCTCGCGCGATCAAATCGCCAAAATAACACCTAGAACTCTAAATTTAGCACCAAATCAAATGAAATTCTCAAGAACACTTTAAAACTTCTAATTTCTCAACTGGACGTCCGAATCACGTCAAATCAACTCCATCTCTCACCACATTTCACAGACATGTCTTAAATATCATAATGAACCTGTACCGGGCTCCGAAACTAAAATACGGACACAATACTAATAATGCCAAATATCAATCAATTCTTAAAAACAAATAATTTCCAAACTTTTAAATTTCATCAAAAATTCATAACTCAAGCTAGGGACCTCCAAATTCGATTCCGGACATACGCCCAGGTCCCATAATTCGATACGGACCTACCGGGACCTTCAAAGTACGGATCCGGGCCCGTTTATCAAAAATGTTGACCGAAGTCAACTAAAATCACTTTTAAGGTAAAAATTCTTATTTTTATTAGTTTTCAACATAAAAGCTTTCCGGAAACCTACCCGGACTACGCACGCAAATTGAGGAGGGTAAAAATGAGATTTTTAAGGCTTAAGAGTGCAGATTCGAGTTCTAAAACATAAGATGACCTTTTGGGTCATCATAGGACTGATGTTTGGATGGGTCACGCATTGTAGCGGGGTTATGTTGGGATATGATCCTTTGCGATAGATTCATGTGTATTAATTCTACTATGTGTGATGGGTTCATAGCACTGAGTTTGTGGTGGTACTTGTTGAGTGTCACGACCCGAAATTTCTCACCAACGGGACCGTGATGGCGCCTAACATTTCACTTGCTAGGCAAGCCAACGTTAGAGAATCATTAAACCTATTTCCTTATTCTCATTCAGTAATTAACAATAATCAACTAAGATGAAATATAATAAGTACGGAATATCATAAAACTGTATTAATTACTACCACCTGGATCTGGAGTCATAATTCACGAGCATTCTAGAATTTACTACAAGTAATAGTCTAAAAGAAATACAACTGTCTGAATGAAAGAAACAGTAGTACAAAAAAGATAGACGGGAATTTCAAGGTCTGTGAACGCCGACAGATCTACCTTGAGTCTCCGGATAGCAGACCAATAGCAAAATCTCGATCAACCCAAGCCGGTATCAAAATCTACACAGAAAGTGCAGAGTGCAGTATCAGTACAACCGACCCCATGTACTGGTAAGTTTGAGGCTAACCTCGACGAAGTAGTGACGAGGCTAAGGCAAGGCACCTACAAATAAACCTGTACAATTTAACAGTGTATATACAAATAACAGAAGTGAAGAACTAAGCAGAAAATGTCGAGAGGGGAATACAAGATAAAGAACTACAACAGAATGATCACCGGAGCAGTCAATATACCATGAATCAACAAGAATAGTGAATACAGTAAGGAAAAATGCACGACATCACCCTTTGTGCTTTTACTCTCAATCTCACCATAAAATTAATAGAAACGGCACATCATCACCCTTCGTGTATTAACACTCATATCATGGCACGGCATCACCCTTCGTGCATTAACACTCACAATATGGCACGACATCACCCTTCGTGCATTAACACTCATATCATGGCACGACATCACCCTTCATGCATTAACACTCACAATATGGCACGGCATGACCCTTCGTGTATTAACACTCTCTCTTACCATAATGCAATGCATAAATAACAACAGGGAGATAGAATAACAAGTACAAACCTTACTTCAACATTTGGTTCCATAATATCAATCTCAACTTTGAAATAAAAACTCAATTATGACCAGAAGATCCGAAAATATGATAAGAACGATAAATTGAACAACACTAGTATAACACATAGCAATTAGGCATAGGAATGAGACAATATAAGAAAACCAAAGAAACATGGAATACAGATAAATTGGCGGCGCATAAGTACTCGTTTCCTAACATATACGCCGCTCACATGAATTTCACTTAGCAAATAATCTAAGTTTCCTAATTCCTTCAAGTTAAGATTAGACACAACACTTACCTTGCTCCGAAGGCCACTTATTCTCAATACAGCTTTTCCTTTGGAATTCCCCTCAAACAACTCGTATCTATTAAAAAATGACTCAATAATATCAAATATTGCTAAAAAAATTAATATATTGCATAAATTAAATTTTTCAAATTTTCCTCCAAAAATTCAAACAATCAACCCCGGGCCCGCTTGGTCAAAACCCGATGTTCGGACTAAAATCCATTTATCCATTCACCCCCGAGCCCGAATATATAATTAGTTTTGGAATCCGACCTCAAATTGAGGTCTAAATCTCAAAATTCCCAAAATCCCTAGTTTCTACTATAACTCCTAATTCTACCATGAAAACTCTAGATTTTTGGTTGAATTCTTGTAAAATGAAGTAAAAGATTGAAAGAATGAGTTAAGGAACACTTACCTATGATTTGGAGAAGAAAATGTCTTTGAAAAATCGCCCTAGGCCTCATATCCTTTTGAAACGAGAAGAAAAAATGGCTGGAGTCCGAATTAAATAAACTCACTGCCCAGCGACCTTCGCACCTGCGGTGCTTTGGTCGCACCTGCGCATCCGCACGTGCGCTTCTGCGGAAAAGGACTGGGCCAACTGGGGCCACACCTGCGGATAGGGTTCCGCTTTTGTGGTCCCGCTCCTGCGGAGAGAAGTCCGCATCTGAGGAAAAATGAAGTCCAGGCCTGGGTCGCACCTGCGGGGCTATCGCTCGCACCTGCGACCAAAGGCTTGCAGGTGCAGGCACACTAGATTTGGTGCACCAGCAACCTTGTTGAGGTTTGAACTCAGCTCGCGCATCGCCCGAATGGCACCCGAGCGCTCGGGGCTCCAAACCAAACATGCACGCAAGTCTAAAAATATCATACGGACTTGCTTGTGCGATTAAATCGCCAAAATAACACCTAGAACTACGAATTTAGCACCAATTCAAATGAAATTCTTAAGAACACTTTAAAATTTCTATTTTCTCAACTGGACGTCCGAATCACGTCAAATCAACTCCGTTTCTCACCAAATTTCACAGACAAGTCTTAAATATTATAATGAACATGTACCGGGCTCCGGAACCAGAATACGGACCCGACACTAACAATGCCAAACACCAATCAATTCTTAAAAATAATTAAATTTTTAGACTTTTAATTTTTATCAAAAGTTCATAACTTGAGCTAGGGACCTCCGAATTCGATTCCGGGCATGCGTCCAGGTCCCATAATTCGACACAGACCCACCGAAACCGTCAAAATACCGATCCGGGCCCGTTTACCAAAAATATTAATCGAAGTCAACTAAAATCATCTTTTAAGGTAAAAATTCTTGTTTTCATTAGTTTTCAACATAAAAGCTTTCCGAAAATATGCTCGGACTGTGCACGTAAATCGATGAGGGTAAAAATGAGATTTTTAAGATTTAAGAATACAGATTCGAGTTCTAAAATATAAGATGACCTTTTGGGTCATCACATTGAACTTGCAAGGCGGTTCTCTCATGTGAGTCATTTTCCATGTTTGGGTGCATTTGACTTGTTGCTTATTGGTGCACGGATTGCATGGTATGTCGCTCTAGGTGTTATTGGTATGGCATATCGGTCGAGCACCTTGTACGTAGTGAGATGAGGTTATTGAACCTGGAATGAGCACTATCAGGATTGAGTAAGGTATGTTTGTAGATATGATGATGTCATTAGTCATCGTAGAATTTGGGATAAGGTTCTTGTTTGGCGAGAGAGCTCCGCGACTTGTTGATTCGATGGATGGTTATGAGTCGCTGTGTGTTTCTTCATCATAGGCAGTGTGTGAAGACTTTGAACGAGGTTTTATTTGATATAAGATTCATTACTAGTACCGGGTTTGTTTTCGAGCAACTACGGTGATCGAGAATTATTGCTACGAGTATGCGAGTTATGTGGTATATCATTTGATTACATCTTGGGTTATGTTTATGGCTTGATACAGCTTGTTCAGAATTATATAGTGTGTAGATGTGAGATTCCGGTCTTGTAAGGAATTTCAAATATTGAAAATTAGGTTACAAGGTTTTTGGGCTAAGGTTGAAGGAAGAATCTTTGGTTATGTTGAGTTGACATGCTTATATGGATTAGGGTGACGTGAGATCACCCTCGAGTATGTGCATGGTAAGGCTATACAGTGATTTGACGGCTTCAGAACGACTCTTGATACGTTCGAGGACGAACGTGTGTTTAAGTGGGGGAGAATGTAATGACCTAGCCAGTCTTTTCTTACTCTAACTCCTTTGCATTTAAACCATGTGAAACATATTAAAGACAATTTTTAACAAGTTAGACATGAGATATAACTTCAAATGCTACTTTTTTATTGTGAGGCACCAAGATCCCTTCTACCATAATTTTTCTTGAAATGCTAAGTGATTAGAGCCTTTTAATGCCCAGCATACCTAATTAAGTGTTGTTCGCAAATTGTATCCTTTCTTATTTTAACTCCTTTACGTAAAAATAATTTTCAAAAAATGTTGATAGGAGATAATACTTCAGTTGTGAGGTCCCAAGATCCACTCTCCCATATTTTTTCTTGAAAAGCTAAGTGATTGGCGCCTTTTAATGCCCACCACATCTAATTAGGTGCCGTGTTTTAAAAGGCGTGGGTGTAAGACGGAGTATTTTACATATGTCTGAGCGGGGCGTAAGCCCCATAAGTATTTAATTTTTAATATTTTATAAAATAATATAATGACAGTTAATATTTATAAACAGGTAAAGTTGCATAAAAATTGAAGAAAACTATATATATGTGTGCTCCATCCCCATAAAAAACTAATCAAAACAATCTATTATACGTTATTTACAAGCACAAGTAATTTGAGTCTAAAAGATAAAGTTTTCTATATGCAGGAACAAAAAGGATGATTAACCTGCAATTTGAACTTTGAATTTGCTGCTATGAAGAAAAATGTAGTTCTCTTTGTATTTGTAAAAAATATTAAATATTCGTTGCGTTTGGGAGATATTAGCAGACTAGCGGACAAAATAAAAAATTGAAAAAATCATAAATTAGGGCTTAAATCAATAAAAAAGGTCTTTACTTTTAAATTTAATACTTTTGAGTTCCTTTTTAAACCTTTGAGTAATTACCAAACTAACTTTTGAGAATTTGGGTATTATATGAAGTACTAATTCAACAAATTTTATTTTAATTAAAAAAAGTCTATGGGGCTTACTCCTTACTAAAAAAACGCGCCCGAACGCCCGGGCGTACGCCCCAAATTACGGGGTGTACACCTCTTGAGACTTTCGCCCCACACCATCGCCCCAGAGCGTTTTTGGTATGCCTCGCCCTGGGGCTCGCCCCAGAAATGCCTTTTAAAATAGAGATTAGGTGTTGTTCGTAAATCGTGTCCTTTCTTATTCTAATTCTAACTCCTCCACATTAAAACCATAAATTTTCAATAAGTATTAATATGAGATAATACTTATGTTACTACTGTTTTAATATGAGGTTCCAAGATCCCTTCTCCCATAAATTTTACAGTGGCGACTCTAAAGGCCCAGGCTGAGACCGTTGCCTTAGGCCCCAAAAATTTGAAAGCCCCAAATTTATTTTAAATTATTATTATTATTATTATTATTATTATTATTATTATTATTATTATTATTATTATTACTACTACTACTCTATATTATATAATTTATATAAATAATTACTATAAAGAAAAATATTATAGTATATTTTTTGTTATTTGATTGAGGTTATTTTATACCAATAAGTTTATAAATTATGATAATTTTCTTCACCGATTAATTAGTTTATTTGTTTCACTCTTCAATTTTAATTTTATCCTGTTTATATAAGAATTAAGTTATATATATCGACAATATAATGAATTTCTTTTATAATATTTTCTGAAACTGTATGAATACAAAGTATTCATGGACTGATTTTCTTTTAGTGTAATTCAACATACTATATTAGGTTATTTACAATTTATTTTAGATATGGACCAATACGTGTTACATAATAGAATGAACTATAATTATCGCATAAATTAATCAGAAGGAGTAAATATTTTTGACACCGTTAATGTTCAAAACTTAAGCTATTACGTTATGCACGTTTATTTCTTTTTTTTGTTTGTGATGATAGCTAAATCAAAATTTGTGGACCTCAACATCCGATAGCCCACCACTTTATTTTTTGTGCTCTTTTTCCTATTTTGTTGTATAGAAAGCAAATTTTATTGTTAGTGTAAATATTTTATAAAATAAATTTAAGAGCCTCTCAATATGGTTTCGCCATAGGCCATGGGATCTGTTGAGCAACACATGTGTCCTTTCTTATTCTAACTCCTTTACATTTAAACCTTGTAAAAGCATATTAAAGACAATTTTCAGCAAGTATTGGCATGAGATAATACTTCAGCTGCTACTTTTTCTAATGTGAGGTTCCAAGATCCTTTCTCCCATAATTTGTTTTTTGAAATGCAAAGTGATTAGCACTTTTTAATGCCCGGCACACCTAATTAGGTGGTGTTCACAAATTGTGTCCTTTTTTATTCTAACTCCTTTAAATTTAAGACATTAACCTATATTAAAATTTGATTGTCTTCCTTTTGTAATATTTATTACCATAAACTACTAAATCATAAGCTAAATAAGCTTTTAAAACAAATCTATGATAGTCAAAGTGATTAGCACTTTTTAATGCCCGGCACACCTAATTAGGTGTTGTTCACAAATTGTGTCCTTTTTTATTCTAACTCCTTTAAATTTAAGACATTTGTTATAAATTCAATGTATGTGGATGTCACTTTCAATGTATGTAGATGTTCTCTTCGTAACTGTCTTTGGCAAATTCAATATCAAACGAATGAGTTCATTAATACATGTAACTTGAGAATGAGATTTGTAACCTATAAATAGGATGTTATTCTCCTATGGAATATATATAAGAATCATATTTGAAATAAGAAAAAGTTCCCTCCTCCTCTCTACATCTTTTATCTATTCTTGTCTTCTTCTCTTTTGGTGCTTTAGTTTATAATTATAATATTTATTTTATAACACGTTATCAGCATGAAGTTCTAACCAACTGAGGTTATCTGCTTCATCTGAATTTTATCTTCTTTCTAAAAGAGGTAGTCAATTTCTTTTCCGATTCAGGTATACATTCCTATGTTTATAACGTTTCTATTAGGATCTTCTTTAACCTGCAATTTAATTACCATATGCATAATTTATTTTGAATATGATTATAATAATTGCATTGGTATGAAAACAATAAGTTTCGGTTAAATTATTATTTCATTATATAAACTACGAAGAAGTTTAATCCTACACATAAATAAATAAGTATTAAAATTGAATTACAATAATTAGACTAATTAAGCCCACATCCAAATATTCTAACAGAATATGCATTTAGAAGGAATTCTTGCAAAATTTTCAAAAGGTTTAAATGTGTCTTCAATAAATTTATCACCTAAGTGTACAAACTAATTAATGACTTTAAAATTAACGACTGAACTATTAGATGAATCGTATTGAATGTTGAAACTTGTCAGAATTGATATCATCTAGTTTTATGCCTACTTAGCTTATTGAAACGTATTCTAAGTAGAACAAAATTATACTAGTACATATTAATTCAACTTATTTATTCTATAAAAATATACTTACATGTCTAAAGTTTTTGTGGGTAATATTAAATATTAATTTATCATCGCACTGCACATAATTGTTTGTTTGATAATTTTACATATAGAATATTAATACACGATTATATACTGCACTGAATTGATAATAATTCTTGTCATTCTAATTCACTTATTTCTATGATAGTTTTCACTATGTCGAATTTGTTAAAGCTTGAATTTATGGCACTTGACATCTCTGGGAATAATTATTTGCCATGGGTACTTGATGCTGAAATTCACCTTGACGCTAAAGGTCTTGGTGACACTATTAAAGAAGGAAATGAAGCATCAAATCAGGATAAGGCGAAAGCCATGATTTTCCTTCGCCATCATCTCGATGAAGGGTTAAAAAGTGAATATTTAACCTTGAAAGATCTATTTCAATTATGGACTAGTTTGAAGGAACGATATGACCACCTAAAGGCCACGATATTGCCAAGAGCTCGTCGTGAGTGGATGCACTTATGGCTACAAGATTATAAGACCATAAGTGAATATAATTCTGCTGTATAAAGAATAATTTCCCAACTAAAATTATGCGGGGAACCTATGAATGATGATGACATGCTAGAAAAGACTCTTTCCACTTTTCATGCCTCAAATATGGTGTTACAACAGCAATACCGTGAAAATGGCTTTAAAAAATATTCTAAGTTAATTTCATGCCTTTTGGTGGCTGAACAACATAATGCCCTTTTAATGAAAAATCATGATGCCCGCCCCACTGGATCAACTCCATTTCCAGAAACGAATCTAGAAACGATTGATCCAAAGTCTGAAAAAAGATAAAATAATTATCGTGGCCGTATAAATATACATGGGCGTGGCAAAAGGCGAATATAATCGCCATGGTGGTGGTCGTTATAAACAAAAGAACAATAAGGGTTCTCAGAATAATCCTTCAAAAGGCAAAGGTAATGTTTGCCACCGATGTGGTATGAAAAATCATTGGGCACGAATTTGTCGTACACCCGAATATTTTGTCAAACTTTATCAATCATCTATAAAAGGAAAACAAAATAAAGTCGAGACTCACTTGACTTTTCAAAATGATGTTGAGGCGGGCCCTATGAATAATCATAATAAAGTTGAAGTAAACCTTGCCTATAAAGATGATATTTTTGAAGGCCGTGCAGATATTACTCATTTAGAAGTTGGAGACTTTTTTGAGCATCCTAACTGAAGACTTATTATTGGAATTTTTTTAAGAATAAATGTATTTCTTTTTATGAAGTTCATATTTTGAATAAAACTTTTTATGTTGTCAGTATTTAATTTCATAAATGTAGTTTCTTTTGTTCTTAAATTTTTCAATATTACTTATGATGTATTTTATTTTCTTCTTGAAGAATATGAAAACTTCCTAGTCTTCAGTTGTCCGTATGAATAATAAAGAAGAAATATGTCTTCTGGATAGTGCTACGATGCACACCATATTAAAAGATAAGAGATATTTCGCTTATTTAATTATGAAAGAAGCCAATATCATAATAATATCTGGTAGTACAAAATTAATTGAGGGCTCTGGAAGAGCGACTGTATTACTACTAGGAGGAACTATATTGGCTGTTAATGATGCATTATATTGTAGTAGGTCTCAAAGAAACTTGTTGAGTTTCAAAGATATTCGCCAAAATAGCTATCATATTGAGACCACCAATGAAGGAAAGGTTGAATACCTTTATATTACTACAATAAAATCGGAAAAGAAGTATGTGCTTGAAAAGCTTCCCGCATTTTTCTCCGGATTATACCACACTAATATTAGTGTAGTTGAATCACATGCCATAGTAAACAAGGAGTTTACCAATGATTTTATTATTTGGCATGACCGGTTGGGCCATCCCGGTTATAATATGATGCGCAAAGTAATTGAGAATTCACATGGTTATTCATTGAAGAACCAGAAGATTCTTCAAACTAAAGAATTCTCTTGTGCTGCATATTCTCAAGAAAAATTGATTATTAGACCATCGGTAATTAAAGTTGGAGTTGAATCTCCTGCATTTTTGGAACGTATACAAGGTGATATATGTGGGCCCATACACCCTCCATGTGGACCATTCAAATATTATATAATTTTGATAGATGCATCTACAAGATGGTCACATGTGTTCTTGTTATCAACTCGTAATTTGGCCTTTGCGAGGTTACTAGCTCAATTAATAAGATTATGAGCACAGTTTCCAGATTATGCAATTAAAACACTTCGTCTTGATAATGCTGGTGAATTTACGTCCCAGGCCTTTAATGATTATTGCATATCAACTGGGATAACAATTGAGCATCCAGTTGCTCATGTTCATACTCAAAATGGTCTAGCGGAATCATTGAACAAACACCTCCAATTAATTGCTAGACCAATGCTTATGAGAACAAAACTTTCCATTTTGGCATGGGGCCATGCTATTTTGCATGCAGCAACTCTTATGCGGATCAGACCCATAAGTTATCATAAAGTCTCCCCAATACAATTGGCTTTTGGTCAGGAGCCAAATATTTTCCATCTTAGAATATTTGAATGTGCAGTATATGTTCCAATTGCTCCACCACAACGCACAATGATGGGACCCCAAAGAAGATTAGGGATATATGTTGGGTATGAATCTCCTTCTATTAGAAAATATTTGGAACCTATAACTAGAGATTTATTTACGGCAAAATTTGCTGATTGTCATTTTGATGAATCAATATACCCAATATTAGGGAGAGAAAATAAGCAGCTGCAAAAGGAGATAGATTGGAATGCATTATTAGAGTAAATGATCTAGGAGATCATAATATGGAGGTAATTGCTCAAAAAGAGCCCTTTGACATAACAAATGATAAAACCTCAGAGGACGTCCAGGTATTTGAAAATAATAAGAATGAAGAGATCTCAATAAGTTATGTTTCTACGGCAAAAAGGTGGAACCGAAATAATATTGCTGTCGATAATATTTTTGCTTATAATGTTGTTGTTGAAATAATGCAACAAGATGAGGATCTTGAATCAAGATCTGTCGATGAATGTAGACAGAGAAATAATTGGCAAAAATGGAAAGACGCTATCCAGGCAGAATTAGCGTCACTTGAAAAATGTGAAGTATTCAGACGTATAGTCCGAACACCTGAAGGAATAAAGCCAGTGGGATATAAATGGGTTTTTATGCGAAAACGAAATGATAAAAATAAAGTCGTTAGATATAAAGCACGACTTGTGGCACAAGGATTTTCGCAAAGACCTGGCATTGATTATATGGAGACATATTCTCCTGCGGTGGATGCAATCACTTTCAGGTATCTTATAAATTTGGCAGTCCATGAAAAACTCGATATGCATCTAATGGATGTTATCACAGCCTATTTGTATGGCACATTAGACAATGAAATTTATATGAAAATCCCTGAAGGGCTCAAAGTTCCTGAAAATAATAAAAGTTTTTGGGAAACTTGTTCAATAAAGCTTCAAACATCCTTATATGGATTGAAACAATCAGGGCGAATGTGGTATAATCGCCTGAGTGAGTATTTGCTGAAAGAAGGGTATAAGAATGATCCAATTTGTCCTTGTGTATTTATAAGAAGGTCTGGATCTGAATTTGTTATAATCGCTGTGTATGTTGATGATGTAAATATCATTGGAACTCCTGGGGAACTTCCAAAAGCAGTAGACTGTTTGAAGAAAGAGTTTGAAATGAAAGATCTTGGAAAGACAAAATTTTGTCTTGGTCTACAAATTGAGCATATGAAAGATGGAATTTTTGTCAATCAATCAACTTATACCGAAAAGATCCTAAAGCATTTTTATATGGATAAAGCATATCAATTGAGTACCCCGATGGTTGTGAGATCACTTGATATAAATAAAGATCCATTTCGACCTCATGAAAATGATGGAGAGCTTCTTGGTGATGAAACTCCATATCTTAGTGCAATTGGGGCACTAATGTATCTTGCAAATAATACTCGACCAGATATAACTTTTGCAGTAAGTTTATTAGCAAGATTTAGTTCCTTTCCAACAACAAGACACTGGAATGGTGTTAAGCATATTTTTAGATACCTCTAAGGGACTATTAATATGAGATTATTTTATTCTTATGAATCAGATTCACAGTTGATTGGTTATGCGGATGCATGTTATTTGTCTGACCCACATAAAGCCCGATCTCAAACAGGCTATCTATTTACTTGTGTGGGTAAAACTATTTCATGGCGTTCAACAAAACAAACTTTAGCTGCTACATCTTCCAATCATGTAGAGATAATAACTATTCATGAAGCTAGTTGAGAATGTGTATGGTTGAGATCAGTGACTTAACATATTCAACAATTGTGTGGTCTTTCTTTAAAAACGAAGATTCCAACGATATTGTATGAAGACAATTCTGCTTGCATAGCTCAACTTAAAGGAGGATATATCAAAGGAGATAGAACAAAGTACATTTCACCAAAGTTCTTTTTCACACACGATCTTTAGCAAAATGGTGAGATAGATGTTCAACAAATCTGTTCAAGTGATAATCTAGTAGATTTATTCACTAAGGCATTGCCAACATTAATATTTGAGAAGCTGAGACATAAGATTGGAATGCGTCGTCTCCGAGATATCAAATAAAGCTTTCATTAGGGGGAGTATAATACGCGCTGTACTCTTTTTCCCTTAACTAAGGTTTTGTCTCAATTGGGTTTTCTTGGTAAGGTTTTTAATGAGGCAGCACTCAATGCATATTACAAGATATGTGTACTCTTTTTTCTTCACTAGGATTTTCCCCACTGGGTTTTCCTAGTAAGGTTTTAACGAGGCACATTATCCATGGACATCCAAGGGGGAAAGTTATAAATCCAATGTATGTGGATGTCACTTTCAATGTATGTAGATGTTCTCTTCGTAACTGTCTTTGAAAAATTCAATACCAAACAAATGAGTTCATTAATACATGTAACTTGAGAAGAGATTTGTAACCTATAAATAGGATGTTATTCTCCTATGGAATATACATAAGAAGCATACTTGAAATAAGGAAAAGTTCCCTCCTCCTCTCTACATCTCTTATCTATTCTTGTCCTCTTCTCTTTTGGTGCTTTAGTTTATAATTATAATATTTATTTTTAACAACATTAACCTATATTAAAATTTCATTCTCTTCCCTTTTTAAATTTTATTACCATAACCTACTAAATCATAAGCTAAATAAGCTTTTAAAACAAATCTATGATAGTCTTCCTTTCGTAATTTCTAATACTATAACTATAACTCCCATGTACTTGCTAAAAATTTATAAAAACATAAAAGAACTATTAATTTCTAATACTATAACTATAACTCCCATGTACTTGCTAAAAATTTATAAAAATATAAAAGAACAATACACGCCCAGTGGGGCTCGAACCCACAATCGCTTGATTAGAAGTCAAGCTATCACGGGACCGTTTTTCTGAAAGGTTCGGTGAGGATAGCGAAGTTAGCTTGACTGCTACTTAGCTTCAGTCTTAAACAATGAACAATACAATCGTGATGAAGCGATAACAATCACATGAAACAAGCAAGAAAGCTATGAAAGAAAGAGACCAAGATCTGGGAGGCAAGTGCCCTTTTCTGTTGTATTATCAAATATCTGCTGATTACAAAGAATGAGCCTAATGACTATTTATAGAAATCAAAATGTCTATACAAAGGGGGTGGTTGACAGGGTTGGCAAGGCTGTCCAGCAGCCTGGTGCATTCCAGCATGGCAAAGCTGGAAAGGCAGCCTAGAGGGATCCTACTGTCAACCATGGCCCAGAATGTCAAAGATGCTCTCTCACTTTTGGCTGTTTGTCCCTTGGTCTGCTGACTTTCTGCAAAAAGTGCCTTTTGATGGCATCTCATGATTTCTATGAGGCCCCAAGTGTTTTTCCACTGATGGCTGTCCGAGATTTGAGCTCGGGTAAGCCTCGTCGTCGCTGGAATTGCGGAAATTTAATAGGTGTGATAGCGGGGCGGTGCACTCTCCCCCACTTGAAATGGAGATGACCCCGACACCGCACAACTGAAGATAATTGTGGACTTGTTCTCTGAACTACCACAAATCTTTGAATTTCTCCCATGATGCCTCCTCTGGCGAAGTTCCTTTCCAGTGAACAAGGAATTGTGCGCTCGAATTGCCCCATCCTTTCCTACGGACCAACTGATGATCTATCCACTTGCTTGTCTGTTGTTGGTGGAGTTATAAAAACCTGACTTCGACTGGACTATGCCCGATCCTTGTCTTCCATGTCTTCGAAATATGGTTTCAGTTGGCTAGCATGGAAGACAGGGTAGATTTTCAGATGACGCAGCATATCTAGTCGGTAAGAGATTATACCCACCTTAGCAATGATCTCGAACGGGCCTTCATATCAGCGAATCAGGCTATGACTGATGCCTCACAGTGATTTGAACTGCCGTGGAATTAATTTCACCATGACCTTGTCTCCAATCCTATAGTTGACTGGACGACGTTTCTGATTCGCAAATTTCTTCATTTTGTGGGCGGCTTTGTTAAGATACGACCTTGCTAGGTGGGCTTGTTCCTCCCAAGTTTTGGCCATGTGATAAGCACCCGAATTCTTCAATCCGACATTAGCGGGAAATGATTGAGGAGTGTTGGGCTGTTGCCCAGTTGCAAGCTTAAAGGGACTCTTCCCGGTCGCTTCGCTGCGTTGCAAATTGTAAGAGAATTGGGCTATATCAAGTAGCTTAGCCTAGTCTCTTTGATTGGCACTGACATAATGCCTTAGATAGCACTCGAGGAGGGCATTAATCCTTTTCGTATGTCCATCGGTTTGGGGATGGAAACTTGTTGAGAAGTGCAGTTTAGTTCCCAACAAGCTGAATAGTTCCTTCCAGAATGCGCCGGTAAATCGAGGGTCTCGATCGCTAATGATGTGCTTCGGCACACCCCAATGTTTTACGACGTCCCTCAAGAATATATGTGCTACCTCTTTAGCTTTGCAACCGGTTGTGGTGGCCGAAAAGGTTGCATACTTGGTGAATCTGTCGACAACCACCATGATGGTGCTGAATCCTTCTGAATTTGGTAACACGTAATGAAGTCCATGGTGATGCTATCCCATGGATTCTCCACAACAGGGAGCAGCTCAAGTAAACCCCCAGGGAGTTTGGATTCCACCTTGTCTTGCTGATAAACTAGACAAGTGCGCATATATACCTCAATGTCGTCTCGCATCGGAGGCCAGTAATAAGAAGACTCACTCAGGGCCAATGTGCGTTTTTTCCCTGGATGACCTGCCCAGGCAGTGTCATGACTCTCTTTCAGCAGAGTACGCCTGAGATTTGCCCATTTGGGCATATATAGTCTTTTGCCAGTGGTGTATAGGAGACCATCTTCCTCCCAAAATCTTTGCGTCTTGCCTTGACTAGGTAAGGCAAGAAGTTGCTTTGCCACGGGGTCATGTTGCATGCCCTCATTGATGGTCTTGATGATGCCACTGCTTGATGAGCTAACAATGGTTGCCAGTACTGTTTTGCGACTTAAAGCATCGGCTACCACGTTAGCTTTCCCTGGTTTGTATTCCAGGGTGTAGTCAAATTCGGCTAGGAAATCTTGCCAACGGGCTTGCTTGACGGACAACTTCTTCTGGGTCTGGAAGTAGCTTGTTGCGACGTTGTCAGTCTTGACAACAAAATGAGCCCCCAACAAGTAGTGACGCCATGTCCTTAGGCAGTAGACTATGACCATCATTTCTTTCTCTTGGAGAGTGTAACGCCTTTTGGCGTCGTTCAGCTTTCGACTCTCGAATGCTATAGGATGGACCTCTTGCATCAGTACGCCTCCTATATCAAAGTCAGACGCATCGTTCTGAACTTCAAAAACTTTAGAGAAATCAGGCAGGGCCAATACGGGTTCCTTGCTGATTGCTGCCTTGAGTTTCTCAAATGCCTCCTGGCATATGTCGCTCCATTCCCACTCCTTGTCCTTCTTCAGCAAGTCGGTGAGTGGGGATGCAATAGCCGAGTAACCGAAGATGAATCTCCAATAATAGTTGGCTAAGCCTAGGAAGGACCGAAGTTCCGGTATCTTCATTAGAGCTTCCCAGTTCTGGATAGCTTCCACCTTGTCCCTATCCATCCGGATTTCCCCATGGCTGATTGTATGCCCGAGGAATTGTACTATGGGTTGTGCGAAGCTGTATTTTTCATGTTTTATGCACAGATCATTCTCCTTTAGTGCCTTGAATACCTTGTGAAGGTGTTCCGCTTGGTCTTCCATATTGTTGCTGTAAACCACAATATCATCTAAATAGATGACAACAAACTGATCCAAGAAAGGATGGAACAATTTGTTCATCAAGGTGTAGAATGCTGCAGGAGCATTAGTCAACCCAAATGGAATTACCAACCATTCAAAAGCCCCATAGCATGTAACACAATTTGTTTTGGGCTCATCTCCGCCGGCAATCCGCACTTGATAGTAGCCTTTCCTCAGGTCCATCTTGGTGAATACCTTTGCCTGCCCCAAGAGGTGAAATAAATCAGCAATTAGAGGGATGGGGTACTTGTTCTTCACAGTGACCTTGTTAAGCACCCGATAATCAATACACAAGCGCATGGTACCCTCCTCCTTCTTCTAAAATAAGATAGGAGCTCCGTAAGGTGCCTTGGATGGTCGTATGTGTCCAGCCTCTAGAAACTCCTTGAGTTGCTTCCTCAATTCCTCTAATTCCGGGGGCGCCATGCGATAAGGCGATATGGCAGGTGGCTTTGCCCCTGGAACAAGCTCGATCTGATGATCAACTTCCCTTCGTGGTGGCAATTGTTTGGGAAGTTCTTCCGGCATCACGTCCTTATTATCTTCAAGGATTGCTCAATGTAGGGAGGCAATGCTACTACCTCAAAGGAATTCTCAACGATTCCCGTCAAGGTTGCAAGAAATGTTGGTTCCCCTTTCTTGAAACCTTTCACAAGTTGCATCGCAGATAGATGCATTCAATTTTGTGGCACCCGAACAAGGGGCACAATGCACGAGCCTTCGGTATCGCTTATATGAAGCTGGTTGAGACGCGGATAGATAAGCGCGTTGATCTCATACCAGAAATCCAACCCCAATATGATATCAAAGACGTCCATGGGGGCAACAGTGATGTCCGTCAATCCCTGCCAGCCTCCTAAAGCAATGTGCACGTTAGGAGCAAATCCATGAACAGTAGTTGGAAGGGCATTGACGGTCTTCAACAGCGTGTCGCTGGATACAAAGACAAGTCCAAGTCCCTAGCTCGTTCCTCTGTCACAAAATTATGTGTCGCACCTGTGTCCACCATGATGCGCACATCTTTGCCGTTTAACTTGGCATCGACAAATAATGATTCACGGGGCCTCACACGAGGCGGTTGGGCAGCAATAGCAGCAAGGGTCATGTGGTTGAATAAGGCCATATGATTGAACAAGCCCACTACTTTGTTCTTCCCTTGTCCCGCACCATCAACTGGTGCTCCACTTTTCTCGGGTTGCTTGCCGGTTGGCGCAACTGTTTGTCCTTGCTGCTGGTGGGCTGCGACTATTGCTCCTAGTTTGCTCAGTGTAGGGAAATATTGAGAAGCATGAGAAGGGTCTCCACAAAGGTAGCAAACATCCCGTTGAGCGCCTCCTTTCCTCTTCTCATCATAATTCTTGCGGAAGTGAGAAGAGTGGTTGCGGTTTCCTCTGTTCTTGATGTTCCGGTTGGGAACAAATTTGCCTTTACCTTGGTGGGTGTCCGTCTTTGGAGCAGCAGAAGCTTGGCTTCGGTTGTTATTTCCCTTAGACGCTCCGGTCAGGAAATCTGACAATAATTCAGCTATTACAATAGCCTGATCGACGGTGTCAATCTGTCGCCTTTGCAACTCTTGTTTGGCCCAATTCTGCAAGCCATCCAAGAAACTGAACAATAGATCCTCACTTTTCAAGTTGGGGATTTGAAGGGTGAGTTTGGTGAATTCCTTCACGTACTCACGGGTGGAGGATGTTTGCCTGAGGAGTGCACTGGAGCATGTTGTCGGCGAGCCTCGTGCACTACATTTTGAGGGTAAAACTGCCGTTTTAGCTCCTCTTTGAACTGCTTCCACGTGTCAATGGAGCATGTTCCTTTCTCCATATCTGCCTTCTTCCTACGCCACCACAGTATGGCGGTCTCGGTCAAATACATGGCTGTCGTTCGGATCTTGGCAGCATCGTTGGCTATGCTCATATGTTTAAAATAAGCATCTAATTGCCACAAGAAGTTTTCTACGTCTTGAGCGCTTCTTTCACCCAGAAAATCTTTGGGTTTAGGAGCTTCAATACGTGTTTCTCGGACAGTGACGGGACCATGCCTGCTGGCTCCTGCGGTCTCCTCTAGACGCAGTTTTAATGTCTTAACTTCTGCCTGTAGGGCAGACAAAGCCTTAGTGAACTTGAGTTCAAGGTTGGTTAGCCCTTCGTCTTGCTCCTCAATGTTCCCTTTGACTTCGCCAAGTCCATCAAGGGCAACTGACTCAAGGGAACATATATTGTTTTCGGCGGTAGCAATACGATGGTTAAAAGCCATCAGACACTTTTCTACCATATTAACCCTCTCATTGAGAGTTCAGGTTTCGGAAGTTTCGGGTTTCTCGTAGGGTAGCAACTCGCTATTAGGCGGTGGAGATGCGTTTCTGGCCCTACTTTTGTCGCGCTTTTGACCCATGCCTCTTTGTAATTCCGGGTTCTCTTCAACGTCAGTTTTTTCTATGTTGCGATGTGAGTTCTTATCCATGTGAGAACCTAGGCTCTGATACTAATTGTCACATGACCGTTTTTCTGAAAGGTTCCGTGAGGCAATGAAGTTAGCTTGACTGCTACTTAGATTCAGTCCTAAACAATAAATATCACAATCGTGCTGAAGCTATGGAAATCGCACGAAACAAGCAAGAAAGCTATGAAAGAAAGAAACCAAGATTTGGGAGGCAATTGCCCTTTTCTGTTGTATTATTAAATATCTGCTGATTACAAAGAATGAGCCTAATGACTATTTATAGAAATCAAAATGGCTATACAAAGGGGGTGGTTGGCAGGGCTGGCAAGGCTGTCCAGCAGCCTGTGCATTCCAGCATTGGCAAGCTGCCTAGTGAATTCCAGCATGGCAAAGCTGGAAAGGCAGCCTAGAGGGATCCTGCTGTCAACCATGGCCCAGAATGTCAAAGATGCTCTCCCACTTTCGGCTGCTTGTCTCTTGGTATGCTGACTTTCTGCCAAAGGTGCCTTTTGATGGCATCTCATGATTTCTGTGAGGCCCCTTGTGTTTTTCCACTGATGGCTGTCCGAGATTTGAGCTCGGGTAAGCCTCACCGTTGCTGGAATTGCAGAAATTTAATAGGTGTGACGGCGGGGCGGTGCACAAGCGCCTTATCCATTAGGCCATGGGCGCGCTTTTATTTGGGCAACTGTTATGCACTCTTTATGTATGCCTTCTTTCATAGAATACCATATACAGAAAGAAAATAAGTACTTCCTCTTTATTTATGTGACACTATTATTAAGATTTTAATGAATCATATTTTTTATTTATATTTTAAATATAAATTATTGTAACTTTTCATATCTCACTAGTGAAATTATGCTAGGTTTATAATATTTTTTATGTAATTTTCAAATATATAAATTGTATATAAAAAAACTTAATTTTTTTTGTTCAAATGAAAATGAGATAGTTCCGCCAAAAGATTCACATACAGCAATTGACTCCTCCGTGACCGTGGTAAATCAGACTCCCACCTCCCAATACATTCTAACCAATTAATTCCTCTTCACTTCTCCCATACTTCCCTGTGGTCCGACTTTCCCATTGGGCCTATCCGTGCCGGACTCAGGGTTCCGTTTTCCCGCCGGAAATCACCAACCGGAGAATTCTGTAACTTAGCAATTCAGCATCATCAGATTGAATATATAGATCGTTTGAAGTAATTAACGCTTGGGGACATAGTAATTGAGATGCTATAAAGATAATTGTGAAGTTCCTGGTGGTGGTAGGACAGTCGGACTAATAAATAGAGATGAATGTGAGTCAGGGGCGGAGCTAGCCTTCCGCTTACGGGTTCGGTCAAACCCAGTAGCTTTTGTGCAGACTGTGTATTTTTCTTAAAACATTCATGGAATATGTATAAATTATTATTATAGAACTGAGTAACTTAAAAGAACTAGAATCCCGAATCTATAAGCTTCAAATCCTGGCTCCGCCTCTGATGTGAATCACGCGTCGGTGCATCTGGTTTGCGTCGAAGCGCCGCCACCGCAGCCGCCGCTACGAATGGAGGCGCAGGCTTACAACGTGCCGAGAGTGAGGATGAAAGATGTACAAGGCATGCCTGGCACGATCGATGTCCTTTTATTGTGTTTCTCGCAGTGCGTCATGGCCACCACTAACGATTTTCCTTCCGTCACTGCTTTTCGGTAATTCCTCACTAGACAAAAAAAAAAGAAAACAAAACTTTCCAATTTTATTCAGACTTGAATGTATATAACTAGACGTTTAACAGATTTTGACAATACTGGCTACTATTTGGACCATTTCTCTATATCTTTCTTATATTTGTTTTGTTCAAAGCACGTTGTGGCCTAGTCGTGTGGGAGGGGCTATGAGGTCTCACGTTCAAAGCGGAGGCAAAAAACTCTAAGCTATTTGTTTATCCAAAAAACGGATATAGTTGAATTTGTACGTAGTTCTAAGGGTATGTGGTATAACTTGACACAAATCGTAAGAGTAAATAGAAATATCAAATATTGATTGTAAAGAATGAAGGATAAGCAAAGTTGGAAAGAAAATGATTTATGGATTAAGCAAGATGAATCAATCTATAAAGCTAAAAAAAGGATAACTCTTCAATATAGGAGTATATGATATCTCAGTTATAATGTATGCCAAACTTGATTGATTTACAGAAATATAGTCATCCCTTTTATAGTGGGGGATCCTACTTTAGATATAATTAAAATTACATAGTGGGAAATCCATGATAAATTAGCTTTTCCCTAATTCCCACCGAGATTCTCTCCCTTAGTGCTGCTGCAACGGCTCTTGTCTATGAGCTCGATCTTGATCGGACTCAGCATCGGTCGATATTGGTCGGTTTCCAGTTTTAGAGCTCGATGCGGGTTTGAGATCGATGCCGACTCGGGGTCCGGTAATGACTTAGGCTCGGTATCGGTTAGCCTCTGGCCCTTAAGCTCGATTCCATCACATCTCATCATAGTTCGATTCGGACCCGAGCTCGATAATGACTTTGAGCTCCGTATTTGACCTGTCCATGAAATTTGAAGCTCGTTTGTGCCTTCTTCGGATCCCATCTCGATATTATGAAAACTTTCTTTGGTCCATTATGTTCCCATCTCGATCAGTCGTACGAAGGCCGAAATTAGTTTCGACCGTATACAGATAGACCCCTCGTTTCTCAGGAAGGATGTGGCGAGAAATGATATGATTTCCTAACGGCTCAATTAGATATGCACTAACGTTTGCATCGAGCCCGATAATGACGTACATGATAGCTGTCCCATCAGTTTAGTTTACCAAGGCATTTAATGCATGTCAGACGATGGTCGACCATTGTTGATATTGAACCGACGTTGCTCAATCTATAAATAGCCCCTTTCTTTACCATTTATCACTTTTGCATCTCCAAACTCCAAATTTTATAAAGTTCTTTCTTGCATCTTCTGAGTTTATCTGTAAATCTGTGATTTTTCATTGCAAAATCTTTCTTCAAAAACACCAAATCTTTGTTACCACCTTCTATTTTCGATCTTTAAATCCAAAATGGCGAAAACATCAAAAACTATTCCTCAAAAAGAAAAAGCTTCTTCTTCATAGTCTACCGCCGATAAAACACCGGTGGAGCCACGGCCTGAGGAGTGTGTTCCTGGGGCGTGTGTCCTTACCTCTGATTTTAAGGTCGACAAAAGCTTGTCGGTTCCCAGCCATTGTGAGCCAGTATCGAGGTATATGTGTTCGATAACCGAGGGGCACCTCGAATAACTAAGAAAAGATTGCAATTGGGAGAACAAAGAAGTGTTAATCCCGTCTCCTGAAGAAGATATCACCACTCACGTGAAAGGGTTTTTAAGTGTGTATACTTACCCTTTCATGTTAGGTCCTCTCGACTCTATTATTATTGATTTATGCCGTCAATACCAAATAACCCTAGGCCAGATCCATCATTTTTCTTGGCGGGTCATTTTTTTGATCCGTTTCTTCGTGAACAAAATCGAGGGGCTGCCTTTCACCCTCGACCATCTCACTCGATTGTACTGCCCTCGCCTCTTTCAAGGCGAGTTAATAAAACTTCAGCACCGGGCTACCAAGGTTCTGTTCTCGAGCATAGACGAGGACAAGGATCGAGGCTGGATGGGCAGGTTCATTCGAGTGAGGACTTCGGACCTGATTCCGACTGAAAAGATGCCATTTCCCGAGGAGTGGAACATGAAGCGTAAGTGTAATTCTGCTGTTATTTCCTACTGTTTTGCCCCTTCATTTCTCCCTCACTGATATCCCCCTTTTGTGATGCAGCAGTTCCTTGGATTCCCGGTGCAGTTCCTGACCTCAAGAACTGGGTACGAGGTCTAGCTTCGACCTCTACATATGCCGAGCGCTCGTGGAGTGATTTGTCAAAGGGCCGATGGGAGGCGAAAAAGTATGGTAAGCCTCTACCTCGTATCTTTGGTAGTTCGAACGAGATGCTATCCTTATACTTAAATCAATTTTATTTTATGTAGGCCTGGGAAAAGATACAGTTTTGAGGCCCCTGTCCATCGAGGAAGAGGCTTTGGCTTCTATTCCAAAACCGGTGAAGGATAATAAGAGAAAAAGGGCCTCTGCTTCCGAAGATCCAAAACCGAAGACGAGGATGGCCCGTAAGCCGAGGAAGAATATCATCCCTTTGACCGAAGAATCAGTTCGGCATCTAAGGGATGGAGACGAGGAGGAAGAAGAAGTTGACGGGTCCGTACTGATGGCCCGAGTGAGAAAAACTATTGATGCTTCAAAAGCAGCTGGATCGATGGTGGTTTGTGTGTCTCCACCTCGAACTGAGGTGGTATTGGAGAAAGATTCGGGTAGAGTCCCCGAGTTGTTAGAGATTGAGGATACTTCCCACCGAAGTCGACAAATGGTGGTTATATCTGAAGGAGCCGGTCTTGAAGCTCTTCGAACTGAGGAGAACGCCCCAAGCAAGTCGCTTGGGGGCAATAGTAATCGGAGACTCGCCCACGCTCCTTGATTTTTCCGAAGGGGAGATTTGGGAAGCCCAAGCTTTGGGGGCCCTCGAGATAAACCGATCTCATGAAGGGGAGGACCCCTTCTGTGATTTATTTTCTGGTGTTGAGGATGTTGCTGGCCCTAGTGATGTGTCAGGCCTTTTCTGTGAAGTCCAACAAGCTCTGAATCGGGTAAGCTTTAACTCCCTTCGTTGATATTACTTTTATGTTTGCTATTCTTCTATAACTTCTTTTCTTCCTTCTTACGTAGGCTGCAATGGTTCATCAAGAAATATGTTCTCAGTCTCGAGCTGAGCTGCGTCAGTATGAGGCCGACCTCCGACGGGTCACGGAGGAGAGGAATTCCCTTAGACTCCTCTTCGGGCAAAGGGAAGAAGAAATCAAAGACCTCCGAGCTGAGTTGGCCAAGGCTCATCAAGATCAGACCGACATGACCGAGCAGGTAATAATAATCTTAAAAACCCATGGGCTCGATCCTGGAACAGTTGCTAATATTTCGATCTCACAACTGCAGTAGAAGATTGAGGTGATTGGGAAGCTTCGTGAGGAGGTAGATATGATAAGGGCAGAGACCTTAGAATGGAAAGATGGCATGGACCTTCTTGCCGCAGAAAAATAAACTGCTCGAGCCCAATTATCATCGGTCGAAAACCAACTTCAAAGCATGAAGGAGAAGCTTGGTTCAAGCAAGAAAAATAAAGGAGCTCAAGGCTCGGTTGGCCTCCAAACTTTCCAAAGCCAAATCTGAAGCCGAAAAAGCAAAGGCCAATGCGGATGCATTAGTGGCCGTCTATCGGGCGGATGCTGAAGCTGCTCAGGTACAAGCAAGAGAGGCGGTCGAGACCACTAACACTCGAGCACATTGGGTTGCTGAACTTGCTAAATGCCGATCTCGGAGGGAAACCCTCACGGAGATCCATGCTTGAGGTTTCGATCTCGCCGAAGAAATAAAAAGGGCTAAAGAGCTCGAAGCCGATGCTGAAGCCTTGGCTTCCGATGATGATGATGATGATGGGAGTAAGAGTGGGTCCGAGAGCGAGGAGGAGCCTGATGGAGAAGAGACCGCCCCCAGAAATAGCCAAGAAACTTAGCCCTTAGTTTCTATTTTGGTTTTTTGTGTAGGGTCCTATTCGGACATTGTAAACATTCTTGTATATATATAAAGATTTTTCTTTTCCCGACTTGCCTCTGTTTTATTCTCTGCCTTGTGAAGATTTTGTTTCATTCATGCCTTATGAAGGTTTTCATAAGGCTTTAGGCAATTTGATCGAATTTGGACCTTGTAGCCTTTACAACCGAGTGAGTGGTTGCTCAAACTCGAAATAAGGTAGCCCATAGTCTTAGTAGTCGAGTGGGTGATTGCTCGAACTTTAAGTAATATAGCCCATAGGCTTAGAGGTTGAGTGAGTGATTTGAACTCGAAGTAATGTAGCCCGTAGGCTTAATGGTCGAGTGAGTGATTGCTCGAACTCGAAATAAGGTAGCCCGTAGGCTTAATAGTCGAGTGAGTAATTCGAACTCGAAGTAAGGTAGCCCGTAGGCTTAATGGTCGAGTGAGTGATTGTTCAAACTCGAAATAAGAGTAGCCCGTAGGCTTAGTAGTCAAGTGAGTGCTTGCTCGAACTCGAAGTGATATAGCCCATAGGCTTATTAGTCGAGTGAGTGATTCGAACTCGAAGTAATATAACTTGTAGGTTTAATGGTCGAGTGAGTGCTTGCTCAAACTCAAAATAATAGTAGCCCGTAGGCTTAGCAGTCGAGTGAATGCTTGCTCGAACTCAAAGTGATGTAGCCCGTAGGCTTATTAGTCGAGTGAGTGATTGGAACTCGAAGTAATGTAGCCCGTAGGCTTAATGGTCGAGTGAGTGTTTGCTCGAACTCGAAATAAGAGTAGCCCGTAGGCTTAGTAGTCGAGTGAGTGCTTGCTCGAACTCGAAGTGATGTAGCCCGTAGGCTTATTAGTCGAGTGAGTGATTCGAACTCAAAGTAATGTAGACCATAGGCTTAATGGTCTAGTGAGTGATTTCTCGAACTTAAAATAAGAGTAGCCCGTAGGCTTAGTAGTCGAGTGAGTGCTTGATCAAACTCGAAGTAATGTAGACTATAGGCTTAATGGTCGAGTGAGTGTTTGCTCGAACTCGAAATAAGAGTAGCCCGTAGGCTTAGTAGTCGAGTGAGTGATTGGAACTCGAAGTAATGTAGTCTGTAGGCTTAATGGTGGAGTGAGTGATTGTTCGAACTCGAAATAATAGTAGCCCTTAGGCTTAGCAGTCGAGTGAGTGCTTGCTCGAACTTGAAGTAATGTAGCCCGTAGGCTTATTAGTTGAGTGAGTGATTCGAACTCGAAGTAATGTAGTCCGTAGGCTTAATAGTCGAGTGAGTGTTTGCTCGAACTCGAAATAAGAGTAGCCCGTAGACTTAGTACTCGAGTGAGTGCTTGCTCGAACTCGAAGTGATGTAGCCCGTAGGCTTATTAGTCGAGTGAGTGATTCGAACTCGAAGTAATGTAGCCCATAGGCTTAATGGTCGAGTGAGTGATTGCTCGAACTCAAAATAAGAGTAGCCCGTAGGCTTAGTAGTCGAGTGAGTGCTTGCTTGAACTCGAAGTGATGTAGCTCGTAGGTTTATTAGTCGAGTGAGTGATTCGAACTCGAAGTAATATAGACCGTAGGCTTAATGGTCGAGTGAGTGCTTGCTCGAACTCGAAATAATAGTAGCCCGTAGGTTTAGTAGTCGAGTGAGTACTTGCTCTAACTCGAAGTGATGTAGCCCGTAGGCTTATTAGTCGAGTGAGTGATTCGAACTTGAAGTAATGTAGCCCGTAGGCTTAATGGTCAAGTGAGTGTTTGCTCGAACTCGAAATAAGAGTAACCCATAGGCTTAGTAGTCGAGTGAGTGCTTTCTCGAACTCGAAGTAATGTAGCCCGTAGGCTTAATGGCCGAGTGAGTGTTTGCTCGAACTCGAAATAAGAGTAGCCCATAGGCTTAGTAGTTGAGTGAGTGATTCGAACTCGAAGTAATGTAGCCCATAGGCTTAATGGTCGAGTGAGTGATTGCTCTTACTCGAAATAAGAGTAGCCCGTAGGCTTAGTAGTCAAGTAAGTGCTTGATCGAACTCGAAGTGATGTAGCCTAGGCTTAGTAGTCGAGTGAGTGCTTGCTCTAACTTGAAGTGAGAGTATCTTGTAGGCTTAGTAGTCGAGTGAGTGATTCGAACTCGAAGTAATGTAGCCCGTAGGCTTAATGGTCGAGTGAGCGGTTGCTCGAACTCGAAATAGGGTAGCCCTTGGGCTTCGTAGATAGTCCCCGAGTGAGAATGGTTGCTTGAGCTCGAGTTGGTGTAGCCCTTGGGCTTTATAGTCGAGTGAGTGCTGCTCGAACTTGTTGATTTTTTGGTTGGCAGTCCCCGATTTATGGGGTAATGGTCGGCCCTTAAGCTTGTTTGCATAATAGATCTCGAAATAGAGGAATTTTTCTTAGATATAAGATATCGGTAAAGAAGAAATTTTTCTTTGTAAGTCATTATACATGTGTTCATGTTTTGTGTCAGGCTCGGGCCAACTACATGGGCATGGCTCGTTTGACCATTTAGCCCTTACAATGTTTCCTGCCGAGACCCTGTTTCCATGAAATAACGATGTAACTTCCTTTGCACCGTACTTGTTAATCATCGTTGATATGTTCAATGACAATGATATGCCCCCAGTATTCGAGGTTGATTGTAAGGAGGCCTCAGATACTGTTGAATTGTTCCAATTAGCACGATCAATGGTTGCCTAATTAAATAACCTTGCCGAAAAACCCATTTGGCATAAAACCGGTCTAAGGAAAAAAGAGTGCAACGCGTGCTTTCAGACCTAAGGCTTCGTGTTGAATAATCCATCTTTGTTCCTGATCTAATTCATTAATCCTCGTCTTTGGTCGAACGCCTGCAAGGGTTAGTTTCAAAATATAATTGAATTGGTGGGGGGGGAGGGTCGTACCTTAGCAGTAGTATCGTTTTAACCGTTTATCACACCGAGCTTGTAGGATTTCCACTATACGGACGGTATCAGTCTCTGATCGACCTCTATTCTCGTTTGGTAGCCCTTTTAATAATGGACCTAGAGCCCAACTGGTTGTCTTCGACTCTTATTTTGGACTGATATCGATTGTGAACATCGGCCCAAGTAATAGCTGGGTACTCGATCAGGTTATGCTTCAGCCGCCGTGAAGTCATCGAGCTTCGTTCATTTAGACCTTGGGTGAAAGCTTGAACAACCAAATCATCTGTGACTGGTGGTAGATCTATTCGTTCCATTTAGAAACGAGATACGAATTCTCTTAGCATCTCGTTATCCTTTTATCTTACCTTGAATAGGTCCGACTTCCTGGTCTCGACTTTTATGGCCCAGACGTGTGCTTTTACGAAAGAATCTGCAAGCATAGCAAAAGAATCAATAGAGTTAGATGGTAAATTATAATACAATATCATTGCTCCTTTTGTCAGGGTTTCACCAAATCTTTTCAATAATACAGACTCGATCTCATCGTCCTCTAGATCGTTCCCTTTGATGGCACATGTGTAAGAGGTGACATGTTCATTGGGATAAGTCGTTCCATTATATTTAGGAATCTCAGGCATGCGAAACTTCTTTGGGATCGGTTTAGGAGCCACGCTCGGAGGGAAAGGCTTTTGCACGAATTTTTTGGAATCCAACCATTTTAACACTAGTGGTGCCCCTGGGATCTGATCGATCCTGGAGTTATATGTTTCCACTTTTTTATCGTTTTCTTCGATCCGTTTTGTGAGTTCCTCGAGTATCTTAGCAATTTCGGAATTAGTCTCCGACTCTTGCTCATTTGATCTTACTATAGATGGTTTCGTTCTGTGGGTGACTTCTCGGGGTGGACTGGGCTCCGACCTGCTTGGTACCTGGGTTTGACTCTGCAACTGAGCTATTGCTACCTGTTGAGCTTGCAACATTTTAAAAATCATACGCAAGCTGATTTTGTTTTCCTCAACGTTATGGGTTTCTCGAGCTGCGGATCGAGTACCACCATGAAAGCTATTTTCAAGTTCAGAACGTTGGTTTGTCTCAATGGCCATATGCGAATTAACGTCTAATGGTACTTCGACTCGAGCTCCAACGACGTCGATAAGTGGCCCTTCGGCCCTGGGTGTCGAGTTGTTGTTCTCATTTTGAAGGCCAGCTTCATTGTCGATAGGCAAGGCCATTTAATTGAGAACTCGTCGTTACTAATCCAAAATCAAAGATACTTCCGAAAACAAGCGTAAAATGATGTGTTTTTGCAAATTCGTATCAAATAACCACTATTATCCTTAGCCCCACGGTGAGCGCCAAACTGTTTACCCGAAAAACGGATAGAGTTGAATTTATACGTAGTTCTAAGGGTATGTGGTATAACTTGACACAAATCGTAAGAGTAAATAGAAATATCAAATATTGATTATAAAGAATGAAAGATAAACAAAGTTGGAAAGAAGATGATTTATGGATTAAGCAAGATAAATCAATCTATGAAGCTAAAAAAAGGATAACTCTTCAATATAGGAGTGTATGATATCTCAGTTATAATGTATGCCAAACTTGATTGATTTACAGAATTATAGTCATCCCTTTTATAGTGGGGGATCCTACTTTAGATATAATTAAAAATACATAGTGGGGAACCCATGATAAATCAGCTTTTCCCTAATTTCCGCCGAGATTCTCTCCCTTAGTGCGGCTGCAATGACTCTTGTCTATGAGCTCGATCTTGATCAGACTCGGCATCGATTGGTATTGGTCGGTTTCCAGTTTTAGAGCTCGATGCCGACTCGGGGTCCGGTAATGACTTGGATTCAGTATCGGTTGGCCTCTGGCCCTTAAGCTCTATTCCATCACATCTCATCATAGTTCGATTCGGACCCGAGCTCGATAATGACTTTGAGCTCGGTATTTGACCTGTCCCTGAAATTTGAAGCTCGTTTGTGCTTTCTTCGGATCCCATCTCGATATTATGAAGACTTTCTTCGGTCCATTATGTTCCCATCTCGATTAGTCGTACGAAGGCCAAAATCAGTTTTGACCGTATACACTATTTCTTTCCATCTATTCTTGTCTTGGTGGCGAAATTACTCTATACCTCTGCTAGTGGGAGGTAGAATGTACCCCGTGGAGTAATCGAGGTACATGCAAGGTGTCCTGAAAACCAGGATTTGAAGTGAGATAAGTTGTTTAGGTGAATAGACTTAATATATATTTAACGTGAAATGGTGAAAACTGAATTTGAAAATGTTTGAACTATAAGATGATCACATAATTTGTACTTATTTATATATATATATATATATATATATAGCTTCTAGCAGTGGCGCAGCCAAAAAATTTCACAAGCGATTCAGAAAAATCATTGGATTTCATAGTTGGTATTTAAATTTGGGACATTTAGACTTATGACCTAAAGCAACCTTTGAACTGCTTTTACCACTACACTAGAATTTTTGTTTATTTTAAGGGGATTCAACATCTTACAATTAACCAAAAATATTCATTTTTATTTGTACAGTACAAGTTTTCAAAGAAGGGGATTCAGCCCCCTTCCATCTACTTTGTTCTACCACTACTTATAGGAGTATTTGTTTTTATATTAATGACTATTCTGCATTTATAGAACATTTGTGCGTGAGCTACTTTATTTTATGTATATAAGAGGTCATAGAACTTTGCAAGTTAGATGCCACCTTTTCTTCTGCGCCCCGAGAGAGCGGTTTGTGCTAGGTCATTAGAGGGAGCATTTGTATCCTTCGTTTGGATGACAAAACTTTGATTCTATAAAACATACAAGTGATCTCCGTTAGTGACCTAGTCCCGGGGCGGCTCTAAGGCTTTGGGCTGTGAGGCCATTGTCTTAGGCCCCAAAATTTGAAGGCCCCAAATTTATTTTAGATTATTATTATTATTATTATTATTATTATTATTATTATTATTATATACTATATAATTTATATAAATAATTAGTACAAAGAAAAGTGTTACAATATATTTTTTTATTACTCGATTGAGGTTATTTTATAGCAATAAATTTATAAATTATGATAATTATCTCCCTTCATTAATTAGTATATTTGCTTCACTCTTCAATTTTAATTTTATCCTTTTTATACAGGAATTAAGTTATATATATCGATAACATAATGAATTTCTTTTACAATGTTCTCTGAAACTGCATGAACGCAAAAGTATTCATACACCATTTGTTTTAGTGTAATTCGACATATTATATTAGGTTATTTATAATTTATTTTAAATATTCACCAATAAGTGCTACTTAATAGAATGAACTACAATTATCGTTTTTATTGATAAGAAGGATAAATATTTTTGATACCGCCAATGCTCAAAACTTAAGCTATTACGTTATTTATGTTTATTTCTTTTTCTTGTTTGCGATGATAGCCAAATCAAAATTTTCACTCCGATAGTGCACCACTTTATTTTTTGTGCTTTTCTTCCTCTTTTTTTATTATTTGAAATTTATTTTTTTCTCTTAAATGATTAATTTGTTATTAAAAAGTAAATTTTGTTGTTAGGGTAAATATTTTATAAAATAAATTTAAGGGCCTCTCAATATGGTTTCGCCTTAGACCACGAGATCCGTTGAGCCTGACATGTCCATCTAAGTCTCGCTTCCCGCATCTTGTCCACAATAATAGTCACACCCACCTTGTCCCGGATAACTTTATTCCTAATCCTATCTAACCTGGTGTGCCCGCATATCCATCTCAATATTCTCATCTCTGCTACCTGACATGAGAGCTCTTGACCGGACAACACTTAGTCCCACACAACATAGAAGATCTGACCACCACTCTATAGAACATACTTTTAAGTATTGGTGGCACCTTCTTGTCACACAAAACACTGAAAACAAGTCTCCAATTCATCCATCCTGCCCCGATACTGTGACATCTTCGTCAATCTCCCCATCTCTCTGTATAATAGACTCAAGGTACTTAAAACTTCCTCTCCTAGGGATAACTTGTGATCCAGCCTCACCTCCCCTTCCACTCCCTGAGTTGCACCAGTGAACTTACACTCCAAGTATTATGTCTTGGTCCTGCTCAACTTAAAACTTTTAGACTCCGGGGTCTACCTCCACACCTCTAACCTCACCTCGCATCTCGCCAATCAATACAATGTCATCTGCAAATAACATGCATCGCGACACTTCCCCTTGGATGTAGCGCGTCAGTACATTTATCACTAGGGCAAACAAAAAAAGGTTGAGTACCAACCCATAGTGCAATCCTATCATGATCGGGAAATGGTCTGAATCCTTTCATCCGGGTCTCCGCTCCATCATACATGTCCTTCGTCGCCCTAATGAAAGTAAGGGATATCTGATTGTGGAAATAAAACCATATCTTCTGGAAACACCCAATTTACTTATCTAGTATGCAGCAAACCATGTTTAACCAGAACTGCATCTGCTACTTGCTTGCCCTATATGATTCTGCTGCCGCCGGGTAATTCTGATGATATTACAGTCACCAGTAATGACCCCTGGGTATGACCACAAACCCCTTACTGCAGAGAGCTTGCGCCATAATTTTTTCTTGCTTCTCTCCAATTCGATCCATAAACACAAATAAAAACCCAACGACTCAATGCAGTTGTTTTAAATTATTTATGGTAGAGGAGGTAAGGGAAGAACTTAGACAATTGCCATAATTTGACCCACACTGCAACAATCTGACCTTTTTGCAAACAACATAATCCTCTCATCTGTTTGGCCGGATTTCTGGAGTCAATCCATCTTCCCACTCTTCTTTGTTGTTTCCTGGAAGGAGCAAATATCTGCTTTCCTTTTGTGGATTAGCATACTAGGCTTTCTTTTGCTGTTTCCCCTTAAGACCTATCCTTTCCTGTGTCACCACCATTTCCACAATTCACCTGGAACTCAAGTTTTTTTTTTTTTCAATTTGCTTGTATTTTGAGCTTAGTGGACTTCTCGAAAGAGCTTCTTTCTTTTGTGCTCTCTTCTCAAAGAGAGTTTAGGTTTCTTCAAATCCCCCGAGCTAAGTTTCCGTCAACCATAACTTGAAAAATTTGATTAATTATGTTGTTATTGAAGCCTAAGTAGCATTTATAAGGACATCAGAATCACATCTGAGACGCACATTGAGACAGGAATGCTTTAAGGTTTGGGAGATGCAATATTGTATCTTTGTGTATGTAAACAAGTGATATGTATGGCTTTCATCTACCAAAAAGAACAACATGAAGAACAATAAAAAGAAAGAACAACATCAAGAACAATCAAACAAAAGACAGACTAGATTTCATAGATTGCCATCAAGAAAGAAGCCATAAGCCATGTTTCTTACTGGGGTTCCCTCTTTGTGGTTAAAATCAAATGCCAACGTGCTTGAAACATAAAGTTCGAAGGGCATGATTTGCTTTCATACCTTCTCAGAGATATGGAAAAGGAGTTCAAATACATGCTGGCATTAACAATCGTGTATTTGGGAGCCCTGTGACTTCCTCTCCAACAACTTTGACAAAATATGTTTTGGTTGGTCCTGTCTTATTTCAAATTATGTAGTTTATGCTTTTAGCATTCCTGTTCTCTCTTAATAAGCATAAGTGAAATATCGTGCCCACTGGTCTTGGGTGGAGTGATGTAAGGGTCCCAAATGAGTAACATGAGTGTTTGACTTCTTTAAGAAAAATGTAGGACTCTGTTTAGGACACTTGTCTGACCAGTATAAGTTTCAGTCTCACGTATGAATCAATTTTGCACCATAAATTTTGGCTTGAAGCTTCTGATAGGAAGCATGATTAATCTTGGTGATCTCATTTGCTAACATTCCTTTAATAGCTACTATTCCCTTGGGAAACTTTCTTCCTCATCTTGTCATTTATGCACTCTTGAACTTCATAGACCTCTCAAGATCTATGAGGTTACACATGAATGTCATGAAATCATTTAACCAAGGGTCCATTGCTATGGCCATTTTGCTTTGTACCGAAGTTGAAAAGCTTGATTGTCTACTAAAAGATGTTGTAAACTATGATGCTTGGTTCCTTCAAAAATACCACCGTGCTCATGTTGGATCCTCCAAAAGTGTACTAATATTTGGAGGATCTAACATGGATGCGGCGGCAATTTTGGAGGACCCGGACAACATTGGTTGTAAATGGTGCATTAGAGTTTCTTATAGTCTTATACAAGTGCATCTTCCACTCCTATCTCCATTTTGCATTTTTTGTGTTTCCCTCTCTGCTCCATCACCAATATTTTCCCCTCTAAATGTGCATTCAAAGCTTCACTCTTATGCTCGCATTTTTGTAACTTTGACATATGCTCCCTGTCGTAAAATTTCCTCTCCGATGAAAACTGTGGCATGGAAACACTTTATCAAGTAGGCATATTATACCTTGCTGTTATCTCCTAGTTTGTTGAGCATTGGTTTCTTGCAGGTCACCTCTACTCTCACATTTGCTGCAGCCTCTGCTGCTGCTGGCATAACTGTATTTATTGGCAATGACATTGGTGTCTGCTCTCGGAATCACTGCACAGAGTTTGAGACGTCTACTGCTATGGCTTTTCTTAGCTGGTTCACTGCTTTGCCATCATTTCTCTTAAATTTCTGGTTACTGGCATCACGATGAAAAGGAATACTTGAGAAACTTAAATTTCTTATGAACTCTTTTAGTTTCCGCTTTTATTCCAAATGTTTGTCAGCATGGGCAATGTCCAAAGCATACAATTCTGTAAATAGGCATTCTGTAAAGGTGTTAAATTTGGTAGAGAAGATTGTGATCGTGCAATATGAACTCCATCTTTGTGCAAGCATCTTGTTAGATTCGTCGGGTGAAGAGAATATTAGCCTGTCATTCAGGAACTTCTTTAACCTGAAATCCAAGGCAAAATAACTTTGAGATGTTCTCTCACTCAAATTTTGTACCACCTTAATATTTGGATTATGGAAATCTCGATTTAACAATTCCCTCGAGCTGCTTCTTACTTGAGGTAACTCCCAATTTCACTATTTTCCTATGTGTTTAAGTTAATTGTGTAAAGATTTTTTACATTGCATAAATTTTAACATGTGATAGTAAGTTATTTATCATTTTTATAAATTATCTATTAATGTTTATCATAGAAATTTATATGTAATTACCATAAAAGTAACATGAGTGTGTAAATAGTTTTATATTATTAGTGCATATAACTTAACTTAGTTTTCTAATGGCTAATTGTTTCCATTGCACATTGTAGCATTAGTCATAAAAAAGAGTCACTTTAATTTAGTTCAAACAAAAGAAAACAAATCCAAAAGAACGTTTGTTGCTCGGCCAATTCAAGACTTGACGAAATATCTTGGTTCCTGTATTCTACGTTCAATTATGTTACCATTGGATTCACTAGCTTCTACACCAAAGGCAGGAAATAAAACAAACTTAACTACTACACTTGTATTTCTATGTAAGCACTTAATGTTGTTGAAATGTGAACAATATAAACTTGTTTCCCTTTGTTTACATTTGTCTACATTAGTTCATGAACAAGAATATTAAGTTAGTACATGTATTAGAGTATGAACACATTGATGTACATTGAAAGATACAATGTCTAGAGATGGCATCCATGTACCTTGAAAGATGTGAGGTGTAGACTTAGTTATTATATTTACATGTAGTGTAGGCTAGATACATGAAAGATTTCCCCTATAAATAGCCATGTATTCCTAGCCATTAGGAGTAAGTCAAGTTGAATAGAAATCATCATTTCCTTCACTTTCTTCTTTGTGAGTTTTGAGTGTTCATTTGTGTTGTCTTGCTCTCCCAAATTTTCTAACTTTGTGGTATCAGAGCTAATGTATTTGAGAGATAACCAAACTTGGAGAGAAAATGATAAATAGTAATGGAACTCCATTTCAAGTTCTTATGCTCACAAAAGAGAACTATATAAATTGGTGTATCCAGATGAAGGCTTTGCTTGGTGCCTATGATGTTTAGGAACCAGTGAAAGTCGGAGGTGATGGATCGAAAGATGATGCTGCCTTTAAAAAGAAAGATCAAAAGGCGCTCACTCTTATCCATCAAAATTTGGATGACAAGATGTTTGAGAAGGTTGCAAATGCAACCACTTCAAAGCAAGCATGAGAGATTCTTCAAACTTCCTTTAAAGATTTGGATAAAATAAAAAGATTTCGTTTCCAAACCTTACGAGGAGAGTTTGAATCATTGCATATGAAGAAATTCAAATCCGTTTCGGATTATATTTCAATAGTTTTGGCTATTGTCAATCAAATAAAGAGATATGGTGAAGACTTGAGTGATGATAGGGTCGTTACAAAAATACTACAATCACTTGATTCAAAATTTAATTATATTATTGTAGCTATTGAATAGTTAAAAGATTTGGATACCATGACCATTGAAGAACTCACGGGTTCTTTGCAAGCACACGAAGAAAAGTTGAAGAAGCCGAAAGAAGAATCGGTTGAACAAGTGTTGCAAACAAAACTTTCTTTTAAGGAGAACCATGAAAGGCAAGGTCGTGGACGTGGACAAGGTTGTGGTAGAAAAGGAAGAGACGGTAGCCAACTACCAAATAAAGAAAATAGGAGTCAAGACTCTAATCAAGGAAGAAGTCATGAAAGAGGAAGAGGATGGGGGAAAAATCAAGGAAAGTATGATAAGTCTAATATTAAATGTTATACTTGTCATAAATTTGGTCATTTTTTCCTGGGAATGTAAAAATAATATGGAGGAAAAAAATAATTTTCTGAAGAGCAAAAATGAAGATGGAGATGACATTTTAGTTCTCGCTTGCAAAAGAGAAGAAAGTGTAAAGAGAAATCAATGGTACCTTGACTCCGGTGCAAGTAGCCATATTTGTGGAAAGAAGAATTTATTTGTGGAGCTTGAAGAATTGAATGGTGGCAACATCACTTTTGGTGACTCTCCGCGAGTTAAAATCAAAGAAAAAGGTATAATTTTTAATTCGTTTGAAAGATGGTAGTCACCAATTGATTTCTAATACTTTGTATGTACCAGAGATGAAAAGTAATATTTTAAGTTTGAGACCGCTTTTGGAGAAAAATTATGATATTCATTTGAAAGATAAAAAGTTGTTCATGAGAGATGAAAATAGGAGATTGTTAGCCAAAGGTCCGATGGCTAATAATAAAATTTTTGTTTTAAACCTTCAAAGTGACGTTCCAAGTGTTTGCTTTCATGTGCCAAAGATTCATCTTGGCTTTGGCATATGAGATTTGGTCATGTGAATTTTGATAGTCTAAGGTTGATTAAGAAAGAAAGTATGGTGAATGGATTGCCAACTATTGATCATCCGAGTCAACTTTGAGAAGGATGTCTATTTGGAAAGCAAGCAAGAAAAAGCATTCCTAAAGAGCCGTTGACTAGAGACCAATGCCCATTAGAATTGATTCACATGGATGCGTGCTGACCAATCAAGCCATCTTCACTTGGTAAAAGTAATTATTTTTTACTTTTCATTAATGATTTTTCTAGAAAAACTTGAGTGTATTTTTTGAAGGTGAAATTAAAGGTGTTTGATACTTTCAAAAAATTCAAGAGCATGATGGAGAAACAAAGTGGCTATCAAGTTAAGTCATTGCGGTCCGATAATGGTGGAGAATCCACTTCAAATGAATTCAAGTTTTTTTTTGTGAAAATAGTGAAATTCATCACTTTTTGATTGTTTTAAGATCACCACAACAAAATGGCGTCGTGGAAAGAAAGAACCGGACTATTCTCAACATGAAACAGAGTATGTTGAAGATCAAAAATATTTTAAAGGAGTTTTGGGCTGAAGCAGTTGCTTATGCAGTGTATTTATCAAATCGGTGTACACCAAGAGTATTCGTGATAAAATACCTTAAGAGACTTGGAATGGTTTCAAGCCAAAAATTGCTCATTTGCGAGTTTTTGGGAGCATTGCATATGCACATGTGGCGGATGAGAAGAGGTCCAAACTTGATGATAAAAGTGAAAGGTATATTTTTATTGGCTATGATCAAAGTTCTAAAGGTAATAAATTATATAATCCAAGAAATGGCAAGGTCACCATAAGCAGAGATGTTGGCTTTGATGAAGATAATGCTCGGGAATGGAAAACTAAAGAGCAAGATTACTCTTTTAGTCCTTTCTTTGATGAAGATGATGATGAAGAAGTTGCGGAGCAACCTATCACACCACCTTCAACACCTCTAGTACAAATTCAAGAAGAAGATGAGTCAAGTTCAAGTTCTTCAGGTGAAGTGCCTCAGAAAATTAAAAGTCTTCATGAGTTGCATGAAAATGCAGAAGGAGTAAGAAAGATTTATATGATTTGACTCACTTTTCTTTGTTGGTGGATAGTAAGCCTTTAAGATGCTTCCCAAAAGGCCAAATGGAGAGATTCCATGGATGAAGAAATCAAGGCAATAAAGAAGAATGATACTTGGGAATTAGCCATACTTTCAAAAGGCAAAAGCACCATTGGTATCAAATGGGAATATAAGTTGAAGAAAAATTTCAAGGGTAAGGTGGAAAGGTACAAATCAAGATTGGTTGCCAAGAGATACAAGCAAAAGGCCGGTATTGACTATGATGAGGTATTTACACTGGTTGCTCATTTGAAAATAATTCATTTTATTATTTCTTTAGCAGCTCAAAATAAATGAAAAATTCATCAAATGAATGTGAAGTCGGCTTTCTTGAATAGTGTTCTGGAGGAGGAGGTTTACATTGATCAACCTTTGGGCTACAAGGTTGAAGGACATGAAAATAAAGTTATGGAGCTTGAGCACATGAAGTCACAAGACCAGATTGCGGATATTTTCACCAAGCCGTTGAAGATTGAACTCTTTCAAAAGTTGAGGATGGCTCTTGGAGTGATTAAACAAGTTTAAGGGGGGATATTCAAATGTGAACAATATAAACTTTTTTTTATTCGTTTATATTTGTTTATATTAGTTCATGAACTAGAATATTAAGTTAGGACATGTATTAGAGTATGAACACATTGATGTGTATTAGAAGATACAATATCTAGAGGTGTCATCCATGTACCTTGAAAGAGGTGAGGTGTGGATTTAATTATTATGTATACATGTAGTGTAGGCTAGATACATGAAAGATTTCTCCTATAAATAGCCATGTATTCCTAGCCATTAGGAGTGCGTCAAATTGAATAGAAATCATCCTTTCCTCCACTTTCTTCTTTATGAGTTTTTAAGTGTTCTTATGTGTTGTTTTACTCTCCTAAATTTTCTAACAAATGTTATCAGAAAACACTAACTAATCCTAGTTGAGGATGGAATATTTCAATTAATTTGAGACGGCAAGAAGCTGAATCTACGAGAGACAATGTTAAACATCTTTAACTGGATAACCCTGAAATAAGCATCAGACGAAATCAAATTTTTTGCGGCGACTAAAGTTGTTATAGAAACAGCAAAATATCCATAATAACAACAAAAATCAATTTGCGGTTATTGGCAGCGGTCCTAAAGTTCGTAGTAATCAGCCTAAAACGTTGCCACCAAAGTGCCCAAAGAGGTCGCCACAAAGACCAACCATTCATAGCAATTGAAGTAGCCACAACAGTTTCATATACTACTCTTTGTGATCGCTAATTATCACATATGGCTTATGAGTGGTGTTAATAAGCATAATTCTATCTCGCATTTTCCCCTCAAGGATCGTTTAATTTGTGAATAAATTATATGGAAATTATAATACGTGGATCAAGTAATGATGGGATTGTTTAGGGATATACTTTTTAATTTTAATAGTTGTTTGGTTCAATAGACTAAAAATGTGATATATGAAGTATAACATACAATATGTTTTTTTGTTTTATATTCTTCGTTTTAGTTTTACGTGAACCTTTTTATTTTTCAAGATTCAAATTATGTAAATTTTGATCAATATTTTAAAATATTTTCTTTTCGTCATATTGACATGACAAGAATTGCAACTTATAATACTTTTCGTATAGTTTTTTGAATATCTTAATTTTAACTTCAAAATATTGATTTATTCTAATCCAATTTAGCTTTAAATGCTAGTTAAATTGACTCTCAAAAAGCAAAAAAAATTCACATAAATTAGAATGGAAGGAGTACTACATAAAGTGGGACAAACTTTTATTTTTAAGTTTAGCCTTATCCTAAAAGCTTTGGGAGAAGAGCGTTTAAGAGAGATAAATGTGTCATTCTATTATTTTTATACTGAAACTAGTAGTCACAGGATTGTTATCCCACATAGAGTATGATAAATAATACAACAATTATGGTATAAACCAATCTCTGAATTGCTTATACCAAAATAAAGATTTAATTAACGCGAAATAAAATAATCTCTGTAACGACTCGTCCGGTCTTTTTGAGCATTTGCACTTCGCTCGATGGTTGGAGGGCGTGAGTAGCTCCATATGATATATTATAACTTGCGTGTGTCATCAGTTTTAGCGGGTGATTCAAAATTTGATTTGGAAGAACGATTCTCAACTAGAAAACTTTAAGTTGGAAGAGTTGACCAAGTTTGACTTTGGAGTATTTGACCTCGGATCGGAGTTTTGATGATTATGTTAGGTACGTATAGTGATTTTGGACTTGTACGTATGCCCGGATTTGGATATTTTTAGAAGGTTTCGGCACTATTTGGCGAAATTGGCAATTTGAAGGTTACCAATGTTCATAGGTTTGATCGGGAATTGACTTTGATGATATCGGATTCGGATTACGATTACAGGAATTGGGATAGCTTCGTTATGTTATTTGGGACTTGTGTGCAAAATTTGAGGTCATTCCGAGTTGATTTGATAAGGCTCGACACGAGTTTTGGAAGTTGAAAGATTCAAAGTTCATTAAGTTTGATTTGAGGCGCGATTTGTGGTTTTGATGTTGTTATGCGTGATTTGAGATATAGAGTAGGCCTGTGTTATGTTATGGGACTTGTTGGAATATCCGGATGGGGTCCCGAGGGGTTCAGACGTGATTCCGATTGATTTCGGACCATTTTTCTTCATATTTGCATTCCTGGTTTCTGCTGATGTCCGGTGCACCAAATGTTCATTGCGATCATGAAGTTGAGGTGCGATCGTGTATGGGAATATCTGGAGCTGAGTATTTCATCTTCGCGTTCGCAAATATTCGTCCGCGTTTGCATAGGTTGTTGGAGATTGAGCATCGCGTTCACGCAAGTGTGTACGCATTCGCGTAGTGTAGAGCTATGTTGGGTAGGTCTTCATGATTTCTTCATCGCATTCGCGAGCCTGGGGCCACGTTCGCGTAGAGACTTTTCGAGGATGAGTATTTGCGCTCCGTGATCGCAAAGCGTGTTTCGCGATTGTGTATAGTATTTCAGGGGCAGTGCGTTTTTCTTCTTCGCGATCGCGATTCATTAATTTGTCTAGTGATTATAAGTACTCTATTTCAGGGATTTCGATCATTTTAACATATTTTGAGCTATGAAGCTTGGATTGAGACGCTTTTTGAGGTGGTTTTCACCATATGGATTGTGATAAGTGTTCTCTACTCGATTTTGATTATATTTCATGAATCTATCTTCGTTTTTGGCATTTGATTGATGATTTCAAGAGAGAAAATGAGAGTTTTTGTCTAACTTTTATAAAGTGAATTTTGAGTTTTGAACATCGATTCAGAGTTGGATTTGAGTGAAAATAGTCTGGTTGGACTCGTATTTGAATGAATTGTCGAATATTTTGAGTTTTGTCTCTTAGATGCGGGCCCCGGTTTGACCTCTTGGTTGACCTTGGGGATTTTGAATAAAGATTCAACCTTAATTGATTAGGTTTGTTTTCTTTGGCATTATTTGATGTTCTTAGGTTGCTTTTGGCTAATTTTGAGACGTTCGGAGGTTGGTATGCGCAGGATGGCGTTTCTAGAGTATTGTTTGGCTTGCTCAGTATTGGATTCGGCTGGTTCGAGGTAAGTAACATTTCTAAACTTGGTGCTAAGAGTATAAACCCTTGAATATACGTGTTATGTGTTTGGTGTTGAGGTGACACACATGCTAGGTAACATGTATGTGGGCGTGCACTGTGTGAATTATGACTCGGTTGATTCTGTGGTACAATGTAGTTACCTAACCTTGTTTCTATCCATGAAATTTGAGTAATTGAGCTGTGATCCAGGCTAGAAACCACGTTTAGGCCATATGCTTATTCTGTTGGGACCCACTGAGGTCATTTCTGTTATTGAATTATTTGCTTAAATTACACTTATGTACTCAGTCACATTCATCATTTGTATATCATATCTCAGTCTCTGTTATTATTTGTTGTCACATCATGTTATCATTGTTCGGACATATTGGCATGAGATTTGTGAGGCCGAGAGACTGGATAGGATGATGACTGAGTGAGGCCGAGGGCCTGATTGTGAGTGATATTTATGGGATCGGGCTGCACGCCACAACATGCTTTATTGATTTATGCCATGATTGGCTTATATTAGCGCCATCCCACGCGTACCAGCAACATCCAAACTGTGCACCTCCGGAGTCTGACATACCAGCAGTGAGCGTAAGTACCTACTGAATGTGAGTGCCGAGTGATTGAGAGGACTGAGTGATTGAGCATACTGGGTGAGGTTGAATGCTCCAAGAGGATGGGCACATGAGTTTGTCATTGTGGTGCATTGCACTTGACATGAATACTTGGCACGTATGCATAGAAATGCATTTCCTCATGCTGTACGATATTGTGACATTCATGACATCACATGCACATTGACATGTAGGCATAGAGATATATTTTCCTCATGCCATCTGATAATGAAACATCCTATCTGTTGTTGAAAGTTTTTTTGGGAAAAGATCACAGTTTTCTTATATACTCACATTTTTGTGATTTCGGTGAAAGATTTAGATTTTTACTGTTATACTTGAAAAATATGCCTATTTTCCGGTCATAGCTGCCTCTTGTTCTTGGTAGATTTAGAATTATAAATCTGTTCATGTATATTTCAAACAAATGATGTATTTATTTCATACCAGCTTTGTAAAGTCTAAATTTTAGAAGCTTATGATTTTTACTACCAGTCCTTGGGAATTTTGTATAAAAGATCAATTGTATTATCATTACTTCTCTTAGTAAATTTCATTTGAACTGGATTTTGTTAAATTGTCTTACTTAGCGAGTTGGGTTAGGTACCACCACGACTAGTTGGATTTTGGGTCATGACAAGTTGGTATCAGAGCTCCAGGTTCATAGGTTCTACGAGTCATGAGAAAGTGTCTAGTAGAGTCTTGCGGATCGGTATGATGACGTCCATACCTATATTCGAGAGGCTACGTGCCATTTAAGATAAATTTCCCATATTTATTTCCTTATCGTGCAATATTGATTCGGCTTGAAGCGTATCTCTTTGAATTCATTCCACTCACTCGTATGCGCATGTGAGCGCTAGGTATCAGATGTACATCGACGACTTGTGGGTTTCATGGATGAGGTGCGAGACGTGTTTTCTGTGTTTTGATGATGGGCCAGTCTGAAGGACTTGAGGCCTAGTTTGGACCGCAGCTTAGGCTCGGTAGTTCAGTTGTGTGAGCATTTTTTAACTTCTATGTCCAATGGTGTCCCTATGGGTGGAATTTATGGCTCGATGAGTGGTTGGATGGCTATGTGATGAGTATGACGTGATTGCGGTATGCGTTTAGATGGTTTGGATGTGACAAGAAGAGTTTTCTTGAGATGTGTAAAAGACTATTGGATGTTCGATTTCTGTGGATGTGTCATATAGTCTTTAGTTATGAAGGTTTTGAGAGATTCTTTCGTGTTATTTCATTTGTAGGACGGAGTAGATTTTCATGTCTTGTTGATGAGTTCAGACTCAGGAAGATTAAGTGATTGCATAGTAGTGTGGTTGTGAAAAGGTATAGAGAGATGTCAGTTTAAGGCTAAACAGGTGGGTTATCACCTGCAGGGTAATCTACGAATGTGTGATCCTTATGGTGTTGTGTGGATGCTTTCTTTTCTACCAGTGGGTTATATGTGTTGCGATTTGAGTTTGGATTGGCTGAGAAAGTTGACCTAACGGTCACGAGGATGAACGCAAGCTTAGCAGATGATTTGAGGTATTATATGGTTTGTGTTACATCAGCTTATGAAGGATTTAATTGAATTTCAGTGCGGGATTATGGGAGTAATAGAGCATGGTATTTGTGAGTTATCGAATGTTTTGATCTATGGCTTTGTGCCAAGTGGGGGAGTTTGATATCGACAATTTGATTGCATGGTTACGTGTTGTATTGGATTCGGTCTGAGGCATACTTGTGGATCAGTTATGACTTGTAGAGGCTGGTTTTGAGGGTGACTTAAGAAAGAAAATTTCTGGATGCATGGTTTATTACACTTTATGAGTTTTTCGGCATAAAAAATTAATGGGTATATGAGAATCATGGAATGATTTGAATTGTTATTCGTGAAGGATGTGCAATGCGCATGGAGTAGGAATTTACTCGGATGCTTAGAGGTGTGGATCACTTATTTAGGTGTTATTATGCTAATGGGGCATAGGTCATTCAGCCGTTCAGGCAGTGCAATTGAGATCTGAGCATAGTGGAAGACTCTCGAGAAGGTTCTAATGGATTCAAGATTTATAAGTGGCAATTGAGAATTTTTTGAATTTGTATATGGCTAGAATCTGAGATTTATATTGGATGGTGTCGAGTCTCGCGACATTTTTATATCGTTATGGATTCTACATTTCAGTATCAGGAAGGTAAAGAAAATAATTTTAGATTCGCATAAGGTCTTTTCAGAGTGGGTGTCTCGATTGTGGTATTTTTGGGGTGCTAAGAGGGAATACAATGACTTATGGGCTGATAGCAACCTAGGAATATCAACTCCATTCAAGGATAAGTATGAAGCTTTGAAATCTCAAAGAGGGCTTTAACAAGATGTCAAGCTAAAGAGTTGCAAAACAAGGCCATTAGAAGTGAAAATAAAGAAGTTGTTAATTGGGAGGAATAACTCAAGGATAAATGATATGAATTGTCTAGATATTATAATTGTTTTATGGCCCAAATTTATGTCCAAGAAGAGGAGTATTGGATCCCAAGAGACATCCTTTGAAGAAGGTCCTAGTCAGTCCATATTTGGACCAATTTGGCATCTAAAATGTGTCCAAACTTGCAGCCCATGAAGTCCTACAAAAGTCACATTTTTATAACATAAAAAGGACCTACTTGATATCCAAGGAGGGTACAATAGGCGTGCTAGATGTTGAGTGCAAGTTGGTGCCAAGTTGCTTGCAAATTTCCTTCAAGATTTCCAAGATTTCCAAGATTCTATCCAACATTGGTTTGAGACTTTCAAGATCCTATCCTAGATTGGTTTTAAGTTATTTACATATATTTTGGGACTATATTGATTTGTTTCCTATGTAGTTAAGGTTATGTTTTTGTCACGACCCAAACCACAGGGCCGCGACGGGCACCCAGTGCCTTACACAACCGAGTACCAACGTAACATATCTTTCTTATCATACCGTCATGGGTAAGTGGGCCAGAAGGGCTGTCATGAGATAACGGGAATACAACATATGGGAATACTAGACATAGGATGACCCAACATGATATAGAAACTTATACATGTGACATACGGGCCTATAACGACGACATGATCATTTGTATACTCAAAACCTAGGCCGATAAGGCCATAAAAGTATCCATATACATGACATTTGTCTACAAACCTCTAAGAGTACATAAATGTCATAAAGGTCAGGACAGGGCCCCGCCATACCAACCAATACATATTCAAATCATACTGACCAATTAGGCAACTCCAGAGCAAGTGGAGTGCACCAACACCTTCCGCTGAGCTGTTAGCCTACTAGGAGAACTCTCAACCTGTCTATTGGGACCCGCGGGCATGAAACGTAGCGTCCCCAGGCACAAGGGACGTAAGTACAAATAAAGTACCGAGTATGTAAGGCATGAAAGTAGTATATAAAAGACATGAAAGAAACATGGAGTAAAGAACTCAACATGTAGTTCTGAATAGCTCTGCGAATCATGAAACATTTATAATGTCATGCATGTGCATATAAATGTTATACCATGCATAGGTATATGCGTACATAACATCATCAAGCCTCCGAGGGCATCCCATCATATCATCTCAGCCACTGTTGGCGAAATCATCAACGTATACTAGCGGATCAGGCGGTGGTGCGTATATAACGCCTTAACCTTTCCCCATATTCCATATACATATAATATACACGTATATAATACCATATGGTCATGGGTCAATGTACATGTATAAATGAATGCAATACATAATAAAGTAAGTCAGTAAGATTTCTCGAAATGTCATAAGATCAATATGCCTTCGGATATACTTTAGCAACTTACATATTTTTCTGATACCCATGAACAAAAGATATAATAATAGGACACATGGTGAATCAAGAACATAGGCACCCCTAGTACTTCTATGAATAGAGTCATTGATGAAAGTTTCACGTTTGCACGTTTCATTTGTATCATATGGATCATGCCAAAAGAAAAGAATGGATAGTCTTAATATACCTCATATCGTCAATGCAACTCAACAACAAGGTTATGACAACTAGCGCGCCAACCCTATAACAAAGAAATACGTGTACAACTTAGATGGCGATGGTATATCACGTATCTCAATTGATAACTCGATTATAAAATAAAACGGGCAGCATTTCCCCCGATTTCACTGCTCCCTCAAGCCTACTATAGGAGAGATACAAACACAATACAATCAGCAACTCAAAAACAACCCAACTACAATTTGGGACCTTCAATACAACAAAACTCCCAAATATACCATAACACACCCAATCAATAAGTTATCAATTAGCCTGAAATGCAACGACGAGCGACTATCCTACTACCCTACCACATGTGGCATTTCTCCATTCCCTTCATCCTTACAAAATCCATAAATTAGAAGCACAATAGGCCAACACGAGTGGACTACAAAACAATATACTAAAAGTGAAATAAATCGAACTCACGGGTTCCGATCACCGTCCCGTGAGTTCTAAATATTAGGAAATGAATTTATCAACCTTCGTTGATATTTAAAAGAATAAATACAGAAATTAGGCATTTTCTTAACTATTAAGTGCATTCCTAAACTAAAACTACAAAGAAAAAGAGAGGTGATATAGCGATACTTACGTCGTAGGGATCGTTTTAATGTTATCGCTTCTCGATTTCGTCCCCGGGATGTTAATATCCTTTGAAACCCTAGAAGAGAGCTTATGGATATGTTTATGGATTGTCTAAGGTCGTGTTATATGGCAAAAGGAAGATAAACACGACCTAAGACCTATATATATCAAGTTTGGAAAAGTCAAAGAGGTGCTAGATTGGCACCCTCTCATTGGCCCATTTTCCGACGCTTATATCTTTTTATCTGGATATCGTCTGAATGAACAGTTAAGAGCGTTGGAAACTATATTCCAAGACCTTAAATTTGGTATATAATATGTCTCAAAAGAGACTCATATATCACACGAAAGTTATTTCTCAAAAAGCTCCGTTACAAGGAAAGTCCTTAGTCGGTTTTTCCGCAAATTAAATCCGACTTTTCCCAAACTATATATTTTATATCCAAACATCATATAAGTAATATTATGACTTTAAACCTATTTAAATCATGATTAATAAGTATCATATTCATTATACATCACCTTGAGCCGCACAGGGTGTGACAATCTCCTCCCTTAGAAACATTCATCCTCGAATGTTAAACACCCAGAGATCTATAAAAGTTTTGGCAGAATCTCCTCTATAACGATACTACTACTAACCTTTCAGAAAGAAAACCCAACAACATAAAGCCACATAGGGCCACAATCATCAATAACACCAATGGCTTCACACGACCAATGACAATATACGTCCCTAAATGCTGTGATGTCTCAGTCCGATCCTCCTCCAGAAGCGGAAACAAGTGAGGATACCTAGACTTCATGTATTCTTCAGCTTCCCAAGTCATCTCCTCCACATTCTTGTTCCTCCAAAGTACTTTAACTGAAGCTACGTCCTTAATTCTCAATCTCCGAACTTGTCTATCTAGTATAGCAATGAGAGCTTCCTCATATGATAGCTGCTCAACTATCCAGAGTACCTGAACCATTTATCTCTCATAATCTGCTATCGGCTCCACTGACGTACACCCTCAATCCTGCGAGCTATCTCCACAACTAGCTCATAAGAAGTACCATCTCAACCTCTCGAGCCATAGTGGCCTGAATACCAATATGTAAACTAGCTACAAACCTCTGCACTCTCTCCGCCTCAGTAGGGAGTATCATAAGCGAAAGCAGTTATCATGTTTTATAGTTATCAGTTTACCTCATTTACCAGTTATACAGTCTTTCAGTTAACAGGTTTATGGTTATTTAGTATGCTAATTATCAGTTATTCAGTTACTAGATCTACAATTTTTAGTGTATCCAAATTTTGGCGACTTCTGAGTACATAGTGATGCCTATGGGTGACAAAAGAAAATGTAAGTAATAGTGATTATAGCGAAAGCTTCGCATGTTTTAGGTCCATATTAAAACTCAAGACTCGTCGAATGGTGTAGGAAGTGATTTATCAGACTATGGTATATTCTGAAGGACAAGTTTGTGTATGGTAGTGTATCCGTATGTATTTTACCTCAACAATTTTATTTTAATTCTCGAAAATGGAGCCACAAGTTGGATGATGGTAGTTCAGATGTCAGATCCCATGGTCTAACAGGTTAAGAATTTATTTGCAACGGGCATGAATTGATCACCATCGTTTTGGATAAAACGGAGCCTAAGGGCAAAATAAATAGGAGTCAAAAACGTTTGATATATACAAAGTTGTGTTTTTCGTAAGACTCATGCTTATGACTAAGAAGATATGATGTACGAAATGATAATCAAGAGCAACCACTATTGAATTTCTGGGAATGATTTTAAGTTGTTTAGATTTATTCATATTAGAACTAGAAAGTACCACGTTAATAAGTTACTATAAGCATCAACTATTATTATGAGATAAAGGATATGGCAGTCCCCCTTAGGTTATGTGACTAAGTTTTTACTGCGGAAGTTTATAGTCTGATATGATTTTGAAGTATATAGAAAGTTTGGAGTTAGATATTCCAATTTCGTTTAATATAGATGAAATTTCCCTAAGTGTGATCCATGTACATAGTACTAAAGAGAGATAGCGTGACACCGTCGAATAGGGTCGGATGATGAGGGAAGTTAGGAATAACCCTATGCTTCACTTTAGTTATTCAAAGCAGAACAAGAAAACATGATGCTAGAAGGTGGTGTAAAAGGATAGTAAGTAAGTTTTGAGTAGATACAACAAATTAGCAATTTCAGCAGAGTTAGTAAAGGTACAATTTGATTTACTTAGTTAGGTTAACACTAGTGAGTGGGTAACAGTTTGAAACACCGAACGCGTGTTAGAACCCGGAGAGTTTAAGTTAAACCCAAAGTACAGTGACAGTGGGAAAAAATCAGCTAGCAGTAAGAGAGCAAACTACAGAAGAATAGCCTTTAAGAATTATCGAAAAAGGGTCTCCCAGGGTTGACAATGTTAGCAGAGTTAAATCATTACGATAGTGTATGATAGTTGTGAATACATTAGCTTTCCGTTTATGTAAGTAATTTAGTATTTCCTATTAAGAAAGATTGCTTAGAAGTATGTTGGAAAATGAGTCATTATTGACGTAAAGTGCAAAGAATTACAGAAGATAAGGAATGTTGTTCACAACAAAAGAGAATAGTCTGCAAGTACAAGACCTTAACTTTTGGTCTAAGGGGGAGTTGTGAAAATCATCAGTAAGTCCAGTTGGATATTTGAAACCCAAAAAGTTAGCATGGATACGAAAAATGATATAATTACCACCAGGAATGTGCCTAACGTGTGTAAAAAACACGAAGTTAGTAAAATGTTCATGAGACTCTAATCTTCGGTGTACTGGTCAAAAACTTAGCTCGCATTAATACTATAAGTGTTTTCAGGAATTTTATTAAAAATATAATCAAGTATGGGAATTATAGCTATGATTGAGGCAGACAAGAGAACTCTGGTGAAAGACGTTCGCTGTTTAGCCAAGGTAGGAGTTCGACTTTCGGACACCAAAGATAGTGGAGTTATTGTCCAGAACAGGACTTGTTCCTCCTTAGTAGCAGAAGTGAAGGAGAAACAGTTTGATGATCCCTACTTGTTGTAGCTGAAAGAGTGGATTCACAAGCATAAGACAATGACTTTTGAACAAAGGGGGAGATGCTAGTACTTTGAGGTACCAAGATGGATTGTGTGTCCAGACATAGATGGACTTAGAGAAGGAAGATCATGTTAGAAGCCCAAAATTCCAGGTGTTATATCTACCCAGGTTTCCCATCGATGTATCATGATCTCAAGGAGATTTATTGGTGGAACGACATGAAAAAGAATGTCGTAGAATTTGTGGCCAAGTATCTGAATTGTCAGCAAGTGAAAGTCGAGTAGCAGAAAATCAAGTGTTTATCCCAGAATACATATATTCTTTAGTGGAGATGGTAAATATGGAGTTTATAATAGGATTATCTTGCTCATTTTGAAAGCATGATTTGATTTGGTGAGTGTAGATTGACTTACCAAGTTAGTGAACTTCTTGTCGGTAAAGACTACCGATTCAGCAAAAGATTATGCTAAGTTGTACGTTCAAGAGATCGTCCAATTGCACGGGACTCCATTGTCCATCATTCCAGATTGTGGTGCTCAGTTTTACAACAAACTTTTAGAAGTCCTTTCAAAAAGGACTAGGCACAAGAGTAAACCTCAGCACAATTTTTCATCTTCAGATAGATGGCCAGGAAGAGCGCACTATTTAGAAACTTGAGGATATGTCCTTGATTTTAAAGGTGTTTGGGATGATCACATACCTCTCATTGAGTTTGCTAATAATAACAACTACCATTGTAGTATCAAAATGGCACCGCACGAAGCTCTGTATGGGCGAAGGTGTAGATCGCCAATTGATATGTTTGAAGTTGGCGAGGCAGAGTTGTTGGGACCAGATTTGGTCTATCACGCTATGGAGGAAGTCAAGTTGCATCAAGAGCATTTGAATACTGCTTAAAGTCGCCAAAAGTCCTATTCAGATGTGCAACGTAGAGACCTAGAGTTTCAAGTTGATGATTGGGTGTTTCAAAAAGTTTTGCCTATAAAAGGTGTTATAAGATTTGAGAAGAAAGGAAAGCTCAATCCCAGATACATCGGGTCATATAGGATCCTATGAAGGATAGGGCAAGTAGCTTATGAGTTAGAGTTTCCGCCAGAATTGGTGGTTGTACACCCAGTATTTCACGTGTCATGTTATAACATTCACGTTTCCAGTATTTAGATCTCATGTCACGACATTTACGTTCCGGTATTTACATCAGATGTTATAACATTCATGTCAGTTCAGAACTCAGATACTTATGTCAATCCAGTACTCAGATATTCATGCCAGCTTAGTACTCAGATGTCAAAGTTAGTTTAGTGCTCAGATATTCATATCAGTTCAGTACTCAAATATTCATGTCAGTTCAATATTCGTATATCCACGTTAGTTCATAATTCACGTATCCATGACATACTAGTATTCACGCATATGTTTTATGTTATATGTCTTATGATACCTTATGAGGCTTGTGCTATTCTTTGTTAGCTGGCAGGTGTTTTGGAGAAATGTTGAGGGTAACTAACCTTCTCATTCAAACCTTATATTATAATCTCCATTTCAGGATTTAGTCAGTTTAGTAGCCATCCAGTTTAGTACCTATTCAATTCAGTATCTCAGCAGTCTAGTTATCATCTATTCATTCAGCTTACTATGCATGTGTTCATGATAGTTCAGTGTTCACATGTTTCCATCAGTCTCGTTTAAGGTCTAGAGTTAGTCGTAGTTACAATAAGGACAATCATTCGAGAACGAATGATACCAAGGGGGAGATAATGTAACACTCCGTAAATCTGAATTAGTTGTGGATGCGTTAAATGAGCATTAATGTGACCTTTTAACATGTGAAGTCCTGTCGGGATGAGTATTGGCGGAAACCGTTGTTTTGGAATCAAGACCGATAGTGAGGTGCATAAAATTCAATGAAATCAACTAAGTTTATGGGAGGTCCATCGTATAGCCTTAGACAGTGCAAGGCCATGAAAACTCATGACCATAGACAGTGCAAGGCACTATCCAGGGCATTAACCTCAGTGCCCCTGACAGTGCAAGGCACTGTCCAGGGCATTAACCTTAGTTCCCTTGACAGTGCAAGGCACTGTAGTTTTGGCACCTCTGATGGTGACTTGCACAGTTATTTTGGCTCCCCTGATGATTCCCCGCGCCAACGATGTTTATCCGTGCTACTTTTATTTCCTCCTCACTATTTGGGACACGTACACTTATTTAAACCCTACCTCGTTCCCTACAACCCCAAACACGTAAGTTAGCTCAAGAAAGGGAAGCTCTCAAAAACTCAACTTCCCCAAGGTCCCTCCATCATTCAAGGTAAGTTCTAAAGATGATTCTAAGTTAATTTTAATTCTCCAACACCTTATTAACATGGGTAAATCCTTTTAGATATTCGATTGAGAAACCATTATTGAGAAAAGAAACCCTAGAACTCGAATTCAAGAGGATTGAACGTAAAAAAAGGTAATGCTTCTACTCCCAAATCATTTATAGCTATGAATTGATGAGTTTTGGGAGAAGAGTAAATGGTTTTGATAAAGATAACCATATGAACTATGCTACGGTTTTGGGTTGTTGACTTATGATTGCTGTAAGCATTTAGGTGACGAGAAATGGTGTTAGTTACATCTATTTGTGATTTTAGAATCACCTAGAAGTAATAGAACGAGAACTTTGTGAAGAAAAGACCAATTACTGAGGGCTATGAGGATTTACGCCAATAAGGTGTTTGATAAAATGCCTAAGTGACTAAAAAACGAGAAGTAGTGCTCATATTGGTTTCTCTTGATATATATTGACATAGATTATCGTTGAAAGAGGCAACGAACGTTGTGATACACTTAAAAGGACCAAAGTCAAGGTATGTGAGGCTAACTCTCTTTGTTTGGAACTGTTAATGATTCTCCCTACACTACGTTTCTTTTACAATGTTACTAATTGCCTCAGAAATGTATAGTTAAACCTAGTTCCTTGAATAGTTTCAGAACTTCTATTCTCTAGCTTCGTAACTCGTTCATGACTTTCATTTTGAACGTTGTAAGCTGAGTGCGTAATCAATATAGACTTGGGTTTGATGCCCATGAGTCTCAGTCTAGATTACTCAGCATGTCATAAACAATTAAAGTTACAATGTTCATAATCAGTTCAATAATACATGTCTCATTCTAGTCCTATTTAGTATTCTAGTATCATGTAATTTAATATGATTAAGTATTTCAGCATCACATATTGTAGTATGATTCTCAGTTCCTGAATTTAAATCCTTGAATGTTGAACACTTGTATTTGGGCCTGAGGCCGTAGTTTATGCTTTATGCATGTTTGGGTCTGAGGCTGTTATTTATTCTTTATGCATGTTTTGGCCTGAGGCCGTAGTTTATGCTTTATGCATTTTTGGACCTGAGGCCGTAGTTATGTATACATATACTTGGGCCTGAGGCCGTAGCTTGTGCACATATATATTGGGTCCGAGGCCATAGTTTATTCATATAAACATATGGTTCATCATTTAGAAGAGTGAGTATTCACATACTTACTTCCTTTGTTGAGTTATTAGTTATCAACTCAGTTTCATTTTTAGCAGTTATCATTTCAGTTATCAGTTATCAATTCTCAATTACCAGCTCAGTTTTAGTTTCAGTATTTGTAGTTCTTTCTTTTAGTTGCTTTACATACCAGTGCAATTCAAATGTACCGACGCCCCTTTTTCCCGGGGCTTGCATCTCACGATGCATGTAATGATTTACAAGTTGACGATTAAGAGAGCTAAGATTCTCGTACCAGCTATTGGATGAGCCCCAGTTATTTCGGGGAATTATCAGTATTTACAGACAATTAATGTTTTCAGTACTTTATTAGAGGATTCATAGACTAGAGTAACAGTTAGACAGAGTCACAGGCTTTTCATATTAAGCAATGTTGCTAACTATATGTTTCAGACTTATATTAGTGTTTCTACACTTGATTTATATCATTCAGACTTTCAGTATCTCAGCATGTGTTAGTTTATCTTCCGCATTTAATATGTTACGATATAACATGCTGATTTAGTTAGCCAGTTGGTTCGCTCGGTCACATGTAGTCAGGAACCGGGTACCGTGTTATGTCCCGGCCCAGGTTCGGGGCGTAACATGAAAAATGGAGAAAATAACTTGATTATGATATGGTTTCTTTTGTTATGCATGTATATATGTTTTATCAAGTGAATTGGTGAAAGAAACATATGAAACTTGAGATTGGAAGTGAAGATTAGCTGCCATTGAGGGCTGTTGTAAGCTAAATGTAACTTGGATTTTGACTTGAAGCTACTGTAGGAGCTATGTATGTTGTGTTCTTGCATGTGCTTAAGTTTATCTTGATGTTGATTAAGTTAAATTGATGGACTATACATGAACTAGTGAATAAAGTTGTTAATTGAGGACAATTGGAGTTGTGGATTATTTTCTTTGTTATAAATATATGGTATAAGGCTGGAATCATTAAGGAATGACTTCATTATCATTTTGATGATACTGTTAACTTAAAGTAAGAAGTCTATTAGCGGTGATATGGGGTATATGGGTTCCAATCGGAGCTTGCCGCTCGTCGTGAAGTAGTTGTGACTTGTTGTTATATGGTGTCATGTTATTGATATTTATATGTTTCTAGATTTCTCTGGTTGTTATTGTTGGTATATAGTAATGGAGGAGGCCCTTGTTACAGGTGAGATGCTATCGAATTTACGTCAATGAGCTAATAGCTTAAATTACGAACTTAGCCTTACTCGGCACTGATTTTGAATCTCCTTATGCTATGGTAGATTGAGTTGAGTTGTTTGAAGAGTTTATTAGAATGTATTAAGGACTCAATGGGGTTAAGCTATGTTAAGGCTATTCCTTATTTCCTTTTGTCATGATCCATATGATATAACGAAACGAGAAAACACGCAACTTTCACAAATGACTCTATTCTTAGAAGTACTAGGGGTGCCTATGTTCTTGATTCCCAATGTGTCCTGTTAATATATTGTTTGTTCATGGATTTTAGAAAATACGTAAGTTGATAAAGTTTATTTTATGATATTAACAGAAAGCATATTGATCTTATGACATTCAAAGAGATCTTATTGACTTACTTTATTATGCACTGCATTCATTTATACATGTATAATGACCCATGACCAGATGACATTATATACACGTATATTATATGTATATTATAGGTATATGCACCACCTGATCAGCTGGTATAGTTGATGATTTAGGCTACAGAGGCCGAGATGATATGATGGGATGCCCTCAGAGTCTTGATGATGTTATGTACGCATATACCTATGCATAATATGTTTCATGATTCACAGAGCTATTCAGATTTACAGGTTGAGTCCTTTACTCCAAGTTTCTTTCATGTCTTTTATATATTTCTTTTTATGCCTTACATACTCGGTACTTTATTTGTACTGACGTTCCTTTTGCTTGGGGACACTGCGTTTCATGCCCGTAGATCCCGATAGACAGGTTGACAGTCCTCCTAGTAGGCTATCAGCTCAGCGGAAGGTGTTGGTGCACTCCACTTGCTCTGTAGTTGCCTATTTGGCCAGAATGATTTGGACATATATTGATTGGTATAGCGGGGCCCTATCCTGACCTTTATGACGTTTATGTACTCTTAGAGTCTTATAGACAGATGTCATGTATATGGATACTTGTATGGCCTTACCGGCCTATGTTTTGAGTGTACAAATGATCATGTCGGCCTTATAGGCCCGTATGTCACATGTATAAGTTTCTATATCATGTTGGGCCATCCTATGTCTAGTTTTCCCTTATGTTTTATTCTAGTTATCTCATGACAACCTTTTTGGCCCATTTACCCATGATGGTGTGATAAGAAAGATACGTTACGTTGGTACCCGGTTGAGTAAGGCACCGGGTGCCCATTTCGGCTCTCCGATTTGGGTCATGATAGCTTGGCTATCACCGGATCATCCTATATTAGACTATCACGGCAAGATGATGACCTTAGCCATGCTTGTGTTGCCTTGATTAGAGTGAAGAGGGAATCCTGGTCATTCTACCAGCAAAGTTATTTCTTATGTAAAGGCTCTACGTATGTCTGAGAAGGGATTTTTATCTTATTTGGCCTATATTCGTGATTCTAGTGCGGAGGTTTCTTCTATGGATTCGGTACCACTTGTGCGTGAGTTTCCAAAGGTTTTTCCTGCAGATCTGCTGGGATGCCACCTGACAAAGATATTGACTTCTGTATTGTCTTGGCTTCGGGCACTCAGCCCATTTCTATTCCACCATACTGTATGGCCATGCCTGAGTTGAAGGAACTGAAGGAGCAGTTGCAAGATTTGCTTGATAAGGGATTCATTAGACCTAGTGTCTCCGCCTTAGGCTGCCCTAGTGTTGTTTGTGAAGAAGAAGGATCGTTCGATGAGGATGTGTATAGATTATTGGCAGTTGAACAAAGTCAATATCAAGAACAAGTACTCGTTGCCGAGGATTGATGACTTATTTGATCAGCTTCAAGGCGCCAAAGTATTTTCGAAGATCGATTTAATGTGTGGCTACAATTAGTTGAATATTAGGACATCGGATGTCCCTAAGATAGCTTTTCGGACTCGGTATGGTCATTATGAGTTCATAGTGATGTCATTTGGGTTGACAAATGCCCCAGCAACATTTATAGATTTGATGAATTGGGTATTTAAGCCCTATTTGGATTCTTTGGTGATCGTATTCATTGATGATATCTTGATCTACTCCTGAAGTCGAGAGGAGCATGAGCAGCATCTTTAGATTGAACTTCAGACTCTGAGAGATAGTCGGTTATATGCCAAGTTTTCGAAGTGTGAGATTTGGTTGGACTCGGTTGCCTTTTTAGGGCATGTTGTTTCGGCCGAGGGAATTAAAGTGGATCCTAAGAAGATTGAGGTGGTTCATAACTGGCCTAAAACTACTTCAGCTACAGAGATTCAGAGTTTCCTGGGTTTGGCGGGTTATTATCGCTGCTTCGTGGATGGGTTTTCATCCATAGCAGGCCCATTGACTAGATTGACCCAAAAGGGTGCTCCATTCAAATGGTTCGATAAGTGTGAGTTGAGATTTCAGAAGCTCAAGACTGCTTTGACTACGACACCAGTGTTGGTGTTACCCATAGGTTCAGGATCTTACACGGTGTATTATGATGCATCGTGTATTGTGCTCGGTGCAATATTGATGTAGGATGGCAGGGTGATCGCTTACGCATCTCGGCAGTTGAAGGTTCATGAGAAGAATTACCATGTTCATGACCTAGAGTTGGCATCCATTGTTCATGCACTGAAGCTTTGGAGGCATTACCTCTACGATGTGTTGTGTGAGGTGTTAACGGATCATCGGAGTCTACAATATTTGTTCAACCAAAAGGATCTCAACTTGAGGCAGAAGAGGTAGTTGGGGCTGTTGAAAGACTATGATATCACCATTTTGTATCATCTCGGGAAAACCAATGTGGTAGCCGATGCCTTTAGTAGAAAGACAAGAGTATTGGTAGCCTTGTGGATATTCTGGTTGGTGAGAGACCGCTAGCATCAGATGTTCAGGCCTTGGCCAATCAGTTTATGTGGTTAGATGTTTCGAATCCCAGTCGTGTTCTAGCTTGCACGGTCTCTTGGTCTTCTTTGTATGAGCGCATCAGAGAGTGTAAATATGACGACCCCTATTTGCTTCTCCTTAAGGACATGGTGTGGTGCGGTGGTGCCAAGCAAGTTTCTATCGGAGATGATGGGTTTTCGCGAATGTAGAGTCGGATTTTTGTGGCCAATATGGACGGGCTTCGTGAGTTGATTCTTGAGGAGGCACACATATTGCGGTATTCCATTCATCCAAGTGCCGCCAAGATGTATCAGGATTTGCGGCAGCATTATTACTGGAGAGGAATGAAGAAGAATTTAGTTTCATATGTGGATCGGTGTTGGAATTGTCAGCAAGTAAAGTACGAGCATCAGAGGCCTAGCGGTTTGCTTCAGAAGCTTGAGATTCCTGAGTGAAAATGGGAGCGTATTACCATGGATTTGGTTGTTGGGCTCCCACGGACTTCGAAGAAATTCGATGCAGTATGGGTCATTGTGGACAGGTTGATCAAGTCAGCACATTTCGTTCCAGTATCAGTTACCTATTCTTGAGAGCGGAAATCTATATCTGCGAGATCGTTCATCTTCACGGTGTGCCAGTGTCCATCATTTTTGATTGGGGAACGCAGTTCACATCGCACTTCTGGAGGGCCATACAACATGAGTTTGGCACAAGGGTTGAGTTGAGTACAACATTCCACCCCCAGATGGACTGCCAGTCCGAGCGCACCATACAAATATTGGAGAATATGCGTCGCGCCTGCATTATGGATTTTTGGGGTTCTTGGGATCAGTTCTAATACTTGCGGAGTTTACCTACAACAACAGCTACCGATCGAGTATTCAGATGGCTCCCTATGAGGCATTATACGGAAGGTGGTGTCATTTGCCAGTTGGTTGGTTTGAGCGGGAGAGGCTTGGTTGTAGGGTACCGATTTGGTTCAGGATGACTTGCAAAAGGTCAAGATGATTTAGGATCGACTTCGCACATCTCAGTCTAGGCAAAAGACATAAGAGTTATGTTGATCGTAGAGTTCGTGATGTTGCATTCATGGATGGAGAGAGGCTTTTGCTTTGGGTTTCACCCATGAAGGGTGTTATGTGGTTCAGAAAGAAGGGCAAGTTGAGCCCTAGGTATATCGTACCCTTTGAGATTCTTGAGAGGGTTGGTGAGGTGGCCTACAAGCTTTCACTTCCACCTAGCTTATCAACAGTTTACCCTGTGTTCCATGTCTCTATGCTCTAGAAGTATCACGGTGATCCATCCCATGTGTTGGATTTTAGCTCCGTCTAATTGGAGAAGGATTTGACTTATGAGGAGGAATCGGTGACTATTCTAGCTCTGCAGCCACGTGGGAGTCCTAGTCCAATATGCGGAGTAGATATCCACACATTTTCACCATTCCAAGTACTTTTTCTATGTCCGTTCGAGGACGAACGTCTGTTTTAGAGGTAGAGAATGTGATGAGCCGATAGGTCATTTTGAGTTTTAGCCTTTATTTATGTGTTCTGAGGCCTTGAATAGCTCCGTTTAGCATTCCTCGATTTGCGTACATAGTCTGTGTCTTTTTTCGAAATTGTTTTATGTGAAATTGAAGAAAATGTGAATTTAAGCCTTGAAAATGATTTTAGTTGACTATGGTCAATATTTTGTGTAAACAGACCCGGATAAGTAATTTGACGATCCATATGGGTCCGTATCATAATTTAGGACTTGGGCGTATGTCGGAATTGAATTGGGAAGCCCCTAACTTGATTTAACGTGATTTGTTTAAAACTAGTAATTTGAAGGTTTAAAGAATTTCTAAGTTTAATCGTAGGTTGGCTTTGTTGCTATCGGGTTCAGATTTTGGTTTCGGAACTTGGTATAGATTCATTTCACTATTTATGACTTGTCTGCAAAATATGGTGCAAAACGGAATTGATTTGACGTGATTTCAACGTCCGGTTGTAAATTTGAGAGTACGTCCTTATGTTTCTTTGTAAATTTTATACATTTTGATGTCTGATTTGTAGTTTTAGGTATTATTTTGGTGTTTTGATAGCGCGAACAAGTTCGTATGATATTGTTACACTAGTTTGCATGTTTGGTTTGGAGCCCGAGAGGTTCGGGTGAGTTTCAGACGTGTTTTGGATTAATTCGGTTAAGGTTAGAATAGCTGGTGCACTTATGGTGTTGGTGCTCTGGTGCAGATCTCACATTTGCAAGGTCTGGCATGCAATTGCGAGCCTAGATTTTGCGAAGAAATGTTTGCATTTTCGAGCATGGTCTGAATTGGGTGGCTTCGCATTTTCAAAGATTATGTTCGCATTTGCGAACAGTCAGTGATCGCAATTGCGATCTCAAAGTCGCATTTGTGACTCAGTAGTCCTTGAGCTATCTTCGCATTTACGAAGAAATGGCCCGCATTTGCGAAGGTTGGGAGTTCGCATTTGCGAACCAAATGTCGCATTTGCGACTTCTGTGGCCCTGAGATAGGTTTCGCATTGCGGCCCTTGTCTCGCATTTGAGAACAAGACATCGCAATTGCGGCATCCGCAACTGGGTAAACGAGGGGAAAAACGGGACTTAGCTCATTTCTCATAATTTCTCAACCCTAAACACCCTAGAGGCAATTTTTCAAGAGACTTTTCTTACCAAATTCATTGGTAAGTGACTTTAAACCATTTTCTTTCAATTATCCATTACATTTCATGAGATATCAACATCAAATATAGGATTTCCATGGTAGAAATTAGGGATTTGGGTAGAATTTTTGTTTAATTGAGATTTAAACTTCGAATTGGGGTCGAATTTTGAAATAAATCACATAACCGGGTGAATGGGTGAATGAGTGATTTTTGGTCCGAATCTCGGGTTTTAACCAAGTGGGCCCCGAGTTGACGTTTATTCAAAAATATTAAAGATTGAATCTTTTTCACTCGTGGATAGTTTCTAAAGCTTATTTTGAATTATTTGAACTATATTTGGTTAGATTTAATTGGTTTGGAGGTTAATTCTAGAGGCAAAGCCCATGTTAAACTTTGATTTGATTGCGAAGCGAGGTAAGTATTGTGGTTAACCTTAACTTGAGGGATTATGACTTGTTGGTCTATATGCTACGCGTTTTATGTACGAGAAGAACGTATATGTGAGGTTACAAGTACTTATACATTGTTATTGGGTTAAAGCATGCGGGTAAAACTTGTTTCCTTGTATTTTACTGTTTTGCTAATTATGATATTCATGCTTAGGTTAGGTTATTACTTCTTTGATTATTCGTTTTGTAATTATTGCTTATTTCATAGTTTTCTTTAAGTTGAAGTTGAGTATCATGGCACCATCTTTAACGTTAAATTTATTTCCGCACTATTTATTACTCGAATTCATATCATTATTATTACATGGTGAGGAAGAGAGTAAAAGCACGAAGGGTGATGCCGTGCTATTTTATTTACATTATCATGATTACATGGTGCAGATCATAGTAAAAGCACAAAGGGTGATGCCGTGACATTATATTCATATTATTGCATGGTGAGCACGAGAGTAAAAGCACGAATGGTGATGCCGTGTCATTTTTATATCATTGGTTTGACTGATTTTACTAGTAGTGATTATTTACTTGGTTATTTCGTGATTTCATACCTGTCGTAGTTGTTATATTTTTCCCTTTTTGCATGTCCCCTCCCAGTTTGTACGTTATCATTCTCTGTTATTATTGTTGCTTTATAAACACTTGTACATGTTTATTTACGTAGGTGTCCTGTCATAGTCTCGTCACTATCTGGTCGAAGTTAGGCTCGACACTTACGGAGTACATTGGGTCGGTTGCTCATACTATACTTTTGCACTTCCTGTGCAGATACTGGTATTGGTCCTAGCGGTGCGTGAGGTGTGTTAACTCGGATCATTGCATACGGTTACTCGAGGTAGATCTGCTGGCGTCCGCAGACCTTGAAGTCCCCTTCCTCTTCCCACTTTTACTGTTCATTCCTTTCGAAACAATTGTATTTATTTCAAACTTTGCCTGTAGACTTCTAGTTACTCGTGTACTCGTGACTCCAAATTTCTAGGAGTACATATTATCACGTGATTTATATCAATATTGTGTTAGACTGAGTTTCTATTTCTCGTTGTATATCACCCTTGTGTTTTTAACTGTTAAAATTTGGTTATTTAATTATATCATTACCGATTGTTCGTACGATTCTTGATGATAAAACTTTGTTGGTAATTCACAAACTCTGGCTCACATTTTCGTGACACGGGATTTTTATATTTTTGTATCCAAAGACTCCTGGATGTTGAGGTTGCATAGGCGTCTATCTTTAGTAGTTGTCCTAACTCATTACCAATTGTTCGTACGATTCTTGATGATAAAACTTTGCTGGTAATTCACAAACTCTGGCTCACCTTTTCTGACCAGTAGGAACTGATTTCTGCAAAGCATGATCCACAGCATAGAACATTTGTTGTAGTGAAATTTACAGGATAGTAATTTGCTTCTAGCTTTGGGTATCAACCATCGGCTGGGAAATTAAAAAAAATTGGAATCGCCTTTGCTAGGGTAAATTTTATCCCCCGTGTGAAATTTTCCGATGCATATTCAAATTTAGTCAGATTCTAATACTAATATTGGAACACCATGTGTAAAATCAAAATGAAATTTGCCTCTAGCTAGATCAACCAAGAATAGTGTTTCTGTATTCCTTGGTCCCATGATAAGCACAGCCCACCTAGTGGAAAAAAGTATTTACGATCAAAGAGCTTTGCCAAGTTTTGTAGGTAAGCGGCTTGTTCTTTGCTGTGACAACATGGTTTTTTTCTCGCAAAAGGTTTTCGTGTTGATTAAGGTAGTAAGTTTATTTTCAAAGAGCTTACGTTCTGTGCGTAGATGATATATGTAATTTTACAGTATAAGGCTAAGTTGACTTATACAGTTATACCAAATGGTTTTTCTTCGTAGCAGGTATGATATAGTAACCTGAAAAATAAAAGCAATAACCTACTATATTCAATTAGACTATATTGATTGAGTATTTTTTAAAAAAAATTTGTCAATATATATAGTTTAAATCTAGTTTGAAAATGGAAAAAACGGCTAGAGTTCGTTAGAATATTGCTTCGTCCTATTAACCGGTGTTTAGCTTCTAACCATGTTACGAAAAGTTGTGTAAACATAGATTTCTGCCAGGATTTCTCCTCCTCTCTTCTCCCTTTTTCCTCATTCTTCTTCTTCCAATAAATTATGACCACGCAACTAAATTGAAAAAAAGAAAGAGAGATATGTGTTATTAAAAATTGAAGACACATTTCTTATTTGTAGTTGAAGTTCGATTAAGCTTATAATATCCCATTGAGCCAAGTAAAACGCTGGGATAACTTTTGGAAGCTGAGATTCTTAGGAAACCAGTAAAGTTTCAAATAGGCCGAGCAACTATGTGAAGTCTAGCAGAAGTTGTGTCGTCCAAGGTTATTTTACCATATCATCTTATTATATACTATATCTCTGTGAGCACCTAATTTTTTACAGTGCTTGAATATTTTCCGCTCCCATCTTTCGAGGCGTGTCCCCACTCCACTATCATATGTCCCTCATGCTTGTTCCCCTCACACTTTGCTCCCTACTTTACTCTCCATTGTCCCACATGCTTTGTCCCCCATGCTTGTCCCCCACACACAACCCCCCACATATCCCCATTTTCTTTCTTCACGTGAAGGGGGAAAAAGATGACAAGATATACCATCTTCTTCCCTCTATTAATTCCAGCAAGAGAGACATCTACGAAGAGGAAACGAAAAAGCTCTAAGAGTAGGAGAAAAACCAGCTACCTTCCACTTCTTCTTCTTCCTCAGCACATATTCATCTTCTCCCTAAACATTACCTCCATTAAACCACCCTCAACACCCTCCAAAGAGCCCATATTTCAGCCATGAAAGTCAGTCCATAAAGCTCCTTTAATCAATTGAAAATCAGTTGCAACATGTGCAAAAACGCAGGAGCAGTTCGGCTGTAAAACCAGTTCAAATTCCAGCCCGAAATCACCCCCAAAACAGATGCGAAAATGACCCCAAAACAGCCCATTTTCACACAAAAAACCGCAACAAAAGCGCAGCAGCAATAGTAGCGAGAAACCACCAAAATTGCTGCCCGTTTTGACCCTCGAAATCAGCACTAAACAGTTCTGAAACCTCCATTGGAATCACCTTGAACCACCGTTTAAAACCCGAAAGGTGTTGACCTCGTCCGTTCATTGTTGGCTGAGTTCGAAGAGGTTGGGTTCAAAGTTTGTTGTGAGGTCGAGGTCTGCGCCTTGTCCGACGAAGTTTCTAGTTCGTCAAGGTCCTGTTTGGAGTTATTATTTACTTTTGGACTCCCCTGCTGTAAACCTCTCAAAGTCAGATTCTTCTTAAGGTTCATCTCTTAATTGCATCACTATTTTTAATATATACACCATGAATGATCTTTATATATTTTAAGTTTTGAGCATCCTATTTTAGTTGGCTTTGAATCGTTCCTTGAAGAATATTAGCATGTTGGCTTCGTTTTAGTGTGATTAATTATCCATTTGATATAATTACCTAATTGATGGCTAGCGTGATAATTGAAATTCAAGTGAGTAAGAAGTGAAATGCGTAGTACTTTAAAATTTTGGCATCTTCAAATTTTAAGTCTTAAGTATCTACTTATTTGTTCTTAAATAGGTAAATGTTGGCGGCTTCAATTATTTTGTTGCTTGCATATCTTATACTTTATTGAGATGTGAAGAGATAAGATCACATTATTACAAAAAAAAAGTAATTTAGAAAATAGAGGTTATTTTAATAAGAAATAAGTCATTGTGCAAATTGAAGTGGGTCATTAGCTAAGATATATAAGTTATGCCATAGGGAGTTTGGGCTTAGTCGTTGGGTCGTAAAGAATTAGAATAAGTTGGCATAGTTTCTTTTACATCGATTAATACTCGAATACTCATAAATACGTTAGTTTGCTCTAGGCGCGATCTTAATCAAACCATCGTGATTATGTATACGTTCGCGTGACATAGTTACGATTTTCAAAAATAAAGGCAAGGTATGCGTCTGTGCAACTTTGACGAAACAATCTCAATATAATAAAATGCTATTAATTGTGTACACATACGCGTGACATGATTTTGGCACAATAAACGAAACGCATTCACACACGTGATTTGTTTCAAGATAATTTTCATAAATCTAATCAAGAAATAAAAGTGTACATAGAAAAAATATGGAAACCAATAAATCAGAGTTTATCCAAAATTAATTCAAGCCAAGTTGTAGTCAATAAAGCGACCGTGCTAGAACCATGGGACTCGAGGAATGCCTTACACTTTCTTCCCGATCAACAAAATTCCTTACCCGGACTTTATTTTGCAGACCAATAATAAAAGAGTCAAATCTTCCTCTGACTAGGGATTCAAACAAAAGGTGACTTGGAATACCCAAAAAATTAATTCCAAGTGGCGACTCTGTAAATAAAATAATCTCTATTCAAGTTTGTCACTTTAATTGGAGAAACTCTTTAACCCACCATCCACAATCCATAACACAAACATATATCCTTTTGGGGGGTAGTAAAAGGGGTGTGACAGCTCTGGCGACTCTGCTGGGGATTCTCAAGAATTCGAGCTTGTACATTGACTTTATTTGGCTTTATTAATTTTTGTATATATTGTGATTTATTTGGGCCTAATGTGTTACTTGTCGAGTTTTTACCGTTTGATATTGTTGAACTGTACATATAAATTGTATCTTCTCTCGCATCCCTCTGAGTCTTCTGATAATTAGTTATGTTGTGTTTGCCTACCAGCATCACAAAATTTTTGTCTTGAGATAAAGCAGTTAGCCTACCAGCTTCTGGTGAAGGATTTAGTCACACGTGTTTAGGCGGGAGAGCTGTTAGCTAGCCAGTGATGTTCTACTACTGGTGACGCTTGACGCTCCTCGGCTCGGGTTGTCCGCCCGGGTAAGTCAGGTCTAGATATCATCTCCTTTAGGATTTGCAAACTTAGAAGAACAAGCCACAAGCAATGAATATCCCTAGTAGGCTACGCTTTATTTGCATCATGTGCATTTGACTTAGCAGCGCTCGACTCATGGGCCGAGTTCTGTTTTAGGACAGGTACCTTGTTGAGACCATTATGTCATGTTATGTGCTACTTGTTGCATTATTTGGGAGGCTTGCATGTCGACCGACTTTAACATAAATCAGTTGAACGAACAGAGAAAAAATGATGTGGTCTAGTGCATATGGTTTTTAAAGATTAATTTTTATTAAAAAAAATAGTCGATTTTCACAGAACTACGCGGGTCTGATTCTCACCGGATATGAGATACGTAGGCAAACCTCATCGGTTCCGACCCCCAATTTTCAAAAATCCCAAAAAATATTTTATTTCTTTTGAAATTTAAAAAAAAATCAAAATTCAAAAATAAACTTTTTTCTTCTTTAGAAGTTTTTCTTTCACCAATTACAAAAAAAAAAAAACCGAAAACAAAAATTAAAAATATTTTCTTTGCTAGGAGATTTTATCGGATTAATTGTATATGAAAAAACAAAAAAAAGAGTTAGTTTATCTATTTTATTTCTCATCCACCGAACTACGCGGGTCTGATTCTCACCGGATGTGAGATACGTAGGCAAACCTCATCGGTTTCGGCCTCAATTTTTAAAAAATCCAAAAAGATATTTTTCTTTAATTACTTCTTTAGAAATTTTTCTTTCACCAATTCCAAAAAAAAAAATAATCGAAAAAAAAAAATTAAAAAATATTTTCTTTGCTAGGAAATTTTGTCAGATTAATTGTATATAAAAAAGCGTTAGTTTATCTATTTTATTTCTGATCCACTGAACTAGACGTGTCTGATTCTCACTGGAAAAAAAATATATATTTTCTTTCGTTTTAGAAGTTTTTCATTTGAAAAAAAATAAAAATAAAAATCCAAAAATATGTTTTTTCTTTCTTTAGAAGTCTTTCTCCCAAAAAATCCAAAAAAACAAAAATAATCAAAATTCAAAAAAAAAATATTTTCTTTCCCCTTTAAGAATTCTTCTTTTCAAACATTCCAAAAGAAAAAAAAGAGTTAGCTTAAGTATTTTGTTCCCGGTATTCCTGAACTACGTAATGATCTGATTCATGCGGCGTCATGATACGTAAGCAATCCCCATCGGATTCGATCATAGCCATAAACAAATTGAGTAAAAAAAATTGAAAAAAAATTGAGTGAAAAAGAAAGAAAGAGTGACAAAAAATAACAGAGAAAAACAAAGAGCGAAAAATAACAAAAAGAGAAAAAAAATCAAGATATGAAAAAAAAAATCAAAAAAAAAAGGAAAAAAAGAAGAAGAGAGAGAGCCTCCCGAGATGGATTACCCCTGTTGGTGAATCATACTCAATCTTGTTCCAAAAGCTAGTCAGGCTAGGTCTACTGTGGCCAGTAGCCCCGAACCGGCCAAACCCTGAGTCCCATTCGCACCAGGCTAATGCTAGATGTGAATACCACTCTGGAGCAGTCAGACATGATACAGAAGACTATTAGACTCTTAAGAGAGCAGTGGAAGACCTCATCAATGTCAAGGGAATAGTGCTTAGGGATGAAGAGGCCCCTAATATGATGAACAATTATCTGCCTACTCACACCAATGGGCCAGTAATCGGAATGATCTGTGAAGATGAGGAATTTGATCTGGCACTGAAGGCCATTGCAGCCATTGTCGAGACAGAAGAGAAACCTAAAAACGGGCGCCAAACCTGAAAAGTTCTCTGTCATATGGGAGTCTCGGTAGCCGGTCTTGCTATATTTTCTGTGTCCGAATTATTTCAGGATCTAATCCGAATATTTTACTTCACTGCTTTGCTTTCTGATGTAAACCCTTCTATCTTAAAAATATTTTTTTAAAAAAAAAAATCAAATGAAATTAATATTTCATTGTCGGGGAATGTTTCTTTTCTTAATCTTTTCACTTTTCTTATTCTCTTTTTAGTTCTGTTAATGTAGATTTTAATGACATGACATGCTTGCGGACTTCATGCCCAGATCCTAAAACGTTGTCAGACCCCGAAATAATAGATCAAGAAACAAAATATTTTGAAGACAAGGCTTGTAAGAAAATAAATAGAAAATTGGAACGAAGTTGAGATTCCCTCTCTTCGGATCATTGTTAAAGCCGGGATTGAGGATAAAGATTGGGTCAAGAACCGATTGAAATAATTGACACTGATGGATGAAAAATAATTGGCCGCAATTTGCCACGGGCAGTTGTGCCGTGTCTACAACAAGAAAGTGCGGCCCAATAAATTTACAATAGGACAACTCATTCTGAGACGTATCCTCCCAACTCATGAAGAAGCTAAAGGAAAATTGGCTCCAAATTGGAAAGGTACATACATTGTAATGAGAGTACTGCAAAAGAGAGCGTTGTACCTGGTTAGCAACGAAGAAAGTGTCCCTGAAACAACCGTCAACGCAGATGCAGTCAAAAGGTACTATGTTTGACCCTCTATATAGCATTACTGTTCTCTGATTGGGATGATGAAGGCTTTCATTCTCGCTATCCAAACACCATCAACCCTTTGCTAACCCTTTTGAGCCGGTTACCTTTCTTTGATTACCCTCTTTGGAACCTGAAGATGTTATTTAAAAAAAGAAAAAAAAAAGAAGAAAAACAAATTAAAAAAATGAAAAACAAATGAAAAAAAAAAATCAAACCAGTTCATGTCGATCGAACTACGTTCGACTTGATTCCGAAAGGATACGTAGGCAGCCTCTCTCTGGGGTTCAGTCACACCAAAATAAAAATCTACATTCCCCCAAAAGTTAAAACTGGGGCAAGTGTTATAATGGTTCGGCGATGGTTTCGCCTGAAAGGTTACAAAGTTGTAATTCAATCCAAATCCTTTTTACACAAATCCTTTTCAAGTCCCTCCGATCAATCAACGAGAATATTCAAGAATTAGAGGATACAATCACTTGGATATGATGCCACCAAAATGAGAGAAATAAAATGAGAGAGTCTTATTGGTGAAAACCCTCACGGGCACCATAGGGCGATGGCGAGCAAAGAAAATGAAAATGAGAGAGTCTTGTTAGTGAAAACCCGCAAAGGGCACTATAAGGCGATGGTGAGAAGAGAATTGAGAGAGTTTAGCTAGTGAAAACCCGCAAAGGGCACTACTGATCGAAAAGAGGATCTTCACAGCCATTGGTATTGATAATCCTGGGCAAGGTTTCTAGGTTTCGAGGCAAAAATTGTGATGAATTTCTAGGAGTCGGACGGTTTACACAGATCAGACATCAAGTCCAAAAGGCATGTCATGTTCATTGAAGTCCGCATATACTCCAGATAAGTCATTCTTTCCTTCCCGAAAGGGATACCTCTTGTCTAAATTCATTGTCCATTCCATTGTTTGTTTTTCTTCGAATCCATTTTGGTCTAACTCTATTCCAAAACTAAGGCAAAGAAGGGATAGCAAGACTGATTTACACGGCTTTTGTTTGATACAAGCTAATATGCAAAAAAAGGCACCCAGACTCGGCAGCGACATCAAGTCGACCCCGACTGGCTATGGCGGCTGATGCTTAGAAATCAAAAACTCTTGTAAAGAGGAAATCAAATTGAAAGTGCCTACAAGGCAAAATGAAGTTGAATAGGTTAAGTCCCAAGTGGCTAACCATTTTGGCAAAGTTTGAAAAGCTAAAGGTTCCCCAATTCTCAGAAATTGAAAGTTTCGGAGGAAAGAAGTCGAAAGTGAAATTCCACAAAGGCAAAACAAAGTTGAAAAGGTTAAGTCCCACACAACCAACCATCGGATAAAAGTTTGAAAAGTCAAAGGCTCTCTGGGGCCAGACATGCTAGTGGTATTCAGGAAACATCTAGTGGCAGGTTGCTCATCATCAAAAGAAGATGGGAACAAAGCCAAGCTTCCAAAGACATCAGGGCCACAAACTGGCCACTATTTTCAAAACTCACAATTTTTCTTTGTTTGCAGCATGAACAAAATAGTGAAGAATAGTGATTTCTAAAGGACGAATGTCACCAAAGGTAAGTTTCCTCAAAATCTCCACTTTCCTTTATTTTTAGCATGCATAACTATTGTTCATACCTCTCATTTTCGTAGCTTAACCCAGGTAGAACCTTTTCGCCTAGGGGGATTCAGCTCATAGTTCGGGTAGAAGTACTCTTCGCCCAGGTTGTTTTACATAGCTTAACCCAGGCAGAACCATTTTGCCTAAGGGGATCCAGCTCATATTTGCGGGTAGAAGTACTTTTCGCTCAAGTTTAATCATTGCTTACCCCAGGTAGAACCTTTTCGCCAAGGGGGATCCAACTCATAGTTCGGGTAGAAGTACTCTTCGCCCAGGTTGTTTTACGTAGCTTAACCCAGGCAGAACCATTTCGCCTAGGGGGATCCAGCTCATATTTGCGGGTAGAAGTACTTTTCGCTCAGGTTTAATCATAGCTTAACCCGGGTAGAACCTTTTCGCCAAGGGGGATCCAGCTCATAGTTCAGGTAGAAGTACTCTTCGCCCAGGTTATTTTATGTAGCTTAACCTAGGCAGAACCATTTCGCCTAGGGGGATCCATCTCATATTTGCGGGTAGAAGTACTTTTCGCTCAGGTTTTTAATCATAGCTTAACCCAGGTAGAACATTTTTGCCTAGGGGGATCCAGCTCATAGTTTCCGGGTAGAAGTACTATTCGCCCAGGATTGTTTTTCGTAGCTTAACTCAGGTAGAACATTTTCGCCAAAGGGGATCCAGCTCACGGGTAGAAGTACTCTTCGCCCAGGATTGGTTTTTGTAGCTTAACCCAGGTAGAACCTTTTCACCTAGGGGGATCCAGCTCATAGTTCGGGTAGAAGTACTCTTCGCCCAGGTTATTTTTCGTAGCTTAACCTAGGTAAAATATTTTCGCCTAGGGGGATCCAGCTCATATTTTCGGGTAGAAGTAGTATTCGCCCAAGCTTATTTTTCGTAGCTTAACCCAGGTAGAATCTTTTCGCCTAGGGGGATCCATCTCATAGTTCCGAGTAGAAGTACTCTTCTCTCAGGATCTTTTACATAGCTTAATCCAGGTAGAACCTTTTCGCCTAGGGGGATCCAACTCATAGTTCCGGGTAGAAGTACTCTTCGCCCAGGCTTGTTTTACGTAGCTTAACCCAGGTACAACATTTTTGCCTAGAGGGATCCAACTCATAGTTCCAGGTAGAAGTACTCTTCGCCCAAGTTGTTTTACATAGCTTAACCCAGGTAGAACCTTTTTGCCTAGGGGGATCCAGCTCACAGTTTCGGGTAGAAGTACTCTTCACCCAGATTGTTTTTCGTTGCTTAACCACCCAGGTAGAACTTTTTCGCCTAGGGGGATCCAGCACATAGTTCCGGGTAGTAGTACTCTTCGCTCAAGTTGTTTTTTATGGCTTAACCCAGGTAGAACCTTTTCACCTAGGGAGATCCATCTCATAGTTCCGGGTAGAAGTACTCTTCGCCCAGGTTGTTTTTCGTAGCTTAACCCAGGTAGAACCTTTTTGTCTAGGAGGATCCAGCTCACAGTTCCGGGTAGAAGTACTCTTCGCCCAGGTTGTTTTTCGTAGCTTAACCCAGGTAGAGTCATTTCACCTAGGGGGATCCAGCTCATAGTTCCGGGTAGAAGTACTCTTCGCCCAGGTTGTTTTTCGTAGCTTAACCCAGGTAGAACCTTTTTACCTAGGGGGATCCAGCTCACAGTTCCGGGTAGAAGTACTCTTTGCCCAGGTTGTTTTTCTTAGCTTAACCCAGGTAGAACCTTGTCACCTAGGGGGATACAACTCACAGTTCCAGGTAGAAGTACTCTTCGTCCAGGTTGTTTTTCGTAGCTTAACCCAGGTAGAGCCTTTTCGCCTAGAGGGATCCAACTCATAGTTCCAGGTAGAAGTACTCTTCGCCCAGGTTTACTTAATTTGGTTTAATTTGGGTAGAAGTACTCTTTGTCCAGTCTTGTTTTTCATAGTTTAACCCAGGTAGAACTTTTTCGCCAAGGGGATTCAACATTTTTTCCCCAGTAATATAGGGCGCCAACCCCTGGTTACATTATCCTTTTCAGTAATACAGGGCGCCAACCCCTGGTTACATTATCCTTTTCAGTAATACAGGGCGCCAACCCCTGGTTACATTATCCTTTTCAGTAATATAGGGCGCCAACCCCTGGTTATATTATCCTTTTCGGTAATACAGGGCACCAACCCCTGGTTACATTATCTTTTTCAATAATACAGGGCGCCAACCCCTGGTTACATTTCCTTTTCAGTAATACAGGGCACCAACTCCTGATTACCTTTCCTTTTCAGTAATATAGGGCGCCAACCCCTGGTTACATTATCCTTTTCGGTAATACAGGGCGCCAACCCCTGGTTACATTATCCTTTTCGGTAATACAGGGCGCCAACCCCTGGTTACATTATCCTTTTCAGTAATACAGGGCACCAACCCCTGATTACCTTTCCTTTTCAGTAATACAGGGCGCCAACCCCTGGTTATATTTCTTTTTCAGTAATACAGGGCGCCATCCCCTGATTACATTTTCTTACCAGTATAGGGTACACCGATCCCTAATCTCCTTACCAGTATAGGGTACACCAATCCCTTGTTGTGTTCTCCAACATAGGGTACACCACTCCCTAGTTGATTTGATTTTAAATGCAGGATACACCACTCCCTGGTATCATTGCCAATATAGGGTATCCCATTTTCTGACCACAGTTTTCCAACATAAGGTACACAAATCCTTAGTTAAGACATTCTTTTGGGACAATAAAAAAACAAAATCATCATGACCTTTTCAGGGTACACCATTACTTTTTTTATTTTCTTTCAATAAAAAAGTAATTTAGAATTTTGTTACAATAACTCACGAAATTTTCCTAGTGAAAACTGGGGCAGAAAATTTCGTTCGTTTATTTGTTGTAATGTCTGAGCAGGTTTTACCTCGAGGCACAAGGTTCGAGATGAACAAAAGAAGAAGTTTGAATCCACAATAAAGAAAAGAAAAAAAAAAGTGAATCCAAATACAGAAGCAGATAGAAATGATATGGACTGCTCAAAACATGACTGGAGTTACGAGCTTCACATTTCCCGTTTTGCTCAGAAAAAGCCGTAGAAGAATGAACTAGCACCTACAGCTAGCAAGCATCAAGGTTCAGATCAGAATCTGCATGAACAACCAGTCAAGACTCAAGATCAAGGTTCAGAAGACTTATAAATAAGAATCTTGTAACTTATAACTGATAGGCTTGTTTAGTTCCTTTAGATTTTGATGTAATAACAGGGCCACGGACCGGAGCCTCGACGGAACCTAGCCCGACTTTCGAACTCATCACTCCATCATTTTTCTTGAACTACACGCGACCTGATTCCCTTATAACCCGGTATATGTAGTTTGTCCAAAACCAAGACACGGTTGCACCTTTTTCTTTTATTTTCTTCTGTTTTGAGTAACGATATGGTCAAAATTTAGTCACACGGCTCACTTTATCTTTGCCTGAAAACTTTTAATATTTCCAAGCAAAGAGGGGCATGCTGTGAGCACCTAATTTTTTACCGTGCTTGAATATTTTCCGCTCCCATCTTTCGAGGCGTGTCCCCACTCCACTATCATATGTCCCTCATGCTTGTTCCCCTCACACTTTGCTCCCTACTTTACTCTCTATTGTCCCACATGCTTTGTCCCCCCATGCTTGTCCCCCACACACAACCCCCCACATATCCCCATTTTCTTTCTTCACGTGAAGGGGGAAAAAGATGACAAGATATACCATCTTCTTCCCTCTATTAATTCCAGCAAGAGAGACATCTGCGAAGAGGAAACGAAAAAGCTCTAAGAGTAGGAGAAAAACCAGCTACCTTCCACTTCTTCTTCTTCCTCAGCACATATTCATCTTCTCCCTAAACATTACCTCTATTAAACCACCCTCAACACCCTCCAAAGAGCCCATATTTCAGCCATGAAAGTCAGTCCATAAAGCTCCTTTAATCAATTGAAAATCAGTTGCAATATGTGCAAAAACGCAGGAGCAGTTCGGCTGTAAAATCAGTTCAAATTCCAGCCCGAAATCACCCCCAAAACAGATGCGAAAATGACCCCAAAACAGCCTATTTTCACACAAAAAACCGCAACAAAAGCGCAGCAACAATAGTAGCGAGAAACCACCAAAATTGCTGCCCGTTTTGACCCTTGAAATCAGCACTAAATAGTTCTGAAACCTCCATTGGAATCACCGTTTAAAACCCGGAAGGTGTTGACCTCGTCCGTTCATTGTTGGCTGAGTTCGAAGAGGTTGGGTTCAAAGTTTGTTGTGAGGTCGAGGTCTACGCCTTGTCCGACGAAGTTTCTAGTTCGTCAAGGTCCTGTTTGGAGTTATTATTTACTTTTGGACTCCCCTGCTGTAAACCTCTCAAAGTCAAATTCTTCTTAAGGTTCATCTATTAATTGCATCACTATTTTTAATATATACATCATGAATGATCTTTATATATTTTAAGTTTTGAGCATCCTATTTTAGTTGGCTTTGAATCGTTCCTTGAAGAATATTAGCATGTTGGCTTCGTTTTAGTGTGATTAATTATCCATTTGATATAATTAACTAATTGATGGCTAGCGTGATAATTGAAATTCAAGTGACTAAGAAGTGAAATGCGTAGTACTTTAAAATTTTGGCATCTTCAAATTTTAGGTCTTAAGTATCTGCTTATTTGTTCTTAAATAGGTAAATGTTGGCAGCTTCAATTATTTTGTTGCTTGCATATCTTATACTTTATTGAGATGTGAAGAGATAAGATCACATTATTACAAAAAAAAGTAATTTGGAAAATAGAGGTTATTTTAATAAGAAATAAGCCACTGTGCAAATTGAAGTGGGTCATTAGCCAAGGTATATAAGTTGTGCCATGGGGAGTTTGGGCTTAGTCGTTGGGTCGTCAAAAATTAGAATAAGTTGGCATAGTTTCTTTTACATCGATTATACTCGAATACTCATAAATACGTTAGTTTGCTCTAGGCGCAATCTTAATCAAACCATCGTGATTATGTATACGTTCGCGTGACATAGTTACGATTTTCAAAAATAAAGGCAAGGTATGCGTCTGTGCAACTTTGACGAAACAATCTTAATATAATAAAATACTATTAATTGTGTACACATACGCGTGACATGATTTTGGCACAATAAATAAAACGCATTCACACACATGATTTGTTTCAAGATAATTTTCATAAATCTAATCAAGAAATAAAAGTGTACATAGAAAAAATATGAAAATCAATAAATCAGAGTTTATCCAAAATTAACTCAAGCCAAGTTGTAGTCAATAAAGCGACCGTGCTAGAACCACAGGACTCGGGGAATGCCTTACACCTTCTCCCCGGTCAACAGAATTCCTTACCCGGACTTTGTTTTGCAGACCAATAATAAAAGAGTCAAATCTTCCTCTGACTAGGGATTCAAACAAAAGGTGACTTGGAACACCCAAAAAATCAATTCCAAGTGGCGACTCTGTAAATAAAATAATCTCTATTCAAGTTTGTCACTTTAATTGGAGAAACTCTTTAACCCACCATCCACAATCCATAACACAAACATATATCCTTTTGGGGGGTAGTAAAAGGGGTGTGACAATCTCTATTGGGAACAGTGACCCAAATTTTTGTACAAGCGGATTTAATCAATAAACACTGTAGTTAATTGTACAAGTGCAGCGGTAAACACAATTTGTGTACAACTCTTTTTTGTTCATCAGATCACTTCAAAATGAAGTCATTTATATTTTGTTAAAAGAAAGGTAGGGAGAAATTTTAAAAAAATAACAAAGAAAATTTCGTCCATTATTTTTTAAAAAACATTTATCTATATATGTCACACCCATTTTCTACCCCAAAAGATATATATTATGGATTGATGTAAGTTGAAGAGTTTTTTCCCAATTAAAATGACATTTTTAAAGTAGAGATTATTTTATTATTCAGAGTCGCCACTTGAAATTTGATTTTTGGGTGTTCCAAGTCACATTTTATTTGAATCCCTATTCAAAGGAAAATTTGACTCTTTTGTTATTGGTATGCGAAAATAAAATCCGGGTAAGGAATTCTGTTGATCGAGGAGAAGGTGTAAAATATTCCCCGAGTCCCGTGGTTCTAGCACGATCGCTTTGTTGACTACAACTTGGCTTGAGTTAATTTTGGATAAACTGTGATTTATTGGTCTCCATATTTTATCTATCCGTTTTTAATTATTAAAATATAGAATTATCTTTGAAACGGATCAAATGTGTAAATCCGTTTTATTTAGTGCATTAAAATCATGTCACGCGTACGTGTACACAATTAATCACGCTTTATTGATTATTAAGATTGTTTTTTGCCAAAGTCGTGCGAACGCATACCTTGATTTATTTTGGGAATTATAATTATGTCACGCGAACGTGTACATAATCACGATAGTAAATTAAATGCGCGCCTAAAGTATTTCTACAATATTCACATAATTGTTTCCCTAAACTAGTTTGAGATTGCATGAGGGATAATATTCAATTTTGGTTAAATAACTAAAATAACATTAACTCATAAAACAATAAACTAAAAAAAAAAAGAACCAAAGTAACAAAATATCAATTAAGGAATAAAATGCTAAAAAGAAATATTAAAACAAAATTCCTTTAAAACGTTAACCTATTTACATCCTAGTTCCAATGTGGACTTCTTAAATGATTTTAAATTAACAACATAGATGAGAAGTTCGTAATCCAAATGATTGATTTTAACAAAAATTGGCCTCAAATTACTAGTGCTTAATATTTATGAAAGACAACCCTCTAATGTGTTAATACAATAAACTAAGTTGTGCCCTTCCCTTTTTTATAAAAGAAAGATAAGAAAAGCTGACACAAAAATTAATGCAAACAAAATATAAGCAAATTTAAGTGAGGGGAAGCATATACGGAGAAAACATTTTCAAGCAAGAAAAAAGTGGACCCAGGTGCTAATTGATAAACAGAGATAAGGAAAGAACCTTAATATTAAACTTTCAAAAAAATGCAGATATGCGAGACATGACTTCAAGCATACACAACCACATGAGTTCTAATCAATTTCCATGAATTCACAAAGAGCATACAGAGATCTAACTCATTTGATTCTGATTCAACAAACACAAAGCACTAATAATATAGATCCGGTAATTACATCACAAACTCACTACCATACAATATCTTTTCATATAAGATTCAGCACATTAGAAAGAAAACAAAATATATGAGGCGATAGATAAGTTACCTCGAAAATAGCACGGAAGAAGAAATTAAGACCAATTAAAGGTTTAAAAAAACAAAGATGAGCTCAGCTAGTTGCTATAGCAGAAAATAGTTCAAATATAGATGGAATCCAGCTTGAAGAACCCAGAAAACGACAGAGTAAGTCCTTTTGAATCAACTGAAGATAGCTATTGCTTTCTTTGGTTTTCAGAATTTTTTCACCTTTTTTTTTGTTGTTTTCTAGATCTAAATATTGAGTTTGAACTGCAGAAGTTTTGAGTTTTCAGATTCCTCTTTTTCGTATGAGAATGTGTGTGAGAAGAAGGAATCAGTGAGAGATCCGAGGGTTTTTTTTTAAGATGGGGCGGCGGCCAGGCCTCTAAAAGGGGGGAGGTCCGTCACTTTTAGGGAATTGGGGGGGGGGAGATGGGGGGTTGTGAGGGGAAAAAAAGAAAAAAAAGTTGAGTGGGGACACGCGTGATAAGATGAGGGCGGGAAAGATAGAGTAAGAAGTGAGGTATTTGTGAGATGAGTGGGAAAATTTTTAAGTATAATAAAAAATTAGGTACTCACAATATAAATTAACAAATTTTATTTCAAAAAATTTAGCAATTTTAATCAAAAGTATTTAACCTACTTAAAAATCATACTATAACTCTAAAAAATTTAACATACAAAGCTGTTACAAACAAAAGACACAATTAAAAAGAGTTACAAACTAAACTAATCTATACAAATTATTAAAGAAAAAGATATCTACACCAAACTAAAATTTTGAGTATAACACAAATTAACAATTTTAATATAAACTAAACTAAATTAAAAGATTATAAGTAATTTAAATAAAGCACTAGAACAAAATTTCACCTCGTAAAAAGGTCTAAATTTGTTTTGAAGTAAAATGGAGGAGTGTAATGAGAATAGTTTTTATTGGATTTAAATAAAGAAAAAAAATAATAAAGAGAAGTAAGAAAACAAAGAATCAAAGACAATAGGAAACATTAAGCCCTAACAATAGGTAAAATATACGTTTAGCATAATGATTCGAAGGGGCAACCCTAGCCTTAATTACTTTGAACCCACTTACCGATGCTCTACAACTTCTATTACTATTCAAATATTATAATATTTATCGGTTTTATAATTTTCTAATGAAATTCCAAGATAAAAATAATTAATTTTTTCAAGAAAGCGGGTTTAACTAAACCTACTTCCTACAAGGTGGGTCCGCCCATGAGCGGAAAGCTCCGAAGGAAAAGTTGAACGATCAAATTGCCCACAAGAAGTTAAATGACCTTTTTGCCCTTCAATCAAAATGAGTCCTATACCTATTTTGTATAAAGATATAAACTTACATTCAATGTAATAAGTTCTACTATTAGATAAGAACATAAGCATGCTCTTTAAAATAAATAATCCTATTAAATTAGTGCAAATAACTGTGAGAATACTAACAATCATAATGATCATGCAACATTGTGCCATTCTGCCAGGGATTCTAAAGCAAATAGAAAACCCATATACAAAAATTACGGTAAAGTGCTCGAAGAGTAGGCAACATTCTTTTTTAGGAACTTACAAGTTTTTTTTTACTTTTATTTTATGAATCAAACACACATTTTGATAATATTTATGTGCTTTTTCAAAATTTTATTCATCATTAACACGGTATACACGCGTAACGCGCGCGTCCAAAAACTAATTATAGAGTATACAAACACTAAAACTCAAAATTGTAGGGACTTCACGTTGGAACAGAGAACTCAGTAGCAGAACACGGGAAAGCTTCAACTTCGACATTGAATTTTTCTTCTCTTTGTTTTTTTAAATTCTATAATATTTTAGTTCTAGGGTTATGGGTTCTCCAAAAATATGGATATTCAGATGAAAATCTTCTGCTTTACATAGAAAGATACAGAATAAGCAGCTTAGAACCAAATTCAAAACTTATCTCAGTATGACAGGAAGCTGTGGACAGCTGCCTTTTGCTTTTGAACCTCTAAAACTGGACTTACGCGAGCTTCAAAGCTTCAGCTCCAGATTTGATTGAATTTGTTGCCAGTGAAAATTTTCAGCACATATTTCGAGCTTTATGAATTATAGCTTTCCCGTAAAAGTCATTGGCATAGATGCTTTAGAAAAGTCCAATACAACAGGAAGGTCATAACTGAATTTTGTATTTATATTTTAAGCTCCATATATTGGGTATTGAATCAATGACTATTTATAAATTCATTGGAACCAGGTAAAAATGAAATCAAAGTTTTGTTTTTTTCTTACTCTTTATTTTTACCTTTGATCTATTGTTGCTTCATAAACTCTTTTATACTCTTTACTTTATGCCTTGCCTTTATTTTATATGATACTAGTGTTAGAACCCGCGCGATGCGCGGATAATTTGACAGAATATTAATCTTATAAAATTATGATCTAATATATCATATTATTTTAATAAATATTAGTTAATATTTTATTATTTAATGTAGTGTACAAACATACAATAAAATCTACAAAATCAAAGGATACACGTCGTATAATAATCAAATAAATTATTTATTCCTTGTTTATTCTTTATTAAATTAGTATTTTATCTATGTGTATATGTATGACTTTTCTCATAATAATTCTAATTATAAGTTTTATATTTTTATATTATATATATATATATATATACACACACATATTTGTTCCTTGGTTATCTAATTGTATAATCCATTACTTAATATTATTAAATTGACATATAAATTTTTAATAAATTACCAATTAAGTATAATAACAACTCCCAAATTTTAATTGAAAGTTTTTTATTTCTTTACTTTTATTTTTATTTTAAAATAATTTTAAAACTCTAACTTAAAACTACCCCCAATTTGAATTGGCAAGTTTTTAATTTCTTTTTAATTGTGTTTTATTTTAAAATAAATTTAAAACTCCAATTTTGTTGGAACATTATTCTATAAATCTACGCTTGTTGTCTTATGGTTATGCCACTTGACATCGTAGAATTTTATATATATATATATATATATATATTAGTATTTTTTTATTTTCGTTTTTTATAGATAATTATAAAATATCTATATTCATTAATTCAAGTAGTGTAACCAATTAAGTCAAAATATAAAATTCAAAAAAAATAATTAGTTAGAAAGGTATTTTATTTTGTCTTAACATTGCCACTTGGCTTTTTGTGGTTATGCCATTTGTCTTAATATAGCGTTTTTGTTTCTCATATTCTATATAGATAGATCTACACTTGTTGTCTTATGATTATGCCACTTGACATCGTAGAATTATTTACTTCTCTTTATTTATATATATATATATATATATATATATATATATATATATATATGAATTGGTATTTTTTTATTTTAGTTTTTTATAGATAATTATAAGATATCTATATTCATTAATTCAAGTAGTGTAAGCAAAAGCACTATATAGATGCTTTCTAAAAGTCCAATACAACAGGAAGGTCACAACTGAATTTTGTATTTATATTTTAAGCTCCATATACTGGGTATTGAATCAATGACTATTTATAAATTCATTGGAACCAGGTAAAAATGAAATCAAAGTTTTGTTTTTTTCTTACTCTTTATTTTTACCTTTGACCTATTGTTGCTTCATAAACTCTTTTATACTCTTTACCTTATGCCTTGCCTTTATTTTAGATGATACTAGTGTTAGAACCCGTGCGATGCGCGGATAATTTGACAGAATATTAATCTTATAAAATTATGATCTAATATATCATATTATTTTAATAAATATTAGTTAATATTTTATTATTTAATGTAGTGTACAAACATACAATAAAATCTACAAAATCAAAGATACACGTCGTATAATAATCAAATAAATTATTTATTCCTTGTTTATTCTTTATTAAATTAGTATTTTAGTTATGTGTATATGTATGACTTTTTTCATAATAATTCTAATTATAAGTTTTTTATTTTTATTTTATATATATATATATATATATATATATATATATATATATATATATATATACACACACACACATACATACAGTATTACATATATATATATACACACACACATATTTGTTCCTTGGTTATCTAATTGTATTATTCATTACTTAATATTATTAAATTGATATATAATTTTTTAATAAATTACCAATTAAGTATAATAACTACCAATTTTGTTGGAACTTTATTCTATAAATCTACACTTGTTGTCTTATGGTTATGCCACTTGACATCCTAATATATATATATATATATATATATATATATATATATATATATATATATTTATAAATTGATATTTTTTTATTTTCGTTTTTTATAGATAATTATAAAATATCTATATTCATTAATTCAAGTAGTGTAATCAATTAAGTCAAAATATAAAATTCAAAAAAAATAATTAGTTAGAAAGGTATTTTATTTTGTCTTAACATTGCCATTTGGCTTTTTGTGGTTATGCCATTTGTCTTAATATAGTGTTTTTGCTTCTCATATTCTATATAGATAGATCTACACTTGTTGTCTTATGGTTATGCCACTTGACATCGTAGAATAATTTATTTCTCTTTATATATATATATATATATATATATATATATATATATATATATATATATATGAATTGGTATTTTTTTATTTTCGTTTTTTATAGATAATTATAAGATATCTATATTCATTAATTCAAGTAGTGTAACCAATTAAGTCAAAATTTAGAATTCAAAAAAAATAATTAGTTAGAAAGATATTTTATTTTGTCTTAACATTGTCACTTGGCTTTTTATGGTTATGCCACTTGTCTTAATATAGTGCTTTTGCTTCTCTTATTCTATATAGATAGATATTTCATATAGCCTCTGCAATTCTTTTGCACGTGCAGTAATTACCAGTGCAAGCTTATACAATAATATGATTCTTTTCTATTTCAAATTTGCCAGCTTTGGGAATTTCAGCTTTTGATCATCAGCATTGAGAATGTTATTCTTTGTCTCCTTACTAAGCCATACAAGAAGAAGAAGAAGTAAAGGCGTAGGGCATATCCTCGTTAACGAGAGGTTTCACTTCGCCGTAATTGTAGTTGTTTGAATGAAGGAGAGGCAAATACGGGGAAACATACCAGCCTTCTATTATGTAAAAAGGCTTGGGATGGGTCGGGTTAGGGGTTATTGGTATTCAATACGCTTAACGGGTTGGGGCTTAAAGAGGTATAGAAGTCCTCCATGTGTCCCCTCCGTTAAATGAGAGGTAAATATGATTAATAGTTAGACGGTAGAGATATATTTGATCAAATAGTATGACAAAGGATAACGGTAAACAATTGTAGAGGAGTATTTTTTGCCCTTTTCTATTTATTCAATCCAGGGCTTAATTGTTTTACTTGATCGCCAATTAAATATTACCTACAATTCTTGAATTCAACTCAAAAATTGGAATTCTTGATTGCAAGAAACATATCCACAATTATTGAATTCAACTCAAAAATTGGAATTCTTGATTGCAAGAAACATATCCACAATTATGATAGACATACTAAATTTCCTTATCGAATCATTGTACATGGCTCATTCTTGTAATTCTAATTCCATAAATATATAGCCGTTAGATTAACTTGAGTAAGAATCAATATTATTTATATGAATAAAGTAAACCACGTTGATTAATAACTCATATAAATTAATTAATCAAATTAGCTAAAAAATCAACAGGATTTGTTAGCTGACCCTCTCTATATATATCAAGGTCTAAAGAAAATAAGGAAGCAATACAATAATGATAGAAAGGGACTACGGAGTCTGCGGACGCTGGCAAATATACCTCAAAGTCTCCGTGAACAGGTAACTCACTGATGTCGGGGCTGGTAAGGAGTACCTAAATCTGCACAAAAAGATGTGCAGAAGCATAGTATGAGTACACCACAGCGGTACCCAGTAAGTGTCAAGCCTAACCTCGGTACAGTAATGACGAGGTCAGGTCAGGCCCTACTAAAAAATAATAATTGCATGGTAAAATATTTAACAATATAATAAAATAAAATGACAATGGAAATGAATCAAGTAGCATGTCATCATTTAATTACACAAAATAATGGCAAATAATATCTCGTGGAATCAAAACAGAATTTCTTTCAACTTTATAAAAATCACAACAAATAATCAAAGGCAACTGTGGCCATAAATCAATATCAACAAGGGCACTCACGAGGTACCGCCTCGTAGTCTCAAATAATAAATAAATTCACAATATCTTATTTCCTTATCTCACCGCGGGAGCCTTCACTATTTATTTTAAAGAAAAATATTTTTTCCGAAATAGCATCCCGCGTTTTAGCCATTCTTATCATACCGCATGACTTCTAGTAGTTTCCCCTACTAGCCACGCGTATCAAGTCACCCTTATCTCACCGCATGCGTTTCAATACCCAGACCTTATACCACCGCATGCGTATCAATATCACAATTTGCACCTCAAGTGCTCAATTAATTTAACTTGCCAAAATACTTCAACAACAATATTTTTCCACAATAAAGAGCTCACGGCTCATGCCAACATAAATTATCTATAATACTTTTTCACAATAAAGAGATCACAGCTACATCCCAATAAGTACGAAAATCTTACAAAAATATTCAGAAATAAATAATTCAGCAAAATAATATTTCAAAATCTTTAATACGTTGCTTCAATACCAAATTTAAAAATGTCAAATACTTCATATTAAAAATATTTAATTTTAAAAAAATCAACTTCAAATAATGCACAGAATAAAAGAAACCAAGTTTCAACTAAACAGGTAAAACAATTAGCAGAAAAAGGTCAAGCAACTTTAAAACATTAAATCAATGATGAAGAATATATCAGAATAAAATAGTTTAATTAATGCGCAACAGTGATCTACACAATTTAAAAACATAATATTTCACATTTAGCCCATGTACACACTCGTTACCTCGTATACACGACTTTCAACATATTATAATTTATCACTTCAATACCAATCCCACGAAAAAGTTTTCCACACAAGGTTAGACAAGTTACTTACCTCGAATTGCTCCAATTTAACCAAGTAGTATACTTTTTTCTCTATTTTTCGACTCTGATCGACTCGTATCTAGTCATAATTAAATCGATACAGTCAAATAAAATTATAGAAATTAATTTCATAAGAAAATATTATATTTTTCAATAAAATCTGAAATTGGTTAAAAATCACCTGTGGGGCCCACGTCTCGGAATCCGGCGAAACTTTTAAAATTCAATAACCCATTCAATTACAAGTCCAACCATACCAGTTTCACTCAAATCCGACTCCGAATCGACACAGAAATCTCAAAAATTCATTTTTATAAGATTTCTAAAATTTTCCCAAATTTCCATCTCAATACACTAATTAAATGGTGAAAACAATGATATATTCGTGCATATTGACCAAATCCGAGTTAGAATCACTTACCCCAATGTCTTTCCTTGAAAATCTATCAAAAATCGCCTCTGCTCAAGCTTTAGTTTGTTAAAAATGGCGAATGGGACGAATGCCCTCTTTTATAAATCTGTCCAGGCAGCCTTCGGATCTGGGCCTCGATCGTGGCTTCGACCATAGCCCTCGAGCCTAGGCCTCGATCGTGGCTTTGATCACAGGCTCGAGCCTGGGCCTTCAGTCATTGCATCGATCATGGCATCGAGCCTGGTCCTTCGATCATGGCCTCAATCCTGGCATCAAGCCTGGGTCTTTGATCATGGCCTCGATTATGGCATCGAGCCTGGGCCTTCGATCATGGCCTCGATCCTGAGCCTTCGATCAGTGGCCTTCGATCACTGACCTTCGAGCTTTCCTTTGATCATGGCCCTTGAGCCTTGCCTTCGATCATGGATCTCGAACTTGCCTTCGATTATGGCTCTCGAGCCTTGCCTTAGATCCCCAACTCTATTTCTGGGCTTGATTTCTGGGCTCGACTTCTGGCCTTCGATTTGTTTTGGGCTCGACTTCTGGGATCGATTGCTCAGCAGAAGAAAATTTGCAGCAGCTTTTGCAGCAGCTGTTTAAGTCCTATTTTTTATCCGTTAACCATCCGAAACTCATCCGAGGCCCTCGGGACCTCAACCAAATACACCAACAAGTCCTAAAACATCATACAAACTTATTTGAAACCTCAAATCACATAAAACAACGCTAAAATCATGAATCATGCTCCAATTCAAGCTTAATGAAACTTAGAATTTTCAACTTCTACATTCAATGTCGAAACCTATCAAATCAAGTCCGATTGACCTCAAATTTTGCACACAAGTCATAAATGACCATAACGGAGCTATATCAACTTTTGGAACTGGATTCCGACCCCGATATCAAAAAGTCAACTTCCCAATCAAACTTCTAAACTCTAAATTCCTATTTTATCCATTTCAAGCCTAATTCCACTACGGACTTCCAAATAAAATTTTGATCATGCTCCTAAGTCCAAAATCTCCATACGGAGCTGTTGGAATCATCAAAATTCTATTCCGGGGTCATTTGCACATAATTCGACATCCAGTCACTATTTGAACTTAAACTTTTATTTTATCATCAAAATTCCATATCTCGGGCTAGGGACCTCAGAATTTGATTTTGGGCATACGCCCAAGTCCCAAATTACGATACAGACCTACCGAAACTGTCAAAACACTGATCCGAGTCTGTTTGTTCAAAATATTGACCAAAGTCAACTCAATTGAGGTTTAAAGCTCTAATTCACATTTTAATCCATTTTTTACATAAAAACTTTCCGAAAATTTTTACGGACTGTGCACGCAAGTCGAGTAATGATAAATAGTACTTTTCGAGGTCTTAGAATACAGAATTAATTATTAACTTTAAAGATGACATTTTGGGTCATCACATGCTCCACCTCTAAAACAAACGTTCGTCCTCGAACGGAGTTAGAAAAAGTACATGAGCTGGTGAATAAGTGTGGATAACAGCTGCGCATATCATGCTCGGTCTCCCAAGTCGCCTCCTCGACCGGATGACCCCTCCATTGAACCTTCACGGAAGCAATATTATTTGACCTCAACTTTCGAACCTACCTATCTAAAATAGCCACTGGTTCCTCAACATAAGATAGATCCTTGTCCAACTGAACCGAACTGAAGTCTAACACATGAGACAGATCGCCGTGATATTTTTGAAGCATAAAAACATGGAATACTGGATGAACTGCAGAGAGAATAGGTGGTAGTGCAAGTCTGTAAGCCACCTCTTCAACTCTTTTAGGAATCTCAAAAGGTCCAATATACCTAGGGCTCAACTTGCCCTTCTTCCCGAATCTCATCACACCCTTCATAGGCAAAACCCGGAGCAAGACCCGCTCGCCAACCATGAATGCAACATCACGAACCTTCCGATCCGCATAACGCTTCTATCTAGATTAGGCTGTACGAAGTCGATCCTGAATCAATTTTACCTTTTCCAAGGCATCCTGAACCAAGTCTGTACCCAATAGCCTAGCCTCGCCCGGTTCGAACCAACCCACTGGAGACCGGCACCGCCTACCATACAAGGCCTCATACGAAGCCATATGAATGCTTGACTGGTAACTGTTGTTGTAAGCATACTCGGTAAGTGGTAAGAACTGATCCCAAGCACCCCCAAAATCTATCACACAGGTACGGGGCATATCCTCCAGTATCTGAATAGTGCGTTCGGACTGCCCGTCTGTCTGAGGGTGAAATGTTGTAGTCAACTCTACCCGAGTACCCAACTCTCGCTGTACAACCCTCCAAAACCGTGAGGTAAACTGTGTATCCCTGTCAGAGATGATAGATACCGGTACGCCGTGAAGTCTGACAATCTCGCGAATATAGATTTGAGCCAACTGCTCGGATGAGTAGGTAGTCATCACAGGAACAAAATGAGCTGACTTGGTCAACCTATCCACAATCACCCAAACTACATCGAACTTCCTCTGAGTTCGTGGGAGCCCAACAACGAAATCCATAGTGATCCGCTCCCATTTCCATTCTGGAATCTCTAACTTCTGAAGCAAATCCACCCGGTCGCTGATGCTCATATTTCACCTGTTGACAATTTAGACACCGAGCTACATACTCCACTATATCTTTCTTCATCCACCTCCACCAATAGTGTTGTCTCAAGTCCTGATACATCTTTGCAGCACCCGGATGAATGGAGTACCGCGAACTGTGAGCCTCCTGGAGAATCAACTCATGCAATTCATCTACATTAGGTACACATAGCCTGCCCTGCATCCGTAATACATCGTTATCTCCAATAGTGACTTCCTTGGCATCACCGTGCTGAACTGTATCCGTAAGGACAAGCAGATGGGGGTCATCATACTGACATTCCCTGATACGATCATTAAGAGAAGACTGAGAAACCACACAAGCCAAAACTCAACTCGGGCTCGGAAATATCCAGTCTAGCAAACTGGTAGGCCAAGGCCTGAACATCCAAGGCTAAAGGCCTCTCTGCTATCGGTAAATATGCTAAGCTGCCCAAACTCTCCACCTTACGACTCAAGGCATCGGCCAGTACATTGGCCTTCCCAGGATGATAGAGAATGGTAATATCATAATCCTTAAGCAACTCCAACCATCTACTCTGTCGCAAATTAAGATCCTTCTGTTTAAACAGATGTTGTAGAATCCGGTGATCGGTGTAGACCTCACAATGAACACTGTACAAATAATGCCGCCAAATCTTCAAGGCATGGACAATAGCTGCTAACTCGAGGTCGTGGAACAGATAATTCTTCTCATATACCTTTAACTGTCTGAACGCGTAGGCAATCACCCTGCCGTCTTTCATCAACACTATGCCGAGACCAATACGCGACGCGTCACAATACACAATATAAGACCCTGAACCTATAGGTAATACCAATACTAGGGCCGTAGTCAAAGCTGTCTTGAGCTTCTGAAAGCTCTCCTCACATTCTTCTATCCACCTGAACGGAGCACCCTTCTGGGTCAGCCTGGTCATACGTGCTGCAATAGACGAGAATACCTCTACAAAGCGACGGTAATACCCCGCCAAACGAAGAAAACTCCGGATCTCTGTAGCTGAGGATGGTCTGGACCAACTCTGGACTGCTTCAATCTTCTTCGGATCTACCTTGATTCCCTCACACGAAACTATATGACCCAAAAATCCCACTGAATCAAGCCAAAATTCACACTTTGTAAATTTTGCATATAACTTTCTTTTCTCTCAAAGTCTGAAGCACAGTCCTCAGGTGTTGTTCATGATCTTCCCGACTCCGGGAATACACCAGAATGTCGTCAATAAATACAATGACGAAAGAATCAAGATAGGGCTGAAATACATTATTCATTAAGTGCATAAATGATGCTGGGGCAATTGTTAGCCCAAATGACATTACAAGGAACTCATAATGACCATATCGAGTCCTAAAAGCAGTCTTCGGGATATCTGGCTCCCAAATCTTCAACTGATGATAGCTTGAATGCAAGTCGATCTTAGAAAACACTCTGGCACCTTAAAGCTGATCAAATAGGTTATTAATACGTGGAAAAGGATACATACTCTTCACTGTAACCTTGTTCAGCTGGCGGTAATCAATACATATCCACATAGAACCATCCTTCTTCTTCACAAATAAGACAGGATCACCCCAAGGTGATATACTGGGACGAATGAAGCCTTTATCAAGTAATTCCTGTAACTGTTCTTTTAATTCTTTCAACTCTGCTGGGGCCATGCGATATGGTGGAATAGAAATGGGCTGAGTACCGGGTAATAAATCAATGCCAAAGTCAATATCTCTATCAGGTGGCATACCCGGAAGATTTGCTGGAAATACATCAGGAAAATCTCTTACTACAGGAACAGACTCCACGGTAGGAGTATCAACACTAACATTTCTCACATAGGCCAGATACGTATCACACCCCTTCTCAACCATTCATTGAGCTTTAAGAAATGAAACAACCCTACTAGGAACATGATCCGAGGTACCTCTCCACTCTAGCTACGGTAGACATGGCATAGCCAACATCACCGTCTTGGCGTAACAATCAAGAATAGTGTGATATGGTGACAACCAGTCCATGCCCAAAATAATATCGAAATTCACCATACTAAGCAATAATAAATCAGCTCTGGTCTCAAAATCACTGATAACAATTAAACACGACCGATACACACGGTCCACAATAATAGATTCACCTACGGGTGTAGATACATAAAAAAAAGAACTCAAGGAATCATGTGACACGCCCAAATACGGGGCAAAATAAGATGACACATAAGAATAAGTGGAGCCTGGATCAAATAAGACTGATGCATCTCTATAACAGACCAGAATAACACCTGTGATAATAGAATCGGAAGCAACGACCTCTGTCCTAGCAGGAATGGCATAATATCTGGCCTGGCCTCCTCCTCTAGGGCGACCTCTACCTCTACCTGTCCGATCTCCACCTCTAGCTGGCTGTGCAGGTGGAGTGGCAAGTGGTGCAGTAGTCATGGCCTGAGAAGCCTGAGGGCCCTATGGAATAGGTGGGGCCTGAGAAATCCGTGGAGGTGCACCCCTCCTAAGTTTGGGATAATCCCTCATGATTTGACGAGTGCCACCACACTCAAAACAAGCCTTCGGAGGACGTGGCTGCTGGGACTGGCTCGGGCCTGATCGACTAGACTGCCCGCTGAAAGCAACCCGTACAGGAGGTACAGTAGGCACTGGCGGTGCATAATATGGAACCTGAGGTCTGGGAGTAGCCGAAATACCACTGGAAGCTAGAAGTGCTGAATGAATAGGACGGCTCATATAACCTCTACCATGACGGGATGCAACTGGGGCACGAGTATTATTATATGTGCCAAAATCTCAGGGTCTCTTAGCTTCCCTCTCTTCCCTCTCCCGGATTTGCATACCTTCCAATCTCCTAGAAATTGACATCACCTGTTGGTATGTAATGTCCATCTCTAGATATCGGGCCATACTGTATCTGCTATTAGGGTGGAAACCCTCAATAAATCTACGAACCCGCTCTCGAACAGTAGCAACCAAGGCTGGTGCATGCCTCGCCAAATCACTAAATCAGACCGCATACTCTTACACGGTCATAGAATCCTGGCGCAGCTGCTCAAACTCTGCGCGCCATGCATCTATAAGACTCTGAGAAACATACTCCCTTAAGAACATATCTGAAAATTGAGTCCAAGTGAGTGAAGATGCCTCAGCGGGACTATCCAACTCATATGCCCGCCACCACTGGTAGGCTGCTCATCTACACTGGAATGCCGTGAAAGAAACCCCACTAGAATCCACAATACCCATAGTACGAAGGATACAATGACATTCCTCCAAAAAACCCTGAGAATCCTCTGAAGCTAAGCCGCTAAAAGTGGGAGGGTGGTACTTCTTGTACCTCTCGAGCCTGAGCTGCTCCCCCTCTGAAACTGCTGTCCTAATCTCAGGCCGAACTAGGACAACTAGCTGCACTGGTATAACCTCTGGGGTATGGTCAACTTGGGCCCATGATTCTGGAGTACGGGCAGCGGGAGTCTGTGCTCCTCCCCCGGCCTGAGATGTGGCAGGAGCAAGTGGAATCAACCCTGCCTGAGCTAGAGTGCCAAACATGATAAAAAATTGGGCAAGAGTCTCCTGAAGTGCAGGAGTAGTAACATGCGTCTCAGGTGCCTGCTCTCCAACTGGAGCTACTGGTGGCTCTGGTGCAGCAGTTCATGCAGGTGCTCTGGCTGCACCACGTGGTCTTCCTTGGCCTCTAGCTCGGCTTCTGCCCCGACCCCGGCCTCTTGCGCCTCCAACAGAGGGCACGTGTGTCTGATCTTCGGATCCAGTTGTACGTGTCCTCACCATCTGTGAGAGAATAGAAAGATAATGTTTTAGAACTTTGAAGTCAACAGTGCACACATTAAGGAATCAAAGAAGTGAATATTTTCCTAACAGTTCCATAGCCTCCCGAAGATAAGTACAGACATCTCCATACCGATACGCATGACTCTACTAAACTTGCTTGTGACTCATAACACCTATGAACCTAGAGCTCTGATACCAATTTCTCACGACCCCAAATTCCCTCCGTAGGATGTCGTGATGGCACCTAGTCTCTAAGACTAGGTAAGCCTATCAATGCGGAATAAAAATTTAAATCTGAAATAAATAAACTACAATTCAAACAATTTCAACTCCAAAACCAGGTAGAAATAAGTCACAAGCTTCTAAGAATTTGTCCTCAATGTCTCTATATATATCAAGGTCAAAAGAAAATAAGGAAGCAACACAATAATGATAGAAGGGGACTCCGGAGTCTGCGGACGCTGGCAGATATACCTCGAAGTCTCCGTGCACAGGTAACTCACTGATGTCGAGGCTGGTAAGGAGTACCTGGATATGCACAAAAGGATTAGCAGAAGCGTAGTATGAGTACACTACGGCAGTACCCAGTAAATGCCAATCCTAACATCAGTAGAGTAGTGACGAGGTCAGGTCAGACCCTACTGTAAAATAATAATTGCATGGTAAAATGCTTAAAAATATAATAAAATAAAATGACAATAGAAATGAATCAAGTAGCATATCACCATTTAATTACACAAAATAATGGCAAATAATATCTCGTGGAATCAAAAGAGAATTTCTTTCAACTTTATGAAAATCACAACAAATAATCAAAGGCAACTATGGCCATAAATCAATATCAACAAGGGCACTCACGAGGTACCGCCTCGTAGTCCCAAATAATAAATAAATTTACAATATCTTATTTTCTTATCTCACCGCGGGAGCCTTCATAATTTATTTTAAAGAAAAATATTTTTTCCGAAATAGCATCCCGCGTTTTAGCCATTCTTATCACACCGCATGACTTCTAGTAGTTCCCCCTACTAGCCACGCGTATCAAGCCACCCTTATCTCACCGCATGCGTTTCAATACCCAGACCTTATACCACCGCATGCGTATCAACCTCACAATATATCACAATTTACACCTCAAGTGCTCAATTAATTTAACTTACCAAAATACTTCAACAATAATAGTTTTCCACAATAAAGAGCTCACGGCTCATGCCAAAATAAATCATCAATAATATTTTTCCACAATAAAGAGCTCACAGCTCCATCACAATGAGTAAGAAAATCTTACAAAAGTATTCAGGAATAAATAATTCAGCAAAATAATATTTCAAAATCTTTAATACGTTGCTTCAATACCAAATTTAAAAATGTCAAATATTTCATATTAATAATATTTAATTTAAAAAAATCAACTTTAAATAATGCACAGAATAAAAGAAACCAAGTTTCAACTAAACAGATAAAACAATTAGCAGGAAAAGGTCAAGCAACTTTAAAACATTAAATCAATGATGAAGAATATATCAGAATAAAATAGTTTAATTAATGTGCAACAGTGATCTATACAATTTAAAAACATAATCTTTCATATTTAGCCCGTGTATACACTCGTCACCTCGTGTACATGACTTTTAACACATTATAATTTATCACTTCAGTACCAATCCTAGGGAAAAATTTTCCGACACAAGGTTAGACAAGTCACTTGCCTCGACATGCTCCAACTTAACCAAGTAGTATGCCTTTTCTCAATTTTTCGACTCCGATCGACTCATATCTAGTCATAATTAATTCGATACAGTCAAATAAAATTATATGAATCAATTTTATAAGAAAATATTATATTTTTCAATAAAATCCGAAATTAGTTAAAAAATCGCCCGTGGGGCCCACATCTCGAAATTCGAAGAAACTTATAAAATCCGACAACCCATTCAATTATGAGTCCAACCATACCAGTTTCACTCAAATCCAACTCTGAATCGACACAGAAATCTCAAAAATTTATTTTTATGAGATTTCTAAAATTTTCCCAAATTTCCATCTCAATACACTAATTAAATGGTGAAAATAATGATATATTCGTGTATATTGACCAAATCCGAGTTAGAATCACTTACCCCAATGTCTTTCCTTGAAAATCTATCAAATATCGCCTCTGCTCAAGCTCCAGTTTGTTAAAAATGGCGAATGAGACAAATGCCCTCTCTTATAAATCTGCCCAGGGAGCCTTGGAAACTAGTCCTCGATCGTGGCTTCAATCATAGCCCTCGAGCCTAGGCCTCGATCGTGGCTTCGATCACAGGCTCGAGCATGGGCCTTCGGTCATGGCATCGAGCCTGGTCCTTCGATCATGGCCTCGATCCTGGCATCAAGCCTGGGCCTTCGATCATGGCATCAAGCCTGAGCCTTTGATCATGGCCTCGATCATGACATCGAGCCTGAGCCTTCGATCATGGCCTCGATCATGACATCGATCCTGAGTCTTCGATCAGTGGCCTTCGAGCTTGCCTTCGATCATGGCCCTTGAGCCTTGCCTTCGATCATGGCTCTCGAGCCTGCCTTCGATTATGGATCTCGAGCCTTGCCTTCGATCCTCAGCTCGATTTCTGGGCTCCACTTCCAGCCTTCGATATTTTTTGGGCTCGACTTCTGGGCTCGATTGCTCAGCAGAAGAAATTTGCAGCAGCTTTTGCAGCAGCTATTTAAGTCCCATTTTTGATCCGTTAACCATCTGAAACTCACTCGAGGCCCTCGGGACCTCAACCAAATACACCAACAAGTCTTAAAATATTATACGAACTTATTTGAAACCTCAAATCACATCAAACAACGCTAAAATCACGAACCATGTTCCAATTCAAGCTTAATGAAACTTAGAATTTCCAACTTCTACATTCGATGTAGAAACCTATCAAATCAAGTCCGATTGACCTCAAATTTTGCACATAAGTCATAAATGACATAACGGAGCTATAAAAAATTTTGGAACTGGATTCCGACCCCGATATCAAAAAGTCAACTCCTCGGTCAAACTTCCAAACTTTAAATTTCTATTTTAGCCATTTCAAGCCTAATTCACTACGGACTTCCAAATAAAATTTCGATCATGATCCTAAGTCAAAAATCACCATACGGAGCTGTTGGAATCATCAAAATTCTATTCCGGGGTCGTTTGCACATAATTCGACATCTGGTCACTATTTGAACTTAAACTTTTAATTTTTCATCAAAATTCCATATCTCAGGCTAGGGACCTCGGAATTTGATTTCGGGCATACGCCCAAGTCCCAAATCACGATACGGACCTACCGAAACTGTCAAAATGCTGATCTGAGTCCGTTTGCTCAAAATATTAACCAAAGTCAACTCAGTTGAGTTTTAAAGCTCTAATTCACATTTTAATCCATTTTTCACATAAAAACTTTCCGAAAATTTTTTACGGACTGCGCACGCAAGTCGAGTAATGATAAATTGTGCTACTATATGTTCTTATGTTAGGAGGAAAAGTATATTTTTGTGGTAAGTAATGCTATAACATTTAGTTTACATTGAAAGGGCCTCATGGGCATTTAAACCTGTAAGGAAAATATGTTGTTAGTGCTTAAGGGTATTTGCGAGTGGAGCTTAACTCCAGGTTGGGTTGCCCTCCCCGGCACAAGCATTGTCCTGGGCCTCGAGTCCCTTGGGAACTTTGAAGTGTTAGGGGATTCAAAGGGAGTATTGACCTTGAGTAGAACTTATTTCTTAGCCCTTAATTCATTGACACATTTAGTTCTTTGGGGGTTTAATGTTTAATGACAACTAAAGGTTTTCAATGTAAATTATTTGCCAAGTAGAACCACCACATTAATATAATTTCCCACAATATTCAAATTATTTTCTTGTTCCAATTGTTTGTCTATATATATATTTCATGCATGTTTTGAATATGTTGAGTAAGTGGGATATACATCTAATGACCTTCTTTCTTTTTGGGCATGTATACATTTGGGCCTGCTGAGTTCCTAAGGAACTCAGGCCCAAACCAGCTTTGTTGTATTTTCTAAAGGATCCAGTCAGCTATAGCCACGCCTTTCAATTGCTGGGCCTACCTTATTGAGGCCCAACCATCAGAGTCAAGTCTTCTCTCCCTTATTGCTTTCATTACTATTCATTATTTCCATAGCCTAGTTTACTGCTGCATTATTTTCGCTTACTGCCTTTGTCGTTTTATCATATTTCATTTTTATGTATTTAACACTCATATATTAGATTATATGCTTTAACTTCATGTTTTAATACCAACTAAAACATAGGAAAACCTTAACTAATGTAGGACTTAAAGAGAATTAATTAGTAATTAATCTTCGCTCCACTAATCATAACTTATTCGTCTTGTACACTCACCTCTCTTAAAGATTTTTGAAGCCTAGACTCTAACAAAAAACAATAGCCCGTTTTCAAAGGAAATCAGAAAAAGAATCGTCGGTCTTTGCTAATATGGAATGCAAATTTTTTTTTGATAAAAAATGATAAGTTACTACCACCCAAATGAGTTTTCAAAGATTGCTTTTCTTCAGAACTTTTAAACCAAGGTACATTTAAAGTCACTTTCTTACAAACATCTTTTAGAATTATACAAACATCTATTCTTTAAATTAGTTACTTTCACAAATTAATAATTACAAGCCTTAAAATATGGACTACTTTCAGAACCCTTTAATCTCCTATAACTCTTCTATAAACTCATATCCCTCCGAAGTCTTACATATACACTCCCTTTAATATATAGTAAGCCATTCCTTGGTAGTAACTAATAATAGTATAAATAACTAGTTCCTAAAAACGAGTCTAGGTCCTATGGAGCTACCTCAGGTAGATTTTAAGGGATGCCTAACACCTTCCCCTTAGAAGAACAAGAACCCTTACCCATAATCTCACCGGTTTGCAGACCTATAAGGAATATGACTTAGTAACTAAATAGGTACTCTAGTATACCTTTAAATATTAGGTGGCGACTCTATTTCATCAGCAACAGAGAAACCGCAAGTTGAATCCTATCTTGACTAGTGCACAATAGGGTGCAACAGGTGCGATTTGTCATTTTGATGTTGTTATGGGTAATTTGAGGCCTCGAGTAGGTCCGTATTATGTTTTGTAACTTGTTTGTAAGTTCGGACGGGGTCACGAGAGGCTCGGGTGAGTTTCAGATATATTTTGAATCATTTTGTCTCATATTCCATTACTGAAGAAGGGCTGGTTCTGGTGTGTCCGCATCTGCAAAGGGCTGGTTGCAGATGAGAGACCGCAGATGCGGAAACTTTGGTCACAAAAGCAAAGGTGGCTTCTTGTCGAGAAATCACAGGTGCGGGGATCTAGACCACATCTACGAAGGCACAGAAGCAGAGAGTTGGGGCGCAGAAGCGAGAATTTTTGCAAGCACAGATTGAGGCTCGCATCTGTGATGTCGTAGAAGCAAAAATATTTATGCAGGTGAGAGGGGTTGGATTTCAGTGATTTTTCCACAAAAGCGGAGTTTTGTCGCAAAAATGACATTGCAGAAGCGACCTTTTGTTTGCAGATGCGAAAAGGTCTGGACAGAACAATATAAATTCGAGGGTTTGTGCATTTTATCATATTGTGAGCTGGGGGCTTCGGATTTGGGCAACTTTGGAGGCGATTTTCACCACATGGATTGGGGTAAGTATTTTTGACTCGGTTTTGATTTTATTTCACGATTCCATCTTCAATTTTCGATATTTAATTGGTGATTTCGAAAGAGAAATTAGGGGTTTTGTCTAAACTTTCCTAAAGTGAGTTTTTGAGTTTTGAACATCGATTTGGAGTTGGATTTGAGTAAAATTAGTGTGGTTGGACTCGTAATTGAATGGATTGTCAGAATTTGTGAGTTTTGTCGGGTTCTAAGGTGCGATCCAAGGTTTTACGTTTTGGTTGACTTTGAGTAATTGATTAAAGATTCAGTTTTTATCGTTTGGGTTTGTCTGCTATGGCATTATTTGATGTTTTTGAGTTTCTTTTGTCTAGTTTCGAGCCGTTCGAAGATTGATACATGCGGGATGGCATTTCTAAAGTGTTGTTTGGCTTGCTCGGTATTTGTTTTGGCTTGTTGAGGTAAGTATCTTATCTAAACTTGGTTGAAGCACTAGTTACCTGAGTTATTTGTAATATCTATGTGCTATGGGTAGTGGTTGGGTATGTGCGAGCACCGGGGTATATATCCATGCCCGGGGTAGTGGTTGGGCTAAGATATGCCTTGAATTGACTGTTAAGCTTAAAGCTGTGATGTTTCTCATATTTGGAGCCCTGTTGTGAATTATTTGACCCATGTTTGTTGTTATATAGAGGCTAATTTCCCGAATGAATTTGATATTTGCTATTTTCGTGAGGAAATTACCTATTTGAGCTAGGATAGCACACTTTGCACATGCATACATTTTAGCATGTCACTTATACCTGTCCAGGAGCATGAAATCTGATATTCGTTGATCATATAAATGTATTATTGTATATTTGCTTCTATATGATACGATTTGGACTGGATGCATGTGACCATGCTGGGCGGATTGTGTTGTTATGCATGCGAGCATGCCTGGCAGATTGTATTATTATGCATGTGACCACGCTAGGAGGATTGTGTTGTTATGCATGTGACCATACCGGGAGGATTATGACATTGTGTATGTGACCATGCTGGCGGATTATGATTATTAGCACGCGAGTTATCCGTGTGGATCTAGATATTGATATTATAGCACGTGAGTTGTCCGTACAACACATAAGTTTTCCATGCGGTTTATATTATTAGCACGTGAGTTATCCATGTAGCATGTGGATACGGATCCATTCCCTTAGGGTCACCCTCTCATGTTTCTCTCTTAATGATGTACATGCGTATTGTGAGAAATTGACAGGTTTTTGGTTTATGTGAGCTCTGGGAGAACGGGTTATTGTTATCTGGATCAGGTTGCGCGTCGTAATGCACTGATATTTGGTTATTGCATTTCATCTTTATTTGCAATTTCCTTGACCTCCTACTTGAAATACTTGCATACCTTCTTTATATACTAGATTGTTGACTGAGTAGAACACTTTAAAACAAAGTATTATGAGCACCAAGGTGGTGTTTACCTGTGATATCCTGATTTAATCATATATCTGTTTTATATCTGTTGATTTTATTTACTATATAGGGGTAACGAGTATCATTTATAATTCTTACTTCTAATACCTCGCCGAGGTTAGTTACGATACTTATTGAGTACATGGGGTCGGTTGTACTCATACTACAGTTTTGCACCTTGCATGCAAATCTTGGAGCTGATATTGTTGTGCGTGATGGGAGCTGGCCTTGAAGATGTGCCTGCTTCCGGACATAGATACCACTTGTTCTTGGTAGTTATAGATTAGGTTTCTGTTTATGTATATTTCAAACAGACATTGGATTATTTCCCTATCCGTTTTGTAAATCTAAGTCTTAGTGGCTCATGACTTGTACTACCAGTCCTTGGGGAGTTGGGTAAAGATTTAGTTAATTCATTTTTTGTCTCTTATTATTCTTATTTGAGTTATGTTGACCGTACTTGGCCTACCTAGCGGGTTGGGTTAGGTTCCATCACGACTAGATGGATTTCAGGTCGTGACAAGTTAGTAGCAGAGCTCTAGGTTCATAGGTTCTACGAGTCATGAGCAAATGTCTAGTAGAGTCTTGTGGATCGTTATGATGACGTCTATACCTATCTTTGAAAGGCTACTGGGCATCTAGGATAAACTTCCCATCTTTCTTTCTTTATTGTGCGACATTGATTCAACTTGAAGTGTATCTCTTTGAATTCCTCTCCACTCACTCGTATATTTTATGGGCACTCGGTATTAGTTGTGCATAAATGGTTTGTGATTCCATAGATGAGGTGCGAGATGCATTTTCTATGTTCTGATAATGGGCCACTCTAGAGGACTTGAGGTCGGGTTTTGACTTCAACTTGGGCTCAGAGGTTTCAGTTGTGTGAGCATGTACTTTTAGAATTATATGTTTGGTAGTGTCCCTAGGAGTGGGATTTATGGCTCGTTGAGTGGTTGGATATCTAAGTGAGAAATATTATGTGACTGCGGGATGTGTCCTGGTGGCTTGGATGTGACGAGAAGAGTTTGCTTGGGATGTGGACAGGACTATTGAGTGCTTGATTTCTAACTTGATGTGTTGTACAGTCTCGAGGCATGAGCGTGTTGAGGATCTTTCATGTTGTTCATTTATGAGATGAAGTAGATTCTTATGTTTTGTTGACTAGCTTACACTTGGGAAGATTTAGTTAATGAATAGTAGTTGTGACTATGGTAGTGCGTAAAGAGATGCTAGTTTGAGGCTAAGTGGGTGGGTTATCTCCTGCGGGATGTTCTGAGGTTGTGTGATCCCTATGATGTTTATGTGGAGAGTTTTCCCTTAGCGGTGGAGTACATGTGTTACAGTTTGAGTTTGGATCGCTTGAGGAAGTTGGCTTGACTATCACAAGAAGGAATGTGAGCTCAGCTGTTGATTTGAAGTATTACTATGATTAGTGCTACGTGGGTTCATGAAGGATTTTGTTGAATTACAGTGCAGGATTATGGTATTAATGGGATAATGGTATTGTGGGTTATAAAATATTAGTTCATAGGGATTGAACCAAGTGGGGGAGTTTACTATCGATGATTGGATTGCATGGTTGCATGTTACATTAGTTTTGTAATGAGGTATGTTTGCGGATCGGTTATGACTCGAGGAGTTTGATTTTGAGGATGACTCGGGTGCGGAAATTTCTAGGTGCATGATGTATTATACTCTGCGGATATATGAAAATCTTGGAATATTTTGGGTTTGTTATTCGTGGTAGAGGTAGTGCGCATGGAGTAGTGATTCACTCGGTGGCTTAGAGATGTGGATTACTTCTTTAGGTGTTTGGGTTCTAATGGAGCATAGGTCGGTCGGCTCGTTTTGGCAGTGCATTTGAGATTTGAATAGGGTGGATGAATCCTGAGAAGGTTCCACTGGGTTCAAGATTCATATGTTTCATTTGAGGAATTTTCGAATTAGTAAATGGAAAAGATCTAAGATTTGCATTGGAGGGTGTCGGTACTCGCACTATTTCTATATTATTATGGATCCTATGTTCCAATGTCTGAGAGGTTAAGGAAAACAACTTCAGATTCATATAAGGTCTGTTTAGAGTGGGTATGTTGGTTGCGGTACTTTCTGGGTGCTTAAGAGGGAATACAACGGCCTATGGGCTTTAAGGCGATGTGGTTTCATGCTAGGGTCTCTTATGGTGAGCGTTGAGTTAATGTTTGTAGTGTATTGGCAAGGAGAAGTGTAACATAAAGGTAATTTGGAAAGAACTCGGAGAAATAAGAGCAACTTGGTAGTAAGTTAGATCAATTTGTTAATGGTATGATCAGTCCCATTGGTTCTTATGACGCGGTGAGGCTTTACCAGTGTTTTGTGACAATACTCTTGAGTTTGATGACATGCGTGATTTGGTTTAGTGGGAGACTCAATTCTGACGGCTTGGTTTTGTGCAAATGGGTTTCGTAGAGTTCTCGATGATTTCTATCATGTCTTGAGATGGATATTTTCTACAAGCATAGGGAGTTTGTTGTGCATTGTGATTTTCTCTTGGATGGGATCAAGTGGAGGGGTTTTGGCTGAGAGAGTGTGTATTCTGCTTGTGACTTAAAGTTGATAATGGGATTCTCGTATTTTCATATGATGGCATGATAGATGTGGTGCGACGTGTGGAATTGAGAATTTTATGTACAAGGCTGCAATTTAGTTTTGAAGGGGAGGTCATGAGTTCCAACCAGTATGGACAGTTTCTGATGTTTAAAAGAATGCTAGCACTATCTGGTATCACCTGAGAAGAGTGCCCATTTCAGAAGGCGCCTTGTGTTTTGACTTACAGATGCTTTATTGGTATTGCGGTACTCGCCTGGTTGATCGACTGCTGATGTTCATATTTTGCTATGTGGAACAGAAGAATAATAGGAGTATTTCTCATGAGATGATTGTGTATGAGGGAGGTGTTAGTCACTCGAGTGATAGAGTTAGGATCGTATAGGGTGTTTTTGTATTCTTGTGGTTTGGAGACCGGTAGTCTCAAAGGTGGACTATTTATTGGTTGCGGATGGTAAAGGTATGCTAAGAGTTTAACTACTGGCAGTATGCATTATGGTTAAGTTACTGTGGACATTTGGAGGGTCATTTATCTATCTGTGGATGACCAAAATTGATTTGGGGCCCCATTGGTAAGCCTAATAAAAGTGTGTACTCTACACTAGGTCGGATTAGTTGACTCAGCACTGCTATTATTGAGGGATGTGTCATCTAGCTAGAGTTGAGATTGTTCGTGTTCTAATATGTTCTCTATGTCACTCTTCTATGCTACGATGGGTTGTGGTCTGCTGGTTATTTGCCTTTCTATTTAGGCCTTATGGCGAAATTAGAGATGGTTTTTGAGTGACTGAATGGTCGATTGCGCCTTGGTTATGGCCTTTCCTTTTTGTGGTATATTGTGCTACTCAATTCACCATGGTTATGGTCACACACTTCATGTATTTGTTGTTGATTCGCGTATGGTTGTTGATTTTGAGCATTATGGCATGAGGTATTTCATGTGGACCGGTGTTTGGATGGGGTCGCGCATCGTAGCGGAGTTATGTTATGACATGATCCTTTGGGTAGATTTTGTGCGTCTTGGTTCTCCTTTGTGTGATGGGTTTATAGCATTGCGCTCGTGGTTGTACTTGTTGAGCTGACAAGGCGGTTTCTCATTTGAGTCATTTTTCCATTTCTGGGTACATTTGAGTTTTTGCTTATTGATGCACGGATTGCACGGTTTGTGGCTTTAGGTTGTATTGGTGTAGCATGTCAGTAGAGCAGCTTATATTTGATGAGATGAGGTCATTGGACCTAGAATAGGTGCTATCAGATTTGATTACTGTATGTTTGGAAGGATAATGTCGCTAATCAACTTAGAATTTGGCTATAGTTCTTGTCGGGCGAGAGAGATCCATGGTTGTCGATCTGACGAGTGGTTATGAGTTTCTGCATTCTTCTTTCATCATTGGTAGTGTACGAAGGTTTAGAATAAGGTTTTATTTGATATGAGATTTGGGTTATCGGTACCGAAAATGGACAACTATTGTGATTGGAAGTTACTGCTATGGGTATACGGGTTATGCGGTATATTATGTGACTACGTTTTGGGTTATGGTTATGGCTTGATACATCTTATTCAGACTTATACAGTGTGTAGATGCGAGAATTGGGACTTGTAATGGATTGCATATGTTGGAAATTAGGTTACAAGGTTTATGGGATAAGGTTGAAGGAAGAATTTTTAGTTATGTTATGTTGACGGGCTTATATGGATTGGGGTGACATGGGATCACCTCCGGGTATGTGCATGGTGAGTTTATACAGTGATTTGATGGCTTTGGAACGATTCTTTGCACGTTCGAGGACGAACACATGTTTTAGTGGGGGAGAATATAACGACCCGACCGGTTATTTTGAGCATTTGCATTACATTCAGCTGTTTGAAGTCTTGGGTAGCTTCATAGGATGTATTATGACTTGTGTGAATCATCAGTTTTGGTTTTTAGGTGATTCAGGATTGATTTAGAAGAATCATACTCATTTTAGAAGCTTTTATATTAGAAGAGTTGATCAAGTTTGACTTTTGTATATTTGACCCTGGATCGGAGTTTTGATAATTTAGTTAGATCCGTATGGTGATGTTGGACTTGAGCGTATGTCCAAATTTGCATTTGGGTGTCTCTAAAGGTTTCGGCACTAGTTGGCGAAAGTTGGCAATTTGAAGTTTTGAAAATTTCATAAGTTTGATCGGGAGCTGACTTTGACGATATCGAGTTTGGATTGTTGATCCAAGAGCTGAAATAGTTTTTTAATGTCATTTGGAACGTGTGTGCAAAATTTGAGGTCATTCCGAGTTGATTTGATCTGGTTCAGCACGAGTTTTGGAAGTTAGAAGTTCAAAAGTTCTTCAATTTGATTTGAGGTGCAATTTATCATTTCGATGTTGTTATGTGTAATTTGAGGCCTCGAGTAGGTTTGTGTTATGTTTTGGAACTTGATGGTATGTTCGGACGGGGTTCCGAGAGGCTCGGGTGAGTTTCAGACATGTTTTAGATCATTTTGTCTCACGTCGTATTGCTGAAGAAGGATTGGTTCTAGTTTGTCCGCATCTACGGAGGGCTGGTCGCAGATGCGATCCTGCAGATGCAGAAACTTTGGTAAGCGAGGGTGGTTTGTTGTCGAGAAATCGTAGGTGCGGGGATCTGGGATGCATGTTGCACCCCGCAATATTATGTCGATGTTACACCCCACAGTATTACGTTGATGTTACACCCCGCAATATTACATCGATGTTACACCCCGTAGTAAAATGAGGATTGGTTATAATGTTAATATAACATACGCTAGCATGTAAATATGCATAATACACATCATTAGCATAATATAGGTCCTATAGTTAGTAGAGAAATATTGAGGTGCTTATGTGTATATATGTATTCCTTGTAAAATATTTATTGCCAAGTAAAGACAAACATTGCCTCTTCCACCGTACAAGGAACTTTAGCTATTACAAATTGATATATATCAAGTCTTAAAAGGGAAGGAAGTCATTTTAGGAGCTGCTATAAGTATACAATTCCTATAAGCACCATCTCAATCAATTAGAAACTCTTCACAATTGCACCATACCGACAGCTCTCTTTAAGGAAACTATTTTGCAATTTTCCTCTTGGTTTGGAGGTTTTGTTTGTAAAGGTGTTGGGAAGGCTTATCTCCAGTTCATCCTATCCTTTTTCTTCAAAATAATTAAGGTAAGAATTCAACAATCCTTCTAGATAAGTTCATCTTCAACTTGGAGAAATCCACTTTAAATTCTTAGTGATGTAGAAATAAAGGTTCTTGTAGTGTATTTGAGGAGGATTTGGTTGTGTTGAAGGGAGGCTTGAAATATAGTTATAAATATGTATATGCGTTGTTATCCTTCATGTTCAAGGTGATATCATACTGTTCTCCATGTATTTGAGGTCATTTGGATCATAGTTTGGTTATTGATGAAGTATTGTAGTTGTTGAATGGTTTTGAGTGGTTTCTTAAGGTATCCTATGGCTGAAAATTATGAAGTATAGTTGTTTGTGATGGTGGTTGTATTATGAGTAGCGAAGAAGAGCTAGTAGTGTTGAATTTCCATTGTAGGATGATATGAAGCTTAGGCACCCTAAGTGTTCAATAAAATGTCATAGTGAATGCAATTTTTGGTTTATTGATTTGATTGTAATACAAACCATTTATACAATGTAGATTATCATTCGTAGAGCGTACTGGAACTCGTGAGCTATTGCTATCCAAGCAACAAAGGTATGTTAAGGCTATCCCTTCTTTTCTTTTGGCATGGTCCATATGATACAAACGAAACGAGCAAATACACAACTTTCATAAATGCCTCTATTAATAGAAGTACTAGGGGTGCCTATGTTCTTGATTCCCCATGTGTCCAATTATTATATTGTCTGTTCATGGGTCTCAAAAAAATACGTAAGTTGATAAAGTTTATCCGTAGTTATATTGATCTTATGACATTCTGAGAGATCTTATTGACATACTTCATTATGCATTGCATTCATTTATACATGTTCATTGACCCATGACCAGATGGCATTATATATGCGTATACTATATGTATATGGGGTATGGGGAAAGGTTACGGCATTATATACGCAGCACCACCTGATCAGTTGGTATACGTTGATGATTTCGCCCACAGAGGCCGAGATGATATGATGGGATGCCCTCAGAGGCTTGATGATGTTATGTACGCATATATCTATGCATGATATGACATTTATACACACATGCATGACATTGTAAATGTTTCAGGATTCACAGAGCTATTTAGACTTACAGGTAGAGTCCTTTACTCCATGTTTCTTTTATGTCTTTTATGTACTGATTTTCATGCTTACATACTCGGTACATTATTCGTACTGATTCCCCTATTGCCTGGGGCCTATGTTTCATGCCCGCAGGTGCAGGTAGAGAGGCTGACGGTCCCCCTTCTTAGGATCCTTGCTGAGCGAGAGTTGGTATGCTCCATTTGATCTGAAGCTGCTATTGGGTTTTGGTACGATATTTTTGTATACATATATGGGTATGACGGGGACCAGTCCCGTCCTTTATACAGTTGTACACTCTATTAGAGGTCCGTAGACAGTCATGTATAGTTGGATAGTATCCTTGTCGGCTCGCCCTACCCTATTCCGTATATATATGTATATATGTCTTTTGGGCGTGTTTTCTCGCATATGTTGTTCACATGATTCAGTAGTTTATTGCCAAACGTTATGCATGACCTATAATTATATCTTAGATATATTCTTAGGGTTGTTCGACAAGTAGGACTCGGGCACTCGTCATGGCCCATCAGTTTGGGTCGTGACAAAAGTGGTATCAGAGCAGTTTTGTCCTAGGGTTGTCTACAGATCGTGTCTAGTAGAGTCTTGTTTATGAGTGTGTTGTGCACCACATTTATAAACAGGAGGCTACAGGACATATAGGATGTTATCCTCCCTTCTTATCTTAGATCGTGCGATATAGGGATTCATTTTCCTAATGATATGTTATGTTTACAGTGATGCCTAAGAAGGCTACAACCGCACAGAAGGGATTCAAGTCCGTGGCTGATGAGACTACTAGTCGAGCGCCACGAGTTACCACGAGTTCCGAGGAGCACTATCTGCAGCTCCCCCCTGTACACCTAGCTCCTCAGCCAAATACACCGGGTCATAAAATGTGAGATGATATTCAGCTATTGACCCGATTAGTAGCCGCACAGGCTCGACACTAGGAGGTAGGTATTGGTCATACATACAGGGCCATCAGTGCGAGGGTTCGTGATTTCATTAATTTGGACCCTCCGTGTCACGACCCCAATTTCTCTCCATAGGATGTTGATGGCACCTAGTCTCTAAGACTAGGTAAGCCTAACATTCATACAGAAATAATTGAAATAATGATTAAAGTCTCAAAAACTCAACAATTAATATTAAGGAAACTCCACAACTCAACATAAACAACTCCCCAAAATCGGGTGGATACAAGTCACAAGCTCTATGATATAGTAATGAACATACTTATACATACATACATACATATATATATATATATATATATATATATATATATATATATATATATATATATATATATATATATATATATATATATATATAAAAGAAAAAAAATAAACTAGATAGAGGGTGACTCTGAGGCCTGCGGACACCGGCAGATATACCTTGAAGTCTCCGAAACTTGGCTCTCCTCAGTGGTGCCTGGACTGGTAAGAGGTACCTGGATCTGCACAAAAACATGTGCAGAAGCGTAGCATGAGTACACCACAACAGTACCCAGTAAGTGCCAAGTCTAACCTTGGTAGAGTAGTGACGAGGTCAGGTCAAGGCCCTACTGGAATAAATAAGAAACCGGACAGGTATAAAGCAGTGAAATAATGATATCAATAGGAATGAGACAATAAAGAAATACACAGAAATTAGCTACATTGAACTAAGGCAAATAATGCATCACAGAAGAAAAACATGGAGTGTTATGCCAAGGAAACAAAGCAACCAAAAATGCAAGTGAAGTAATGGAAAAGTATCAACAAGAGTCACTACCGAAGTACCTACTCGTAGTCTCAAATCACAAAACAATTCACAATCTTTCCTTATATCACTGCGGGAGCCTTGCATTTAGTTTTGAAAATCATTTTTCCTGAAATAACTTCATGCATTTTAGCCCACCTTATCACACCGCGTGGCTTCTAGTAGTTCCCCTACTAGCAACGCGTATCAAGCCCGCCTTATCTCACTGCATGCGTTTCAACCCCAAAACCTTATACCACCACATGCATATCAATATCACAACGTATCACAAATCGCATCTCAAGTGCCCAATATCACAACTTGCCAAAGAAATCAACAATAACGATGTTTTCACAATAACTAGCCCATGGCTCAACCACAATATGCACAAGAGTATCAACAATAACAATAGAAGATGAATAACTCAACAAGAATAGTATTTCACAACTTTACCATTTCGCCTCAATGTGAATCACGACCTTCATAACTCAATTCCAAATTTTCAACAACGAGATATCCAAAGAATAACCACTTCAAGTAAAGAACCCAACAGTTAAATAATGAATACGGAATAGTGGAAACAAATACTTCAACTAAACATGTAAAGAAAATTTAACAGGTAAGGAATAAGACAAGTAGAGCATGTGAAGATAGACTAATGTTGATGAATATAATATGTTAAGGTAACTTAATTAAGGCATGAAAGGAATTTGTATAGCTAAAATCGGTCAATTTCAACATTTAGCCCACGTACACACTCGTCATCTTGCGTACACGGGTTTCACACATCACAATTATCACAAAACAATACCAATCCTAATGGGTAATTCCCCCACACAATGTTAGGCAAGACACTTACCTCAAAACACACTAACTCAATCCACTAGTAGGCCTTTTCATCCATTATCCAACTCCGAATGGCTTGAATCTAGCCAATACAACTTCATACCATAAATATAAATTATAGGAAACTATTTCAAACAATAAAATTACGATCTTTGCAAATAAATAAAAAGTCAACATAAAAAGTCAAGCCGGGCCTGCATCTCGGAACCCAACCAAAATTACAAAATCCGAACACCCATTCGATAATGAGTCCAACCATACAAGAATTTTTCAAATCCAACCTCAAATCGCTTTTCAAAACCCCATATTTTAGTCTAGGAAGTTTTCACAATTTTTTTTCCCAAATTTCCAACTCAAATCACTAATTAGATTTTGAAAATAATAATTTAGTCTTGAAAAACTCTCTAAAAATTGCCACAAACCGAGCTCTCTAGGTCCAAAAATAGATTATGAAACTCAAACCCTCGAAGACCCCTTTTCTGCCCAACGATCCTCGCTTCTACGGGCCTGGGGTCGCACCTACGGAAAATACATCGCAGCTGTGGTTCCAACTTAACCTTAGAGGTTCCGCTTTGGGGGACAATAGCTCGCACCTGCGATCCCTCTTCTGCGGAGAAACGATCGCATCTGCGGTCATACCCAAGGCTGCCCCCCAAATTCCGCTTCTGCGAAGGCTGTGTCTGCTCCTGCGGAGGCGTACCCGCGCCCAGGTGTTCGAACCTGTGAGCCCAGACTTGGCTGCCTTATTTCGCTCATGCGCTTCACCACTCGCATTTATGTGTCCGCACCTGCGGCAAAATCCCTCTGCAGGTGCAATGACACCAGAAGGCTGGAAACTTCAGTAATGAGACTAAGTCCAATTTTGTTCCGGATTCAATCCGCATCACATCCGGGTCCCCGGGACCCCATCCGAATATACCAACAAGTTTCAAAACACATAACAGACCTACTCGAGGCCAAAAATCACATCAAACAACATCGATTCTATGAATCGCAACCCAATTCAATCCTATTGAAACTATGAACTTCAGAATTCCAAAACTAATGTCGATTCATACCAAAACAACTCTAATTGACTTCAAACGTTGCACAAGTTATAAATGACATGACGGACTTATTCCAACTTCCACAATCAGAATCCGACCCCGATATCACTAAAGTCAACTCCCGATCAAACTTTCCAATCTTCCAAATCTTAAATTTTCTAACTTTCGCCAATTCACACCGAAGTGACCTATGGACCTCCAAATTCACATCCGAACACGCTCCTAAGTTCACAATCACCATATGGAGCTATTGGGACCGTCAAAACTCCATTCCGGAGTCGTCTACATAAAATTAAACTACGATCAACTCTTTTAATTTAAAGCTCCAACTTAGGGACTATATCTCCCATTCCACTCCGAAACTCGCCGGAAACCAAAACCAAACACCCCCGGCATGTCACATAATCAAAAATTAACATAGAGGTGGCAATAAATAGGGGATCAGGGCTAAAATACTTAAAATGACCGGCTGATTCGTTACATCCTCCCCATCTTAAAACAAATGTTCATCCTTGAATGAGTATAGAGACATACCTGAAGTGGTGAAAAGATGAGGATAATAGCTACGCATATCATGATTGGTCTCCCAAGTCGCCTCCTTGACTAGTTGACCCCTCCATTGAACCTTCACTGAATCAATGTTCTTCGAACTCAACTTTCGGACCTGCCTGTCCAAAATGGCCACTGACTCCTCAACATAAGACAAATCCTTGTCCAACTGGACTGAGCTGAGATCCAACACATGAGGCGGATCATTGTGATACTTCTGGAGCATAGAAACATGGAATACTGGATGAACTACAACTATACTAGGTGGAAGTGCAAGCTTGTAGGCCACCTCTCCAATCATCTCAAGAATCTTAAAAGGTCTGATGTACCTAGGGCTCAACTTGCCCTTCTTCCCGAACCTCATAACACCCTTGATGGGAGAAACCGGGAGCAAGACCTGCTCCCCAGCCATGAATGCAACGTCGTGAACCTTCCGATCTGTATAACTCTTTTGTCTAGATTGGGATATGCGAAGTTGATCTAGAATCAATTTAACCTTTTCCAAAACATCCTGAACCAAGTCTGTATCCAATAACCTAGCCCTACCCAGCTCAAACCAACCCACCGGATTCCGACACTGCCTCCCATAGAAGGCCTCATACATAGCCATTTGAATTCAGCTAGTAGCTGTTATTGTACACAAACTCCGCAAGCAGCAAGAACTGATCCCAAGAACCCCCAAACTCCATCACATATGCAAGAAGGATATCCTCCAATATCTAAATAGTGCGCTCGGACTATCCGTCCGTCTGAGGGTGTAATGTTGTACTCAAATTAACCCGTGTGCCCAACTCATGTTGTACGGCCTTCCAGAACTGCGATGTAAACTGTGTACCCCGGTCAGAGATGATGGATACTGGTATGCCATGAAGTCTGAAAATCTCGCGAATATAAACCCGAGCCAGCTGCTCTGAAGAATAAGTAGTCACCACTGGAATGAAATGAGCTGACTTGGTCAAACTATCCACAATCAAACTGTAAAACCCCGAAAAATTTTGAACTACTTAAGCGCTATTAAGAAAGTCGATGTGCGCTAATTATATTATTTTGTGTGAAGACGAGGACAATTAATAGGGTGGATATCAATTTGATATGATAATAAGTGTACGAGGCATATTATAAGTGATGTGGGGTCTAAGAAGAGCCCTAAGTCCAAGTCAAGTTGGAAATTTCATGATAGGCTAAAAGATCCAAATGAGTACGCACAAGACCAAATTTTGGACGATCATATATACATGTATATAAGGATTTATGTGATTGATGACCTATAAAATTAAATATCTTTGAGTCTAGTTTCTAACACTTCAAACCGTTCGTCATTTGGATATTTCTACAAGAGGTTATGGTCAAATTACCAATGATAGATCACCTAGTTAATTTGGTGGACAGCGAAGCGAAGTCGCTTCGCCAGATCAGACGCGGATCCTGTCTTCCCTTGCATGAAGTGGGCAGCGAAGATAGGCACACTTCGCTAGAGTAGACTCACCCCAGCTCCAGCTCTTTGTAATCCAATTCGGGGTTCATTTCCCCCCATTTTCAGTTGGACGAAATTTGGAGCTCTTCTCCACTCTCTCAAGACCACCAACTCCTCTCATCTTCAAGGTAAGCAATCCCCATTATCTTGGTGTGAAATTCCATCATTTATACACTTGTATTGATGAGATCTACACACAAAATATATAGATCTTCAAGAAATTTCTTCAAGAACTCAAAGGAGGGTTTTGCAAGATTTCTTCCAAAATGTAATCCTACACCCTTAGACTTATATGTATGGATATATTATGAGAATATGAGTATAAATTAAGTATAGGAACTCATGGTATGGTGATTGGAAGCCATAAGTTCCCAATTTAAACACATAACCATTGTAGAGATTGAAATGTTATTATTTGATGGAAATTTGTTGGTTGGGTGTGGATGGATGGTCATGTATGTGATGTTGGAAGTTATGAATTATTTAAGAATGATGGTGGGAAAAATTATTGGTAAATGGTAGTAGTTGGATGAGCTAATGCTAAGGTTAAGAGGTGTAGATATTCATGCCCACTAGGTGTTTGATAAAATGTCTAAATGGCCTAAATTATGGAATTTGTTACTAATATTGGTCCCCATTGGATGATGTTATTATAGATTGAAGTTGATAAAAATTCCGGAATATTTTAGAGTTTGAGGAAGTTCAATTGAGGTATGTTGGCTAAACTACTCTCTTAGAATTGATTCAATGATGTTCTCATAAGTTTCAAGTATGGTTGTCTCAAGTTCCTTATTCTACGTTCCGAATGTTCCTAACACATTATGATATCCTTTGGGAATGTGTTCAAGAATGATATGTCTATTAAAATGCTATATCTTTGAATTGTGTTTCAATTGAAGGTTATGATTCCAAATTGTGTGAGAAAACTCAATATGCTTAAGACTCTTAATTGCTCATATGTGTACCTAGAGCCTTGATTGAAAATGTCTTACTGTTGATAACCTATAAAGATGTGAAAGAAGTATGAAATGCGATGATTGATATAAGTGAAAGTTATACTTGTGGCCAATGGTGCCAATGGAATTAAAAGATGCGAAAGAAGTATGAAATGCGATGATTGATATAAGTGAAAGTTATACTTGTGGCCAATGGAGCCAATGAAATGAAATGATGTGAGAAAGGTTATGAAATGAGCCTTGATTCAACTATTCCGAATTGACTCCGAAAATAGAATTGCCTAAAAGCCTATAAACTCAAGTCATGCTCATATGTGGCTATTTTAACAGACATTATGATTTGTGAGTATTTTCAATGTGTTTTGCGTTCTTACATATTCGTGAGTGGAAATTGTGTATTGCCCTTTGTGGGGAAAATGTGTCAAGAATAAATGGTGTGTTATTTGCTGATGATTTTAACTTGCGCATCAATTGCCAATCATTTTACTCCATTTCTCGGAAACAAATCTATTGCGCTTAAATTGTTCATTTCTAATGAACTTAAAGTTGTGATTTCCGGAATATTATATGTATGTTGATATTTATGATGATGATACATGAGGGGGAAGAAATGAAAGTGTGGAATATCAAATATGGCCATCGTGCCTTGAATAAAGAATCTTGTGAATGGCCAAAAGAGCCAAGGAAATATTGTTGTTGTTATTGAATGAAACTACTAGTGGAGATTTATACAATGTGAAAGATGATGAGGTAAATACATTTGCGCCTATGTTATTTTTGTGAATTATTCCCCTTATTTGGGATGAGATTGATGTGATAAAATTATTCCTGTTAATTGAAATTGAGATTTTGGTTGATGTCTACAAATGAGACAGCCTAGTCGATCGGGTCGTGATCGGACTCCGTGCTAAAATTACGGTGGTATTGGTATTGATATTAATTGTGGTTGATTCTCTAAGGAGATAGCCTAGCCGATCGGGTCGTGATTGAACTTCGTGCTAAAATTACGGTGGTATTGGTATTGATATTAATTGTGATTGATTGTCTAAGGAGATAGGCTAGTCAATCGGGTCATGATCAAACTCCGTGCAAAAATTACGGTGGTATTGGTATTGATATTAATTGTGGTTGATTCTCTAAGGAGATAGCTGGCTGAGCGAGCAGCGGAGCAACCGGTGCCATAATCATGGCAGAGAACTCTACTGTGGTATGCTGCTCTACAACCTAGTGCCTCGAATCTCCACAGGTATAACAAGTCCTCGGCTATTGTGGCTGCTGAAACTGAAACTGACCCTGACGGCCCGAATAATCATTGTGATAGCTCTGAAGCGATGGTGCACTGATGGGAGCTGAAGGTGTACTGTAGGCTAGCTGCTCAAGATGATACCCATAAGAACCACGACTGCATGAGGCACTGTGGGATGCCTGGAGTACTAAATGAATCGGCCTGGGAGGATGGCCTCTACCTAAAGAACCTTTGCCTCCAGATGAGGCACCACTGAAAGCACCAAAATGACGAGGCCTCTTCTCAGATAGTATCTCTCTACCTTGACTACGAATCATCTCGATCCGTTTAGCAATCTCTATGGCCTTCTGGAAAGAAATATCATCCCCAATATCCTTGGCTATATGTAGCCTGATACCGAAAGTAAGTCCATCAATGAATCTCCTTACTCTTTCCCTCTCAGTAGGGAATAAGACAAGTGCATGGCGAGCTAGATCTACAAATCGGGTCTCATACTGGGTAGGAGTCATGCTACCCTGCTGAAGGCACTCGAACTGCTTGCAGTACTCCTCTCTCAGGGTGAAGGGAATGAACTTCTCAAAAAATAACTGTGAGAACTGCTCCCAAGTGAGGGGCGGTGAACCTGCTGGTCTGCCTTGCTCATAATCCTGCCACCCCCTCCTGGCAGAACCGATCATCCGGAACACTGCAAAATCAATTCCATTGGACTCAACAATACCCATGTTGCGTAACACCTCGTGGAAACGGTCCAAAAAATCATGTGGGTCCTCCGAAGATGCACCACTAAAATGAATAGGAAAGAGCTTTTTGAACTTGTCCAATCTCATCAATCCCTTAAAAGACATCATGGGCCTCTCCCCGGACTGTGTAGGAATAATAGGCTAAACTACCCCAACTGGCGAGACTGCCGGAGTCTGATACCCGTGAGCCATCTCCTCTGGTGTGTGAGTAGCGGGAGTATGTGCTCCTCCCCCAGCCTAAGAGACAATTAGTGCCACTGGAAATACACCGGTCTGTGCCACGCTCTCTATGAGGCCCACTAAGCGGACTAGAGCATCCTGAAGTACTGGGTAGCAATAAACCCCTCTGGGACCTGAGCTAGTCCAACTAGTACAGTCTGAACAGGGACCTCCTGCTCGATCTGAGGCTTCGGAATAGGTGTTGCTGCATGTGCTCTAGGTTGAGCTCGGCCTCTGCCTCTAGCCCGACCTCGGCACCGGCCTCTACCCCTAGTAATGGCGAAAACATGGGTCTCCGGATCCTGACCCACCGTGGATGTTGTGCGTGTCCTCACCATCTGCGACAGAACAAGAATGGAATGATTCAAACTTGAGTGATAGAATAAAGTCGCATCATAGAGAAAGAAAGAAGTTAAATTTTCTTAAAACTCTGTAGCCTCTAGAAGATAAGTACAGACGTCTCCATACCGATCCTTTAGACTCTACTAAGCTTGCTCATGAATTGTGAGACCTAAACAACCTAGTCCTTTAATACCAACTTGTTACGACTCGGGTTCCCAACATCGGGGCCATGATGGCGCCTAACGTTTACTTGCTAGGCAAGCCAACATTAGATAACCAATTTAATATTTTAGCAGTTTTAAACAGAGTAATAACAATTATTAATGATAAAAAAGCTGTAATTAATGAAACAAACCCATAACATAACACGGTCTATTCTAACCCCAGAAATCTAATGTCACCAATACATGAGAAACTAGAAGTCTACAAGTACGGTTTAAATAAATACAACTATTCGAAGTGAGATAAACAGTAAAGATGGAAATAGATGGGGACTTTAAGGACTGCAAATGCCAGCAGCTCTACCTCAAGTCTCTGTTGTATATTCGATCCGGGAAAAACATTACTAGACACCGCTGAGACCAACACCAGTATCTGCACAAGAAGTGCAGAAGTGTAGTATGAGTACAACCGACCCAATGTACTCCATAAGTGTCGAGCCTAATCTCGACGAGGTAGTGACGAGGCTATGACAAGACACTTATATATATATATATATATATATATATATATATATATATATATACAAGATAATAAGTAGGACAATTCTAATATTAACTGAGAGGGGACATGTATAAAGGAGAGTACAAAAAGAACGGCAAGTACAAAATCACCAAATAGCCTTTTGCAAAAAAACAATAACAAAGAAACCCAATTAAATCATCAATCTGGAAATCAAGTAAAGCAATGAAATCAACAATGGCACGACATCACCCTTCGTGCTTTTACTCTTATCTTAACCATGTAATATCATAAATGAAATGGTACGACATCACCATTCATGCTTTTACTCTCATCCTCACCATATAATAATGATATAATAAGTGAAATGCCACGGCATCACCCTTCGTGTTTTTACTATCTTCCTCACATAATATGATAAATGATAATAAGCAATCAAATGCACGGCATCACCCTTCGTGCTTTTATTCTCACAATATCTCGGTCAATGGTAATAATATGCATATAAGGCATGGAAACACCCTTCTTGTTTTTCACTCTTCCTCACCATACAACAACAATTATATGAAATAACAATGCAAGGCGGGAAGCAATTTCACTTCAATCATAGTGCCGTGATAACCAAACTCAACTTTCCAAAATCCCAACAACTTCGAAATAAATAATAAATATGGAACTGGACAATTAAATAAGTAATAATCTAACTAGGCATGGAAAGCATAGTCAATGAAACATCATAATTCAATAAAACAATTTCCACCTACATGCTTTAACCTAATGACAACTTATATATACTCGTTACCTTACATATACGCCATCCCCACACATAATTCATGTAGAACATAGAACAACAAGTCTTAATCCCTCAACTCAAGGTTAACCACAATACTTACCTTACTCCACAACCAAGTATATCAACCAATCATGGCCTTGCCTTTTGAACAAGCCTCCGAACCAACCAAATCTAACAATTTATCGATTAAACAATTCAAAATAAGCTTTAGAAACTACTCACGAGTGAAAAATATTCAATCTTTAATGACTTTGAAAAAAGTCAATAAAAGCTAACCCCCAGCCCGCTTGGTCAAAACTCGAGTACCCATTTACCCCCGAGCCTGGTTATGTGAATTGTTTTGATATTCGACCACAAGCTGAGGTCTAAATCTCAATTTTGCAAAATCCCTAAATTCTACCTAAATCCCTAATTTCTACCATGGAAATTCTAGATTAGATGTTAAAAACACATGAAAAGTATTGAGTAATTAAAAACAAATAGATTAAAGTTTCTTCCCAATGAATTTGGGAAGAAAAAACTCTTGAAATATCGCCTCTAGAGTGTTTAGGGTTGAAAAATGGTATAAAATGAGCTAAGTCTCGAGTTTTCCCTCTTTTACCCAGCTGTGGATGTCGAAAATTGCGAACTCTTGTTCGTAATTGCGAGCATAGAAAATGCGAAACAAAGGTCGCAAATACAAACCTTGTATCAGAAGCCCAAATGTCACAAATGCGACAAAATATTCGCAAAATGTGAATAACCCCCCTTCGCAAATGTGAACCTGACTCAAGTCGCCTGTTATCACAAATGTAACCACTATCTTCGCAAAAGAAATCATTGACAGTTCTCAAAAGTGAACCTATTTATCGCCATTGCGAAATCACCCATCCCAGGCCCTGCTCGCAAATGCAGACTTTTGTTCGCATAAGCGTGGATCACAATTGCGAGATCTGTATCAGACACTAGAAGCAAACACTGCACCAACAGTCCTCAAACTCATCGAAAACTCACCCGGGCCCCTCCGGATGCAAACCAAACATGCACATGCATGTAATAACATCATACAAACTAGCTCGCATGATCTAAACACCAAAATAACATCTAAAACTACAAATAAGACATCAAAACTAATAGGATTCAAAGGAAAACTCAAGAACCACTAGAATTGCAACCAAGCGTCTGAATCCTATCAAATCAACTCCGAATTGCACCAAATTTTACAGAGAAGTTTCAAATAGCAAAATGGTCACTATACCAAGTCCCAAAATCAAAATTCGAACCCGATAGACACATGGTTGACCTACGGTCAAACCTATAAAGTTTCCAAACTTTCAAATTGCTAACGTTCGGCAAAACAAATCAAATTAACCTAGGGGCCTCTGAATTCAATTTCGGGCATACGCCCAAGTCCAAAATCACAATGCGGACCTACCAAAATCGTCAAAATACCGATACGGATCATTTATACAAAATGTTGATCGTGGTTAACTCTAGCCTTATTTTTAGTCAAAATTTTCATTTTTATTAAAATTTCATATAAAAGCTTTTCGAAAAGTGATACGGACCACGCACGTAAACCAAGAAAAACCAATGAAGCTACGGGAGGTCTCAGAATACGAAAATAAAGGCTAGTACTCAAAACAACAAACCGGGTCGTCACAGCTTATGAGGAAGAATAAAATGCACGAAGGGTATTGCCATACTTGTGAGGAAGAGTGATTGTACATGAAGGGTGTTTTTGTGCCTTATTTATATATTGATATTATTGCTTGAGCTTACGTGAGGATATGCATGAAGGTTGTTTCCATTCTTATTTTTATATTATGATGTGAGGATGAGAGTAAAAGCATGAAGAGTGATGCCAACAGTTTTGTTGATTTCATTGCTCATTATTTAAATATTTGAAATGTGGACTTGGCTTTGTTGATTCGTTAATTACTTTTGAAAGAGGCTTAATCAGTGGCACTTTACTTTATGTTTCCATTTTATGCCCCTTTACTTGTGTCCTTATTATCCTTTTCACTTGTCATTATTATTATAGTTTACTCTATCTGTTATTTCTTTACTTCTTGATTTATATAACTGGACAAGTTTATTATAGGTGTCTTGTCTTAGACTCGTCACTACCTTGTCAATGCTAAAATCAACACTTACTGAGTATATTGGGTCAGTTGTACTCATACTACACTCTACACTTCTTGTGCAGATCTAGACATAGGTACCAACAAAGTCCCGAGAGGTGCTTAGAGGATACCTGTAACGACTCATTTTTAGTATTGTTTCCATGTCCCCTTATTTATTGCTTATTATATGCTCGTCTATTGTTATGTGACTTGTCAGGGTGCTTGGTTTAGTTCCGAGGATATTTCGGAATGAATTAGGACACTTAGTCCCAAGGTTGGAAGCCTAAGTTGAAAGAGTTGACCGAATGTTGACTTATGTGTACACGACTCTAGAATTAAGTTTTGATGGTGCCGATAGCTCCATATGGTGATTTTGGATTTAAGAGTGTGTTCGAATATTATTTTGGAGGTCCGTAAATTGTTTTGGCTTGAATTGGCGAAAGTTGGAAAGTTGAAGGTTTGGAAAGTTGAGAAGTTTGACCAAGAGTTGACTTTGTTGTTGCCGAGCTCGAATTTTAGTTCCAAAAGTTGGAATAGGTCTGTTGTGTCATTTTTGACTTGTGTGCGAAATATGAGGTCTATCGGAGTTAATTTGGTGTGTTTCGGCATTGGTTTTAGAAGTTGGAAGTTCAATAGTTCATTAGGCTTGAATTGGGGGTGTGATTTGTGTTTTCGATGTTGTTTGATGTGATTTGAGGGTTCGACTAAGTTTGTATGATGTTTTAGGCTATCTTGGTATGTTTGGATGGGGTCCCGTGGGCCTCGGGTGAGATTCAAATTGATTGCGGATTGAGTTTCGCCTTATGGAGCTGCAGAACTTCTAGTGTCTGGTTTCCTCATACGCGTTCGCGAGAGAGGCCTCATGTTCGCGATAAGTATCTGGGTGACTAGTGAAGTTTGTTCTTCGCATTTGCTAAGAAGGCCACGTGTTCGCGAAGGTCTAGGGAGTTTGTGCATTGTGATCGCGAGAGGAGACTCGCGTTCGTGTAGAAGGTTGAGGCCAGCTGGGCACTAGGCATGTAAGCCTTCACGTTCGCGGGAGATAGGTCACATTCGCGTAGGGATTGGTTCTGTGGTCATCACATTCGCGAGGGAGGTCTCACATTAGTGTAAGAAGATTTTTGGCAGCTGAGGATTTTGTGCTTCACGAACACGAGGCACTTTCCGCGTTGACAAAGAAGGGAAACTGGGCAGCAGTATATTATTTCCAAATCGAGGATTTTGTCCCATTTTTCATCTTTTAAGCTAGAGACCTTGGTTTTGGGTGATTCTTGAAGGGGTTATCAAGGAGTTGATTAAGGTAAGTGATTCTAACTTGGATTTGATTAATATACTTGAATCTATCATTGTTTTCACCATTTAATTAGTGTTTTGGGTTGGAAAATTAGGGAAATTTGTGAAAACTTCATAAGCTACATTTTGAGGATTTAAAAGGCGATTTAAGGTCGAAATTGATGGTTTTGGTATGGTTGGACTTGTTATTGAATGGTTGTTCGGATTTTTTTGAATTTTGTCGGGTTCCGAGACGTGGACCTGGGGTTGACTTTTTGACTTTGGTTAAAAAAAACTTAAGTATATCGTATGGAATCGATTCCTATAGCTTGTATTGATTGTATTAAGTTGTTTATGGTTAGATTCGAGTCGTTCGGAGGACAATTCACGAGACAAGGGCTTGTTGAAGTTGTGATTTATGTGGTTTGAGTTAAGTAACACTTCTAAATTTGGTACAGAGGGTATGAATTCCTGGATTTCGCGTTATATGGTTGGTGTTGAGGTGACACACATGCTAGGTGACGGGCGTGTGGGCGTGCACAATGGTAACAATGACTCGGTTGATTCTGTAGTAATTGAGCTGTGATCTATGTTAGAAATCATACTTAGGCTATATGCTTATTCTGTTGGGACCCACTAAGGTCATTTATGTGTTTGAGTTAATTGCTTAAATTGCAATTATGTACTCAGTCACATTCATCATTTGCATACCATATCTTAGTCTTTGTTATCATTTATTGTTACATTATGTTATCATTGTTTGGGCTGATTGGCAAGAGATTTGTGAGCCCGAGAAACTGGAGAGATTGGTGACTGAGTTGGGGCCTGAGGGTCGGCTTGTGAGTGATATTTATGGGATTAGGCTGCACGCCGCAATAGGATTATTTGACACATTTATGGGATCGGGCTGCATGCCACAGCATGCCATGTTGTCTTATATTAGCGCTTGGGCAGGATCTGCCCTTCCGGAGTTTAACATACTAGTAGTAAGCGTAGGTACCATTGAGTGCTGAGTACGAGTGATGAGTGATTGAGAGTGCTGAGTGATTGAGTGTGCTGAGCAATTGAGTATGTTGAGTGAGATTGAGTACTTTGAGAGTGTGACTATATGAGTTTATTATTGTTTTTCATTACATGTAACATGCATATTTGACATGTAGTCATAGAGATGTAACATTCCTCATGCTGGCTATACTTGGCATATTTTATCAGTATTGAGCTTAAATTGTTGAACTTGAGAGCATGTCTACATTTCTGTACTGTGTACGAATTGAACATGGGATTTCTCTAAGTTATTACTATCATTTCCGTGTTATATTTGTACTATTATTATATGGATTTGGACTGTGCCTTTCTGGGCTCGTCACTGCTTTCAGCCCAAGGTTAGTCCTGTTACTTACTGAGTACTTTTGGTCGGTTGTACTCATACTACACTCTATACTTCGTGTGCAAAAGTAGGTACGTCTGGACCCGGTGGTTTCTAGATTTGGAGCAGTACCTGCTTGGAGACTATTGAGGTAGCTTCTATGGTGTCCGCACACCTCGACTCTCCTTCTTTTCAGTTTATTTGGCACCGTTGTATTAGAAGTTTTGACTGTGTTGACATTTAGTAGCTAATGACTCGGTGACACCCAGATTTAGAGAGATTTTGTAGTTTAGTCATAGTTGTTCTTATCGGTTATTTATGATATTTTTCACTGTTAAACTTATTACATCATGTTTTTAATTTAAAATGCGTAGTTAATTTGTGATTGTCGGCTTGCCTAGTACTGTGATAGGCGTCATCACAACATATTGAGATTTGGGTCGTAACAAGTTGGTATCAGAGCCTTGGTTACATAAGTCTCACGAGTCATGAGCAGGTTTAGTAGACTCTTGCGGATCGGTATGGAGACGTGTATACATATATTCGCGAGGCTACCAAACCGGTTAGGAAACTTAACTTTCTTGAATTCTTATCGTGCAAATTTGTTAATTCCGGAAAACTAAACTTATATTATTCTATTCTCTCACAGATCGTGAGGACACGCGCGACCAGATCGGGCGGACAGCCACCAGTACCACCAGCTCGAGCCGCGAGAGCCGGGGCCGCGGTAGAGGCCCAGGTGAAACTCGTACAGCGGCTAGAGCAACACCTGTGGAGCCACTAGTTGCTCCAACTCAGGAGCAGATACCATATGTGGTTGAGCTGGTGGGACCAGCTCAGGCATCAGTTGTGCCCATTGTGATTCCAGGACTTCAGGAGGCTTTGGCCCAAATATTGACTGTATGCACTAGCCTTGCTCAGGCAGTTTCAGTTCAGGCCATACCAGCCACTTCTCAGGCCAGGGGAGATGCTCAGACTCCCACCGCCCGTACTCCAAAGTAGGTGGTTCAGGGACTTCAGACACCGGGGGTACTACCAGCCCAACCAATTGTAGTTGCTCAGGCCCAGGTGGGTCCACCTATGAGTGACGAGGAGTAGAAGAGGCTAGAGTAGTTTGGGAGGCTTAGGCCTCCAGCATTCAGTGGGGCTAAGTCATAGAATGCTCAGAATTTCCTAGACAGGTGCTAGTAGATCCTTCGCACGGGGGGTATTCTGGAGACTAGTGGAGTCTCATTTACTACTTTTCAGTAGTCAGGGATAGCCTTCAGATGGTGGGAGGTCTATGAGTTGAGTAGGCCAACCAACATTGCACCACTTATGTGGCATAAGTTTTCAGTTCTCTTCTTAGAGAAGTTAGTTCCACAGACTCGCAGAAAGGAGTTGCGTAAGCAGTTTGAGCAGCTACACCAGGAGGGCATGTCAGTGACCTAGTATGAGATGATATTTTCAAATTTGGCTCGTCACGCCATCTGGTTGGTTCCGACAGATAAAGAGAGGATTAAGAGGTTCATTGATGGACTCAACTATGGATTGCGCTTCGTCTTGACTGGGGAGATTGCATCAGGTACTAGGTTTGACGATATGGTTGATATTGTTAGGCAGCTAGAGCAGGTTCATAGTCAGGAGCATGAGGAGGGGGAGGCCAAGAGACCTCGTGATTCGAGTGGTTTCGGCGGTGTTTCTTCTAGAGGATAGTCCCACCACAGCAGGGGTCACCCTTATAGGCCTGCTAAGATGGCTCTTCTGGTTCATCGTGGTGCATCAGCTAGCCAAGGTTCATATAGTGTCGTTCAGGTCAGTCATCTCTCTGTGCCCTCCCAGCTCAGAGTTCATCCTGCGCTCCATCAGTTCAAGGTTCATCTATACCAGGTCTTCTAATAGATATTCTGGTTCTCGAGGTCCAATTTAGTCTCCACCACCATTGGTGGATCAGATTTGCTTTGAGTGCGGGGAGTTTGGGCATGGGTGGAGAGTGTGTCCCCATCATTTTAGAGGTCCAGTTCAGCAGAGGGGTCAGGTTACAACTTCCGCACCAGTTACTTCAGCACCCACTCAATCAGCTCGGGGTGGGACTCAGGCAGCTACAGGTCGCCCTAGAGGGGGAAGCCGATTAGGTGGCGGTCAGGCTCGATGATGTACTTTTCCTGTTAGGCCAGAGGTTGTTGCTTCAGATGCAGTGATCACATGTATTGTTTCAGTGTTCCACAGGGATGCTTCCATATTATTTGAACCTGGTTCCACTTATTCATATGTATCATCGTATTTTACTCTTTATTTGGATATACCCCGTGAGTCTTTAGTTTCCCTATTTATGTATCCATGCCGGTGGGCGATTCTATTATTGTGGACCATGTGTAACAGTCGTGTGTGGTGACTATTAGGGGATTGGAGACGAGATTTGATCTCTTATTGCTTAGTATGGTTGATATTGACGTGATTCTTGGCATGGATTGGCTTTCCCCATGTCATGCTATTCTGGATTGTCATGCCAAGACTGTGATGTTGGCAATGCATGTGTCACCGAGGATCGAGTGGAGAGATTCTCAAGACTATATTCCCAGTAGGGTGATTTCATATCTGAAGGCCCAACGGATGGTTGGGAAGGGGTGTTTGTCATACTTGGCTTTTGTGAGGAATGTTGGTGTTGATACTCTTACCATTTATTCTCTTCCGGTAGTGCGAGACTTTTTGAATGTGTTTCCTGCAAACCTGTCGGTCATGCCGCCCGACAAGGACATTGATTTGGTATTGACTTGGTGTCGGGTACTCAGCCCATTTATATTCCTCTGTATTGTATGGCACCACCAGAGTTGAAAGAATTAAAAGAGCAGCTCCAGAAGCTTCTTGATAAGGGGTTTATTAGGCCTAGTATGTGGCCTTGGGGTGCACCGATTCTATTTGTGAAGAAGAAGGATGGTATCATGCATATGTGTATTGATTATAGGCAGTTGAAAAACATTACAATTAAGAACAAGTATCCTTTGTCGCGCATTGATGACTTATTTGACCAGCTTCAGGGAGCTAGAGTGTTCTCTAAGATTGATTTGAGATCTGGGTATCACTAGTTGAATATTCAGGATTCTGATCTTCTGAAGATGGCATTCAAGACCCGCTATGGTCACTACGAGTTCCTTGTGATGTCTTTTGGGCTGACCAATGTCCCAACAAATTCATGCATATGATGAACAGTGTATTCCAGCCAAATCTTGATTCTTTTGTCATAGTATTTATTGATGATATCCTGGTGTACTCACGTAGCCAGGAGGAGCATGCACATCATCTGAGGATTGTACTACAGACATTGATGGAGGAGAAGATTTATGCTAAGTTCTCCAAGTGTGAATTTTGGCTTAGTTTGGTGGCGTTCTTGGGGTATGTAGTGTCCAGCAAAGGGATGAGGTGGATCTGAAGAAGATTGAGGCGGTTCAGAGTTGGCCCAGACCATCTTCAGCTACTGAGATTCGGAGTTTTCTTAGCTTGGCTATATATTATCATCGCTTCAAGGAGGGTTTCTCGTCCATTACAGCGCCTTTAACCAGGTTGACCCAGAAGTGTGCCCCATTCAGGTGGTCTGATGAGTGTGAGGAGAGCATTTAGAAGCTCAAGACTGACTTAACCACAGCTTCAGTTCTAGTTTTGCTTTCAGCATCAAGTTCTTATGCAGTGTATTGTGATGCTTCTTGGATTGGTATTGGGTGTGTCTTGATGCAGAAGGGTAGAGTGATTGCTTATGCTTCACGCCAGTTGAAGCCTCATGAGAAGAACTACCTCGTTCATAATTTAGAGTTGGCAGCCATCGTTCATGCATTCAAGATTTGGAGGCATTATCTCTACGACGTGTCTTGTGAGGTATTTACGGATCATCAAAGTCTACAGGACTTGTTCAAGCAAAAGGATCTATATTTGAGGCAGCAGAGATGGTTGGAGATGTTAAAAGACTATGATATTATCATTTTGTATCATCTCAGGAAGGCCAATGTTGTGGCCAATATCTTGAGTAGAAAGGCGGTGAGTATGGGTAGCCTTGCATATATTCTTGTTGGTGATATACTGCTTGCATCAGATGTTCAGGCCTTGGCCAATCCGTTCGTGAGGTTAGATATTTTGAAGCCTAGTCGGTTTCTAGCTTGCGTGGTTTTTCGTACTTCGTTATATGATTGCATCAGAGAGCGTCAATATGACGGCCCCCATTTGCTTGTCCATAAGGACACGGTTCAGCACGGTGATGCCAAGGAGGTATCTATTAGAGATGATGGGGTGTTGCGAATACAGGGTCGGATTTGTGTGCCCAATGTGAATGGGTTACGTGATTTGATTCTTAAGGAGGCCCACAATTCACAGTATTCCATTCATCTAGGTGCCGCGAAGAAGTATCAGGACTTGAGGCAGCACTTTTAGTGGAGGAGAATGAAGAAAGATATTGTGGAGTTTGTAGCTTGGTGCTTGAATTGTCAGGAGGTGAAGTACAAGCATTAGAGGTCGGGCGGTTTGTTTCAGAGGCTTGAGATTCCTGAGTGGAAATGGGAGCGTATCACCATGGACTTCATAGTTGGCCTTCAACGGACTTTGAAGAAATTTGATATTATTTGGGTGATTGTGGACCGGTTGACTAAGTTTGCGCACTACATTCCAGTTGGGACTACCTATTCCTTTGAGCGGTTGGCTGAGATCTATATCCGCGAGATTGTTTGCCTTTACGGTGTGCCAATGTCCATTATTTCAGATCGGGTCACGCAGTTCACATCGTAGTTTTGGAGAGTAGTGCAACGAATTAGGCACACAGGTTGAGTTGAGTACAGCATTCTACCCTTAGACGGACGGACAGTCTGAGCGCACCATTTAGATATTGGAGGATATGCTACGTGCTTGCGTCATGGATTTTAGGGTTTTTTGGGATCAGTTTCTACCGCTTGTAGAGTTAGTCTACAACAACAACTACCAATCGAGTATTCAGATGGCTCCGTATGAGTCCTTGTATAGGAGGCGGTGTCGATCTAGATAGAAGAGTTACCCTAATCGAAAGGTTCGTGACGTTTCCTACATGGTGGGAGATAAGGTATTACTCGGAGTTTCATCCATGAAGGGTGTTATGAGGTTGGGGAAGAAGGTCAAGTTGATCCCTCAGTATATTGGCCCTTTTGAGGTGCTTGAGAGGATTGGAGAGGTGGCTTACAAGCTTGCATTTCCACCTAGTCTATCGAGTGTTCACCCAGTATTTCATGTTTCCATGCTCTAGAAGTATTTCGGTGATCCGTCTCACATTTTGTACTTCATCACGGTTGAAGTAGATGGGGATTTGACTTATGATGTGGAGCCGGTGGCCATTTTGTATTGGCAGGTTCGAAAGTTGAGATCAAAGAATATAGCTTCAGTGAAAGTATAGTGGAGAGGTCATCCAGTCGAGGAGGCTACTTGGGAGACAGAGAGAGAGATGCGGAGAAGATATCCACACCTGTTTGACGCTCCAGGTATGATTCTAGACTCGTTCCAGGATGAACGTTTGTTTAAGAGGAGGAGAATGTAATGAATCGGCCGGTTGTTTAGAGTATTGTAGCCCCGTTTTATTTATTATTCTATGTTCGTTTATTGTTATGTAACTTTTCGGGGTGCTTGGTTTGGCTCTGGGGATGTTTCGAATGAATTTGGACACTTAATCCCAAGGTTGGAAGCCTAAGTTGAAAAAGATAGTCAGATGTTGACTTATGTGTAAATAACTCCGAAATGGAGTTTTGATGGTTCAAATAGCTCCATATGGTGATTGTTAACTTAGGAGTGTGTTTGGATATTGATTTGGAGGTCCGTAGGTTGTTTTGACTTGAATTGGCAAAAGTTGGAAAGTTGAAGGTTTGAAAAGTTGAGAGGTTTGACCGAGAGTTGACTTTGTTGTTGCCGGGCTCGAATATTTAGTTACAGAAGTTGAAATAGGTCCATTGTGTCATTTATGACTTGTGTGCAAAATCTGAGGTCAATCGGAGTTGATTTGGTATGTTTCGGCATTGGTTTTAGAAGTTGGAAATTCAATAGTTCATTAGGCTTGAATTGGGGAGTGATTTGTATTTTAGATGTTGTTTGATGTGATTTGAGGGTTCGACTAAGTTCTTATGATGTTTTAGGATGTGTTGGTACGTTAGGATGGGGTCCAGGGGCCTCAGGTGAGATTCAGATTGAGTTTGGCCTCATAGAGCTGCAGAATTTCTTGTGTCTGGATTCCTTATATGCGTTCGCGAGAGAGGTCTCGCATTCGGGATGAGTATCTGAGTGACTGGTCAAGATTGTTTTTCGCGTTCGCAAAAAAGGCCACGCATTCGCGAAGGTCTAGGGATTTTGGGCATTGCGGTCGCAAGAGGAGACTCGTGTTCGTATAGAAGGTTGAGGCCGGTTGGGCACCAGGCATGTAAGCTTTCACGTTCGCGGGAGATGGGTTGCGTTCGCGTAGGGATTGGTTATGTGGTCATCACGTTGGAAAGGGAGGTCTCGCATTCGCGTAATAGGATTTTTTGCTTCACGAATGCGCGGCACTTTCCGCGTTCGCAAAGAAGGGCAACTGGCAGCAATATATTATTTCCAAATCGAGGGTTTTGTCCCATTTTTCATATTTTGAGCTAGAGATCTCGATTTTGGGTGATTATTAAAGTGATTATCAAGGAGTTGATTGGGGTAAGTGATTCTAACTCGGATTTGATTAATATATATGAATCTATCATTGTTTTTACCATTTAATTAGTGTTTTGGATTGGAAAATGGGGAAAATTTGTGGAAACTTCATAAGCTACATTTTGAGGATTTGAAAGGCGGTTTAAGGTCGGAATTGGATGATTTTGGTATGGTTGGACTTGTTATTGAATGGATGTTCGGATATTTTTAAATTTTGTCAGGTTTCGGGACGTAGGCCTGGGGTTGACTTTTTGGGTTGACTTTTTGACTTTGGTTAAAAAACTTAGCTTTATTGTACGGAATCAATTCCTATAGCTTGTACTGATTTTATTAAGTTGTTTGTGGCAAGATTCGAGTCGTTCGGAAGACAATTCGCGAGGCAAGGGCTTGTTGGAGTTGTGATTTGTGCGGTTTGAGGTAAGTAACACTTCTAAACTTGGTACTGAGGATATGAATCCCTGGATTTCGTGTTATATGGTTGGTGTTGAGGTGACACACATGCTAGGTGACTCGGTTGATTTCGTGGTACTGTGTAGTTATCAAATCTTGTTATTGTTCATATAATCCCTCTGTGTTAAAGTAATTGAGTTGTGATCCATATTAGAAATTATGCTTAGACTATATGCTTATTCTGTTGGGACCCACTGAGGTAATTTCTACTATTGAGTTAATTGCTTAAATTGCAATTATGTACTCAGTCACATTCATCATTTGTATATCATATCTCAGTCCCTGTTATCATTTATTGTTATATCATGTTATCATTGTTTGGGCAGATTGGCCTGAGATTTGTGAGCCCGAGAGACTGGAGAGAGTGATGACTGAGTTGGGGCCTGAGGGCCGGCTTGTGAGTGATATTTATGGGATCGGACTAACACCGCAGAAGGCTTATTTGACACATTTATGGGATCGGGCTGTGTGTCGCAGCATGCCATATTGGTTTATATTAGCACTTGGTCAGGATCCGCCCCTCCGGAGTCTGACATACCAGCAGTGAGCACAGGTACCGTTGAGTGTTGAGTGATTGAGAGTGCTGAGCGATTGAGTGTGCTGAGTGAGATTTATTACTTTGAGAGTGTGAGTACATGAGTTTATTACTGTTTTGCATTACCTGTAACATGCATATTTGACATGTAGTCATAGAGACGTAACATTCCTTATGCTAGCTATACTTAGCATATTTTATTACTATTGAGCTTAAATTATTGAACTTGAGAGAATGTCTACATTTCTGTACTATATATGAATTGATCATGGGATTTCTCTGAGTTATTACTATCATTTCCCTGTTATATCTGTACTGTTATTATTTGGATTTGGACTGTGCCTTTCTGGCCTCGTCACTGCTTTCAGCCCAAGGTTAGTCTTGTTACTTACTGAGTACATTAGGTCGGTTGTACTCATACTACACTCTGCACTTTGTGTGCAGATCCAGGTACATCTGGACCCGGTGGTTGCTAGATTTGGAGCAGTACCTGCTTTGAGACTATTGAGGTAGCTGCTACGGCGTCCGTAGACCTCGACTCTCCTTATTTTCAGTTTATTTAGCATTGTTATATCTTTCCAAACAGTTTTATTAAAAGTTTTGACTGTGTTGACATTTAGTAGCTAATGTGCTCGATGACACCTGGATTTTGGGAGATTTTGTAGTTGAGTCGTAGTTGTTCTTATTGGTTATTTATGAGATATTTTACTGTTAAACTTATTACATCATGTTTTTAATTTAAAATGCATAATTTGTGATTGTCGGCTTGCCTAGTACTGTGATAGGTACCATCACGACATGTTGAGATTTGGTCCGTGATAATATCGGACAGGTAATTCTAGGTAGAGCTGCATTTCGTTCGCAGGACTTGAGTCATCTTTTTATTACCATTGTACTGTTTTTATTTTTCGGACAGTATTGTGTTTCTTTCAAGACAATATATTTAGTAAAATCTAGTAGCTCATGTACTTGTGACTCCACGTCTTGGGATGGTTTATGTTAGGTGTCGCTTTTAGACTTATTATGTTTATCTCTGAATTACTTTTATGCTATGTTATTATCCTGATTTTAGTCATTTATTGCAGTTCTTTCATATCTTTTTGTTGTGTGTTGGCTTGCCTAGTAAGTGGTGCTAGGCTCCATCACGACCTCCGTTGATTGAAATTTTGGGTCGTGACAATCAGTCGTATATTCCATTAAAGAGAAGAGTCCTTAATATGTATAAGTTGTATGATAGTTAGAGTTTGAATTCAAACTACATATTATCTGCGAATGAAGTTTTGGCGCAAATCTTGGCTATGCTTTGATACCATGAAATAATTTTCTATCTGGAGATAAATCAGTCGTATATTCCATTGAAGAAAAGAGTCCTCAATATATAAAAAATGTATGATAGCTAGCGCTTGAAGAGTTTGAGTAGAGATAAAATACATTAAAAAAATCTAATCCTATCTTATTTCAATAACCTATACAATTCAAACTTGAATCTAACTACGTATTATCTACATATGAAGTTTTAACGTGAGTTTTGGCTATACTCTGATACCATGACGGAATTCTCTATTTAGAGATAAACCAATCGTATATTACATTAAAGTAAAGAGTCCTCAACATATACAAGTTGTATGACAGCTAGCCTTTGAAGAGTTTGAGTAGAGATAAAATACAAAGAATATCTAGTCCTATCTTATCTTAACTAACTACCTGTATAATTCAAACGTGAATTCAAACTACGTATTATCTACGTATGAAGTTTTGACGTGAGCCTTGTGTCACGTCCCAAACTAACCCTAGACGTGACTGACACCCAATTAAAATATCACCCGCCAGGCTAATCAATTCTCATACTCTTAACCTTTTATATAAGCACTGAGAGAAGTACATACAAGTCCAAACGCATTAAATATTAATACATGAAATAATTATCCGACTAAAACTATAATTTATTTGTAAATTCTAATGAGCACTCAAATAATGATTCTCTAACCCAAATTCCATACTAAGACCATGGAGCATCTAATAGAGTAATAGGAGTTTAACTGACGGGCATACAAACCCCAAAAGAAATAATAGACATAAGATAGGTAGAGCTGAAACAATGGCTTCCACAAAGAATGCGGCGGTTCACATCAGTAATAGAATCCCCTCAACAAACTCGTTAGCCACTAGCCTCGTCCTCAGCAACAATATCTGCATAGACATGCAGGTAAGGAGTGAGTTATACATAAATATAACCCAGTATGATCCTCGACCCGCCACTTTAATTTTCTCTAAAAAAAGTGTTAGAAAATACAAACACACAACGGCCACAGAAATAATATGCACATAATTTTTTTATCATATAATTATTCTATAAAGTCCAAAAAATTATTCAACAACAACACTATATATCTCATCACAATCTACACTAAGGATTTGTCATAAACGGCAATGCAGAAAATTAACCAAACACCCCCAACGAATCCACAGCAGCATATACAATGCCTCAAATCTACAACGGCGGCATACACAATTGCCCCAAATATATTACGGCAATGAAGAAAATAATTTCTAACGCCCTAACGCCATAGCACAAGGCCACACCGCACCACACCACAAATCACTTATTAAATATTTTTAGTTTTTTCACAAAATAATATATATTTGCGGCTGGTCAAAGACCACCGATTCTGTCAAGCACAAGCTTGTCCCAACATATGGATCAGGCCGACAAAACATACTTTCTAAAATGGGTTTTGAAAAAGCAAGCATCAAAACTTAAAGTCTCGCCTACCTAAGTAACGGGAAGTTCTCCAACCTTGTAACGTCTAGAACAGTAACCAAACGGCCTCCAATGACCTCAATCTATCCAAAATATTAATTAACGATACCAATGATGCTAGTCGAGGTTAAATCTCAATATCCCTAACTATAAACTTAGACTTGTAGCTTAATATTCTACCTATTAAATATCATTATTTTTTACATATCCCGTATACTAATATTCATATCCCGAAATAATAATCAGAGTATAAAATAAACAAATAAAAAAAAAAGAACAAAATATACAGTGGCTTTGGGTATAAATCCAACGTTTCGAAACATTGCAAAAATATTAGCTATTGACTTCTCACGTTGAAAGCCACTTTATATTCATTATTTAATATTGCTTCAATCATCATCATTATTATATATATATATATATATATATATATATATATATATATATATATATATATATATATATATATATATATACACACACGCACACTCTCATGACTATCTAATTAGCTAATCATCATCTCTTTTAATTTAAGATAGCAGAAGTCGAATTGCACAGATTTTAGTATTCTAACTCCAATATTATTTTTTAAATCCAATTCAGCTAACTCTCCAATTATTACAAAATCATTATCCTAGATTCCTTATTTGTCATCATTATTAGTTAATAAGAAAAACAACAATTGAAAGGCATAATATGATTAATAGCTTGTTTGGCCAAACTGGAAAAATCAGCTAATTTTGAGAAGTGCTTTTCGAAAAAGTACTTTTGGAGAAAAACAGTTTGTGTTTGACTAATCAATTTAAAATGCACTTTTGAACAACAATTTGTGTTTGGCCAAGCTTTTCGAAAAGTGCTTTTAAGTGTCAAATTACAAATAAGGACATGAAGAGATTTGCTTAATAGTTAATACTCCCTCTGTTTTAATTTATGTGAACATATTTCCTTTTTAGTCCGTGCCAAAAAGAATGACCTCTTTCCTTATTTGGAAACAATTTACCTTTATGCAATGATTTATAGCCACACAAAATATATGTGCTTCATTCTACACCACAAGTTCAAAAGTCTTCTCTCTTTTCTTAAACTTTGTGCCCAGTCAAATGAGTTCACATAAATTGAAACGGAGGGAGTATTATATAGGTAGATAAATAATTATAAATATTTATTATTAAAGATAATAATTAAGTTTTTTATTTTGTTTAAGTAAAATATAAAAATAAAATTGAAAAGTATTTTATTCTTTCAAGATAATTTAAATATATCAAAAAATTATTCAATAAATATGAAAATTCATCCCAAAAGTCATTTTATATTACTTAATAGTTTAAACTAAGTAAGGTTATTTTGGTATATATAATATTTTGCAAAGGGTATTTTTGGTAGAAAGAAAATTCAAAACTGCTTCTACTTCTGCTTCTGCTTCTGGGGAGAAACTACTTTTTCTGTTTCTACAAAACTGCTTCTGCTTCTAGCCAAAAACACTTTTTTCCCAAAAAAAAACTTGGCCAAACACCTCAAATTGAGAAAAAAAGCATTTTTTGAAAAGAAAAAAAAAAGCACTTCTGGCTTGGGGAGAAGCTTGGCCAAACAGACTATATGTACTACATGAACGTTTGTGCGTGTCTTCCAAATTGATATGAATTCCAGCTGCCGTCAATTTACTCAGTCTGACGTGCCCATATTTCCTTCTATTTTCATTTATATACCGTAGACAATCTCACCTGACCAAGTAGTAAGTGGTGGGCCTAGTCCACTAAACATCTTTATAAATAATTATCAAATTCATTTACTTCTAACGCTCAATTTATACTGTGTAATTGGCCCACTAACCACTTATTTAATACACTATCTTAATCTTATATGTTATAGTAAATCTTTTTCCACTAGCTTAGTACTTTTTTAATAGATATAAAATAAATTAATTCTCTAATCTCACAATTATTAAATATAAATAAAAATAAAATCGAGTTATTACACCTTGGCTATGCTCTGATACCACAAAAGGATTCTCTATTTAGAGATAAATCTATCGTATATTCTAATAAAGAGAAGAGTCCTCAATATATAAGAGTTGTATGATAGCTAGCACCTAAAGTGTTTGAATATATGTAAAATGCAAAGAGTGTCTAGTTCTATCTTATCTCAACAACTTGTACAATTCAAACTACGTATTATCTATTGTATTCCTAACATGGCCTAATTTCTATTTTAAAAATAAAAATTATAATATTTTAGTTTTTACCAAAGTAAATGAGTAATTAGACTGTAGATCAGTTTGATAAATCCTTTTGGCGAAGCAATTTTAAAGTTAATTCCATGTATTTCTACTTTTATGTTTGAGAACCAAAAAATTATTTTTTTTTAATATAAATCAAACCCATAAAAAGTTTGTCTTCGTGTTAACACACTCTTGCAGGATGTGGGAACTCGAATGCATGAAGAAACGTCAGCAAAACGATGCTAAAATGGTATATATATATATATATATATATATATATATATATATATATATATATATATATGGTGATTAGTGAATACGCCATCATCTTTTGTCTTTAAAATCCCGTGTAATTGGGTTATCCTTTTATCATTAATGTTACTTTGGAAGTCATGTTTTTAGGCGTGATTATATGTCTATTAATTTAATATTAAAATATGGCACAACATCGCGATTGTTCATGTATGTCACGATCCGAAATTTCCACCTTCAGACCGTGATGGCGCCTAACATTTCACTTTCTAGGCAAGCCAACGCTAGAATAATATATCAACTTTCACGAACCGAAGTTTTCACCTTCGGACCGTGATGACGCCTTAACATTTCACTTGCTAGGCAAGCCAACGTTAGAATAATATTATCCATTTTAAAATAATTTTTAAATTTATTAATAACAAAGAAATAAATGCGGAAGTAAAGTCTGAAATGTAATGAATAATCTATAAAAATAACGGTACCTAAATACCATCCCAGAATTGGTGTCACAAGTGCACGAGCTTCTAGTATAATACAAATAAACTTCTGAATAAAATAAAGTTGTCTCGAAACAAACACACAGCTAAAGTAAAGTAGACGGAGACTTCAGAACTGCGGGCGTCGTGCAGTTATACCTCAAGTCTCCTCTGGTAGATGAAATCCGAGCAAGTCTATGGTACGCCGCTGGGGCCAACTCCGAAATCTGCACAAGAAGTGCAGAGTATAGTATCAGTACAACCGATCCTATGTACTGGTAAATGTTGAGCATAACCTCAACGAAGTAGTGATGAGGCTAAGGCGAGTCACTTACATTAACCTGTACGCAATATTAGTAACAACAACAAATAATAAAAATAAATCAGGTAACTCATTTATAATAATTGAAGCCAACTCAGCAGTCATAACCCATTATTATTTCAACCAATTTCCGTTACAGCGTGCAAACCGCTCCCATAATATATTTAGTTTCAATCCTCTCATATATTTATTTTAATCAAGTATATATAGACTTTTAAATAAGTCCGTTGCGGCATGCAATCCGATCCCCCAATATAGACTTTTTAATAAGTCTATTGCGGCGTGCAACCCGATCCCCCAATATGAACTTTTAATAAGTCTGTTGCGGCGTGCAACCCGATCCCCCAATATGTTCATTTCAATCAATTCTGTTGTGGCGTGCAACCCGCTCCTCCAATATGTTCATTTCAATCAATTCTGTTGTGGCTTGCAACCCGCTCCTCCAATGTATCCATTACCAATTCTTATAGAAGAAATTGCCCCAATAAATGCAACAATTAATATAAAATCTTTAAGACAACAAGAATACAATAATTATGATTTATTTATGAACAAACAATGGCAATTAGCAATTAATTATAAAAATCGTGGAGAAAATAGGCAGTTTAATATTTAGTATGCTAAATGTCAAATAATAATTAAGACACATAAATCAAATAGCATGTAACAATTATTGCAGAAATTCAAGAATTAATATTTGACAAAGAATAGGAGAGAAATAATTATTATAATAATTAACTAGTGTCTTAGAATAATTTATGATTTTCAAATACTTATGCAAATAATTAATTTGACGACGTATAGACACTTGTCACCTCGCCTATACGTCGTTCACATGCATTTCATATAACAAATAATTTTCCTCAAGTCAAGGCTAACCACAACACTTACCTCGCTTTGCAAATTCCAATAAATTATACGACCACAACTTTTCCTTTTGAATTTGTCTTCAAAAGCGTCAAATCTATTCACAAACAATTTGATATACTCAATACGAATCATAGGAATTAATTCCATAAGAATTTACTAATTTTTCAAATAAAAATCCAAAATTCATTTAAATATTCGATAGTGGGACCCACGTATCAAATACCAAAAAAAACTCGCAAAATCTGAACACCCATTCCGCTACGAGTTCAACCATACAAAAATTATCCAATTCCGATGTCAAATGGACCTTCAAAGCTTAAATTTTCATTTTTGGAAGATTTTATAAAAATCTGATTTTTTTTCCATAAATTCACGGATTCATGATGTAAATGAGTATGGAAACATGAAATAGAATTAATATAGGATAAGGAACACTTACCCCAATATTTTCCCGTGCAAATCACCCAAAATTTGCCTTACCTGAGCTCAAAAATGGAAAAGGGTTGAAAATGAGACGAATCCCATTTTCCAGAACTTAAGTTCTACTACTGGAATTTTTACCCTTTGCGAACGCGGTCAGTGCCTCGTGTTCGCGAAGCACAAATTTGGGCTGTCTAATTTTACCCTTCGCGAACGCGAGGGCTATCTCGCGAACGCGAAGCTTGCCTGGCTTGTCCTTCGGGAACGCGAAGGCAAATTACCTGGCCAGCCTCTTTCCATTCGCGAACACGAGGTTTCGATCGCGAACGCGAAGCTTCGCACCTCAACCCTTCGCGAACACATTCTGCCAGTCGCGAACGCGAGGCACAAAACGTGCCAGTCCTATTTACTCTTCGCGTTCACGAGAGTACCTTCGCGAACGCGAATAAGAACACACCAGAAACCTGAAGTCTGCAGAAAACCAGATTTTCTAAGTCCGAAATCATCCTGTAGCATATCCAAAACTCACCCGAGCCCTCGAGGCTCCAAACCAAACATGCACCCAAGTCCTAAAACCTCATACGAACTTGTTCGCGCGATCAAATCGCCAAAATAATACCTAGAACTACGAATTGAATCTCAAATCGAATGAAATTTTCAAGAAAACTTTAAAACTTATATTTTCACAATCGGACGTCTGAATCACGTCAAATCAACTCTGCTTCTCGCCAAATTTGACAGACAAGTCATAAATATTATAGTGGACCTATACCGGGATCCGGAACCAAAATACGGACCCGGTGTCAATAAATCCAACATCAGTAACTTCTTAAAAATTATTAAGCTTTCAAACATTTAATTTTTCATCAAAATTCCATATATCGGGCTAGGGACCTCGGAATTCGATTCCGTGCATATGCCTAAGTCCCAAATCACAATAAGGTCCTATCGGAACTGTCAAAATACTTATCCGAGTCCGTTTGCTCAAAATGTTGACCAAAGTCAACTCAGTTAAGTTTTAAAGCTCTATTTCATATTTTAATCTATTTTTCACATAAAAACTTTTGGGAAAATTTTACGGACTGTGCATGCAAGTCGAGGAGTGATAAATAGTGCTTTTCGAGGTCATAGAACACAGAATTAATTTTTTAAATTTAAAGATGACATTTTGGGTCATCATATTCTCCACCTCTAAAATAAACGTTTGTCCTCGAACGTTTAGAAAAAAGTATCTGAGCAGGTGAATAAGTGTGGATATTTACTCCGCATGTTTGACTCGGACTCCCAGGTAGATGCCTCTACCGGCTGACCTCTCCATTGCACTCGAACTGAAGGATAACTCTTAGACCTCAACTGCCGGACCTGTATGGCTAGAATAGCCACTGGATCCTCCTCGTAAGTCAAATCTTTGTCCAATTGGACTGAGCTGAAATCTAACACATTGGACGGATCACCATGATATTTTCGGAGCATAGACACATGGAACACCGGATGAACCGCTGATAAACTAGGTGGTAATACAAGCATGTAGACTACTTCACCCATCCTTTCAAGAATTTCAAAGGGTCGAATATACCTAGGGCTCAACTTGCCCTTCTTTCCGAACCTCATTACACCTTTCATAGGTGAAACCCGGAGTAATATTATTTCTCCAACCATGAATGCAATATCACGAACTTTACGGTCGGCATAACTCTTTTGCCTAGACTGAGCTGTGTGAAGTCGATCCTGAATAACTTTGACCTTATCCAAAGCATCCTGTACCAAATAGGTACCCAATAACCGAGCCTCTCCCGGTTCAAACCATCTAACTAGCGAACGATATCGCCTTCCGTATAATGCCTCATATGGAGCCATCTGAATGCTCGACTGGTAGTTATTATTATAAGCAAATTCTGCAAGTGGCAAGAATTGATCCCAAGAACCTCCAAAGTCTATAACACAAGCGCAAAGCATATCTTCCAATATCTGAATGGTGCGCTCTGACTGTCCGTCTGTCTGTGGATGAAATGTTGTACTCAACTCAACCCGCGTGCCTAACTCACGCTGTACAGCCCTCCAGGAGTGTGAGGTAAACTGTGTACCTCGATCTGAAAAAATAGACACGGGCACACCGTGAAGGCGGACAATCTCACGAATGTAAATTTCAGCTAACCTCTCTGAAGAATAGGTAACTGCCACTAGAATGAAATGTGCTGACTTGGTCAGCCTGTCCACAATGGCCCAAACTGCGTCAAATTTTCTCTGAGTCCGTGGGAGTCCAACAACAAAATCCATAGTGATACGCTCCCATTTCCACTCAGGAATTTCTAACTTCTGAAGCAAACCATCAGGTCTCTGATGCTCGTGCTTAACTTGCTGATAGTTCAGACACCGAGCTACATATGCAACTATATCCTTTTTCATTCTCCTCCACCAATAATGTTGCCGCAATTCTAGATATATTTTGGCGGTACCTGGATGAATAAAATACCTGGAACTGTGTGCCTCTTCAAGAATTAATTCACGAAGCCCGTCAACATTAGGCACACAAATACGACCCTGCATTCGCAGAACTCCATCTTTCCCTACAGCAACTTGTTTGGCATCACTGTGCCGCACCGTGTCCTTAAGGACAAGTAAATAAGGATCATCATACTGCCGCTCTATGATGCGCTCATATAAAGAAGACCGAGCGACTGTGCAAGCTAGAACCCGACTGGGTTCTGAAATATCTAATCTCACGAACTGATTAGCCAAGGTCTGAACATCTGCAGCTAACGGCCTCTCACTAACCAGAATATACGTAAGACTGCCCATACTCACAGCCTTTCTACTCAAAGCATTGGCCACCATATTTGCCTTTCCGGGGTGATACAAAATGGTGATATCATAGTCTTTCAACAATTCCAACCAACTTCTCTGCCTTAAATTAAGATCTTTTTGTTTGAACAGATACTGAAGTCTACGAAGATCAGTAAATACCTCACACGAGACACCGTAGAGGTAATGCCTTCAAATATTCAGCACATGAACAATGGCTGCCAATTCTAAGTCATGAACAGGTTAATTCTTCTTGTGAACTTTCAACTACCGCGATGCATATGCAATCACCCTGCCATCTTGCATTAATACTGCACCAAGCCCAATGTGAGATGCGTCACAATATACCGTATACGATCCTGAACCTGTGGGTAATACCAACACTGGTGCCGTAGTAAAAGCGGTCTTGAACTTCTGAAAGCTCAACTCACACTCGTCTGACCATCTGAATGGGACACCTTTTTGGGTCAGTCTGGTCAATGGGCTTGTTATAGATAAAAACCCTTCCACGAACCGACGATAATAACCTGCCAAACCCAGGAAACTCTGGATCTCTGTAACTGAAGTAGGTCTAGGACAATTCTGAACAACCTCTATCTTCTTAGGATCCACCTTTATGCCTTCTGCGGATACTACATGCCTCAAAAAGGCAACTGAGTCTAACCAAAACTCACATTTTGAAAATTTGGCATATAACTGATTATTCTTCAAAGTATGAAGCATACTCCGAAGATGTTGCTCATGCTCCTCTCGACTGTTGGAATAAATCAAGATATCATCAATGAATACAACCACAAAAGAATCCAAATAGGGCTTGAACACCCGATTCATCAAATCCATAAATGCTACTAGGCATTTGTCAAGCCAAATGACATCACTAGAATTCGTAATGTCCATATTGAGTCCGAAAAGCTGTCTTAGGGACATCAGATGCCCTAATCTTCAATTGATGGTAACCAGACCTCAAATCGATCTTCGAAAATACCTTGGCACCCTGAAGCTGATCAAATAAGGCATCAATTCTTGGCAACGGATATTTGTTTTTGATAGTGGCCTTGTTCAACTGTCGATAATCTATACACATCCGCATAGAGCTATCTTTCTTCTTTACAAATAGTAGTGGTGCACCCTAGGGCGAGACACTGAGTCTAATGTATCCCTGATCAAGCAAGTCTTCTAACTGCTCCTTCAATTCTTTCAACTCCGGCGGGGCCATACGGTATGTTGGAATAGAAATGGGCTGAGTGCCCGGAGCCAAATCAATACAGAAGTCAATATCTCTGTCGGGTGGCATCCCCGGCAAATCTGCAGGAAATACTTCTGGAAATTCACGAACAACTAGTACTGACTCCATAAAAGGAACATCCGCGCTGGAATCGCGAATATAAGCCAAATAGGCTAGTTACCCTTTCTCGACCATACGTCGAGCTTTCATATAAGAAATAACCCTACTGGCAGAATGGCCAGAAGTTCCTTTCCACTCTAACCGAGGTAACCCCAGCATGGCTAGGGTCACTGTTTTGGCATGACAATCCAATATAGCATGATAAGGTGACAGTCAATCCATACCCAAGATGACATCAAAATCTACCATATCAAGAAGTAGAAGATCCACACTAGTCTCAAGACTATCAATAGTAACCACACATAAACGATAGACATGATTCACTACAATAGAGTCTCCCACCGGTGTAGATATACACACAGAAGCACTCAGAGAATCACAAGGCACAACCAAATATGAAGCAAAATAGGATGACACATAGGAATAAGTAGATCCTGGATCAAATAGAACTGAAGCATCTCTATGGCAAACTAGAATAATACCTGTGATCACAACATCAGATGACTCGGCCTCAGGCCTAGCTGGAAAAGCATAAAATTGAGGCTGGGCCCCACCACTTTGAACTGCGTCTCTGGGACGGCCTCTAACTGGCTGGTCTCCACCTCTAACAGTCTAACCTCCTTCTTTAATGGCCTGACCTCCACCTCTAGCTGCCTGACCCCTACCTCTAGCTGGCTGGGTAGGCGGTGAAGCAACCGGTGCCGGTATGATGGCACGAGAATCCTGTCGAAATCTGTTACTCGCCAACCTAGGGCAATACCTCCTGATGTGACCAATGTTACCACACTCATAACACCCATCCTGATGCTGTGGCTGCTGAAACTGAAGCTGACCCGAATGGGCCGGATAACCGCTATAGTAACTCTGGAGTGGTGGTGCACTGATAGGAGCTGAATGTGCACTAAATGTTGGCTACCCAGAGTAACGCATAATAGGACTGTGACTCCCTGAAGCACCGGGAGATTCATGAAGTGCTAAATGAAATGGTCAGGGAGGATGACCCCTACCAAAATTACCCCTGCCTCAAGACGAGGCACCACTGAAACCACCAAACTGAGGAGGCTTCTTATCAGACCTCTGTCCTCTCTCCTGTGCAAGAACCATCTCGACCCTCCTCGAGACATTAGTAGCCGTCTGAAAAGAAATCTCACTTCCGGTCTCCTTGGCCATCTGAAGCCTAATAGGGTGAGTGAGTCCTTCAATAAACCTCCTCACTCTCTCTCCCTCAGTAGGTAGTAAAAGGAGAGCATGACGGGCCAAATCCACAAAACGGGACTCATACTAAGTAACAGTCATACTGCCCTGCTTTAGACGCTCAAATTGCTTGCGGAAATCCTCTCTCAGTATGATAGGAAGGAACTTCTCCAGAAATAGCTGAGAGAACTGCTCCCAGGTAAGTGCAGGCATTCCGACTGGTCTGGTCAAGGTATAATCTCTCCACCACCTCTTGACGAAACCCATCATCTGAAATACAGCAAAATCAACCCCATTGGTCTCAACTATACCCATGTTCTGCAATACCTCATGGCATCGGTCAAGATAATCATGTGGTTCCTCAGGAGGTGTACCACTGAAGTGAACTGGAAAGAGCTTAGTAAACTTATCTAGTCTCAAAAGACATAGCGGGCCTATCACCGGTCTGTGTCGCAACAACTGGCTGAACTACCCCAACTGACGGGGCTACGGGAGCCTGATTCTGGGGAGCCATATGCTCTGGAGCAGGAGTAGTGGGAGTTTGTGCTCCTCCCCCAGCCTGTGATATGGCTGGTGCCACTGGAAATGTACCATTCTGGGCCACGCCCTCCATAAGACTCACCAAATGGACTAAAGCATCCTGAAGTACTGGAGTAGCTATGAATCCTTCCGGAACCTGAACTGGTCCAACTGGTACATTCTGAACTGGAACCTCCTTGTCAAGCTCTATCTGAGGCTCCACTACTGGGGCTGCTGCTCGGGCTCTGGGCTGAGCTCTGGCCCTGCCCCTACCTCTGTCTCGGCCTCTAACACAACCTCGGCCTCGACCTCTACCCCTGGCCATAGTTGCCACTGGGGGCTCTGGTCCCTATCCATCGGTAGATGTATTACGTGTTCTCACCATCTGCGAGAGAATAAGAGTAGAATGGTTCAATCATCGATGATAGAATAAATTTGCACGATGGAATAAGAAAGAAGTGATATTATTTCTAAACTTCATAGCCTCTGAGAGATAAGTACAAACGTCTCCATACCGATCCTTCAGACTCTACTAAGCTTGCTCGTGACTCGTGAGACCTATGTAACCTAGTGCTCCGATACCAACTGTCACGACCCAAACATTTCGACCTTCGGACCGTGATAGCGCCTAACATTTCACTTTCTAGGCAAGCCAATGTTAGAATAATATATCAACTGTCACGGCCCGAAATTCCCACCTTCGGACCGTGATGGTGCCTAACATTTCACTTGTTAGGCAAGCCTACGTTAAAATAATATTATCCATTTTAAAATAATTTTTAAATTTATTAATAACAAAGAAACCAATGCGGAAGTAAAGTCTGAAATGTAGTGAATAATCCATAAAAATAATGGTGTCTAAATACCATCTCAGAATTGGTGTCACAAGTGCACGAGCTTCTAGAATAATACAAATAAAGGTCTGAATAAAATAAAGTTGTCTGAAAACAAAGACACAGCTAAAGTAAAGTAGACGGGGACTTCAGAACTGCGTACGTCGTGCAGTTATACCTCAAGTCTCCTCTGGTAGCTGATATCCGAGCAAGTCTATGGTACGCCGCTGGGACCAACTTCGAAATCTACACAAAAAGTGCAGAGTGTAGTATCAGTACAACCGATCCCATGTACTGGTAAGTGCTGAACCTCGACGAAGTAGTGACGAGGCTAAGGCGGGTGACTTACATTAACCTGTACGCAATATTAGTAACAACAACAAATAATAGAAATAAATCAGGTAACTTATTTATAATAATTAAAGCCAACTCAGCAGTCATAACCCATTATTATTTCAACCAATTTCCGTTGCAGCGTGCAAACCGCTCCCATAATATATTCATTTTCAATCCTCTCATATATTTATTTTAATCAAGTATATATAGACTTTTAAATAAGTCCGTTGTGGCGTGCAATCCGATCCCCCAATATAGACTTTTTAATAAGTCTGTTGCGGCGTACAACCCGATCCCCCAATATGTTCAATTCTGTTGCGGCGTGCAACCCGCTCCTCCAATATATCCATTACCAATTCTTATAGAAGAAATTGCCCTAATAAATGCAATAATTAATATAAAATCTTTAAGACAACAAGCATACAATAATTATGATTTATTTATGAACAAACAATGGCAATTAGCAATTAATTATGAAAATCGTGGAGAAAATAGGCAGTTTAATATTTAGTATGCTAAATGTCAAATAACAATTCAGACACATAAATCAAATAGCATGTAACAATTATTGCAGGAATTCAAGAATTAATATTTGACAAAGAATAGGAGAGAAACAATTATTATAACAATTAATTAGTGTCTTAGAATAATTTATGATTTTCAAATAATTATGCAAATAATTAATTTGACAACGTATAGACACTCGTCACCTCACCTATATGTCGTTCACATTCATTTCACATAACAAATAATTTAAGGGTTCTATTTTCTCAAGTCAACGTTAACCACGACACTTACCTCGCTTTGCAAATTCCAATAAATTATTCGACCACAGCTTTTCCTTTTGAATTTGTCTCCAAAAGTGTCAAATCTATTCACAAACAATTCGATATACTCAATACGAATCATAGGAATTAATTCGATAAAATTTTGAAATTCATTTAAATATTTGATAGTGGGACCCACGTCTCAAATCTCGAAAAAACTCACTAAATTCGAACACCCATTCCGTTACGAGTTCAACCATATAAAAATTATCCAATTCTGATGTCAAATGGACCTTCAAATCTTAAATTTTTGTTTTTGGAAGATTTTATAAAAATCTGATTTTTCTTTCATAAATTCACGGATTCATGATGTAAATAAGTATGGAATCATGAAATATAATCAATATAGGATAAGGAACACTTATCCCAATGTTTCTCCGTGCAAATCGCCCAAAAATCACCTTACCCGAGCTCAAAAATGAAAAAGGATTGAAAATGAGATATTTTCCAAAACTTAAGTTGTGTTTCTGGAATTTTTACCCTTCGCGAACGCGGTCAGCGCCTCGCATTCGCAAAGCACAAATTTGGGTTGTCTAATTTTATCCTTCGCGAACGCGAAGCTTGCCTGGCTTGTCCTTCATGAACGCGAAGGCAAATTACCTTGCCAGTCTTTTTCCCTTCGCGAACGAGAGGTTTCGATCGCGAACGCAAAGCTTCGCACCTCAACCCTTCATGAACGCGTTCTGCTTGTCGCGAACGTGAAGCACAAAACGTGCCAGTCCAATTTACTCTACGCGTTCGCGAGAGTACCTTCGCGAACGCGAAGAAGAACACACCAGAAACCTGAAGTCTGCAGAAAACCAGATTTTCTATGTCCGAAATCATCCTGTAGCCTATCCGAAACTCACTTGAGCCCTCGATGCTCCAAACCAAACATGCACCCAAGTCCTAAAACCTCATACGAACTTGTTCGCGCGATCAAATCGTCAAAATAACACCTAGAACTATGAATTGAACCTCAAATCGAATGAAATTTTCAAGAAAACTTTAAAACTTATATTTTCACAACCGGACGTCCGAATCACGTCAAATCAACTTCGTTTTTCGCCAAATTCGGCAGACAAGTCATAAATATTATAGTGGACCTTTATCGTACTGCGGAACCAAAATACGGACCCGATGTCAATAAATCCAACATCAGTAACTTCTTAAAAATCATTAAGCTTTCAAACTTTTAATTTTTCATCAAAATTCCATATCTCGGGCTAGGGATCTCGGAATTCAATTTCGGGTATACGCCCAAGTCCCAAATCACAATACGGTCCTACTGGAACTGTCAAAACACTTATCCGAGTCTGTTTGCTCAAAATATTGACCAAAGTCAACTCAGTTGAGTTTTAAAGCTCTATTTCACATTTTAATCCATTTTTCATATAAAAACTTTCCGAAAAATTTTACGGACTGCGCACGCAAGTCGAGGAGTGATAAATAGTGCTTTTCGAGATCATAGAACACAGAATTAATTTTTTAAATTTAAAGATAACATTTTGGGTCATCACACTGTATGACTGACTTGTGTCTTATTATCGAAAATATTAATTCGTCCACCAATTTTCAAGTGTACTCGGTATATTAATATTGCCCCCTCCCAGAATTTGTAAGAGAATAAAAAAGAAGGGGGAAAAAAAGAAGAAGGAGAGCAACTAAATTAGAGCATAAAAAACGAAAAGTTTTTCGTCTATTTATTAGTTAGGCAAAATGGTCTAATATCCCACTAAATTGTGAAAACAGAATTGTTGGAGTCATACATCACAAATCTTGTACCTTAGATGACAAAAGTCCAGTAGCCAAAAGAATGACCAACTTAACTGAAACTATCACTAGCTTACACTCAAACTAAGTCCCACGGGACAATGCAAGAGGCGTAAATCAGAATTTAAATTTTATGAATTCTTATCGCGATCTAAAGTTAGTATACAACAATAATCGAATTTATAGTCAAGTATTATAGATATTTAATCAATTTTTTATTATTATTATTATTATTATTATATAGGATTTGAATAAAAGATACTGGGTCAAGTGAACCCATAACTTACAAACTAGATCCGCCTATATTTCTAATAACTGTTGAAACGCCATCTTCCGAAATGGTTTGGCAGCCCCTCCAAAATGATATATAGCGGAAACGGATAACAAAATGCGCAAAATTTCTTGAAAAGTCTGGTGTAGTATCTATGCAAAAGACAAGACACCTTCAGTATCAAACTGATGTCCATCAGCTGCAGACCATATGGCTATTCTACTAGTACTAGTAATAAGAATTAAAACAAAAAATGAGATAATGGTAAAAAGAATTAGACATCCCTCCAAAAAAGCAAAAAATAGAGAAAAAAGAAACAACGTTCAAAAGCAAAAACAGTTGCAGAAGTGTTATACTCTACTCTTTCCATGCTGGACAACATAAGATTCATCTGCGTTGGCTAAACGATCTTGGAACATAGCCCACTCATTTGTACACCTCTCTCTTACCTACAATACAGATATTCATCCATTTTAACCTCCAGTACAACAACAACAACAATAAGTATGCCTCAGTCCCAAATTAAACAAGTTGGGGTCGGCATTAATCAAGTTAAAGAACCTACAGAAGTTATCAATATAAATTTCAGGTGACAAAAGATATGCTTACCCCTTCCCAAGGAGCTTTACCATTTTCAGACTCACCCTGTAATCCAAAAGAAAAAATAATACAAAAGAAGTAGGAACATGCCAAAGAATGATTAAAAGAGCAACTTAAGTAGGATAAGTAATCAAGTAATTTATGATTCTACAACAAAAGACTTATGGCGGCCATGAATATACCAATTAATTTAGCTGGAATAAAACTTGCTGCAAAAACCTTTACTGGCATTAAGTTGTTTGCCATTGTATTGGGGGGTCAGTAAAGGTTTTACCAGCAATTATACGTGGTGCTTGTAAAGATCCCAATTATCGCCAGTTTTGTATCCCATAGAAAGAATGATGATATGGTTATAGTAACACAAATTTAGTCCAGGAAATACTAGCTTCCCCCTCCTTTGACACCCAAAAGCTCAAAAAGAAACAGTAATAACTACTTTTAAGAAAGAAAGGTGAGAACAGTTTCATGCACTAGGATATATAGTCACATATGGAGAAGCACAGCAACAACAACAACAACATACCCAGTATTATCCCACACTGTGGGATCTGGGGAGGGTAATGTGTACGCAGACTTTACCCCTACCTTGTGAGGATAGGGAGGTTGTTTCCAATAGACCCTCGGCTCAGGAAAGCATAAGCAGCACATTAATAAAAATATAGACAAGAAGATACAGTACCAAAAAACCATATAAAAGCAGAATAAAAACAACAAGATAGTAAGGTGATCAACAATGAAAGAAAACAACACAAACCTACTACCAACAGAAAGCGACACTGCGTGTCAATACTACTGTTATGAACACTCTAGACTACCTACTCTACTACCTTAATTTTTGACCTCCATATATTCCTATCAAGGGTCCTGTCCTCGGTCAGCTGAAGTTGCACCATGTCTTGCCTAATCACCTCTCACCACCTCTTCTTTGGCTTACCTCTATCTCTCCGTAGGCCCTCCAATATCAACATCTCACACCTCCTCACCAGAGCGCCTGTGCTGCTCCTCCTCACATGACCAAACCACCTAACTCGCGCTTTCCACATCTTGTCCTCAATAGGGGTCACGCCCACCTTATCGCGAATAACCTCATTTCTGATCCTATCTAACGTGGTGTGCCCGCACATCTATCTCAATATTCTCATCTATGCTACATTCATCTTCTGGACGTGAGCGATCTTGACTGGCCAACACTTAGTCTCATACAACATCGTTAGTCTGACCACCACTCTGAAGAACTTACCCTTAAGTTTCGGTGGCACCTTCTTGTCACACAAAACACCGGAAGCGAGTCTCCATCTCATCCATCTCGCCCCGATACGATGTGTGACATCTTCATCAATCTCCCCATCCCCCTAAATAATCGACCCAAAGTACTGAAAACTCCCTCTCCTAGGTATGACCTGCGAGTCTAGCCTCACCTCCCCTTCCCCTCCTTGAGTCTCGCAACTGAACTTACACTCCACGTATTCTGTCTTGGTCCAAATAACTCTCTAAATGTTCATATAATTATATCCAAAGAAGCACTAGTTTCTCTCTTCTAGCTAATAATTTCTCTTCCTCGTCCAGAATAGACATAAAGGAGATCTTCCTATCCCAGTGTAACGAAACGGAAGAAATAATTAGGTCCTTGTCTAAAGAGAGGTGTATCCAAGATATGAATTTGATGGATTTAGTTTGCAAAGGTTTTAGCACTGCATTCACTATACTTTTGATATTATTGGTTTAGTTTTTATATTTGTTGAAATTTTAGTGATTTTTCATATATATATATATTTAAATTCTTTGGTGAAAGTATTGGGTCCGGTTGAACCTGCAACACAAAGGTTGCATCCGCCATCGTCTCTGAGCTAGCCTCTTAGATGATGCTTCAAAGTGATCAGTCACGACTTTTACAAATTATCACATACATAACAAGAAAAAATCATAGGATTAGATTATTTTACAGATGCTTCAGATTGAAAGGAATGAAGATAAATGAAAGGAGAGGAATTTAAGAGATAAGGCTTTTTCTTTTTTAAATAGTGGACGAGTTTTTAGGGAGTCAAGGATTAGGATGAAAGAACACATGCTTTTTCCGTCCAAAAGCGAGTGGAATCAGAGAGTAGGAGACTCCATTTGATGAAACTTTTTGTAACCATAAACAGGCCTGGGGATTGTGAACAAATAATTCATATTAAGCAATTCAGATGCGGAGCCGGGATTTGAAACTTATGGGCCGGGGATTCTAATCTTTTAAGTTATTGGGTTCTAAATTAATAATTTGTACATATTCAATGAATTTTTTAAGGCAAACACATAGTTTGGACCAAAGCTACTGGCCGAACCCATAGCTTCTACTCTCCCTCCGCCCCTGTTAAGCATACTCATTTCTTTGTCTTTATTCCTAATGATTCCAAACAATAATAATATTCTCCATTTTCCCTTTCCTTCCGTTCCTCTTCTCTCCTTTTTTGTTGCTTTCGAATGGTCTTCTTTTCCTTTTTCTCGATCAGAAACATCCATTAAGCTTTGGTGGTATTACACAGACTTGCCATAACACTAGTCCACATGAGCTCAACTGCTACAATCACCAACAAAAAGCTTGATCTTTATTATCTCAAGCACTTGGAAATTTCCAGGCGATTGAGTTCAACTTTTACATATTCGAGGATTGGGTGGCTGACTGAAGAATTCACAATCACAATATGAACTAGGTTGGGAAAGTAGCTAATGGGTCGGTGTTCATGGATTTGAGTTCTCATAAGATGGGCACGAATCAAGAACTTCATAATCAGGGATTTCCGCATATATAAAAAAATTATTACTTATATCAATAAAATGTAGCTTTCTGGAAATGAACATTGACTGACCTGATTCCCTAGAGAAGGAACAAATTGATGCACAATCCACTGTGAATCAACAACACCAATTTTTTCATGAGCAGGCTGCACAAACCATGTTTAAAACAAATTAAAATTTCGCCAAAGAGTCCATCATATCTCAAATAAGTCTAAGCTGAGAAGATAATTCTCAGTTGTATCTAACTTTTCAGTTTGCAGCTCTCCTTTTACCACTATTCTACTACAATTCAAGAATTTATCTGGAGGAACTAAGAAGTAATAACCTCTACACATCTTCTCAATGCGAAATCCAATCCCCATCCATGCACCAAATCATTCTATAATCAAATCAAGTAAAATAATCAGTATAAATAGCATATGAAATAATAGAAGACACTCGTGATCAGGGCAATTGCATCTTGAAAGGATTATAGTGAGTAAAAAACACATCGCTAGTTGACACATCTGATCCCAAGAGTAAGAACTACCTGAATCATATGCCAAACACATCGCCATGCTTCTCGAGAGAACACAGGAGCCATTATTTCCACAAAACTGAACAAGAAATCAGACCAATAAAATAAGATAAATCCTTTAAGGAATATACTAGGACTCAGAGGCTATTGCTTGAGTTTGATCAAGACACCCAGTTTCTCATTTGGAGCCATAATTGCTAAACAATGATCTGTTTTAGAACGTGTATGATTTTCCAAAAATAGAATATTTTGAGACTACTACTCGAGTGAGAGAGAGAGAGAGAGAGAGGGTACGCTGCACAAGGAGGCAAACGTTGATTGCTGCACCAGCCTGGTTTCTCATCTGTACTCCTGTTGATCAATCCACACAAAAATTTTACATGTCGATGAACATAAACTAGTTTATACAGGCATTCCATCCAAATTAATTGAAAATAGATTAAAATTTGAATCAGAGGAAGGATTCAACAGAATGTACTTGTGAACTTCTCTATCATCCCTCCTTTTAGTCATCTGCCATGTCAATCCACTGTTGGGTTCAAGAGCAGGCTGAGAAATCTCGAGGCCATGTTTTTTAACTAGTCTAATATACCTGGCATACTCAGGCGGCCAAGATTAGTCCGAAACAACATATATAAAGAGAAAACACGGATGCTTTCACTTTTGAAAAGGACGAACCAACTAAAACATCCAGGGAATAGCGCGTACTTCTCTGCATTGAAGTGCTCAACTCCAAGGTCTTCATCCCATATAAATATGTAATCATAGGCAGCTACTACATCAGGATGTAAAAATCTCTTTGCATACCACCTGATAAAGGAAAGAGAAAGACCAATATTAGATGGAAAAAATAAAAGAACACAAGTTATTATATCCAACAACTTCCTCAATTTCCGTTCAATTTATCATCTTAGAAGGACAAAATCAATGGATCCAAATATGCTAGTTAAAAGAGGCTACTGCCTAAATAGAACAAAGTTCTCGCATCACATTACTCTTTGATTGTTGCATCTGATAGATAAGACTTAGAATCCCAAAGCTAATACCTAAAATCAAAGTCTTACCATTTGGTCTGTTTCCTCACGCTAATGTGAATTGCTCGCTTGGACCACTCAAATTGATCCCATTCACTCGTTCGACCATCATAATGGAAAAGCAAAATTTGAAAATCCTCTGAAAACTAAATAAAGCATAGAAAATAAGACTAGTACATGGGATGCAATGTTAAGTAAAAGAGCTAAAGTTGTAAAGATATCCTTTTAATGGAATCACTTCATTTTTATTACCTTTGTAACCGCTGCATCAATGTTGTTCATTTGACTCAAACCAACAGTAAATGTCACCAAGTACTTTGGCTTATTTGTTAGATCCTGATAATTCCACAAAATTTGTAAGATAACTGCACCTAAATAAAGCACCAGGAAGCAAAACACAAAGTATAAGTGACAAACTTTATGACAACCTTCAGGCTTTTCCTTTCTGTAAATACAGAAGTCCTAATGATGCATTCCATAACTCTTCGAAAGCATTACATATAGAATAGGTTATTGTCTCTTAAACTAATGCAAAGCTGGAAGCACATGTCGTTCATTAGAGAAGTAAAAACTTGAATGACAGCCTAGGGTTGCAGCTAAAGTCCTTGCCTTCAGCCTCACACTGCTAAATATATAATAAACAAGAAAATGAAACCAAAACTTACCCAGAAATCAATGTCGCTGATGTTTAATCCAAAAATTCATAACATAGACATGCAACGGAATCTTATAAAGGCAGGACGTTGAAGTATCCATTTTTTTTCCAGAAGTGACAAATGCAGGTATCATACACTATAATGAGCAGACATTCCTTTTCATTTTTTCTTTATTTTTTCAAAATCGGAGTTAACCAATGATTATTTGATATGTCTGCATCATACCTTACTTGGTTCACCCCACAACCTTCTCAAGTAAAAATCTGATTCAGAGACCACAATCCTTGGTGGCAATGACTCCGCACCACGAGGATTTATTGGAACATATATCTAGAAAATCAAAAGCATTAATACTTTAGAGATGCTCTGATTCAACTATATCATTATCAAGACAGCTGAAACATATATTTTAACTCCTTTACATATGCAAAATAATCACGTAACCAGCAAGTATATAATCAAGTTTCTCATATGTCTCCAAGCAACTACCAAGCTTGTTATTGAACCAGTAACTAGAAAAAGTTAGGATACTTCAGACTATGAGCTCTGCGTATAACCGTAAGAACGTCTCAATCACCACATGGTGCTTTTGAATTTTATGATGTTACTATATCCAGTTGTCCATACATGGATGTTCAAGTCTCTAATTCCAGAATAAAGAGACTCTCAACGGAGTACCTGATCTAACGATGATGTTAGAAGAATGTCTTAATACCAACTAGTTGATATCGTTCCTATGGACCCTTAAATTCCATAATGTTCTATTCTACGCTGAGTTTGCATCATTGTAAGGTTTTTGCGAAAATTTCCTTTTTGAGACTTAACTTGTTCCCTTTTATCACATTCAATCATCATATTATAGCAACTAGAACTGGTGCATATGGGGAATCTACACAGAATGTAGTCAAAACATCTCAAATGGAAGTATTTGCACTATCAGTGACAATTTTTAATATTATCCCATCTTGTATGACCGCGTATGCATCTGACTATTTTCATTTCTACGAAATACACCTTGTAAGTGTGTTCGGATTTACGTCCACATAACTTGATGGTTTACAATCGTTATATTGAACTTGGCTTTGCTTGTATCTTCTTAGCATAGAACTCCTTCACATCTTTTTTCTAACTTTATGTTAAATCTTTATCTGTCATTGCCATTCTCTTAAAAAACTAATCTAGGTATTTGAATTGTCTGTATCTATCCAACATAATCCATCTAATCTCATATCAACTTTATTGTTTAATGAGGCTTACTTACAATGCATTAATTTGTCTACCTCTATTTTTCTAAATTCTTTACTCTCTCGAGTGTTTCTCAATAATTCCAACTCTTATCTGACTCACTGACTGATATCATTAATTAACATAATATCAGTTGCAAATAGCATGCACCATTGAACTTCTTACCACATTCTGTATATTATTGATTCGCTCATATATAACTACTGAAAAACTAGTACGAGCGTGAGGCAGCTCTAAGGAGTAAACCCACTATTATGGGGGAACTCCTATGTATTTCCCCCATGATCGCTTCTTCATTCATATATTCTATGGAATTTATATATTTGTGATGCATTGGTTTCTTCTCAAGCATCCAGAACAAAAAACATTATTGGCATGCTATGATATGATTTATCTAGTTGAGTGTATAACATGCATAAATTCAATTTGATTCTCTATCACCACTATACTCTATCAGTCTTCCAAAAGTTTCATCATATGGCTCGTCATATTAATACCATGAAAGCTCCCTCCATTTTTAATATCTCCTTCGTTCTTATATGTGGGAACCAAGATATTTGCTTCTCCACTCATTTGACATATTTCCACTCCTTAATATAACATTGAAATGATTGTTTATCATACTACGCCGAAGTCTCTAAAGCACTTTTAAACCTCTACAGGGATATCATCTGGACAGAGGAAAATGGAGACTGAATAACTATAAGAAACTCTACTGTTGAGATCCAACAACCGCCATAAAAGCAGGCTTTAACCATTTACAATACTCACAACTTGTTCTCTTTCAAAAAATTTCATTTTCAAATAAAGAATTCTCATGCATTTATGTCTGTGGACATTGAAACTATTCCAGTAAATAAAGTTACAATAGACGAGAACATCTAAGCTATTAGCACGGTTCTTCACGCGGCAGTCGAGCACAAGCTAAAAGCAGATTTTATCAAATCCTATCCAAAAATTAGACTACAAAATTGATTGGGCTCTGATAATGGTAATGTTTATCACTTTTTATTTTCCCACTAGGACACTACTCAAGCTAGGCAGATAGGTGAGGAACGCCTTCTCTGGGAAACAGTTTCTCGTCTGCAACTTTTATATGATGCTAATTATTTTCAACCTCCAAACTAATCATGTTCAAAATAAATGGGCTATGTGAAACCGATGGTTCTCTCAGGCACTTTCAAGAAAAAGATTAAACCAGACTGGATGTAATTTAACTGCTATGCTAAGGCCTTAGTGGTAAGCATACAAATTACTCCATGTATGATAATTTTGTTACTCTATATATTGTTACAGGATAAGTTTTATAATAAATCTTTGAAGTTGGCACCAACCCTAACATCACATCTTTTCCTTAGAATAATTAATCAAGAAAGGTTCGATGCACCTACCCTTGCATTCAATTTTACCAAGATTTGGCTCAAAACTAACCAGCTTAGATTACAGACAGTGAACCCAATATTCACTACCGCAAACTTCAATTGCAAAACAGGAGCAGAATGGCCTAAATGAAATCAGCAATTTGCCAAAAACCTCATAAAACTTTGTAGTGGCCCAATAACACAAATATGTGCATCTTGTTGAGCCAGGTTTACTTCAAAGAGTTGTTTTAAAAAAGACTATGTAGATAACTAGATACCAGGTCCAGGACTGGCATGAAAAAAGCACAAAATACAACATTTTTTCTAGACACCAGAAAGGGACATTCAGAACATGCAGGAAATAATGAAAGTAGATTTTTATCGACATAATGATAGATACACATTTAAGAAGTAGTATTAGCATAATCGATCCATTTGGCTCTCTGAATTTGTTGCTATGGAAATTCACAAGTGTTCAATATTCAACAGCATAAGGCATAAAGATGTCGATTCAAAGAGTTATCCGTGGATTTTGCTGGCCAAATTAACACCAGTTGTTTCTTACTGGAGTACCAAAATTTTATTTTGCTAGATAAGTCGTAATGAGATTCCATCACATGATTATACAAGTGAATCAACATAGGGAAGTTGAAGGTGAGAATAATGTAAAGGATCCAAGTGAAATACATACCTTTGGATTTACAAGATTCTCTGGAAAAAAGCGTTCAATTGAAGGTCTACGATGGTCATCACCAAAGGCTACATCAATAGATGACATAAGACTTGAAGGTAAAGTAATCTGCAAAAGACACCAAAAATTACGAGGAATGATAAAAGTTTCTTAATTAACATCAGAGCAAATATGGAAAGATTGGGCTAATTACCTCTGTTAGAGAAACATATGGAGATGAAATGCCAATAAAATATCCAAAAACCATTCCCATGATTGTAGTTATAACAAGTCTGCCTCTATCGTTCGATCTTCTGAAAGCCCCACTGAATTAGAAGAAAGAAGACAAAGAAGGTAATTCTAAGGTATATGCATCGACATAAGCTTCAGTTCCAAACAAAATATTTGGTGAAATTGATTCAAGTATAAATATTGTCCACAAACCTGCGATATAAGGTTCCCATTGTGATAAAAGTTGTTCAACACAAAGGTTAGCAGTAATAAGCAAAAACCAATTCTTTGAGCAACCTCAGCATCCTCCACTTTCTAAGAAAGTAATCTTGACATTCCTGAAAGATGAATCCTATTAATCATGGCGTCAATGTGAGAGTGTTCACATCTTTAACCTCGCAGTTTAATGAATAAAACATGATGGAGGCAAATAGATCCATACAAGCGATACCAAGTGATTGAGATTTATACTTACATTAGGTCCAGGTTTTGCTAGGAGTTTTTTAAGTCTGATCTGTTTTGAGACTTGTATGCCCGATAGGAAATATAGAAAACTTCTAGTGTTAAAGAACCCCAAATTATTGAGTATTGCAATAAAATGGATCCAAAAGGAGTGCAATAGATCATTCAATCAGCTACACCTGCTTCTCAGTCCAAAACTAATTGAGATCGGCTGTATGAATCATCTGACTCGTTTCACTCTATATTTGAGCTCATTTCATCCCAATATCAGTTTTCTTTAAGAAACTAGAGCTCCCTAAACACTCATGGCAATAAGACTGCTAATGAATACCAGACGTAATGTAATTCAAGTTAGGATTTTCGTAATTTCTGGACAAACAGGTAAACGGATATTACTACTTGCGTCCATATTAATTATTTGTCTTTTAAAGTTTTTGCACACCCTTAAGAAGAACATAAATTAGGATTAATTATAAGAGTATTTATTTGTCTAAACTACCTTTTATCCTCACTGATTGACACGCCACTAACTGGGGCAATAATGGTGAATTTAGAAAAAAGTAACATATGCTTTCGAAATCTGTAAAAAAATTGGAACAAATTCATTTGCCAAAACGACTTATAATCCCCACATTATAACTTGTTCACTAACCGAACGAGCCCTATTTGGATTCAATATCATTTGTGCAATTGGCCATGTAAAAACTAGGAAAAATATAACAGAAATTGAACTGTTGAGAATGCATAGAAAACTCGGTAGAGAAAGAATCGTCATTTTCAACAGTAGTGAAGAAAGATCAGAGTTTTCATGAATTTACCGAATTTTTCAGGTGAGAGAAGGGATCTTTCCTTAGAGATCGGTATAGACGTTTGGCTTTTTTGAAATGTTAAAACTTTGAAACTGAAAGTACGTAAATTTCTTGCCATCATGGAACTCCATGCCACATAAATACTACTCAGTATATTGGTGTAAGATATATTAATTTACACTGAAATATTCAAGGTAATTCTGACCAAGAACAAATATATTGGTTAGTAACATTAGTGTAAATTTTTATCGTGACAGATATATTTACTACATTAAAATGGTGGAAAAACTAAGAGAAACTTTTCCTGGGTGATACCCGATAGAATGATTTTATGAATAGAAATACTTAAACTTAATTTTGTGACTAGAATAATACTTAAACAATTTGGCCGATAGATTTCATCGGAAGAACGAATTTGGCCACTAGATTTCAATTCCCTACTCACACAGCTCACCCAATTTAGTTTAAGTAACTAAAAAATAAAAATATCAAGGCTAGCGGTGGCAAACAGGCAGGTCGGGTAGGACACGGGCGGGTCAAAAACGGATTATGCAAGAACATATAAAATATCTTACATGCCCATATTTAATATGAATAGAAAATAGGTTAATCGGCAGATAATATGGATACTAGCTCATACTATGTGTAGACACTGAAATTTTAGCAGATCAAGATAAATCCTAAATTCAAGAAAACTCTTGAAATATTAGGAGTCTATTAAGGTTACTTGGTGGCTACTCCACACAAATCTTAATTCATACCTATAAATAAGGCTACATATGTCCTTCAAAGACAATCTCAGAAATTTTATAAACTCCCGGAATATACACAATGAGATCAAATATACAATCTCTGAAATTCCATTAAAATCTTAGAATATTCATTAAGAGATCAAAGGCATGTCAAATATGTCTTGCTTAAAGTTCTAGCAACATTCAAGATCCAAATGGAGTGTTGCTACATGCTTCTTGATCATCAAATACATCAAGGAAATGCATATCATCCTACGTTCGAGAAATACGCCGTTAAGGTCCTCGAATTACGAATAACAAATGGGAGGGAAGAATCAAGGGATAAACAGAGTTGTAACCCGCAATGTTTATCAATAAAATTCTTTTTTCTTTATAATTGTTTGTGATTGCAGTTTTATTTTTCTGCACAAATTTATTGCAAACACTATGCATGGCTTCTTGAACATGATCACTTTTGAGAATTTCTACTCTCCCAAATTTGAGGAACCCCAATTTTAAGTCTTTGCAAATGTAAAAGTTAAACCCATTAGTTATCCTTTAAGTATCCATTTTTAAAGTAGATAATATGGATCTTATCCATATTTCACCTATTTTTAAAAAATTAATTATCCAACTCATCTTTTAGTGGATAATATGGATGGATAATTATTATTTATCCATTTTGTTGTCACTAATCACGACCATACGCGTCCATAATCACTTACAAATTGATGAATAGGTGTCCATAATCACTTGCAAATATAGAGATTTATTAGTAGAATATAGTCAGAGTAGATCTAGGATTTCAAAAAGATACATGTACTATAGCGAAGATATGGATTCATCATTTAAATTTGACGGGTTCAACCATTGGTTCTTACAATTGAACCAATCACATTTTTAAAATTATAGGTTCAAGTTTTCCAAGTTTTAGTAATTTTTTACAATATATATATATATATATATCAAAAATATTGTGAGCAGGTGAACTCATTGACTATATGCTACATCCTCAATTGCTACTAATAATATAGATATTTGGTTTAATTATATAAAACTAGTAATTTTATCTTCACTTTGAGCGGTCATGAAAGACCTCACTAAAACTTAAGAAATACTCTTTTGATACTCAGAAATCAGAATATTAGTGTCATGTCATACCCAAAACTGGGATGGGACTTGATTGGCACCGGATCGAAACTAGCTACCCGTCCAGCAAATCTTGGATTAAGATGTACTAAGAATCATACTAACTAATCTCATTAGTGGGCTCTGGGGAGGGTAGTGCGTACGCAGACCTTACCTTAACCTGGGGTAGAGAGGTTGTTTCCGATAGACAATCGGCTTCCTCCCTCCAAGAACTCCTCGCCTTGCTCTTGGGTGACTAGAACTCACAATCTCTTGATTGAAAGTAGAGGATGTCTACCACTAGAGCAATCCACTCTTGCCACAAACTATAGAATGCATGCATACTAATACTATGCTAAGTCATGCGGCGCTAAAGAGTTCTGTATATAAAACTGTCTTTAGCGCGTTCCCCGGAATGCTAATAAAAGATTGAATACAATTAGAAAGGATCCCCATTGAAAAAAGAGGCAAAAGTAAGCTGGATTTTAAAATGAAGGGTAATTTATTGCTTTAACTCTTTTTTTAATCTGCACTTACTTTTTCAATTAATTGATGTGCTAATTAAGTAAAACGTTTAAGGAAAGATAAAAATAATTTAGACAAATACCCTTATAGTTGAGGTTTTTAAAATTTTAAGATTATTTAAAACCTTAAAAGAAAGATAATATAGACTTGAGAGAGTAATATAGTAAAGTGAACACATTCTTAGACTCTTAGAGTCTCAAGCGGGAGCATTTTCATCTATACCCAGTTTTGGAGTCATAATTAAATTTATATCCATTTTGCACAAAACTTTGCAAGTCTACTCACTTTAGCCTCAACTTCAGACTTATTGGGTTTGAAGTTACAAAAAAAATTAGTTTAAAGTGCAATGCACTTAAAACTAATTAAGTCTAAAGTGAAAAAAATGCACTTAGAGATGCACATAAGACCAAATAGGTGTGAAGTGTAATAAATATTTTTATGCACTTAAGGTCAAATAGGTCTGAAGTGAAAATTTGTACTTCAGATGCACTTAAGGCCAAATATGTCTGAAGTGCAACTAATTTTTTCATGCATTTAAGGCCAAATAGGTCTAAAATGAAAAAATTGCACTTCAGATACACTTAAGACCAAATAAGTCTAAAGTGCAACCAATGTTTTCATGCACTTAAGGCCAAATAGGTCTGAAGTGAAAATATTGCACTTCAGATACACTTAAGGCCAAATAGGTGTGAAGTGCAACTAATGTTTTCATGCACCTAAGGCCACGTAGGTCTGAAGTGCAAATTGCCCAAAAATAGAAATTTATTTTCCGAATTTCAACAATCCGATATACGATTTAACACCTAAATCTACTCAAAATGAGCTCAAATTTGAAACATAGCCTTAAAATATCATCAAAAATAAATTCCAATCATTAATTTGTCAAAATAACAATAAATCTAATAAATCCATTTTACAATTAAGAAGAAGAAAAAAGCTTACGCAGTAGTAAAAAAAATAAAGTACCGCAGCAGTTCATCACTGTAAAATACCATAAACTACCTTAAAATATGCTCACAAATACCATATGAATTCATTGTCACCTTTATTTTCACAGCAAAAGAGGAGAAGAAGAAGAAGAAGAAGAAGAAGAAGAAGAAGAATAAAGAAGAAGATGATGATGAGGAGGAGGAGAAGGAAGAAGAAGATAAAAAAAAAAAAAAAAGAGAAGGAGAAAAAGGCGAGAAGTTATTTAAACTTTGGGTACTAGTTAAAGAAAATTTAAAAAGTGAATAAACAGGCGCGACCAAATAGGACACTCTCGAGTATGCCACGCACAATTATGATATGCTATTAGCATAATGAGTTATTAATCTAGTATACAGAATTAGGGGGGGCACTAATCGTGACTCTAGGAATCCTTTTACACGTGGATAGTAAATTGCATGTAAGTGGTCTTCCAAACTTTGTCAAGCCATTTTCCGTTCCCAAGATCACTCAATACTAGCCAAAGAATATATTCTCAATAATTTCAATGACTTGGTGTATATACGGTCAAAATCGAGCTCGCCTACAATATGGTAGGTCAAGTTCGGAACATGGCAATAAGGACTGAAGATTGACCCTAAGTCCCACCGGGCTAGAACCCGGAATTGGAACTCCCGCCTTCGAGAATATCGAGGTCATGATCCCGGAATCGATCATAATCCCAAATTAGCTCGAAGAAACATTGTTAGCATAACAAAAGACCTAAAAATCCGTGATCGGTCAGATATTACGGCGGGAATCTCGACACGTATCAATGAGGGCAATCGGCAAATCAAGAGATTTTTTAACTTTTATGAAATTGTACCTAAAGTAGGACTACTCTACTATATAAAGGGGGTCTAATGATTTATTTAGCACATTGTAACACATATTCCAAAGCAATACATTATTATTTTTCTCTTTAAGCCCTTGTTCTTCTGTATTGTGATACCGATCAAAGTGCATCTGGCTCGAGGGTGGCTAACCTTCCGAGATTGAAACTGTCCAATTCATGTGGTTTGAATTTACTTTATCATTGTATATTTCAATTGCAACTTAATTTATCACTTTGTATCAAGTTAATCCGCGTATCTTTAAAAACACATACAAATTCAATTGTTATACGATTTTGAGGGTAAACAGTTTGGCGCCCACCGTGGGGCTAAGGATAATAGTGGTTATTTGATACAAATTTTCCAAACACACACTACTTTACATTTATTCTTTGAAGTGTTTCTAGTTTCAGGTTAAATATCAAAATGTTAAAGTCTCAATCAGCACCCCTACATCTTGACAATGAACCCGGCCATCGCGGTGAAAATAACAACATAGTGGCCAGTGATGAGGTACCGCCCGTTGATCCCATCGGAATTGCGGTCGCGAACCCGATTGACGCTAATTTACATGTGACTATCAATGAAAACCTACCTACCAATCCCGATAATAGCGTTCGTGAGGGAACCCGATCGGCAGCTCAAAATACACAAAACATTGGAGGAGACGGGATCAATTTACGAATGATCTCCGAAATGTTACAGGCTCGACAGGCGGCGATAACTCAGTTATAGAACCAAAACCATGCACCGAGCAAAATTGAACCCGATCCGTCCCGGGAAGTCACCCGCAAGGATGAACCGGTCGCAGAGAGTTCGAATGAAAATGAATCGGGGACTAATCCCGAGATCATAAAGATGCTTGAGGAACTGACAAAACAGATAGAATCGGGGGAGAATAAAATCGAAGCTAATGACAAAAAGGTGGAAACCTACAATTCCAAGGTCGACCAAATCCCAGGCGCACCGCCGATATTGAAAGGCTTGGATTCCAAGAAGTTCATGCAAAAACCTTTTCCTCCGAGCGCGGATCCAAAGCCAATCCCTAAGAAGTTCTGCATGCCCGAGATTCCTAAGTATAATAGAACGACCGACCCAAACGAGTATGTTACCTCCTACACATGTGCCATCAAAGGGAATGACTTAGAGGATGATGAGATCGTGTCTGTCTTGTTGAAAACATTCGGAGAGACCCTGTCAAAAGGAGCTATTGTATGGTATGATAACTTACCTCCTAATTTTATCGATTCATTTGTTATGCTTACAGATTCTTTCATGAAAGCACACGCCGGGGCTATCAAGGTCGAAACCAGGAAGTCGGACCTTTTCAAAGTAAAACAGAAGGATAATGAGATGCTCAGAGAGTTCGTTTCCCGATTTCAAATGGAACGGATGGACCTATCACTGGTCGCTGATGATTGGGCTGTTCAGGCTTTCACCCAAGGACTCAACATTCGGAGGTCGTTGGCTTCACATTAATTGAAACAAAATTTGATGGAATATCCGGCTGTCACTTGGGCCGATGTCCATAGCTGGTATCAATCGAAAATCAGGGTCAAAGATAATCAGCTTGGAGCCCCTTCCGGGTCCGTGTATCCCGTCAGAACCATCGACAGAGTCAAGAGAGACATCGATCATGTACCGAGATCAAACAGGGTTCGGTATCAGCCGTACAATGGGGACCGAAGAAGCAGTGGGTCCGGACAGAACTTTATGAGAAACGAAAGGAGAAGTGATCGAGGTTAGAGCAACTGGGACTCATGAGCAATAATAGCTTCGACAGGCCCGTCGGGCCTAAAGAAGCGCCAAGATTATCAGAGTACAACTTTAACGTCGATGTCACTGCTATCGTATCTGCCACCGGACGTATCAAAGATACCAAGTGGCCTAGACCTTTATAGTCTGACCCATCCCAAAGGGATCCTAACCTAATATAAAAATATCACGGCACTCATGGACACAGAACAGAAGATTGCCTACAATTTAGTGAAGAGGTGGCTCGACTGTTCAACAACGGGCATCTCTGAGAATTCCTGAGTGATCGAGCCAAGAACCACTTCAAGAACAGGGATTATAATAATCAGACCGAGTAGGAAGAGACTCATCACGTCATTAACATGATCATTAGTGGAGTCGACATTTCCTAGGGTCCGATGCTGAAGCGCACCAAAATATCCATCACAAGAAAAAACCGAACTCGGGATTACGTACCGGAAGGAACTTTGTCTTTTAACGACGAAGACATTGAATGGATCGTGCAGCCCCACAACGATGAACTAGTAATATCGATACTCGTAAATAAATCTCAAATTAAGTGTGTGTTAGTTGATCCAGGTAGCTCAGCCAAATCATCAGATCAAGGATCGTGGAACAACTCGGCCTATAAGATCAGAATGTACCAGCGGTCCAAGTCCTGAACGGGTTCAACATGGCATGCGAGACCACTAAAGGGGAGATAACATTACCAATGAATGTCGCCGGAACCGTACAGGAGACCATGGATTCACAACATGAGGGAAATACCCTCGACACTGCACCAGGTGCTGAAATTCCCTACACTCGGAGGAGTCAAAATGGTTTATGGGAAACAACCGACCGCCAAGGCGATGTTCGCGGTCGATGAGGTGATCCCGGCATCCACACTCTCAACAACGGAGGATCAAATATGGGGACAAATAGCAATCACCTATACCAACCACACCCAGATCGGAGGAACGAGGGGTAGATGAGGACGACGACTACGGAGTCCCCAGATCTTTCATAGTTCTCGACAATTTTGATGCCACAAAATCAACAGTCGAGGAAATGGAACAAGTCGTACTAACCGAACACTTGCCTGATCGAAAGGTATACCTGGGCACGAGGTTAAGCCCCTAGTTCAGGAAAAACCTCATTCAATTTCTTATAGCTAACAAAGATTGTTTCGCTTGGTCCCACCTTGATATGACAGGGATCCCGCCGGAGTTAACCACTCACAAGCTAAGCATGGACCCGAAGTACCACCCGGTCAAGCAGAAGAGGAAACCCCAGTCCGAGGTCACACATGCTTTCATCAAGGATGGGGTATCTAAACTCCTTAAAATAGGGTCCATTCGGGAGGTTAAATACCCAAATTGGTTAGCAAACGGGGATAAATTAAGAATGTGTGGACTATAAGGATTTGAATAAGGTATGTCCCAAGGACTCCTTCCCTTTGCCCAACATCGATCGCATGATCGATGCCACGGCCAGCCATGGGATTCTCAGTTTTCTCGATTCCTACTCCGGGTACAACCAAATACAGATGAACCCGGGTGATCAGGAGAAAACCTCATTCATCACTAAGTATGGCACGTACTGCTATAACGTGATGCCGTTAGGATTAAAAAATATTGGTGCCACTTACCAACGCCTAGTAAACCGAATGTTCGAGGAACAAATAGGAAAATCAATGGAGGTTTACATTGACGATATGTTGGTAAAGTCCCTGCGAGCAGAGGACCATTTAAAACATTTGCAGGAAACCTTCAGCATACTGAAGAAATACAATATGAAGCTGAGCCCAGAGAAGTGTGCATTCAGAGTTGGATCAGGTAAATTCCTCGAATTCATGGTATCCAATCGGGGAATCGAGATCAACCCCGACAAGATCAAAGCCATCAAAGATATCACGGTTGTGGACAACATGAAGGCCGTGCAAGATTAACCGGATGCATAGCCGCCCTGGGGTGATTCATCTTGAGGTCCTTCGATAAGAGCCACCGATTTTTCTCACTATTGAAGAAGAAGAATAACTTATCATGGACCCCGGAGTGCCAACGGGCCTTAAAGGAACTCAAGTGGTATCTTTCAAGCTCGTCGCCGCTTCACACGCCGAAGACAAATGAACAACTATACATGTACTTGGCTGTATCAGAGATAGTGGTAAGTGGAGTCCTGGTCCGAGAAGAGCAAAGTACATAATTTCCTATTTACTCTGTTAGCAGGATTCTAGGTGAGGCCGAAACTAGGTACCCCCACCTAGAAAAATTGGCGCTCGCTTTGCTAAGCATCTCTAGGAAGCTAAAACCATATTTTCAATGTCATCCTATATGTGTCGTGACTACTTACCCATTGCAAAATATAATGCATAAACCTGAGCTCTCAGGACGATTGGCCAAATGGGCCGTGGAAATCAGCGGGTACGATATTGAATATCGACCTTGGACCGCCATTAAATCTTAAATTTTGGCAGACTTCGTGGATGACTTTACGCCTGCCCTAATACCTGAGGTCGAAAGAGAGTTGTTGGTGAACTCGGGGACTTCTTCGTGGATTTGGACCCTCTTTAAGGACAATGCCTCGAATGCACAAGTGTCCGGACTTGGCATTGTATTGAAGCCACCAACAGGCAATGTAGTTAGATAATCTATTAGGACTGTAAAATTGACTAACAATGAGGTAGAATATGAGGCCATGATTGCAAGTCTTGAACTAGCCAAAAGCTTGGGGGTAGAGGTAATCAAAGCTAAGTGCGACTCCCTCCTTGTGGTGAACCAATTCCATGGGACGTTCGAGGTAAGAGAGGAACGAATGCAAAGGTACCTGGATAAGTTGCAGGTAATATTACATCGATTCAAGGAGTAAACTCTACAACACGTACCTCGGGATCAAAAAAGTGAGGTCGATGCCCATGCTAACCTAGGGTCGGCAATCGAGGACGATGAGTTCAACTTGGGGGCAGTCGTACAACTCATGAGATCGGTGGTAGAAGAAGGCTGCGCCGATAAACTCAACAAGCCTGACTTGGGACTGGAGAAACAAATATATACAATATATGAAGACCGGAAAACTTTCCTCGGATCCAAAAGAATCGAGGGCCCTACGTACGAAGGCAACCTAGTTTAGCTTGTCCGAATACGGGACCCTGTTCAGAAGAACATTCGATAGCCCACTCGCAATATGTCTAGGACCAGGAGATACTGAGTACGTTCTGAGGGAAATTCATGAAGGCACCTGCGAAAATCATTCAGGCGCCAAATCATTAGTTCGAAAGGTAATCAGAGCCGGCTACTACTGGATCGACATAGAAAAGGACGCGAAGGAGTTTGTACGAAAATGTGATGAATGTCAACGGCATGCTCCGATGATTCATTGTTGCTCCCAAACATATACGCAAGTATACGTAGTCGACAAGTAATATAGGATTGTAAGTCCAGATATCGTACCCACAAGGACTTGTGATTACTATTCACTAAAATAAACTAAGACAATTAACCTATTCAAGCAAATCCTAACGTATAAATATTTAACTAAAATTAATCTAGAGTAACAAATTAATAGATTAAAGAAAATAACGACAAGATTAAAGACGAATTCAATGTGAGTGAATATTCTAGAACTATGGGTTAGCTAACAATCCCGTTGAATTTTCTACTTAAATTATCTAATTAATTTATCTGGTTTATTGGTTGACAGGGTTAATATTGCTCATAGTCTTCTCCCGAAGTACTGCTCGCCTATTCAAGCTATTCTAACGTATATATTCCTATGGAATTAGAATTAACAAGAACGCATTAATAATTCTTTTATAGTAACCAAGCAAGGCGATTAGGTATATTCCTATCCTAACCGCAAATCCGCCCACCTCAGAGTTAAGATCTTGCTCAAGGTACAATAACAATACAACATCTGTCTGGAACAAAAGTTAGGCAGGAAAATATAAATAATTCTGATGGAGACTCTGTATGATGCGGATCGTAACATGGGATGCAGCTTACCGTAAAGTCCCCGCAATAGTCCTGCCTTTGCGCCCAAAATTCCACCAAAAATATATATATTCGCACAATAAGTGCAGAAGTATAGCATGAGTACGTAAATCAACGCGTACCCAGTAAGTATTTAGCCTAACCCCGGAGAAGTAATGACGAGGGGTCGACATCGACACTTACTTGTGGTCCAGTAAATCAATTATAGTAGAAAGCAAACAAGTATGAGGCATAGTAAATAAACAGTGTAAACAAATATAGGTACGTGGTACGATCCTCCTCTGAGCAGTAAACGCAAGCTCTCAATTATAGGCTACCTCCTCAACCGGAGTGTGTGTATATATATATATATATATATATATATATATATATATATATATATATATATATATATATATATATAATCCCCACCAAATAGGTTGTTACAACTCAAATCAAGAAAAACTCACGGATACGCTGGCTTCTTGTCAAATATTACGCACGATTCTGCCGAGGCGAACGAACCGATCCCATAATAGTGTTTCATGAAATTCTCGAGGCGAACGGCCCGATCCCATAAGAGTATGATACTGTCGAGGCGAATGACATGATCCTATAAGAGTATTTTATAGAAATGTCAATGTGAACGGTCCGATCCCATAAGAGTATTTTGTAGAAATGTAGAGGCAAATGGCCTGATCCCAGAAGAATGTGTTACAATATCCTGCCGAGGCGAACGGCTCGAACCCATAAGAATGTGTCACATAATCCTGCCGAGGCGAACAGCCCCATCCCATTAGAATAAGAAGCGTTAACGGGTCCTTGGCCCTACTCACGAATATACATGTGAGTTATGAAATTTAAAGAAACTTTTCGATGAAAACGCACAACGCGAGAGAAATTCATAAGGAAAGCAGAATTATTCCACTGCTAATTAAGTAGCTTGTCAAATCTTTACAATAGTGAGTCTATCACTCTATGTTATCCTAGTTTCAGGACGTAACGCGAAATCAAGTAACTAAGCAGGCAAGATTAGCTCAACTAGTACAAATAAAGCATGGTGTGAATCCTAGTCTACCCGGACATAATCAGGAATTCTAGCATGCGCACGGACACTCGTCACCTTATCTGTGCGCAACTCCCACAACATGTAGCATATAACAAGAATAACATTTACAGGGTAATTTCTCCCTCACATGGTTAGACAGGAGGCTTACTTTGCTCCGAAGTTCCACAACCGGCTTTAACGCCTCTCTAACACCTCCAACCGATGCCCGTCGATCCAAAACTAGTCAAACAATGTGCAAATCAATCAAAATATACCCCAATGCATATAATTTAACAATTTATAATAATCCCCAACTCCGCTCGAAAAGTGAATAAAGTAAACCCTCATGCCCACATGCCCGGATTCCGAAATTTTCCAAGATAAACATTACCCATAACATTACGAACTCAAATATATAATTTATTCCTAATTCCATTTCCAAAATCGTGGTCAAAATCTAAAATTATCAATTCTAGGTTTTCTACCAAAATCCCATAATTTCCACCCATTTCCATGTTTAAATCTTTATGGAATCCATGAATTTAACTTACAATAGGTGGGAGTAACTTACCTCATGTTGCTCGATGAAAATCGTCTCAAAATAGCTCCCAAAATTCGGCCATCCAAGTGAAAGAATGAAAGAAATGAGAGCTAAGTCTCGATTTAATACACCCATCTTCCTAGCGATATTTTGCATCTGCAGACACATAGCCGCTTTTGTGGCTCCGCGCCTGTGGAAATATCCATCGCAGGTACGGTTCCTTCTAAGTCCATGCAAATCCGCTTCTGCGGACCACTTTCGTTCATGCGTGACCGCTTCTGCGGTCAACCCTCACTCCTGCACACTAGCACATGTGGAGCCCTTCCGTTTATGCTACTCCAGCTTGCCCAGCTCGATTCTGCTTCTACGGAAAATTCTTCGTATCTGCGGGCTCGCAGATGCAAAAATATCCTCGCATCTGCGGCCATCCTAGCTCCAGTCTAAATGTCGCTTCTGCGACCAAAGTGCTGCACCTGCGGCCAAAAATCTCGCAGGTGCGATTACACCAGAAGCCTTAAGCTTCATAAATTATTTAAGTCCAATGTGATTCGCACCCGGGGGGCCCCGGGACCCCAACCAATCATACCAACACATCCTAAAATATGATACGAACTTAGTCGAAGCCTCAAATTATACCAAACAATATCAAAACTATGAATCGATGATCGAAACCTTTCTTTAAACTTTCAAACTTTTAAACTTTATCGAACGCATCCGAATTATTTGTTAAACATCCCGGAGTGACGCCAAATTTTACGCACAAGTCATAAATCACAATACAAACCTATTCCAAGGCTCGGAACCCCATACGGACATCGATAACACCAAAATTCACTTCAAATCAAACTTCAGAAATTCTTAAAGTTTTAAAATGCCAACTTTCCATAATAAGCGTCGAAATGCTCCCGGACCACCTGATATTCAACCCAAACATACGCTCAAGTACAAAATTATCATACAAACATATTGGAACCTTTAAAACCCAATTCTGAGGTCGTTTACTCAAAAGTCAAACTTTGGTCAACGCTTCCAACTTAAAGCTTCCGAATTGAGAAGTTTTCCTTCCGAAACAACTCTGAACTTCCCGAAAATCAATTCTGACCACACGTACAAGTCATGATACATGAAGTGAAGCTACTCAAGGCCTCAAACCGCTGAACGACTCGCTATAGATCATAACGACCGGTTGGATCGTTACAGTATTCCTACTTTACCACCAAGCTATGGCCGGTTGGGCCATGATAATTTACATAAACAATGAGTTTAGCCAAGTCGGCCTATTTATGTTCTAGTTTATGTCGAACGATCATAAGTTATAGAGTGGTTTGCTCGGGCCAGTACAGCACCGGGTGCCAACCTATCACATGTTTGACCTAAAAGTTTTTGTCTAAAATATATAATATGGAGTCGTTATTACTTTATCTGCTATATGTATTTTACTTTTTTCCACGTGATTTCTGCTGAAAGAAAACAAGCTAGTTCTTTTTTTTTTGGTGGCTTACAAGTCATTTTCAAGTGATTATTTCGTGATAGTGACAGACTTATCGTTTCCTATGTTCTACAGATGATAAACTATAGTATCTGAAGCCTACATGAGATTTTTTTACAAGTGATTTTTTTGGGCAGTCATGTTACGATATGGATAATAGTCCCAAAGAGAGGCATTAAATATATAAATATAATTAGTATGCATATCATGGCCCTCAATGGCACTTCTGAGGTTCAGGTTGATTTTTATAACTCTCATTGATGTTGTTTTATTGTTATGTTTCAGTTCTGCCTTAGATACTCGGTACATTATTCGTACTGACGTCTTTTTTGTTGTGGACTTTGCACTTATGCCTGCAAGGGTAGGTAATCAGTTTGACGGGCCCTCATAGCAGACGGGGTGGTTAGCATTTAACGAATGATTGGTAAGGCTCCACTTCATTCGAAGTGCAACCGAGTCTATAAGTCACGGTGTCGAGTTTTGCTAAAGACTTATGGGTAGGCTGGGACCCTGTTCCGTCCATGTTTTGGTGTCAGATACTCATAGAGTCTTTGTAGACACATGTTCATTATGTATAGTATGTCAGTGGCCTGGTCAGCCCTCGTTTATATTTCCTTCTAGGTTGTTCAGTGTCGATACTCATAGTGGCCTACTCGGCCCGTACATATAGATATGTGTTTAGTATAATGCATTGTGGCTAGGTTGGCCCATGATAGTTTACAGAAAGAATAAGTTTAGCCAATTCGTACTATGTATGTTCTAGTTTACGTCGAACGATCATGAGTTACATAGTGGTTTGCTCGGACCAGTACGACACCGGGTGCCAACTTGTCACATGTTAGACCTGAAATTTTTGGTCTAAAATATATACTATGGAGTCGTTACTACTTTATCTGCTATATGTATTTTAATTTTTTTTCACATGATATCTTGATGTGTGGCTATAATTCCATATTTTAGTACATTATCTACCTGACATTTTATGTGCTTTAATGTTAAACTACACTTTATTTGCGCGTAATGGAATCTATTTTATGTGTAGGTACATCGGAGATGAAAGTAGAGCAAAAGGAATATTTAAAGTCTAAAGTGTGCTCGAAAATAGTTGAAAAGAAGAAAGAAAGAAGTAAGCAGCGGAAAAATGAGGAAGCTGGCGAAGCGAGCTATTGAGCTCACGTTAGAGCTGGCGAGGCAAGCTTTTGAGCTTGTGTGGGAGCAGGCGACGCGAGGGATAAGGCGAGGGTGAGCTCGCATGGAGACAGGCGTCACATGGTTTGAGGCGAGGTTCATCTCGCATTTTACTTTGCGAGGCACGGTCTGAGGCGAGCCTGATCCGGATTTTAAAGGCTTATTTCGTCTCCTTGTTTGACTAGGACTTGGGCTATGTCGTTTAGGTCTTTTCCTACACATATAAATAGACATTAAACACCACTTTTGAAGGGGTTGTTGGACAGGAGGCAAGAATAGCTCGTGGAATACCATTTGGGAGATAGAATCATCGATTTCTACATCCTTTCATCTTTACTTTGTAATTTAGTTATGCAACATATTTGGGATATTGTTACTATGAGTATGAGTATCTAAACTCCTAATCTAGGGTTTTGATGGAACCTATTGGAGGATAATTTTCCTGTTACGTTAATATAGATTTGTCGTAGTATTTTCTCTATTTGTTCAGCTACGTTATTATTGTGGTTGGTTGAAAAGCTCTCAATCAACTGTGCCTATTTAGTATGTATTAATAGGAAGAGAGTGCATATTTATGTAGTTGTTGAACAACATCACTCCTGACATATATGAGGGATCAATACGGAGGGTTTAAAGGTGGGATTAGGAATAACGAAACCTTGGTGCGATCCGAGTGAGCCGTACTTAGTGCCAACTAGCGTAATTCGGAAGAATATGTCTAGTAAATTGTAGTAGTTACTCGGGAAGGAATTACAACACTTAGAGCGCTCATGATCGGTAGAGAAAACTTAGGCACATTTATAGGAAACGTAGAGGAAAGGATTCCGACAATAGGGGAAATCATAACCTTAGATCATTCCAATTCTTGTCTACAACCTATTCGTAGTTAGTTATTAATTACTGCATTTTCATTACATGATATTTAGTTAGAAAACATCCAATTTGTTATTTTAATATTTTTGAATATTGATTAAGTGAATTTGTGCGAGTCTAGTAGCTGTGTTTAATAGGTTAATTCCCTATGGGATTTGACTCCGGACTTGTTAACCAGAATATATTTGCGACGACCGCTTAGTCCTTTTTATAAGGCGAAGTTGGGCGTGATCAAACTTTGGCGTCGTTGCCAGGGTACTACGGTGTTATTAATTGCAGCTAAAAGAAGTGCTAGAATTCTTAGTGTAGTCAATTTTCTTCATTTTAAACTAAATACATTGAAATTCTAACGTTTGTAGTCTTGGGTGTTACAGGTGCATGCCTAGAAACTCCTCAAGAACTGATGAATTGTTTGAAGCATTATCAGATCGTGAGAAAGTTTTCAAGGCACTGAATCGTGCAAACAAGAAGGACAAATAGCAACAGAACTCAACAAAACGAATCGAACCAGACATGGATTACGTAATAGAAAATCCAAACAATAGAAATAATGTGAATGACCCGAACAATCAGGGTGTGGTTCCTCTTGTGCCAGAAGCAGTATTGTATGATTGGGCATAACCCACCGCCAAAAATCTGGCAACCTCAATTGCAGTCCCTCAGATACAAGCGAAATCTTTTCAAATCACAAACAACACGCTACATTTGTTACAGAACAGGGGACTGTTCTCAGGGTCTTACGTTGAAGATCCTCAGCAGCATCTGAAAAATTTTCTATCGATATGTGTCATGCAAAGGCAACCTAATGTGACACCAGAAGCAATAAAGTTGTTACTGTTTCCATTCTCGGTGACGGGTGAAGCTCAGACTTGGATTAATTCACTCCCTACAAACTCCATCACTACTTGGGAGGAATTAGTTAAGCAATTTGTGAACAAGTTGTACCCACCTAATAAGACTGCCAAAAAAATTGATGAGATATTGAGCTACAGACAGAGACCAACAGAAATACTACAAGAAACGTGGGAAATGTTCAAGGGTATGCTAGTTAAGTGTCCACATCATGGAATTCCAGATCAGATGTTGGGGCAGAGGTTCTACATGGGATTGGCATATAGCTTAAAGGTGAATGTAGATGCTTCAGCGGGTGGAGCATTTTTGAGAAAATCATTCAGAGAATGCAAGATCCTACTTGATAAAATGGCTCAAAACTCAGGATAGATGACAAGAGACTCTACGATCACTCCTGTAGTTCATTTTGTGGCTTTAGACCCAAACAACTCCATAGCCAAAAATATGGCCACTCTGATAACACAAATGAGTATCCTCACCAAAAAGATCGATAAATTAGGCCAGAAGTAGAAGGTACACATAGTTGACACGAATAATGGGGGATTATGTACACCATGCATTAACCAACCATATGCATGCTCCTAGAGTGTGGAAAATGACAACCAACACTATCAAAAAGATATAAACTACGTGGCCAATTATGGAGGACATAGGCAAGGTGGTCAGAATTGGGGGCAACAGAATCAGCAATATAGACCAGCACAACCGCAGTACAATAATAGCAACAATTCTGGAGCTATGCGACCACAGGGTCAAGTTGTATCGTACCAAAGGTAACAGGGATACAACCAGCACAATCAGCAGCTAGCTTATCAACAACCTCAACAACAGCAATTAGTGAGACAAGAATATGGGTTGTCTGAAATTAAAGGAATGCTGCAATACTGATTAGGGCCAATGGAAAAATGCCAGAGAGAGTGGACTCACATGAATCAGCGATAAAAGGCATTGAGATTCAATTAGGACAGATTTCGATGGCTCTAAATAATCGTCCCCAAGGGACGTTACCGGCAGACACACAAGTCAATCTAAAAGAGCAGGGCCCAAAACAGCTTATGGCAGTGAGTCTAAGAAATGGTAGAGACCTAGATCTTGAGTAAGAAATTGCTCGCGAAAGCCGACCAACTGAAACACTTGTACCAGTACCCATTGAGGTAGATGATTCAACAGGGTTAACTGAGGTGACGGTCTAACATGCATAAGAGGGCACAAGCAAAGAAAAAGAGGTTGTAAAGAAGACTGAGGTAGCACAAGAAATGACAGTAGAAGCAGTGCCTGAGTAAGATAAAACTCAAATCATAGGAAGGAAGCAACCTCCAGCACCATTCCCACAAAGATTGGTCAAATATCAGAAGGATGAGCAATATAAGAAATTCATGGAGATGTTGAAACAAATCCAGGTGAACATTCCACTTATTGACGCTTTGAGGGAGATACCTGGGTATGCCAAAATAATGAAGGATTTAGTGTCTCGCAAATTCGACTTCCAAGACCTGGCCACTGTTACACTAACCCAAACCTATAGTGCAGCAGTGACGAGACCCGTAGCTGAGAAGTTGTTAGACCCAGGGAGTTTCACAATCCCATGCACAATAGGCAGTTATGCTTTGGCTAAAGCATTGTGTGATTTTGGGGCAAGCATAAACTTGATGCCCCTGGCTATCTACAAAAGGTTAGGCATTGGAAGAGCAAGACCCACATCCATGTTACTACAGCTAGCCGACTGGACAGTGAAGAGGCCATCAGGTATCCTTGATGATGTATTAGTGCAGGTTGGAAAGTTTGTGTTTCCAGCAGATTTTGGCATTCTGGACTGCCGGGTTGACGAGGAGATTCCCATAATTTTGGGAAGACCATTCTTGGACATTGGGAGAGCACTGATTGATTATGAAACTGGAGAGCTAAAAATGAGACTGAATGATGAAGAAATAACATTCAATGTGCAGAAGTCTATGCGGCGTCCATATGCGGCGACCAAGTGAATTTGCTAACTGCTCTCTCATAGAAGCTATGGATGTAATTTTGGAGGAGGAAGATGAGACTCTGAATGCTAAAGACCCTCTAGCAGCCTGTCTCACGAACTTAGTAGAAGTAAATGGAGAGGACTTGGCGGAGTGGGTGCTGGCTCTTGAAGGCCAAGGGTTCTAGAAAAGTGAGCTCGAAATTGAGTCTTTGCACTTAGAAGAAATAAAGACTCCTCCAGCTAAGACATCGATTGAAGAGCCACCACAGTTGGAACTGAAGCCGCTACCACCTCATCTCAGGTATGATTTCTTGGGACCTAACTCAACTTTACTTGTTATTATCTCATCTAGTTTGTTAAATGTGCAGGAAGAACAACTTTTGCAGGTATTGATGGAGTGCAAAACTGTAATTGGTTGGACCATTGCAGACATTAAGGGTATCAGCCCAGCCTTCTGTATGCATAAGATTTTACTGGAAGATGGCCACAAACCTTCTAGAAAACATCAAAGAAGGTTGAACCCCAACATGAAAGAAGTTGTGAAAAAGGAGGTGATAAAGTGGTTAGATGCGGGGATCATTTTCCCCATATCAGACAGCAACTGGATCAGCCCAGTCCAATGTGTGCCAAATAAAGGTGGAATGACTGTAGTGCAAAATGAGAACAACGAGTTGATATCAATAAGAACAGTCACGGGATGGCGAATTTGTATGGACTACAGAAGATTGAACAAGGCCACCCGAAAAGACCACTTTCCTTTGCCGTTCATTGATCAGATGCTAGATAGATTGGATGGGAGGTCCCACTTCTACTTTCTGTATGGATACTCGGGGTATAATCAGATCTGTATCACCCCGGAAGATAGAGAGAAAACGTCATTCACCTATCCATATGGCGTCTACGCTTTTCGGAGAATGTCGTTCGGCCTATGCAACGCACCCGCCATATTTCAAAGGTGCATGATGACCATTTTCACAGATATGGTAGAAGACATAATGGAGGTATTCATGGATGATTTCTCAGTGGTGGGAGACTCATTTGATGATTGCCTAAAGAATCTGAAATGAGTGCTGAAAAGATGTGTGGAGACTAATCTGGTGCTCAATTGGGAAAAATGCCACTTTATGGTACATGAAGGTATAGTCTTGGGGCACTTAGTGTCATGTAAGGGCATTAAGGTGGATCATGCAAAGGTTGATGTGATAGAAAATCTACCACCACCCACTTTCATCAAAGCAATAAGAAGTTTCCTTGGCCATACCGGTTTCTACAGACGATTTATAAGAGATTCTCCAAAATTGCTAACCCCTTGTGTAAAATGCTTGAAAAAGATCAACCTTTTGGGTTTTCTGATGACTACAGGGTAGCATTTGAGGAGATGAAGAAGAAACTGGTGACTGCACCAATCATAGTGGCCCCCGACTGGGGGCAACCTTTCGAGTTGATGTGCGATGCAAGCGACTATGCTGTGGGAGCAGTTCTTGGGTAGCAAAAATATAAAGTCATGCATCCGATCTACTTGCAAGTAGAACATTGAGTGGCGCCCAACTGAACTACACAGTGACAGAGAAAGAGATGCTAGTTATGGTGTTCGCGTGTGATAAGTTCAGGTGATACATGATAGGCTCAAAGGTAATTGTTTACACTGACCATGCTACCCTCAAGTACCTAATTGAGAAAAAGGAGTCAAAGCTGCACTTAATTAGATGGGTGCTACTACTGCTACAAGAGTTCGACTTGGAAATACGGGATCGAAAGTGAACAGAAAACCAAGTTGCTGATCATTTGTCCAGGCTTGAAGGAGCGGAGAAGAAGGTTGAGTGCAGGAGATCATGGAGACTTTCCTAGATGACAACTCTTAGCAATGAGCCTTGAGGATACACCATGGTACGCAGATATTAAAAATTACGTGGCAAGCGGTATTGTTCCCTATGACTTGTCTTGTGTACAAAAGAAAAGGTTTTTCCGGGATTGTCGCATGTATTTCTGGGATGATCCATATTTGTTCAGGATTTGTCTTGATAACATGATCCGGAGATGCATTCCCGAGATAGATCAATCTTCTATTTTTCAGGCATGTCATGCTTCACCGTATGGAGGACATTTTGGAGGTGTAAGGACAACAGCCAAAGTGATGAGTGCCAACGGACGGGGAATATTTTCCGTCAACATAAGATGCCCATGAACCCAATTCAAGAGGTGGAAGTATTCGATGTATGGGGAATCAACTTTATGGGACCATTTGTCAGCTCATATAATAATAAGTAAATACTAGTAGCGGTGGACTATGTCTCGAAATGGGTAGAAGCCGTGGCACTTCCAACAAATGACGCAAAGGCAGTTATTGGTTTTCTCAAAAAGAACATCTTCACCAGATTTGGCACTCCAAGAGCTATCATCAGTGATGGGGGCACCTACTTCTGCAGCCGAGCCTTTGTAAAGTTGTTGGAGAAATATGGTGTTCGCAACAAAGTTGCTACTCCGTATCACCCACAAATAAGGGGGCAAGTCGAGGTGTCAAACAGAGAAATCAAGAGTGTTTTGACCAAAACTGTAAATGCTACTCGGACTGATTGGGCGATAAAATTGGATGATGCGCTATGGGCTTACCGCACCGCATTCAAAATTCCGATTGGTATGTCACCGTATAAATTGGTGTTTGGAAAGCCATGTCTCTTGCCGGTGGAGTTAGAGCATAAAGCCTTCTGGGCGTTGCGACAATTAAATCTGGACGTGGAGGCCGCTGGAACTAATAGAGTCACAGAGCTACATGAACTTGACGAGTTTCGCTACCATGCTTTTGAGAGTACAAGCCTATATAAGGAAAGAATGAAACTAGTACATGACAAAAATATTCTTGAGCAAAATTTTAAACCGGGAGATGTAGTACTATTATTCAATTCGAGATTGAGGTTGTTTCTGGGAAAATTGAAGTCAAGATGGTCAGGACCATTTCGTGTGCTAGAGATTCATCCCACTGGAGCCATAGAGATTGCTTCAGAATATGGCTCTTGCAAATTCAGAGTCAATGGGCACAGGTTGAAACATTATTTGGGCATGGATGACATAAAAGTAGTGTGAGTGACTCATTTGCTAGAGCCACCAATGTTGAGCGAGCCTTAAGTCGATTGCCAACATCGTGTCGCGACGTTAAATCAGGCGCTTCATGGGAGGCAGTCCATTGTAATGTTGTATTTGTAGTTGATTTTAGCATAGGTAGAATTTTTCTTTTCATATTTTAGGTACTAACATGCTTTCAGGTAATTTCGGCAAGACGTACAGTGCATTGCGCGTCGCCTGGGCCCAAGCAAGTTGGGCCAGGCGTTAACCTGATGGAAATCTCGTGAAGGAGCTCGCATCGCAATGGGTAAGGCAAGGTTTGTCTCGTGTGGGAGCCCGCCTCGCAAGGGAAATAGTGAGTTGCTTCTCGCGTTAGGCCTCGCGCCGCAAGCCCACGAGCTCGCGTTGGAGCTCGTCTTGCGAGGGATAAGGCGAGGAAGCCACCTCGCGTCGCCAGGTATGCATTTTTCCTATTTATTTTAATTTATTTTCCTCTATTTCTTTTAACCTCCCCCCTCCCCCCCCCCCCCCCCCGCCCCCAAAAAGAAAATCTAACTTAAACGCCCAAACCTCACAAAACACACTTAAGAACATAGCCTCACCCACGAACTCTGCCAAACCCCCTCCCTCACAACCTAGTGGAGACACACTCATCCCATTGATTCAAGAAAAATTCACCTGCAACAGCAATTCAAAGGCAAATCCTTCCTCTTAAACATCTACAGTATGATTTCCACCTCCATTATTTGGCAATTTCGAGTGGGGCGAATGCATGACATTGGACACAAATTTGGGGTTGTTCTTCATTGTAACAATGTGTTTGTGTGTCCTAACCCCATGAACCCCATAGGATTGGTGTTGCTATTGTGTGAAATAGTGGTAGTATGGAACTCCCAAGCCGAGTTGGGATGGTGAGGCAATCCCTCACCCCTACAAGCACTCCCATGGCACTAGTGCATGCTAAGTATTTGTCATAATGCCTCAGAGGCATTCTTTATCCCCATTGGAGCCCAAGTCTTCGGGATTATAAGACTAGTGCTATGTAGTCGTGCATAACTTTAAAATCTTAAGTGTGGGTGGCTCATTGGTAGCCCGATGCTTCGAAATTGGAGGAAGCACCCATGTGTCATTGCTTGATTATGATATTAAGAAACGATGAGGTGAAGTCTGAGTAACCTCGGCAATTGTTGATAATCATGGGTTAAACTCTTAAGTGTGGTGTGGCAAGACCATATTTTGACATGGTGCAATGTAGCTTAAACTGATTCATGCTCACTTTTGCAGGAACGAATATGCCTCCAAGAAAAGACACCGGTAAAGGCAAAGCCACATCCTCTGCTCCGTCTAAAGCTAAGGCTACGTTTGTACCTCCCCCGAAGAAGAGAAAAGGGGGGGAAGCTACTTCCAGTCGAGGTGAAGGACTGCAAGTAGTGGCAGCTATAGCAACCACTCGTCCACAACCTCAAGGACATAGGGAGTTTGGACTCAAAAGCATACCCCCACACACACAGGATTGGTACAGGCGATGTAGGCCAAAACATGTACATCCAGAAGCTGTTATTCATGAGCGTCGCTTGCAAGCCAAGTACTAAGTAATTTGGAGAGGCATTAATGAGTTGGGGTTGAGTTATGTGTTCCGAAATATAGGGGATATAAACCTCAATCTGGTTCCGGAATTCTATGTCGGGTTTGATCCAAAGGATCCTGAATAGCCGGTGCCGATTCGTGGATGGTTGATAGAGTTTTCAGCCACGACAATATGTAATTTCTTAGGTGCTCTGGATGTTCCTCGGGATCCATTGGACTACTTCATAGCCCGTCCTACATATCGAGATCTGAGACACACTATTTGTGGTGTCAATTCTGTAGCAGCTTGGGTTCGAGATAAGAAAACAAATCGACACAGGAAATTCCCCAAGAAGAAGATGAGGGCAGAGGCTCAAGTATGGATGAAACTGATTAATACACGGCACCTACCTTGCAATCATAAAACGCTTATTATCCGTGAGAGGACGTGTGTGCTATATTTCCTCATGACTGGTCAGAGGGTGAATGTGGGTCATTTAATCTGCTACCAGATATCTCTAGTGAGAACTAGCAAGAGGACTGATCGAATGCCATTTGCAAATATGTTAAATCAGTTCTTAAGACAAGAGGTTGAAGAGGAACCAGCTTTCGATCACATCGTTGATCAGACCATAAGACTAATAGACATTACAAGTATCCGGGTTAAGGAGGAGACTGTTATGGCATTGTTGACAGGTGTCGAGCGCAATGCTCGTGATGATAGTTTTATGGCCCATTTATATGGGATGATGGATTTGCAGCTTCGGATTGCGGGACAGACAACCTCTACAAAGGAGAGGGCCATATTGGGTGAGCGGTTCCCGCTCAATGCTCATGCTCAACAGCTGGTTGGGCTTGGTGATGGATACAGACTCCCAGATGATAAGGATGTCAACACACTTGAGCAGTCCGAGGCCGAGCCGGAGTAGTCAGATGATGATGATGAGGAGGAGGAGGAGGAGGAGGAAGCACAAGATAAGGAGTGGGCAGCCTTAGAGGAGGAAGGCGATGACGCAGCTTGATCAGGGAGTTTTCCTACACCCTATTCATTTTTTTCTTGTTTTGTCAATTTGTGTATGCACTGAGGACATTGCATGAAATAAGTGTGGGGGTGGTAACTTGTAAATATTAGTCTTGTTTTTAGTTATATTTAGTTTTTTAGTTAGGGTGTTGTTTTTTTTAGTTAGGTCGTCTTAGCCTTTTAAAAAACAAATTGGACTCTTCCTGACGATGGATCTCCTAGACATTTTTCTTTAGGGAATTAAGTCTAAAGAAAAAAAAAACAAAAAGATTTTCTTGTAGATAGTGTAGTAATTCTCCCTTGGTTTTTTTTTGAGTCGCGGTTCTTTTTCAAGGGTTTTTAGTTGAACCGGGTGTAGTTAGTTTTAATTTGTAGGAGTAGAAACCACTGGGCTAGGAATTGAATTGCAGCTATATCTTTTAACTTTGTTATGCCTTGAGAATAGTGAGTACTCTAGTTGTGATGCTTAGGCTCAGTTTTTGACTCTAGTATAAGTACCTTAAATCGTAGATTCTTAAATGTGCTTAACTGCTTTGACTGAAATGTCGTGATAAAACCAATCTTGAATGAGTTATGTGCCATGTCTGTATGAGGTTTGTATGTATTATGTGCATTGCATTTGATGTCTAGAACTTGCCCCGTGTGTGCAAAGCGAAATAGTAGTCTTGTTCAGTCTGCAAAGTGATATAGGCGTTTCTTCGTTGAGCCAAATATATATAGTTTACCCGCCTAAATGTATGTAACGTAGTTAACCTCTGTGAGCCTATAGTCTTGCTTCTTTGGTAACCACATTACAAGCCTTAGCCCTTTGTTTGAATCGACCATATATTTGAACCCTGTCACCTCTCATAAGCACTTGAATTGTGATGAATTATGTAAAAGTTAAAGTGTGGGGTGGTGGTTTGGATTTTGAGTGGAACAAATGAAAAGGAGAAAGGTGCACCGTTTGAAAAACAAAATGTCAATAAACACCACTTGAAGAAAAGAAATATATATATAGTTGTATTGTATGAAAAATAATTCTTGATGGTGGTGGCTAGTGATATGCTTGTGCTTAAAGAAGTATGGGGTACTATACTTAGATGTGAAGGTGGAATTTTGGTTTGACATAAGTATGGGTTGTGGTATTAAAGTATATGTATTAAAGTGCTTAAGGGAGGTGTAGTCACTCATATCCAAACGTATCCTTCCCGACCCGCAGCCTACATTACAACAAATTAAAGTATTACACTACGGGCAAGCCTATGGTGCATCATTTGTGGCATATGAATGTTATTTCTGAGAGCGAGTGAAGTTTTCCTATCTTGAGTTCCTACGTTCTTAAAATTCATTGTGTGTGGAACTAAGCTCGTGTTGGGTGAGGGCACGTGATTCATAACGGAAAAGTAATGTCATTGACCTCCATGTTATAGTAAGTAAGTAAATTTTGAATAAGGCATGGTATTTGTGAGTCAAATCTTGAGATGGGAATGTTACACCTTGTGCCTAGTCCACTTTAAAGATTCTCGGTGTGATGAGTTAAGGGAATTTCTTAAAAAGGTCGTGTCTATAAGTGTAGTTTGATTTCTCGAGGATGAGCAATGTTTAAGTATGGGGTATTGATGTGTGGCTATAATTTCATATTTTAGTACATTATCTACCTTACATTTTATGTGCTTTAATGTTAAACTACACTTTATTTGCGCGTAATGGAGTCTATTTTATGTGTAGGTACATTGGAGATGAAAGCAGAGCAAAAGGAATATTTAAATTCTAAAACGTGCTCGAAAATAGTTGAAAAGAAGAAAAAAAGAAGTGAGCAACGGAAAAATGAGGAAGCTGGCGAAGCGAACTATTGAGCTCGCATTAGAGCTGGCGAGGCGAGCCTTTGAGCTCGCGAGGGATAAGGCGAGGGTGAGCTCGCGTGGAGGCAGGCATCGCATGGTCTGGGGCGAGGTTCATCTCGCGTTTTACTTCGCGAGGCACGGTCTGAGGCGAGCCTGATCCGGATTTTGAAGGCTTATTTCGTCTCCTTGTTTGACTAGTACTTGGGCTATGTCGTTTAGGTCTTTTCTTACATATATAAATAGACATTAAACACTACTTTTGAAGGGGTTGTTGGACAGGAGGCAAGAATAGCTCGTGAAATACCAGTTGGGAGATAGAATCATCGATTTCTACATCCTTTCATCTTTACTTTATAATTTAGTTATGCAAAATATTTGGGATATTGTTACTATGAGTATGAGTAACTAAACTCCTAATCTAGGGTTTTGATGGAACTTATTGGATGACAATTTTCCTGTTATGTTAATATAGATTTACCGTAGTATTTTCTCTATTTGTTCAACTATGTTATTATTGTGGTTGGTTGAAGAGCTCTCAATCGACTGTGCCTATTTAGTGTGTATTACTCGGAAGAGAGTGCATATTTAGGTAATTGTTAAACAACATCACTCCTAACGTATATGAGGGATCAATACGGAGGGTTTAAAGGTGTGATTAGGAATAACGAAACCTTGGTGCGATCCGAGTGAGCCGTACTTAGTGCCAGCTAGCGTAATTCGCAAGAATATATCTAGTAAATTGTGGTAGTTACTCGAGAGAGAATTACAACACTCAGAGCGCTCATGATCGGTAGAGAAAACTTAGGCAAATTTATAGGAAACGTAGAGGAAAGGATTCGGACAATAGGGAAAATCACAACCTTAGATCATTCCAATTCTTGTCTACAACCTATTCGTAGTTAGTTCTTAATTACTGCATTTTCATTACGTGATATTTAGTTAGTAAACATCCAATTTGTTATTTTAATATTTTTAAATATTGATTACGTGAATTTGTGCGAGTCTAGTAGTTATGTTTAATAGGTTAATTCCCTGTGGGATTCGACTCCGGACTTATTAACCGGAATATATTTGCGACGACCGCTTAGTCCTTTTTATAAGGCGAAGTTAGGCGTGATCATATCTGCTAAAAGAAAACAAGCTAGTTCTCTTTCTTTCTTTTTTTCTTGGTGGCTTACAATTCATTTTCAAGTGATTATTTCGTGATAGTGACAGACTTATCTTTTCCTATGTTCTACAGATGATAAACTATAGTATCTGAAGCCTACATGAGATTGTTTTTTAATCTGTGTCATGGCTTATGGTAATTCCAGGTCAGACTCCTTTGAGTTCGTTCATCATTTTATTTCGTATGAAACTTAATATCTATGGTTTGACATGATTGAAGAAAATATTTTCTTGGAAAACGTTTTCTGGTGTGCGGTTGGAGAGTGCATAATGTTTTTTAGAAAAAAACATTTATAGAGGATTTATAATAATATTAACAAACCCAGATAGTGTTTTGATGAAATATTTTAGTATTAAAGATTGAAAATAATGTCTATTATTGGTTAAAGCACATATGAAGTACAGAGTTGAGAAAATTGTGACGAAAATTGACTTCCGTTCAAAAAGTGAAGGAAGTCATTTTTCCTCTGTTGGTAGAAAATGTTGTTCCTAAAAATATTTTCTTCAATAAACACCAGAAAATGACTTAATGTCTTATTTTCTGGAAAAAATTTCTGATAAAATATTTTCCATCGTACACCAAAAACATGTCTAGCTAGCTCTTATGTTCATTTCGTACCAGCAAATTGATCAAACTATATATGACATGGTCATAAGTTATTTTACTAAATTTCCGTTCTCACGTAACTTGAGATTTCAACACGATCTTGAAGCAACAAAGTATGCAACAAACCAACATCTAATGGAGATAATGTGATTAAGGTGAAGTATCAGATTGTTGGAATACAACAACCAGAGCCAGCCAGTAGAAAGAGTGATAAGAAGGATAACAGGTGTAGAAAATCCCTGAGGACCTATAATTCATAGATGGAAAAATAGCTGATATCTTTTTCGATTTAGAACTGCTTATGTTGCTCAATCTTCTCGAGTATTTGGGAGAGGAGAGCTTGTTATAGATACTTCAAAGGTAGCACTAAGATATACTTGAGAAACGGTTCCTTTATTGATATCACTGCAGCTCTGCCTTTACCACAATTTAGCCACTAGAAACATGTGTACTTGTTATTATCCTTAGTAGAATGAAATCGAACAGGTTTGAAAGTAATCTATTGCTTTGTCATGTTTTCAGGCATTAATTTGGGCTGTTATCCCTAATTTAAGGGGCGATTCAGTATCATTTTTTCCATTGTCATCACAAATCATCAAATGGTGTTGTGACAGAAACAGCATGGGCTGGAGCTGGAGCTACTTACAACCTGATGCTCTACATGTTAGCAAGCCATGTAAGTGAATTCTGAGCTTCTGTTCGGTAGATAATTCATCTAATGCTAAAATAATGCTGTACTGCACTAGATATTTTCTGGTACATATGTAGTTCATTTCTCTATTGAAGTACACAAATGCGAACATCAGTGTTTATCTTTCTCACAGTCCAAGACCATGGTACATATTGTCTGTTTTGGCCAACAAACCTCACAATTTTTTGGCTATGCCACATCAAGCCGAAAGTATGCACACCATATGAAATTGTGCTTTGTCTTATATAGTATTTCACTTTCTCCTCCCTTTCCAACATGGGATTTGCCTATGGTATTATATGCACCCCATTTTCAAAAACTTCCCAGCCTATAAGTCTTACCAGTCATTCACCTTGACCCGCCCTCACCAGCTGTCCTCGCATCATAGGCGTCACAACCTTTCATGTCTTATGAAAATTGGTTTGTTTATGAAACTGAAATCCTCCCTCCAAAAATAAATTAACATATAAGCAGCCATTTTGCTTTTGCAAATGAAGGTACTGGAAGCTTGCTGGTATCTTCTATCAATTGAGAGGCAAGAAGCGTGCTGGAAATATGCGTGCAGTCTTGAGAAGTCGTCTTGTGACTATGGATATTTTGACTGCCAGAGAGTAAAGGATCCACAAAGAAATGCCTGGTTCAATTCCAGCAATATTACAAGGCAATGTGACCGTAACAACAATAACTATCTGTTTGGTATTTCTGGTGATACTGTGGCAATTAGTGTGACATCTGCTTTGTTTTTCAGTAAGTACTACTGCTATACTGGACCTTGACTAAATATTTAAACAAATGCTTCATTTCAATATTCTTGCCAATATATCTAAACAATGCTTCATTGCCATCAAACATTCTAACAGAGAACCTAATTAGCGAACCAAAACCTTTGACTGACAGAATTCACAGGGAAAAATCAGGCAGTGTGGAAAACTTTAATCGGGAATTGCAAATTTACCGGCCTGATAGGAGCAAACTAATATCTAATTCTGTAATTTTGACCTACACACGTACCATGGTCTATTCTTTTGAATCAGTAACAGCATCTTTCAAACATGATCTCATAACCTCACACAGTTTGGAAGAAGCACCAAGGCATAGCTCCATTGCCTGCATTTAAAAGATCAAAATAATAGTTATGCCTAGCTCCAAAAATGTGTCAGGATCATACCGGTGAACCTTTTGAAAATAGTTTAAGTAGCTCGCTGGGAAATTTACAGTTAAGAAGGAGAACAGATAGCTAAGAGACAAATGTGAAGTGCAATCTCTAGTCTGTATATGAAAATATTAAACAAAACGAGAGACATAGCAGGACGTAATTTAGTAATCTAGATGAAACTGCCCAGCAAATAGCATACCTCATTAGTCTTTGGTGTTGACCATTCTCCAGTTATAAACAGTTGAGTGACCTCATTACGTGAAGGCATACAAGTAATCATTAAGCTTCCATCTTGGTAGCTTTCTTCCTCAGAAACGGGATCAATGACGAGGTTCTTTCCAAGACAAGACTAGAATACCAGAAAAAACAGTGAATTAGATGTCTGAAAATTCAGTGGAGACCCTGAATATTTGAGAATCTGGAAAAGCCTATGGTATCATATGATTACATGTCCCAACATTTGAAAGTTGCCATGCTAATTGTAATAAAGATGGCATGATATTATGCCTTAAGAGTACACATCCATAAAGGCTTCTAAACCTTAGTTCCATTAGTGAACCATAACCGAGTCTAATTCAGGCTTCAATAACCAATTATTCAAGTGCTTTAAAACTAGCTTGACCTGCCGATAGCAATGTTTCTTCTAGCCTCGATGATGATTAGCTGACCGACACTTATTACCAAATTCCTATACAAATATACTTATACTTCTAGGTAAACTTCGACTAAGAACAACATGAAATCATTGCCATTATTGCCGACTTATGGTCACGAGGCAAAGACACGAGTTAAGAGTGCATTTCCAATGGGATACAGGAAAAGCTAACAGCTGGATCTAAGTTGACTCATATTCTGGAAGTGAAACTGCTACGGCATTTCTTAGAAGGTGCATTCACTTTCCCAGTTGCTGGTACTACACTACTTTAGAAAGCTGTGTTCATCTTTATCCAAATCCTGACTCACAAGTTCTTCCATCTCTTTCATTCTCTTCACCCTTTAACATAGGAAACTCTTGTATAGATAATGAAATTTTGCAGACACTTCAGAGGATGCATTTTGAGCTGTCAGCCCAAAAGATGATTATATAACTGAAGTACTTCAATCGCCATAGTGTGGCAGTTGCTTAGACATTGTTTAAGTGCGCATTTACTCTGATTCAACCAACTACTAAAAAAAGCAGGAATCGGTTCAAAAACAAGTGTGTTTGGATCATGCTCTCCTTGCAATTCAGTTTACCACCCCTAACTGCAATAGATTACATTTGAGTGAAAACACACTTGGACAGATGAAAAATGCATATGCTGAGCTTCTAATACAACTACATGCTCAGTTTCTACTGATGAATGTGTTATGGAAGCACAACACTAGTCATCAGCCCCAACCTGGTCAGAACCTGTCACCATATCAGTAGAAGTTTAAGGACCAGAAGAGCTCAAAACAGAGTTATTGGGCAGGTAACTGATTATTTCTCATGTTTTCTTTGAATGCACTGCCAATCTCCTCTATATGCTCAGGGCCAGTTAAAAGGAAACACATCTGAAAGAGTTATCAAATTCACACAATATGGTATACACCAAAACTTTCACACTTTGAACTATTCCTCAACAACAAGTTTCCTAAGGCTGCACAAATACATATTTCAAAGGATTAGTCAAAATCTTTTTGGGAGCATACCAAGTAAGGATGAGCTTGTAGCTTAAGGCGAGGTAATGTATTTTTTTTAATCATATCAGAAGTGGAGTTTCTACTGCAATTAAATGAAAACAACAGCAACTGTCTGGGCTTCTATTCCTCCTAAGTAAACTCAGAAAATAAAGAATTAACAAGCAATAGTCTGATACATACCACAGAAACTGAGGCAACCAAGTCATACAGCAAAATTCCTGCATCTGCTAAAGCTAGACTAGCACATGATATGACCACAGGGAGATCACCTGCAAGCAAAACAAAGAGTTTATAATGGCAAAACATTTATTAAGTTAGTTCAAAAGTCATCAGTACTCAGAAGTAATCTCACAACGCCAATCTAATACCAATAACCTATTTATGGAAAATGCACAAAATTGGAAGCCAAATGCAAGTATACTTACCAGAAGGCAAAATATACAGTATAGCAAACTGAGATCACAATCTAATTCAACTAATTGAATTCTTTTATCTATCCTAAATATTGACACATATCATAAGACCGGTAAATTCAGGATCTTGCTCAAACCTCTTGGCCTAAGAAAAGGTACTAATTCTGAAAAAGGTACCCATTCTTCATTAAGAAAGAAGTACTGATTCTGAAACAAGCTAGTTGATTAGGATAAACGTTATACCCCTTTGCAACCCTACAAGTACTTCTTTGATGAATGAACAAAAACAAAGTTGACAATTTTCCGTGCTCATTCCTCTAATCTTTTATTATACAAGATCCTTTTTTCCATTTCTTGAGATATTCAAGAATAGTCTTCTCCCAGTTTCAAGTCAAATACCTGTACTATAGAGGATTGCGAATAAACCACAAAGGTAAAGATAAAGCTAGGATTCAAAACTTACTTCCACCAGATTCCAATACCAAAGCAAAAACATCCACAGTAGTCTTTGGGAAGGATTCCAGAATTATAGCACCCTCTAAAGCTTTATGTAGCATTGAGGAAAGTTCCGTGTTGTCTGATCCCTAACATAAGTGAAACTTCAGTTAAAGACATGGAAGTTAATAACAGAGCATCAATGACAAGGAGAAAGAATGATAAAAGGGGAACTCTGTTCCATCCTTGATATACCTGTCCATGATCAGGGGTGGCAAAAGTTGTGTAACTAATGTTACAATTTAAGCGTCCTGTATCACTGTACATCATTGCCTTCTTACTTTCCCTTGGCCCAAACCTAAAAAAGAAGACAATTAGATGGTTAGAAATTTTCCACCTAACAAAATTGGTAAACCATATACAGCAATGCAAATAACACCCTTCCTGGATGAATTGCCATACAATAGGACAACATTAACAGCAAATTGTTGATTAATGTTGACATCAAACTCTCACATTTATGTTTAGTTCTTTTTCTCTCCCTCCATACTGGAAGATAAAAGTCTACACTGTTTGCTTCCGCTGACTTTTTACATACACGAAAAGCAGGAATTTTTTTTTTGGGGGGATAAATCAGCAGTTTTATTCTTACAAATACAAGTGTGCATCAGCCAGCCAGAAGTCTAACCATCTATACATGCTGGGACTTTAACTTGTGACACAAAATAAAAATTGAATCCCCATTTTTAACAGTTTAACTTGTAAATGAGCTGGTATACACAATCCAACAAGGTAATAGAGCAGATAAAGGTCTTATATTTGAGTCTCACTGCCAACCAATGAACAACTTTCTTTTTGCTAATTTAAGTAGGGATAGGGAACATGGACAGCAAGAGAATAGGAATGATTGGCATTGTTGAATCACAGTAATTCTCTCCTGAAAAATGTAGCTCTTTCCATCCCTTCAATCTTCTCTCAAACTTTTGTATCAAGCTGCCAAAGATCATTATCCTTAGTTCCTCCAAAAGCTAGTTCAAGCATTTTGTTATTAGATCCACCACTCTACATTATCCAACTCATGTATGTTATACACCTCTCTGAATGGTAACAATTCAAATTTCCTCAAAAGGATTTAAAGACGCTATATGAATATTCTATCAAAGGATAGAAGAAAACTTGGTTGTTCATGTGCATATGGCTCGTAAAACCAAGATAATGCATGTGCTAGAGTGTCTTCAGTTGTATTTGTTGTCCATCTGATAACAAGCATAAATATGCATATTTTATTCTAGTTTTATATGCAAGTATTTGTTTTCTCAACATCTATGTAGTTGAAGCTACCCTGATCATTGGCATTCATACATTCCTACACCTCATAAATACTCGCGTTCACACCTTGAAAACCAGTCTAGAGATCAATTTGCTGATCAATGCACGGTGGAACTTTATTTATAAAATGCAAAACAGATCAGAAAATACACCACATGTACTGCACGCACAATCTGATATATATATATATATATATATATATATATATATATATCTACAAAGCAATGAAAACTTTGAACAGAAAAGGGGACGAGAAATAAAGGGAAAAAGGTGACAAACAATGAAGAGAAAGTGGAAGGTTGGAGGCAGTAACGAAATTAGGTGCTACGAATTAATAGACGGGAAGCAAATAAAGAGGGAAAAGGATAATACATAATTACAATTTCTCCAAATTGTGCTTCTATACCAAATCTTTGTTGGCCCTTCACTGGTAAGAGAGAAGAGAGAATGTTTCATCTTTTCTCATTTTCCCTTAAGTTGGTCTGCCCAACTAGGGACAGAATAAAGGTATTTGCTACAAAAGTGAGGAAAAAAATAAAAAGCACATCTCCTGCAGAATTTCCACCAGAGATTGATTCTTTCACCTGCTCTCAAGTTTCAAAAAAAAAACTGTAGATTGATCACACACTCACACAGATACGATGACCTTGGTGTTTCCAAACTCTGCATATGCTGATCCTGCAGCTGTACTCACAGCACCAGTCCTCAGATCTGCAAAGTTATATCAAAATTGCATCTAATGAGTGGCCTAAAAATCGATCATGTCGTGCCACAAAAACTCAGGAAAAGGAGTAGAAATAGGATGGAATATTTAAATGAAAATGGATATGAGAAAGAACTTAGAGTCTATAGAAATGGCAGGCAGTGCAAAACAAGAGAGTTAGCTCAGAGCACATTGAAAGCATTAATACATAACACCTTTTCAAAATGCCAACTAACAAAGTGTTCATCACAGCATTTCATGCAAAAAAACTAACAAGAACATATAATACAAGAAAATGTGTCGAAAGGGGATAGCTCATAGGAGGAGTAACAACCAGGAGATCACAAGTTCGATAACACTTGGTTGAGCCCGTCTGCTCAAGTCTTGATGGGCAGGATTACCTTGGCAACCTATGTTTGTAGGCTGGACAGACTATGGAGTGAACTAGCTGAGATGTGTGTAATGCAGCCCCAACACAAATGGAAAAAATGCAAGCAATAACTTAAAATAAAGCAGAAGATTGTGATCATGTCAAAATACTAGAATTAGCACCAATGGACTTAGACTGGTATTGACAGCCTTATTCATCACTCCTCTTCCTATGATTTTACACCTGTGCACATCTGCCCAATCTCCCCCTCCCCCCCCCCCCCAAATAAACCCCCAAAATAAACAAAAACCCAGCAAAACTCTCCCTATAACCATGGAGTATTTTTTGGATAATCATGGAGCATTTTCTTTAGGACGGTGGTGTCCAGGCCATCTTAAATGCGTCTCGACTATTCCACCGGGTACCTGCTACCACCCAACAGTAGAGGTACCCACCAACTCTACCCACCAAGCCGTAGGTAGATGAGGAGAAATAACCCGGTGCTTTTTTTTTGCCTCAAGCGGGGTTAGAACTTGAGTCATAGTTCTCGTTCTCCACCCACTCTATTGACCACTAGTCCACACCCTTGAATGCTCTATGGAATATAATTCATAATGTAGAAATTACAAGTTACACATAGAAAGTGCATATTTCGTCATTAGATATTTCCTCTAAAACTTAAAACTCATTTAACATTCTACTAACAGATCATCCAAAAAAGGAGACCCACGAAAAAAAATATTCACAGAGATAAGAGTGCGTGTGTGTGAAAGAGAGAGAGAGAGAGAGAAAGAGGAGTACAAGCAGGACGGCACTGGTAGAAGCTACGATTATCGGGGCGAACCCAATCAGCATCACCAATGGGAGTTCTCTTCTTCTTCCGCGTTGCCGGAGACGGCGAATATGTCGCCGGCGTAGACCCTGTTTTTCCGGCCATCAGCTTCTGAAATGCTCTGTTTTTTCTTTCCCACAAAGTATGTGAAAAGTATTAACGGCTGAAGTGGGTTTCAATTCGTTGAGAGAAAAGAATGAGTTCTTAGGGTTTTAATTATACCAAAAAAAAAAAGTTAAAACGGATAAATTTATTATCTGTGTTAAATAAATGTTTTATTGACATTTAGGCTCAATTCTTGTTATAAAATCCGTGGAAGAAAAAGTATAAATATGTGTTTCCTATTACTTAAACTAGTCTTATAGTGAATAAATTTTAAAAAATCATATCAATAATATTATTTGACTTACTATATTACTTAAATAAGCGTAGTTTTAAAAAAGAATATGTAGAAAGTTATAATTTAAACGATCTTACATTTCTTATAAATTAGAGTATAGTTTACTGCTAATTTCAATATATAAATTTAAGTATCTTATGTATGTTTATCTTGTCAAATATTGTAAATGGGTATGTGATTTAATATGGCCATATATTACAATATATAAATAAAAAATTAAATTATGTTATATATTATTACTATGAATTATTATTAATTTTAAATGTAATCATGTCGTTTATTTAAAGATATTTTCTTACTCGTCCTAATGTGCTTATGTGTAGTTTACAATAGTAAACTTTAATGTTTAGAAATTTAAGAAATAAATTTATATAGCTGAAATATTAGGAGTTTCTACATAGTTCAAATAAGAAAAGATTTAATATCAAAATTTTAATGTATTTCACTTAAATATTAGAAAAAATATTAATTTACACTTTTATCTAATGTGAAATTATTTTTTAAAGAGTAAAAAATACGAACGACATTCTAAGGGATTTCGTGCTTTTAATGTAGTATATAATATATAAACAGATATAAATATAGATAATTTATATTAAAAAAATTAATTAATTTTGATTAAATTTTAATTGATATTAAAATCCTAAATATAAGGACTTAGTTCAAATAAAAAGGATAAATTTAATAAACAAAATTTTAGTTGATCTCAAGATACTAAATATTAGGAAAACAACATAAACAAATTATACTTAATTTTCAAAAACTTTATGCTCAAGAACTCCTTCTACGTGTCTTCTTGACAAGTAGTGGTAGTTAATGTTTAGCCTTAAAAAAATTCTAATTTTGGTACTACTAATTATAAATGTGTTACACACTTTAATTAGGAAAAGAAATTATGTAAGGTAAATCTTAATTGATTTTAAAGTCCTAAATATTAGGATTCTATAAATGTTTCAAAAAAGAAAAAAATTAATAACTTAGATTTTAATCGATTTTGAGGTCCTAAATATTAGGAAAATAATTTAAATTACAATCTTGTCCAATATGAAATCTATTTTTAAAGGGTAAAAAAGGCTAACGACATTTCGCTAAGAATTTTCGTGCATTTAATATAATATATATAGATATAGAAGTTAGATTTTAAAAGTAAATTATAGTAGTTGAATATATATTCTTTTGACGGTCAAGAATATTCTATACTCGAAGAAGAGAAAATTATTACGTAAAATTTGTAATTTAACAAGATATTAGTGGTAAGATTATTACGTAATATATATATATATATATATATATATATATATATATATATATATATATATATATATATATATATATATATATATATATATATATATATATATATATATATATATAATGAAGAAGTCCAGGAATATATATTTTTTCCATGAGCAAAATAATCTTATGTTCTATAAATGACAAATCAAACGTTATCGTCTAGACGTCTAGTTTAGTCTTACCACTAATATCTTGTTAAATTACAAATTTTACGTAATAATTTTCTCTTCTTCGAGTATAGAATATTCTTGACCGTCAAAAGAATATATATTCAACTACTATAATTTACTTTTAAAATCTAACTTCTAAACACAAATTATGTAAACAAGACTGTACACTCACTTTAAACGTAATTAAAAGTAACTACTCTTAATCAGTGGATTTTGTAGCTTGGGACATACAGATTGTATACAAGTTAATTCACACAAATAGTGTAATTAATATAAATTATTTAAAAATTATTAACAAAAATAAAATAACTTACAGAAATAGATAATAGTTAAATTCAAGATACTTGTTTTCGCTACACACCAAAAGGAGTAATGGCATTTTGCAAGTCAAATATTTTTCATTAAATATAATTTGCTTATATATATTAAATAAAATAATTATGATTATTCCTTGTTATGTAACTGCAGAATATGTACATTTTATTTTTTAATAATAAAATTTAGATCTCCAAACTTATACCAAAAGTTAAATGGAAAAAAGGCACTAAGATTTTAAAAGGCATTATGTCCAAAATATTTTTTTTATTGAAAAATGACAGAATATGCTCATTTTGAAGCTTTTATCCCCCTTCTTATGCCTAAGCTCCATCTAAGTCCTTCTCCTTTTTTTCATTTTTTGTCTTGTTCACTTCCTTTTACTTTTTTCTATTTTATTGTTGTTTTCACGCTTTTTTATTTCTAGTATAATTTTGCACATATTTTTATTTTTATTTTGTTAATTTATTTATTTTTGTTTTGATTGACGAGACGCGAGACGGTGTTAACTGGATGTTGGTGGTTTGGAGACAAGCATTAGAGTCAAAAGATTTCAAGTTGAGTAAGACCAAAATAGAATACTTTGAGTGCAAGTTCAGCAACAAGAATCATGATGCAGACGTGTTAGAGACGCTTGACACTCAAGTCCTCCTCAAGAAAGGAAGTTTCAAATATCTCGGATCAGTAATTCAATGTAATGAGGAGATTGACGAGGATGTCACATATCGTGAAGCGAGGTGGATGAAATGGAGGCTCGCATCTAGTGTTCTGTGTGATAAGAATGTGTTGCTTAGACTTAAAAGTAAGTTGTACAAAGTGGTGGTTGGGCAGATTATGTTATGTGAGACAGAGTGTTTGCCAGTTAAGAACTCCCATGTCCATAAGATGAACGTAGTAGAAATGAGAATTATGAGATAGATGTGCGGCCATACAAGGAGAGATAAGATTAAGAATAAAGTTATTCGTGACAAGGCGGGAGCGGCTCCAGTGGAGGACAAGATACGAGAAGTGAGGTTAAGATGGTATAGGCATGTGAAGAGGAGAGGCATAGATGGTAAAAAGGTGTGAGAAATTGGCCTTGGTGGCATGAAGAGAGGTTGAGGTAGGCCTACAAAGTACTAGATGAGGTGATTAGGCAGGACATGACCCTTGATAGGAAGGTGTAGAGGTCGAGGATTAAGGTAGAAGGTTAGTGAAAAGTTTAGTGTATTGCTTTGCCATACCAATTGTATTAGTATTAGTCTTGTATTTTTATTCATAGAGTTATATTTCTATTTATTATTTCTTTTGTTTCAGTTATCTTATTATATCGGTGTTGTTACTGTTTGTTGTTGCTACTTGTTTTCATTTGTCCTTTAGCCGAGGGTCTTCGGAAATAGACTTTGTAACTGCACAAGATAAGGGTAATATCGGCGTACACACTACCCTCCCCAGACCCAACTTGTGGGATTATACTAGTGTATTGTGGTGGTGATTTTTTTGTTTTTTTTTGTAGTTATTTTTTCTTCTTTTATTTTCTTTTTTATTCTTTCTAGTAACAATCCCTCACTTTTTGTTAGGATTGTGCATAATTTGGTAAATATCGAATTACCGTACCGAAATAAAAAAAATTAGTATTTGGTATTCGGTTTAAGTTTTTAAGAGAAATTAGTATTAGGTATGGTATTCAGTATTTAAGAATAAAATACTGACACTGTACCGAAACATATATTAAGTTACACAATATACATATGATCTAGTATAACATAAATATTAAAGATCTAAATTTACTTTCCGTTATTTTATAGTTTTCTTTTGTCTTTACCACCTTTTCCCCCACTATACTTGCCTTTTCCCCTTTTCTTTGGTGTGCCTACTTACGTTTCAACCTTTCTCCCGTCTTGGTTTAACATTTTAGTTTTCATATTTTTTTTCACTATATTATAATATTTTTATTTTTGCATTTCTGAATACCTTGCTTAAGAATATTATAGTCTACGGCTTTATGTACTAGTTAATATTCGAGCCAAACGAACTGAAGTTACCAAACCGAATAAACCGAAAGGAGAAAAGCCGAACCATACCAAATTAGGTATGATATAGGTATAATATTTTAAGAAACCGAATATCAAAAATACCGAACTGAAATATCTAAATACATTATCGTACGGACCGGCGAACACCCCTACTTTTTGTTACTTTACTTTGTTGTCTTAATTTTTACTATATTTTTTAATTTTTTAAACTTTGTTCTTTCCAGTAAAATCTCTTCATCCAAAATAATTGTCACTCTTTTTTACTTTTTTTTATCCTTTTCCTGTTTTATTGTTATTTTTTACTTTATTTTTTCTCTTTTAATAAATTTGCACTATTTTTTAGTTTTTTATTTTATTTTATTTTTTGTAGTTTTTTAATTATTTTTTGTTCTCTCTAGTAACAATCCCATACTCTAGCACTTTCTTTTTCTTGTCTTTATTTTTATTAATTTTTATCTTTTCAGTAAAATCTATTCGTCCAAAATATTTGTCATTTTTTACCCCCTTTTATTATTATTAGATTAGAGTACGCACATTGTGCGTGTATCTAATCTAAAAGAGTAAAAAGTATTTTAAAAATTATATAAATATTATATTTTAGTTATTATAGATAAAAAAAATTAAGAGAGATATGATAGAAATCAAAAGGTCCTTATATAAAAAAAGGATGCTTTGTCCGATAATGTTCGCTTGGACATTAAAATATATCAACAACACTGATATCAATGATACAATAACTAAATTATATAAAGCCAACCTATTTAGTTTATTTGATAACAATATGAAATAAGAGCACGAAGAAATGTGTTTGATCACATTAGCTAGCTCAATAAAAGAAAAAATTCTATCTCACAAAAGTTCTCAAGTGCCTTATTGATTTACGTTTATGATCGAATTCTTGTGATCTTAAAAAAAAAAAATATATATATATATATATATATATATATTATAGATACATATAGTAAATATACGTTGCACATCTACTTCATGTGAATTTAAAGAGCATATTCTTTAAAATATCTTATATATATATATATATATATATATATATATATATATATATATATATATATATATATATATATATATATATATTATAGATACATATAGTAAATATACGTTGCACATCTACTTCATGTGAATTTAAAGAGCATATTCTTTAAAATATCTTATGAAATATAATTGTTATTTTAGTGATCTAACACTAAATTCAAAACTTTGTGTTTTGTGTGAACTTGCTAATTCAAAAAATAAAATTTCGTAATATATTTTGTTAGCCGCATTTAATAAAATTCTGATAAGATAAGTGAACTAAAACTTTCAACTTATCGAAGCAAGGATGAATCTAGCTGAATAAAAGTAGGTTTCCTCACTGCAAAGAATGATTGGTTTCTAAAAGGACACTTGAATTTTAAATTTTATTTCTGGTAAATAATGATTCTTAATTCTTCAAAATTTACACATGTTTTCCCTATGCTTCTTTCTCTTTTTTTTTTGTGGGGTCATATTTGATTTTCCACAGATTTTAACTGATATGGGATATAATTTTAAAGTCGTTAACACGTGAAAAAACTGATTCAGATAATACTGGATGAGATTATTAATAAATTGAGTCATAAAATTCTGTTATTAATACACAACATAAGAGGAGTGCAGAAAAATTACATGATAGAAAGAGAAAGAAAAAAAACAACAAAAGCGATTTAAACAAAACGATTAGAAAACTTGCTAATTGACAAGAGTGAGTTGCTCTAGTGGTAAACATCCTCCACTTCCAACCAAGAGGTTGTAAGTTCGAGTCACCCCAAGAGCAAGGTGGGAGTTCTCGGAGGGAGGGAGCCGAGGGTCTATCGGAAACAGTCTCTCTACCACAGGGTAGGGGTAAGGTCTGCGTACACATTACTCCTCTTAAGACCCACTAGTGGGATTATACTGGATTGTTGTTGTTGCTGCTTAGAAAACTTGCTAATATAGCCACAAAGAGCTTTTGTACTCGTTTTTTTAGTTTTCGTTGGCCGTTTCTCTTATACTAGTACCAGTGTACGTGCGTTGCGCGTGTACCTAATATTAATAAGAATAAATTTTTTAATAACAACATAACATAATATTGGAGTACACCTCTTTTATTTTCACTATCTCAATTCAATTCTGAAGCCAAAGAATTTGATGGCTGGCAGTCTTGATTAATGAAAATAATGAACGTTGCATGACTCATATAAAAAGTTTAAACGATTCTCTTATGTGTGAATGAATCTCTTTTTTGGTTGTTTAATTAGACTACAATAAGTTTATTATTTTACCCGAAAGAATACGAGGTCATTTTGATAGCTTTCAACTTCATAATGATTTTTAGGTATAGAAATTTTCATTATCGAGTGGGGCCAATCAGTCATGTAGCCATACTTCGTGATCACTAAAATAAAATTAATGTTCATAATATATTGTATCTTTACCTTCTAATAAATATCTTTTTAATATTTATGCGGTAAAAACAATAAATTGATTGTTTTTTACTATCAAGTATATATGGTCGAATATTTCTGAAAATGAACATATCGTGCTAAGTTCATCTTTACTTATTTGAGACAAAGGTAACTTTTTGTTTAGTCTTTTTTCTGAAATATTTTTTCACTTTTTTGAACATTAAAATGACATCAATGCATTTAAATTCCTTTTTATTTATATAATATTATAATAATTTATTTATGTGGTCATTTATTTAAATGTGACACCGCTTGCGAAAAGTTGTGCGTACGCCACTGTAAACAAGTACACTTTTGTAAGAGTACTTCGTATCAAAATTGACACGATTTTGTTGCTTTTTCTAACTTCGTGTGGGATTTATAGCTCTTATAAATAATAGAAAATTTAATAAATAACTTTAGTTAATTTAAAGCACACCAAATATAAGGAAAAGTAACATAAAGAAGTTATAATTATGTTATATAGTCATCATAATTGTTAAACGTTAGTTTTTTTCCTACTACTAAATTGACAGTAGAAATATTATTACGGTTAAGTAGAGGGGTCATATTTGATTTTGTCCTTGAAATTGTGAATATATTAATATTAATGTTGTGAAATTTTCTTGGTAAAAAGTAAGTCTTTACCTATAAAATCTCGTCCATGAGGGAGATAAAAGTTTTTTGGTGATAATTCAAACTTTTTATATTATATCGTGTTTGATTGTCCATGTTCTTTAATTTTTATATAAGCTAAAATAATAATGGAATATAAAGCCCAAAAATATTAGAATTTCTCACATAGTTCAAATAAGGAAAGATTTAATTAGCAAAATTTTAGTTGAGTTAGAATTCCTAAATATTAGGAAGATAATAAAATGATTATTTTGTCCAGTATGAACTCTATTTTAAAGGGGTAAAAAAGGCGAATGACATTTCGCTAAGGGCTTTCGTGCTTTTAATATAGTACTAGTATCTATGAACGTGCGTTGCACATTAATAATAGCACGTGATGATTTAAACATTTATTTATATGGAGGAACAATGAAATTTAATTAATAAGAATTTTATTATGTATAATAATACAATAATTAAAATATTATTACATTAGCATAATACATGAATTTAAAATATAAGGACATCATCAAAACTTACACAAATGATCAATGTTGTCATGTTAGTTAGATAATTATGTATTATAGTTTAAAAGTATTTAATGTGATGATATCTTAACGAACACTTCTTTGTGGACAATATTTTTTCGTGTACATTTCTTCATAATGCTTTGGTTGCTCTGCCTTAACCAGAACTCTTGTTATCGATCTTGATATCCCTCTTGAAAGTGCAACATACAGTTCTTCGTGCAAGAAAATATATTGCAGTAAATATAGTCCAATATTTAGGATGTTTGTTCTTATGCTTTATTTTATTATATTTTGTAACGACCCGACTTGTCTTTTTAAGAATTTACGTTCTGTTCAGCGACTTAAGGTCCCGAGCAACTTCATAATATGTATTACGATCCGCGTGTGTGGTCGAGTTTGGTTTTCTGAAGATTCAGAATTTAATTGAAAGAACAATTCTTATTTATGAAGCTTAAATGAAAAGAGTTGATCGGAGTTTGACTTTTGAGCAAACGACTCTGGAATGGAGTTTTGATGATATCAATAGCTTCATAGGGTAATTTTAGACTTAGGCGTATGTCCGAATTTGGATTTGAAAGTCCGTAGAATAATTCGGCACATTTCGGTGAAAAGTTGGAAAATGAAGTTCTTGAAATATTCATAAATTTGACCGCAAGTTGATTGGTTGATAACGAGGTCGGATTTCAATTCCGAAAATTGGAATAGCTCCATTACGTAATTTATGACTTGTGTGCAAAATTTAAAGTCATTCCGAATTGATTTGATACGTTTCTGTGCAAAATATAAAAGTTGGAAGATTTGAAAACTCATAATTCGATTCGATGCGCGATTCACAATTTCAGCTTTATTTGACATGATTTGAAGCCTCGACTAAATTCGTATTATATTTTGGGACAGACCCCATTCCCATTCCCACATAGAAATAAAAAAGACAGGAGGACACGAAAAATGAGATCTGAAAAAAAGAGAAAATGAGAGAGAAATAGGGGGGAGGACGAAACAGATCTGCAAGGTCGTCTTCTTCATAATTAATCTTTGACAACCCTTTCTTCCTCCCTAGATCCACCCTAAACCACCTGATCTTCCTCCAAAAAAACACATCCTAAAGTTGCTGCAAATCCAGCTTCAATTTTACCCCCAAAACTCCCTCAAAACAGCTTAAAAACGAGCTGAAAACAATCCCAAACACGTCCAAAATCCAGCCACAAACATCAACGAAACAACACTATTTTTGCAGCAAATTTCAACTAAAAACCAGGTCCAAAACACCTCAAAATCAAGCTGAAAATCGCCATAAAACTACCCGTAATAACCCCAAAATCACAGCTGAAATCACCCTGAAAAACGCAGTAAAAATCAGCCATGCAAACCATTCTATGTTAGCTCCCTGCCTCGCCGATCGTTTCGCCAGAGTTCTGCCATCTCCGGCCAGTTCTTTTCCACTTGAAAACAGCTCAAACTCAGCTGTAAATCAGTCCAAAAATCAACGCGGATCAGACTTTAAACCACCGCAAAAACAGTCGAGGTTGTCTTCGAGTGTTCCGGCGTCGATTCCGGTCTCCGTTACCATCAAATAACTGTTGTTGTAAAACTCAAAAATTCATATTTAAAACAAAGTTTTGAGCTGTCCAGAGGTCAATTCAAGCAAGAAGGTAATTTTGGAGTATCGGCCTAATTTCAAAAAGGTAAGTATCTTGCCTAACCTTGAGTGAGGGAATTACCCCTTAGGCATTGAGTCGTATGTGCCATTTGTGTAATGTGAAATCCGTGTACATGAGGTGACAAGTACGTACTCAGGCTTATATGTGCAAATTTTATTGCTTTAAAGTCTTAGGCATTTTTATGTATTACATTGAAAATTGCTGGCACTTATTAATCCTTATTTGTCATGCCTCATTCTTTGGTTGTCAAATTTATTTTATATGATAATTTGGTGTGATTGCTATTTTAATTTTTATGTGAATTCCGTGTGCTTGTTGAGTTGACATTTCCTGAAAATAATTATATTATGGATTTTTCATCTGCAAATAATTAATTAAATAAGTTTAAAAAGAGGCGTTAATATATTTATCAGAAATTTAGATTTAAGAAGAGGTTGTTCTTGCTGAGTTATTCTTCCATCTTTGTTGTTTGCATATTTACTTTGGGACTACGAGGCGTTACCTCGGGATATCTCCTGTCTTGCATATTTACTTTTGGGACTACAAAGCGGTTCCTCGTGAGAACCCCTGTTGGCATATTTACTTTTGGCACTACGAGGCGGTTCCTCGGGAGATCCCCTGTTGCGTATTTACTTTTGGGACTATAAAGTGGTACCTCTATTTGTTGTGTTGTTGTCTTTCTGTAAATTCTCATTTGTTCACTTATCAGTCATTTCATTATATCATTTTGTCTTCTGCCTTGTGAATTGTTCGTGCGGTTGCGATAGAGGTTTGGGCACGAGGTGCCGTGAAAATATGAAAGTGGATTGAGACCCGTAATTTTTATGATTATGAAATGAGGTATCGCGTAATGACTTTTACTTGAAATGAATTTTATTCGAAAGTTATTCATTTGAAAGAATTATATTCGAAAGATTTTATCTGAAGAATTTTATTCGAAGGTTATTTATTTGAAAGAATTATATTCGAAAGATTTTTATTTGAAGAATTTTATTCGAAAGTTATTCATTTGAAAGAATTATATTCGAAAGATTTTATTTGAAGAATTATATTCAGGGAGATTTATTTGAAAGAATTATATTCAAAATATTTTATTTGGAGAATTATATTCTGAAATATTTATTTGAAAGAATTATATTCTGAGATATTTATTTGAAAGAATTATATTCGAAAGATTTTATTTGAAGAATCATATTTGGAGATATTTATTTGAAAGAATTATATTCGAAAGATTTTATTTGAAGAATTATATTCGGAGATATTTATTTAAAAGAATTATATTCGAAAGATTTTATTTAAAGAATTATATTCAGAGATATTTATTTAAAAGAATTATGCTCGAAAGGTTTTATTTGAAGAACTATATTCAGAGATATTTATTTGAAAGAATTATGTTCGAAAGATTTTATTTGAAGAATTATATTCGGAGATATTTATTTGAAAGAATTATGTTCGAAAGATTTTATTTGAAGAACTATATTCAGAGATATTTATTTGAAAGAATTATATTCGAAAGGTTTTATTTGAGGGAATTATATTCGAAAGACTTATAGATAAAATATGTATATTTTGAAGGACTTGATTAATTGATTGTGTTGTGTTCATTATTCGTTTAGGCAATTTTATGGTGTTCTTGTTGTCTTGCTATTTATATCACTAGTTGATTATTGTTGCTATCATTGCTAGTTGTTTTTCAGTACTATTGTATATTGTTATATTACACAAGTTGTTTGACTAGTGAGTGTCTCAACTGTACCTCGTCACTACTCTACCGAGGTTAGTCTTGATACTTACTAGGTACTGACTGTGGTGTACTCATATTACACTTCTGCACATTTTTGTACAGAGCCAGGTGTTGGAGATATCGGATTCGGACATAGATTAGAGTGTGATCGCAAGGATTCAAGGTAGGACTGCTTGGTCGTCGCAGTCCCTTGAAGTCTTTACATTATATTGTACTATCATCTCTTATTCGAACAATATTGTATATTCGATCCTTGAGATTATTGCATGTATTCAGTTAGAGTTCGTGACTTTGTACTACCAGTCTTGGGAGGTTATTATAATTATTTCTGTTGTTGGTTTCAACACGTGTATAAAATTATATGTTTTAAAAAAGGCTTGAATTGTAATTGTAATCGGCTTACCTAGTCTTAGAGACTAAGTGCCATCACAACGTTTATGGTGAGATTTTGGGTCGTGACATATTTGCAAAACATAAACATACTAAAAATTATCTTCACACAAATTTAAAAGGATATTCCTTAGTTTCAGAAGACGAAAGTTGAATTCAGGGATAAGAATATACTTAGAAGTACATTGATCATTATCATATTTTTTGCATGTATGGCGTTATTGTCAAAACTTCTATATACCATCCGTGTGCTATTACATAAGCTATTCGGCATATTTAAGTTTTTCAATAGCATGACAGGCATAGTTTTCTTCAAAATCATAGAATGCAGCTCACCTAAGTACTCTGAGGGAGACTCTGTTGGATGCGGAACGCCGTATAGAATGTAACTCACCTAAGTCCCCGCCATAATCACGCCTCTGCGCCCACAAGGCCGCTAAATATATGTGTACCTGCACACAAAAAATGTGCAGCAAGTATAACATGAGTACGTAAATCAACGCATACCTAGTAAGTATCCCGCCTAACCTCGAAGAAGTAGTGACGAGGGGTCGACTCGGACACTTACTATGGGCTATAATTAATATACCAATGAATTAAGCATGGATCATGTAGAACGACTGTAAGCCCGATTTCATGAAGTAAGTAAACAATTCTTTTGTTAACAAGAAGTTTTTTTTCTCCAAATTCATTTTTCATCATTTTAACAGTTTATATCTCAGGCCAATGAGGCAATATCAATTATTATAATTTCCGAAGCAATTAATACAATCATGCGCAAGTCATGCCAAGGTCGTACGGCCCGATCCAATAATAAAATAAACGGTGCACTGCCGAGGGTGGAACGGTGCGAACCATAGATGCATCTATAAATTTCTCCCTCGCGAATCATACATGCGATGCGGTCCCCGCTCGCGAATCATACATGCGACGCGGTCAAATATACATTTAAGGAAATAGCCCGCTTGCGAAACATACGTGCGACGCGGTTACACATAGATTTCTTAAGCTATCATAGCATTACTCAATCCTTTTCGAAATTCCGAAGTTCAAATGAAATCTTTTAAATCTTAAGTTCTTCAATTTCACCTCCTTTCAAAACATTTAAAAAGCAAACTCAATCTCGCTCCCTCTCAAGGCAGACAATAAACATAAATCAATAACAATATCAACAAGGCATGATGTGAGCCTAAAACTACCCGAACATAGGCATAACTAGTAGCTACGAACGGACTTTCGTTACCTCGTGCGTACGTAGCCCCCACAATTTAGAAGCACACAATAATTTAGTTCACCTATGGGGTTAATTCCCTCTTACAAGGTTAGAAAGGAGACTTACCTCACTCCGAAGTTCCATAACCGGCTTCCGAGCCCTTCAAACAACTTGAATTGATGCACAACGCTCCAAAGCTAGCCAATAATTATGCAAACCCATTAATATATACTCAAATACTCAATATAATTAAATTTATAACAATTTCTAACCCCGGTCGAAAAGTCAATAAAAATCACCCTTGGGCCACGTGCCCGGATTCCAAAATTTTTTAAAGATAAACTTTACCCATAACCACACGAACTCAAATATATAGTTTATTCTCAATTCCATGCCCAATTTCGTGGTCAAAATCCAAAAATACCAAATTCTAGATCTTCAACCAAAAACCCTACAAATTATATTAATTTTCATGTTTAAATCCTTATACATAAAATGTATTTAACTTATAATAAGGGGGATCACTTACCCTGAGTTGCTTGCTGAAACTCTCCCCTTAAAGCTCTTCACAATCGCCCAAACCAAATAAAAATGGGAGAAAAATGGCCAATACCCCGCTTAAAAGCATTCTGCCCAGCCCGACCTTCGCATCTGCGGTCCAATAGCCGCTCCTGCGACTCCGCAGGTGCGGTCCTCACTACCCAGCCAAGACCTCGCACCTGCGGAAGTTTCTTCGCTTCTGCGAGCATCGTAGGTGCGACCTGCTATGCGCATCTGCGCAAATTTACGCACCAGCGGTAGCTGCCTCGCGCCTGCGCACTCACATGTGCGCTTCTCGAGTCAGATTCTGCGGCTCCTCCAGCTCCAGTCCTTTCTCGCTTCTGCGAGCAAATCTGCCGCACCCGCGATCTCGCACCTACGGCTAAAGTCGTGCAGGTGCGATTACACCAGAAGCATTAAGCTTCAGAATTTCTTAAGTCCAAAAATCGATCCGTTAACCTTCCGGAATCTACCCGAGGCCCTCGGGACCTCAACCAAATATACCAACACGTCCTAAAACACGTTACGAACTTAGTCGAGCCTTCAAATCACATCAAACAATGTCGAATTCATGAATCGCACCCCATTCCAAGCTTAATAAAATTTAGCAATTTCAACTTCTACATTCGATGTCGAAACCTACCAAATTACGTCCGATTAACCTCAAATTTTGCACACAAGTCATAATTGACATTACGGACACACTCCAACTTTCAAAATCGGAATCCGACCCCAATATAAAAAAGTCCACTTCCGGTCAAACTTCTCAAAAACCTTCAATTTCCCAACTTTCGCCAAACGACTCAAAAATGACCTATGGACCTCCAAATCCACTTCCGGACGCGCTCCCAAAACTGAAATTACCATGCAGAGCTATTCTCAGACTCGGAATTCCAAATGGACATCGATAACATTGAAATGCACTTCAACCCAAATTTATAGAATTCTTCCAAAATGCTAGCTTCCACAATAGGTGCCGAAATACTTCTGGGGCATCCAAAACCTGATCCGAATATACGCCCAAGTCCGAAATCATCATACGAACCTACTGGAACCTTCAAATCCCGATTCCGAGGCCGTTTACTCTAAAATCCAATCTTAGTCAAATCTTCCAACTTAAAGCTTTCGAAATGAGGATTTTCTTTCCAATTCAACTCCGAACTTCCCGAAATTCAATCTTGACCACGCGTACAAGTCATAATAACCTTAAGTGAAGCTGTTCATGGCCTCAAACTGCCGAACGACGCACTAGAGCTCAGAACGACCGGTCGGGTCATTACAAATAATTAGGAAAATAATTAAATATTCTTAGAAAAATAATTAAATGACTATTTTGTTTAGAGTTAAACTTATTAAAAGGGTAAAAAACGCAAATGATATTTCGCTAAGAGACTTTGTGTTTTTAATATAGTGCTAGTTTTAGGATACACACTTTGCCATATATCCTATATCAATAAGTATAAAATTTATAAAACTATATAAATATTTTTAAGCTATGTATACACGTGCAATTGTTAAATGTCATTTCAAAAGTATTTCTAAAATTCGATGTAAAGTTAAAGAGTATTAATTAATAGTAGATGACAATATTAGCACACTTCGTTACCTTTGCAAACACGGAATCTACAATTACATGCCTTTGTAAAATTGTCCAAATCTTAGATAATTTTAAAATTTTAAATATTAAACCAACAATTTTAAATTTTAAATTTTTAAATAATAAGAATTTTTACCTAAATAAAATAATTAGAAATATTTAATTGCCAATAAACTTTGGCTAACCTAACTGCTAAATATAGGATGGTTTTTGTTTAAACTATTAGAGATGTAAGATGCATAATTCTTGCATTTCAATTTTCAAAACCATAATAAGAGTCTAAAAAGAAAAGACGTTTCATTAAACAACTATTGAAAAAGAGCCAAAATTTGATTTCTTTTTACTATTGAAGACGTAAGTTACATTTCATATTTCAAAATCCTAAATATTAGAAAATTTATCATGAAAAAGTATTATGGTTATGTTATTGTTCAGTGTTCAGTTAAGAAAATGATTTATACAAGGTAAAGTTATAGTGAAAATTAAAGTGCTAAATATTAGGAATTCTTACATAGTTTAAACCAGGAAAGATTTAATAATAAAATATTTTAATTATTTTTGAAGTATTAAATATTAGGAAATTAATATAATTACTATTTTGTCCAATACGAATTTTACTTTTAAATGGCAAAAAAGACGAACAATATTTCGCTATGGGCCTTCGTGCTTTTAATATAGTATAGATATATAGCTTTTTCACCTTGTTTTTTTCTTACGTTTTTAGTAAAAAAAAATTTCCAAAACTTTTATCACTTTCTTTCACTTTTATTTTATTTTTGTTCTTTCTAGCTAAATAGCCGAGTCCTAACATTTATATTGGTATACTTTCTGCACAATCACTAATTGATTATAATTATGGAAAGTATTTGATTTGTGTTATTTTATATTTGTTGATGATTTTTCTAATATAATTTTCTAAGAAATTTTAGGCTTTTTAAAATAAAAAATTGTCACTCTTTTTCATCTTTTCTCTGTTCTTTCTAGTTAAATCAGTGAATAGTAGAATTTGGTAGACTATACTAATCATGATATATCAATACATAGTATACCAAGAATGCTGAGAAAACCATAATTCAACAATAATCATGGTATACTAATGTGTAGTATAACAAGAATATTGAAAATAATATGATTCAACAATAGTCATGGTATATAAATGTATAATATACCAAGAATATTAGGTATACAATTAAAAATAATCAAACAAAATATACTTGTTAAATCATGGTATACCATATACTAATCTCATGATATACTATATAATATAAAAACAATATCGGGAATTTAAAAATAATCAAGCAAAATATACTTGTTAATTCATGGTATACCATATACTAATCTCATGATATACTATACAATATATATAAAAATATCGGGAATACTGCTGTAAGCATATAAATTTTATTAAAATTAAATTCATAAAATAATTTAGACTATATTTTAAATTCAAGATATATTGGTCCAAATAAATATTATAGGCTAATATAATTGAATTAATTATATAAGTCCAATATATATGGACTAAATAATTAAGTCTGAATCCATTGGGCTAGCCCACTTAATTGGGCTACAAATGATGAGCCCATTTTATTAGGCCCAAGATATCATCTTCAAAGAGGCCCAGTTTGGCGTGACACGTGAAATGACATGGCACGCCAAGTCAAACGGAAGAGCCAAATAGGATTATGCCACTTGTCAAAATGACAAGGCATGCCAAGTCACATTAAAAGGCCAATAAAACTGCGCCACGTGTGCAAGTGATATATTGTGGCCAATCAAATGCGGCCTTGTCACACCTCAATTTGATTGGTTGGAAAGAGTTTGTTCTTATTATAACTATTCTCTCCCACAACTATAAATAAGGATCTTCATAATACAAAAAAGGGGACCAGAAATTATAACAAGAAGCAAGAGGGAGCTCGTGAATCAAACGCTGCAGATTTCTCTAAAAGCTACAAGCATTCAAGTGTTCTAAGGATTAAAAGATCAAGACGAAGATTTAAGAACAAGTTGCAAGCCCTTGGATTAAAAATACGCCAAGATCAAGATTAGGCCTCAAACACTTGGATTAAAATAAATTAAAATTCAAGATTCAGCTCAAAGACTCTTTTATTTACTGTTGAAAAGAAGAATCAGAGGATTCATAGAGATTGTACACTCAAATTACTTGAAATCAAATACTACAATTATTGCAATATTTTTCAGTCTTGATTTTATTTTCTTGATATAATTTATTGTCTACAAATTCTGGCATGCCCAGTGGGACAATCTCTACATCTCATCTCAACTTTTCAATCACCAAAGTTCAAGAACATCAAAATGGCTTCACAGAAAATCAACTCCAGATCAACTTCCATTAAGGATGCTAATTCCAAGTTCTATGCTAATGTGGAAAGTATACTCGATGTTACCCTTGAAAGCTTTGAGCCAGTTACAAGGAGTAAAGCAAGCTCTTCAGGACAACAAGCACTCCAAGTGTCGTCCGTATCAACCCCTATTTTGGGATCTTCATCCTCAAAAGGAGTGAGATCTTCTGTAAGCACGACCCAAAAAGGGAACGACGTTGCCGAAGTGATTGAAAAGGTTCTTGCCAAACTTAGTTTATCTAAGTCCAAGAAACCCTTCATGCAAGCCGATGATGATGACCTGAGCGCTGGATCTACTATAGCCTCCATTAATGCGACCTTTGAGATCTATCCCAATAATGACCTATATCATTCTTCATCTTCTATGTCGATCATGCAAGCAATGGTTATTGAAGCTTCTACCATAGAAGAACAACTTGCAAATTTGACGAAAGCAGTTGAAGGCTTATCAAAGTGCATGCATGATCAAGATGCTAAACTTTCCAAGTTAACAAACAAATTGGATAGCATGGTAGAAGGAGAGTCCACACAAACACCTTTAAATTTTCAAAGGTCACAAGAAAAAAGAGACTCTTCAGAAAAGCAAGCAACGACAGCCAAGGAGATCCAAGTCTCCGCCGAAGGTCTGATTCCCATTGAGAAATTAAATGACTTAATCATGGAGGCTATCAAAGATAAGCCTGAGTCATCGTCCAAATTATCTGTCACATATGCAAAGCCGTATACGCAATAAATTGATAATTTGAAGATGCATGTTGGTTATCAACCTCCAAAATTGCAACAATTCGGCGGTAAGGGAAATCCAAAATAACATGTAGCGCACTTTGTTGAAACTTGCAACAATGCTGGAACGTACGGTGATTATCTAGAACCTGATTCTATCGATAATTGGGAGCAGTTGGAGCAAGAGTTTCTCAATCGTTTCTATAGCACAAGACGCATCGTAAGCATGATCGAACTTACAAACACTCATCAAGGAAAGGATGAGCCAGTTATTGACTTCATCAACCGCTGGAGGAGTTTAAGCCTCAACTGCAAAGATTGCCTTAGCGAAACTTCTGACATCGAAATGTGCATTCAAGGCATACACTGGAGTCTTCACTATATCTTACAAGGCATAAAGCCCAAAACATTTGAAGAACTAGCAACTCGTGCACATGATATGGAATTGAGTATGGCTATAAGTAGATATCAAAGGTTTCCTGGCTTTGAGCCTCATTATGAAATAGAAGCGGAGGATGCTGAGAATGGGGGCAAGTATTCATCAGAAGATGAAACTAAAGAGTCCATGCATGTTGCAATGCTCCTTGACGCATGAGCCCAAACTGCAAGTCGTAACGCTCCTTAACGCACGAGCCTAAACTGCAATTTATAATGCTCCTCAACGCATAAGCCTAAACTGCAAGTTATAATGCTCCTCAACGCATGAGCCTAAACTGCAAGTTATAATACTTCTTGGCAAATGAGCATATATTGTATGTCATGAAGCTCCCCAATTTAAAACTAGATCTTTAAGGCGTAAAGCTCTTCAAATACGAGCAAAGTCTTCAAGTTGTAAAGCTCTTCAAATTCGAGCAAGTGTTCAAGTCGCAAAGCTCCTCAAATACGAGCAAAGATTCAAGTAGAAAGCTCTTCAAAGTCGAGTAAGGACTTCAAATCACAAAGTTTTTTAAATTTGAGCTAAACTTCAAGATGTAAAGCTCTTCAAATTCAAGCAAAATCTTCAAGTTGTAAAGCTCTTTAAAATCGAGCAAAGTTTTCAAGTTGCAAAGCTCTTCAACTTTGAGCTAAATCTTGAAGTCACGAAGCTCTTCAAATTCGAGCAGAACTTCAAGTTGCAAAGCGCTTCAAAATTGAGCAAGTCTTCAAGTCACGAAACATTTCGAATTGTAAGCTAAATCTTCTAATTATAATGCTCTTGGACGCACGAGCCTAAACTGTATGTCATGAAGCTCTTCAATTTGAGCAAAATCTTCAGGTTGCAAAGCTCCTAAAAATATGAGCTTAAGTTTCAAATCACTACGCTCCTTAACGCAAGAGCATAAACTGCATGTTACTCCTGGCCCGCAAAAGTATAAACTGTGTACGTTCACAAAATAAAAAGTCCTCTAGGGTGAAAACCTCAAAAGAGACGACTTAGGCAAAAGTTAGGACATTAAAAAAAATCACCTATTCTGAACTATGGTATGACTTGATCCTCTTCACTAAGTTTCATTCTGAGTTCAGTCGCATGATTTCAAAAGATACATAGTGCCCCGATCGTTGTTCGAATGAAATAAGATGAAATGTAATTTATTCAATCAGCACTTGAAAATCGAGCTGAGATACCATTCTTCTGTTAAAATTTGGATCCCATTTGATTTAAAGGGGGAAAGACGCTATGGTAAATTGATGTCTTTAATGAAACGATGACAGTCTTTTAAAAGGCTACAAAGTGTTTGCATTAAATTCTGGGGATTCACTATATCTTCATGTTCGCATAACCTTCAAGTTTATTGGCCTTCATATCCGCTCACTGCCTTAAAAAAAAGGGAAGAGTGACAATCGTGGTCTTGAAAGAGAGCACGAATAAGTAAAACTTTTGCCTCAGGCGTAAAAAAAAAAGGGATGTCTGTGTTGGATTTTTTTTTAAAGGTTTTCATTGCGGACTTTTAAATGTGTTCGTCTCGAACTTTTAAAGGCATTCAAATTTTTAAAGGTTTTCGTTGCGAACTTTTAAAGGTGTTCGTCTCGAACTTTTAAAGGCATTCAGATTTTTAAGGTTTTCGTTCCGAACTTTTAAAAGGCGTATGTTTCGAACTTTTAAAAGTGCTTGTGAAGGTGTTCGTGACGAACTTTAAAGAGTCCCTACTGCCGTTTTTAAAGATTTCTACCACGAATTTTTAAGAGTCTTCATTACATGCTTTTAAAGGTCTTTACCGCAAACTTTTAAAGGTCTTCACTATGAACTTTTAAAAATTTTGATCACGAGCTTTTAAGGATCTTTATGCGAACTTTTAAGGGTCTTCGCCACGAATTTTTAAAAGTCTTCATCGCGTGCTTTTAAAGGTCTCCACCGCAAACTTTTAAAGGTCTTCACTGTGAACTTTTAAAGATTTTGACCACGAGCTTTTAAGGATCTTTGTGCGAACTTTTATGGGTTTTCGCCGCAAATTTTAAAGGTCTTCATCGTGAACTTTTAAAGGTCTTCGTCTCGAACTTATAAAAGATTTTGTAGTTTTACGAAGTTACTTCTAAAACAAAGAGACAACAGAGTAAAACAAAGAAGAAAGCACAAGAAAAGAAGAAGAAATTACCTTCGCGTCAATGCTTCCAAGTCGTCAAAAGTAGACTCAAAGTGGTTTGCAAATGCTGAAAGTGAAACTAATAGAATAAAGAGTATTGTATTTATATAAGTCATAAGGCAGATATTAAAGATGAATTAGCGATGTGGGATCACGTATTTTGCATTCCGGATGGGATTCGGCTACTGCAGGAATCCAAAGGAAATTGCTATTTGGAATTGAAATGCACACGTGAAGTTTGCGGAACCGATAAAATTGCAATTTTAGTAGCTTTTCTTTCTCAAGCGGTGGAGTGTGTCTAATGTTAAGTCTTTAAACCAATTTATGAGAGCAAAGTCCAAAAAGAAAAGGCAAAAAAAAGAAAGAAAAGGAAATGAATGGCTTAAAGCCATGTAACCACTGTGTTGTAACTGCTTTACTGTGGGGAGCTGTAATGTGCACTAAAGATATTGATTTGTTCTTAAAATCAAGTGGAGCCAAATTCTCCTACTTACAGTTCCAAGCATGATCTAATAAAGTCCCTATAAATAATCCTAAAGCGGAAGTTGGACATTCATATACGTGCAGATATGGGCTAAATATATGAATTGTATTTGGGACTTTGCCAATTTTTCAAGGAGAATTCCGGCGAATTACTTAACTGTGTGCAATTTTAAAGTGCCAGTTAGTGAGAAATAGAGTCAAGCAAATATCTAAACTATAAGATTTTTGGCTCTACCGGTACTTCAAATTTCGTTTTTACAGTTGATCAAGTCTACACTTTAACGAACTTTGAAGTAGGGGGCATTTGTAGGCATATAAATTTTATTAAAATTAAATCCATAAAATAATTTGAACTATATTTTAAATTCAAGATATATTGGTCCAAATAAATATTATGGGCTAATATAATTGAATTAATTATATAAGTCCAATATATATGGATTAAATAATTAAGTCTGAATCCATTGGGCTAGCCCATTTAATTGGGCTACAAATGATGAGCCCATTTCATTAGGCCCAAGATATCATCTTCAAAGAGGCCCAGTTTGGTGCGACACGTGAAATGACGTGGCACGCCAAGCCAAACGGAAGAGCCAATAGGATCATGCCACTTGTCAAAATGACAAGGCATGCCAAGTCACATTAAAAGGCCAATGAAACTGCACCACGTGTGCAAGTGACATGTTCTAGCCAATCAAATGCGGTTTTGTCACACTTCAATTTGATTGGTTGGAAAGAGTTTGTTCTTATCATAACTCTTTCCTCCCACAACTATAAATAGGGGTTTTCATAACACAAAAAAGGGGACCAGAAGTTATAACAAGAAGTAAGAGGGAGCTCGTGGATCAAACGCTGCAAATTTCTCTAAAAGCTACAAGCATTCAAGTGTTCTAAGGATTAAAAGATCAAGACGAAGATTCAAGAACAAGTTGCAAGCCCTTGGATTAAAAATACGTCAAGATCAAAATTAGGCCTCAAGCACTTGGATTAGAATAAATTAAAATTCTAGATTAAGCTCAAAGGCTCTTTTATTTACTGTTAAAAAGAAGAATCAGATGATTCATAGAGAATGTACACTCAAATTACTTGAAATCAAATACTACGATTATTGCAATATTTTTCAGTCTTAATTTTATTTTCTCTACGCAATTTATTGTCTACAACTGTCACGACCCAAAATCCTAACCTGTCGTGATGGCGCCTATCTCAATACTAGGCAAGCCGACAATCTCCATAAACCTCAATTTCTTTCACGATTGAAAACATAATATTTAAATTTCATAGAAAAAAAACCCTCACGATTACAGATACAAAACACTATCAAAATTCGGTGTCACTGAGTACATGAGCATCTAAATGATAACAAAGTCTGACTGATAAAAATACTGTATGAGAATATAGAACAATACAATAACTAAAAGGAAGAGATAGTCAAGGTCAGCGAACGCCTGTCTCCAACTGATAATACTCTGAGATCTAACAGTCGCCGTGTCCGGAAGCACCTGGATCTGGACACGAGGTGCAAAGTGTAGTATGAGTACAACCAACTCAATAAGTAACAAGACTAACCTTTGGGCTGAAAGTAGTGACGAGCTCAACATGTACAGTCCAGTATAGTAATAATAGTACATAAATGTAGGCATGCTTCCAAGTTTAACAATTAAACTCAGTGCAAGTAAAATAGATCAATACTGAATGATATGAGGAATATGACATCTCAGTGGAAAACCTCGTGTACTCACGATCACAAATTACTCGGTCACTCAGTGTTGTATATGGCCAATCTAGCCCAGGAAAGTTCCATCTCGAATATATACATCAACTGACAGTCAACGAATCAGTACCGTATAAGGCCAAATCTAGCCCAAGGGTAAATTTATCCCCAAATTATAATGATTCGTACAAGATCCATGTCCAGATAAATTCATCACAAATATAAATAAGTAAGGCAAGTCCATGCCCTCCGTCCATACCGAATATAAATCATCTACGCTCACTGTGGGGGGTGCAAACTCTGGAGGGGTTCCTTCAGCCCAATCGTGATATAAAGCTGATGTGGCCTGCTGCAAGCGGGTAGCCCCAATCCATATAATAATAAAGCCTACAAGGCCTGCTGCAGCGGGCATCGTCGATCAATATAATAATAATATATATAAAGCCAATATGGCATGCTGCAGCGCGCAACTCAATCCCATAAATATCCTCACAAATGGACATGACTGAGTATGAAATTTATATTTTAAAAATAATTAATTCAACAACAACACGACCCTACAGATCCCAAAATATTGGTACGTAGCATAAACATGATCTTTAATACGAGCCTCAGCTAAATTTCTCTAACACGTGTAGGATATGTGGATATTGACATAATTCCTTAATTTTACAACTCCACAGAATTTATTCAAGTCACAATTTCAATGGTGCACGCCCACACGCCTGTCACTAGCATGTGCGTCACCTTTATACAATTCACATAACACGTAATTCAGGGATATATACCCTCAGAACCAAGTTTAAAAATGTTACTTACCTCAAACCGTGTAATTATTTACTCCGATATGCCTTTGTCTCGCGAATTGGCCTCCTAAAGCCTCGTATCTAGTCACAATTAATTCGATTCAGTCAATACAAATTATTGAAATTAATTCCATATGAAAATACTAATTTTCCAACAAAATCTGAAATTTAACTCAAAAATCGTCTGTGGGGCCCACATCTCAGAACCCAACAAAAGTTATAAAATATGAATGCCCATTCAACCATGAGTCCAACCATATCAAATTTACCAAATTACGACATCAACTCGACCTCCAAATCTTAAATTCTTATTTTGAAATCCCTAGGCCCAAATCCTCTAATTTCACCTCCAAAACACGTAATCTAGTCGAAATACTCAATGATAATCCAATATTATTGACTAACAATGATCACAAGTGACTTACCTCAAGTTTTCCCATGAATTCGCTCTAAAAATTCGCCCAAAACCGTGTTGAAAATGTCCAAAATGACAAAAATGTCGGAACCTTCTGTTTTTGTACACTCTCCAGAGGTTCCGCTTATGCGGAACTTTTAACTCATTCGAGGCCCCCGGGACCTCAACCAAATGCACCAACAAGTCCTAAAACATCTTACGAACTTAGTCGAAACCTAAAATCACATCAAACAACGCTAAAAATACGGATTATACCCTAATTCAAGCTTAATGTAACTAAGAATTTTCAACTTCTACATTCAATGTCGAAACCTATCAAATCAAATCCGATTGACCTCAAATTTCACACACAAGTCATAAATGACATAACAGAACTATTCCAATTTCCATAATTGGATTTCGACCCCGATATCAAAAAGTCAACTCCCCGGTCAAACTTCCTAACTTAAATTTCTAATTTCTCCATTTCAAGCATAATTTAGCTACGAGCTTCCAAATAATTTTTTGGACACGCTCCTAAGTCCAAAATCACCATACGATGCTATTGGAATCATCAAAACTTTATTCCTGGGTCATTTACACATAGGTCGATATCTAGCCAACCTTTTCAACTTAAGTTTTAAACTTTGGAACTAAATGTCCCAAATTCATTCTGAAACCTCTCCGACAAGTCACATATTTATAATTGAATACAGGATAAGCAGTAAATGGGGGAACAGGGCTGTAATACTCAAAACGACCGACCGGGTCATTATATTCTCCCTCTCTTAAATAAATATTCATCCTTAAATGAGTTTAGAATTATACCTGAAGTCTCAAATATATGTGGATATTTGCTCAGCATCTCCCGCTCAGTCTCCCAGGTAGCTTCTCCGACTGGCTGGCCTCTCCATTATACTTTCACTAAAGCTATATTCTTTGATCTCAACTTTCAAACCTACCGGTCTAAAACGGCCACCGGCTCCACATCATAAGTAAAATTACCATCCAACTGCACTGTGCTAAAATCCAAAATATGAGACGGATCTCCGACATACTTCCGGAGCATAGATACATGAAACACTGGATGAACACCCGATAGATTAGGTGGCAATGCAAGTTCATAGGCCACCCCTCTAATCTTCTTAAGTATTTCAAAAGGTCCAATATACCTAGGACTCAACTTGGCCTTCTTCCCAAACCTCATAACACCCTTTATAGGCGAAACTCGGAGTAGTACTTTATCTCCTACCATGTAAGCAACATCGCGAACCTTCTGGTCGGCATAACTCTTTTGTGTAGACTGCGCCGTGCTAAGTCGTTCCTGAATCAATTTAACCTTTTCCAAAGCATTCTGAACTAAATCAGTACCCAATAGCCTAGCCTCACCCTGCTCAAACCAATCTACCATAGACCGACACCGTCTCCCATATAAAGCCTCATACGAAGCCATCTGAATGCTCGATTGGTAGCTGTTATTTTAGCCAAACTCTCATCCTCTTACACTGCCCTTGCTCACTCCTCTTTGTTCCCTACTGCCGATGCCTGCCCCTTTCTATATTCTAGGCGAATGCCTGAATCCGGGAGATATCCATACTATACTGCAATGCAGTGGTGGCACATGCCTCGATCAACTCTGGATCCAACCCTGCTATAAACCTTTGGATCCTGCCCCGCATAGTAGCAACTATGGATGGAGCATATCTGGCCAATGATTCGAAACGTAGACTATACTCTCGAATGCTCATATTGCCCTGCTTGAGGGCTAGAAACTGATCGACTCGAGCCTGTCGGATCTCCCGCGGTAAGTACTGGACAAGGAAGGCATCTGAAAAATTCTCCCAAATTGCTGGAGGTGCATCACATCCCCTGGACCTCTCCCATTCCTCGTACCAAAGGACGACTATATCTCAGAGTCGAAAAGCTTCCAGCTCAACTGCCTCTTTCTCTGTGGCACGCATAACTCGAAAGATCTTGTGAAGATGATCTATGAAATCCTGCGAGTCCTCCCTTAGATCTGTCCCCGTGAACTCTGGGGGACTCAAAGCAATAAACTCTCGGACCCTTGAACTCCCAGACTCCTCAAAAGATCCAGCACTAGCCGATGCCCTAACATGTTGCTAGGTAGCTACCAACTGTTTCAACAAATGCACCACACTCATGAAGTCCTAATCTGATGGAATTGGAGGGAAAATAGATGTGCGATATACCTAGGAATCTCCTCAGGTGGTGTAGGAGCCGGTAATGGCTAAGTAAGGGTATCACCCTGGGCCCCATCTATTGGGGGTACTCTACTGGTCCCCTCACCCGCTGTTATGTCTCTCATTTGACTAGCCGTAGTCTTCCTAGTCACCGTCATCTCTTTATGTAAACACCAATAACTAAGTTTAACTTAAATATCCGATAACTCAATTCTACAACACGATTTAGATTTGAAAGAAAGGTAATAGAATCCTAAATGCCTTGTAGCTTCTTGTTTATATAATGTGGTACATAACACATCTATAAACAAGGCTCTACTAGACACGGCTTGTAGACTCCCTAGGATATAATTGCTCTGATACCAAGTTTGTCACACCCCAAACCTGGGGGGCGAGACTGACACTTGGTGACTCACTTAACCAAGCGTACCAACTTGAGTCTGAGGGACTCCAAACATACAATGTCATACTTTGACCATATGGCCACATTGCAATACAATTTGTGAAACAAAATATAAAATTGAACGGAAACTATCTCTGACTGAACATCAATATAAAGCTGGGCCGACAAGGCCGTCATAACTACTACAACTGACAAACCGACAAAAATATAGACATAAGGCCTACAAGCCCAACATATTGCACTAACTGACAAGATATGTTTACTATCCTCTGCTGATGGATGTACTGTGGTCAGAATAGGGCCCCGACCTACTCTTAATATATATATATATATATATACACACAAAAAAAAACACCCCTAGACTCGGCAACTACGAAGGACGTGGAGCTTACCGATCAAGCTGGCCTCGAACAACCCCTACTAAGGAGGTCTATCCGTCTGTCTATCTGAAACTGTATGCATGAAATGCAACGCCCCTAGAAAAGGCATGTCAGTACGAAATAATGTACCGAGTATGTAAGAAAATAGAATAACTGAAAGTTGAAACTAAACTCATAATGTAATAACTGAAAGTAACTCGGAGTCAAAGATGATCTAGAGATATACTTACCTGCTGATACTGACTCAACACTCTCAATATAGTTAGTAAAATAGTTGTCCGTCCCTATAAGGATCGGTACGTGTAACTGCTCGGCCATAACAGGCTCGCTCATAGGCGCTCGACCATACTGGGCTCAGTATCTCGGCCGTTCTGGTTTTGCTCATAGGCACTCGGCCACAGTAGGCTCGGTAAATAACTTACCATCTTATCAGAGGTTGCCCTATAGAGGCTTTCCCATCGATTAATGCTCGATGTTGGTGAAAATATTTTATATATATATATATATATATATATATATATATATATATATATATATATATATATATATATATATATATATATATACCCTCTATTTTATTTAGTAGAAGAAGACAATACTTAACTGAATATAAAGTCCCGATAAGGGAGAATACTATAACTTATGAGACTAGGATAATGTACATAAATACATAAGTACGAACTTCTCTTTATATCTCGTTATTAACGCATGTAGTTACAAGATCATGCCAAAATGAAGGAAGGGTATGGCCTTAACATACCTTATCATGATATTTCCAATAACCACATTGAACCCGTCTCTTTGCACCTTAATCGACAACAACGATAATAATACTATCATTAAGTTACGAAAGTACAACTATCGCACAACGAGCGATAAGCTTATTTCATATTAAAACGGGTAGCATCTCTCCTATAATCTTTACTTCCTCCCAATTCAAGATAACACCAACAACACAAGAACACAACAATAACAACATATATACATTATTTTCCAACCTTATATACATCACAAAATACTACAAAACAGCCCAACACATTCCAATCTCTTCATACACAAAACGACCACTATAATAATGTCAAACAACCCGAAAATGTTACTACGAACAACCAACCCACCACCCTGCATTTATGTGGTATTTATCCACACACTTTCTCCTCCAAAACTCCCTAAAACAGTAGCAAACACATGCAATCCAACATCAACACATAATAACCCACAAAACAATCCACTACAAGTTGAATAACTCGAACTCATGGCTTCCGATCACCGTCCCGTGAGTTCTTATAATTATAGCATGACTTTCCATACATTTCCAGCAGAAAAAATGGATGAAGGAGGGCAGTATAGTTACCTTATTTGTTAAATATCTCAGCTCCTATCTTGGTTCTTCAAACCCTAGGTTTTCCTCCAACTAGAACTTGAAAAGAAGAGAAGATTAATTAGGGTTTTTGTTCAATGTTTGGGAGGATTTTTGCAGGGGCTTATCTCTGGTTTTTATGCCCTATCATCAGTGTGATATATGAAGGAAATAAGCCCATAAAAGGTCTCTTTGTCCGACCCAAACTGTCCCCTTTTGGACATATGTAATTTGTGAAACAAAATATAAAATTGAACAGAAACTATCTCTGACTGAACATCAATATAAAGCTGGGCCGACAAGGCCGTCATAACTACTACAACTGACAAACCGACAAAAATATAGACATAAGGCCTACAAGCCCAACATATTGCACTAACTGACAAGATATGTTTACTATCCTCTGCTGATGGATGTACTGTGGTCAGAATAGGGCCCCGACCTACTCTTAATATATATATATATATATATATATATATATATATATATATATATATACACACACACAAAAAAACACCCCTAGACTCGGCAACTACGAAGGACGTGGAGCTTACCGATCAAGCTGGCCTCGAACAACCCCTACTAAGGAGGTCTATCCGTCTGTCTATCTGAAACTGTATACATGAAATGCAACGCCCCTAGAAAAGGCATGTCAGTACGAAATAATGTACCGAGTATGTAAGAAAATAGAATAACTAAAAGTTGAAACTAAACTCATAATGTAATAACTGAAAGTAACTCGGAGTCAAAGATGATCTAGAGATATACTTACCTGCTGATACTGACTCAACACTCTCAATATAGTTAGTAAAATAGTTGTCCGTCCCTATAAGGATCGGTACGTGTAACTGCTCGGCCATAACAGGCTCGCTCATAGGCGCTCGACCATACTGGGCTCAGTATCTCGGCCGTTCTGGTTTTGCTCATAGGCACTCGGCCACAGTAGGCTCGGTAAATAACTTACCATCTTATCAGAGGTTGCCCTATAGAGGCTTTCCCATCGATTAATGCTCGATGTTGGTGAAAATATTTTATATATATATATATATATATATATATATATATATATATATATATATATATATATATACACCTCTATTTTATTTAGTAGAAGAAGACAATACTTAACTGAATATAAAGTCCCGATAAGGGAGAATACTATAACTTATGAGACTAGGATAATGTACATAAATACATAAGTACGAACTTCTCTTTATATCTCGTTATTAACGCATGTAGTTACAAGATCATGCCAAAATGAAGGAAGGGTATGGCCTTAACATACCTTATCATGATATTTCCAATAACCACATTGAACCCGTCTCTTTGCACCTTAATCGACAACAACGATAATAATACTATCATTAAGTTACGAAAGTACAACTATCGCACAACGAGCGATAAGCTTATTTCATATTAAAACGGGTAGCATCTCTCCTATAATCTTTACTTCCTCCCAATTCAAGATAACACCAACAACACAAGAACACAACAATAACAACATATATACATTATTTTCCAACCTTATATACATCACAAAATACTACAAAACAGCCCAACACATTCCAATCTCTTCATACACAAAACGACCACTATAATAATGTCAAACAACCCGAAAATGTTACTACGAACAACCAACCCACCACCCTGCATTTATGTGGTATTTATCCACACACTTTCTCCTCCAAAACTCCCTAAAACAGTAGCAAACACATGCAATCCAACATCAACACATAACAACCCACAAAACAATCCACTACAAGTTGAATAACTCGAACTCATGGCTTCCGATCACCGTCCCGTGAGTTCTTATAATTATAGCATGACTTTCCATACATTTCCAGCAGAAAAAATGGATGAAGGAGGGCAGTATAGTTACCTTATTTGTTAAATATCTCAGCTCCTATCTTGGTTCTTCAAACCCTAGGTTTTCCTCCAACTAGAACTTGAAAAGAAGAGAAAATTAATTAGGGTTTTTGTTCAATGTTTGGGAGGATTTTTGCAGGGGCTTATCTCTGGTTTTTATGCCCTATCATCAGTGTGATATATGAAGGAAATAAGCCCATAAAAGGTCTCTTTGTCCGACCCAAACTGTCCCCTTTTGGACATATGTAGTCCTCTCATTTAAGCAAGTAGGTGACACACCTACTTGTCACCTAGCAGTCTGCACAGTCTCGCAAAAATGCTTATATCTCTCTACTCCAATATCGTATTGACAAACATTTTAATGAATTAGAAAATAAACTCATAGATATTTATTTTTTTGGGTGGATCACCCCGTAACGCTAAGTATATTGGGATAAAATCACAGTGACATTTGACCCAAAGTTTAGTAAAACTTATGAACGTAACTTGTGATGACTTTCATCCACTTTTGTTCCACAACTCGCTTGACTTCAAAACTTAACACATGAATATCATAAGACAACAATAAATCATAACATAATCCTGTTATCATTTTAAGAACCCTAGTATCACCCCAAAGGTACGGGTTATAACATTCCTAACTTGTCGACTTTCGACGAACATTATTTTCTTCAGTTCCTTTAGCTTCTGAACCTTCCAACCCTCTTTGTAATTGTTATTCACGATCTTCAATATTTGTAATCTCCGAGGTAACATGATAACTTACTTTATATACTCTCAAAGATGATCTCATTTTTGGTCTTACATTAGTTTGCTTACGACGCACTTTACGTACGAAAATATAGGGTGTAACAACTTGGTGGCAATGCAAGCTTGTATGCCACCTCTCCAATCCTTTCAAGCACTTGAAAAGGGCCAATATACCAAGGGATCAACTTGCCCTTCTTCCCGAACCTCATCACATCCTTCATAGGTGAAACTCTGAGCAATACCGTGTCTCTCACCATATATGTTCATCACGAACCTTCCGATCAATGTAACTCTTCTGCCTAGGCTGTGTTGTACGAAGCCAATCCTGAATCTACTTGACTTTCTTCAAGGCAACCTGAACCAAATCAGTACCCAACAACCTAACCTCTCCTGCCTCAAACCAACCAACTGGAGAACGAAAACGCCTCCCATATAAGGCCTTATAAGGAGCCATCTGAATACTCGATTGGTAGATATTTTTGTAGGCAAACTCTGCAAGCAGCAAAAACTGAGCCCATGAACCCCCGAAATCCATAACACAAGAGCGTAGCATATCCTCCAAGATCTTCATGGTGGGCTCGGACTGTCCATCTGTCTGGAGGTGGAATGTTATACTCAACTCAACCCGCGTGCCCAATTCTCGCTGCACTGCTCTCCAAATCTGTGATGTGAACTACGTGCCATGATAAAAAATAATGGACACTGGCACACCATAAAGAGGAATAATCTTACGGATATAGATCTGAGCTAGCCGCTCTGAAGAATAGGTGGTCACAACCAGAATGAAATGTGGGGATTTAGTCAACCAGTCCACAATCACCCAAACTGCATCAAATTTCTTCAATGTCTCTGGGAGACCAACAATGAAATCCATGGTAACACGCTCCCATTTCCACTTAGGAATCTCAAGTCTCTGAGCAAACCGCCCGGCCTCTAATGCTCGTGCTTCACCTGCTGACAGTTCAGGCACCGAGCCACATGCTCTACTATATCTCTCTTCATTCTCCTCCACCAATAATGCTGCCTCAAGTCCTGATACATCTTCACAACACCCGGATGAATGGAATATCGCGAATTGTGGGCCTACTCAAGAATCAACTCACATAACCCATCCACATTGGGCACACGGATCTGACCCTGCATCCACATCACCCCATCATCTCCAATAGAAACCTCCTTGGCATCACTGTGCTACACTGTGTCCTTAAGGACAAGAAAATGGGGGTCTTCATACTGACGTTTTCTAATGTGCTCATACAAAAAAAACCGAGAAACCGCGCAAGCCAGAACCCGACTAGGCTCCAAAAAATCTAATATCACGAACTGACTGGCCAAGTCCTGAACATCCAATGCTAGTGGTCTCTCACCAACTGGAATATATGCAAGGCTAGCCATACTCTCCACCTTTCTACTCAAAGCATGGGCCACCATATTGGCCTTCCCGGGATGATAAAAAATTGTGATATCATTGTCTTTTAACAGCTCTAACCACCTCCACTGCCTCAAATTTAGATCCTTCTGCTTTAACAAGTGCTATAAATAACTCATAAGACATGCTGTATAGATAATGCCTCCAAATCTTTAATGCGTGGATACTGGCTGCCAACTCTAGATCATGAACAAGGAAGTTCTTCTCATGGGGCTACAACTAGAACGAAGCACAAGTCATTAACCTACCCTCCTACATCAAAACACACCCAATACCAATCCGTGAAGCATCACAATATACCGTATAAGAACCCGATGCCGAAGGCAAAACTAGAACTAGGGTTGTGGTCAAGGCAGTCTTGAGCTTCTGAAAGCTCTCCTCATACTCATCAGACCACTTAAATAAGGCACCCTTGTGGGTCAATCTGGTCAAAGATTCAATAATGGACAAGAGAGTCTCCACAAAATGGTGATAATATTCGGCCAAACTAAGAAAACTCCGAATCTCAGCAGCTGAAGACAGTCTGGGCCAACTCTGAACTGCTTCAATCTTCTTCAGATCTACCTTGATCCCCTCATTGGACACCACGTGCCCCAAGAATGCCATAGAATCAAGCCAAAACTCACACTTGGAGAATTTAGCATAAAGCTTCTTCTCCCTCAAGGTCTATAGTACAATCCTCAAATGTTGCTCATGCTCCTCCCAACTACATGAGTACACCAGTATATCATCAATGAATACTATGACAAAATAATCAAGATATGGCTGGAATACACTATTCATCAGATGCATAAATGATATTGGGGAATTGGTCAGCCTAAAGGATATCACAAGATACTCGTAGTGACCATAGCGGGTCCTGAATGCCGTATTCAAAATATCAGAATCCTAAATCTTCAACTGGTGATACCTAGACCTCAAATCAATCTTAGAGAACATTCTAGCACCTTGAAGCTGGTCAAATAAGTCATCAATGCACGGTAATGGGTACTTGTTCTTAATTGTACTACCTGTAATCCATGCACATCCACATAGCACCATCCTTCTTCTTCACAAACAAAATCGGTGCACCACAAGGTGACATACTAGGCCTAATGAATCCCTTATCAAGTAGCTCCTGAAGTTGTTCTTTTAATTCCTTCAACGCTGCTGGTGCCATATGATACAGTGGAATAAAGATGGGCTGAGTGCCCGACACCAGATCAATACCAAAATCAATGTCTCTGTCGGGTGGCATGCCCGGTAGGTCTGCAGGAAATACATCTTGAAAGTCTCTCATTACCGGAACAGACTGAATGGTAGGAGTATCAGTAACAACATCCCTCACAAAGGCCAAATAGGCCAGACATCCCTTCTCAACCATCTGTTGGGCCTTCACATATGAAATCACTCTACCGGGAACATAGTCCAGAGAACCTCTCAATTAAACCCTAGGCAATCTCGGCATCTTCAATGTCACAGTCTTATTGTGACAATCCAGAATAGCATGACATAGTGACAACCAATCCATGCTTAAAATCATGTCAAAATAAACCATGTTAAGTAGTAAAATATCAACTCTTGTCTCTAATCCTCCAATAGTCACCACACACGACCGATACACACGATCTACTATGATAGAATCACCCACCTGTATAGATACATGAACAAACATAACAAGGGAATTGCGGGGCATATCCAAATAATGAGCAAAGTACGATGATACATATGAATAAGTGGAACTAGTGTCAAATAATAATGAAGCATCCCTGTGCCATACTAAAACAATACTTGTGATCACGATATTGGAAACAACTACCTCTGGCTTGGCTGGAAATGCATAGCAACGGGGCTGACCATCACCTGATCGACCTCTCACTCTAGTGCGACCTCAAGCTAACTGAGCCCCACCTCAAGCTGGTTGTGCGGGTGGTGTAGCTGCTGGTGCTGGAATCATAGGTTGAGAACTCTGTTATGGAACTCTACCCAATAATCTGGGGCGATCCCTTTTGAGAAAAGTCCCCACACTCTGAACAACCTCTGCTCTGACAGAGCTACTGACCTTGATGATCTGAATAGCTACCTGTGGAACCCTGTGTAGATGAAGCATGGTAAGAACTTTATGCCGGCAAGGCACTGAAAGATGATTGAGCTGGGTGGGCACTGTAGGAACTGTGGCTAACTGAAGAACCATGAGGAACATGGCGAGCTTCCTGAACGGGTCTAGAAGAATGACCTCTGCTGTAATGGGACTGACCTCCAGATGAGGCACTACTGAAACTACTTGAACTACGAGGCCTCTCACTCCTCACGCTCCTGCCTGCAAACCAACTTTAAGCATCTAGCAATATCAACTACCTCATCAAACATCGCACCTATCGCAACCTTCTGAGCCATAATGAAGCGTAATCCATAGTTGAGGCCATTAATGAATCACCTAATCTTCTCCTTCTCAGTGGGAACAACCCATACTGTATGACGATCCAACTCTGAAAACCACATCTCGTACTAAGTCACTGTCATAACCTCCTGGAATAGCTGCTCAAACTGCCTATGCAATTGCTCTCTGCGAGTCTGTGGAACAAACTTCTCTAAGAAAAGAATTGAGAACTCATGTCGTGTAAGTGGCACTGCATCGGCTGGCATGTTCAAATCATAAGCCTGGCACTATCGGTAGGCTGCCCCCGTCAGTTGTAAAGTAGTGAATGAAACCCCACTAGTGTCCAAAATACCTGTTGTGCGAAGAATCCGCTGACACATGTCAATAACATCCTGAGCATCCTCCGACTTCGCTCCACTAAACTTTGGAGGCTTAAGCCTCCCAAACCTCTCCAGTTTCTTTTGCTCCTCATCAATCATATGTGGGCCAACTTGGGCCTGAGCACCAGCAACCGACTGGGCTGGTAGTACTCCTGGTGTCTGGAGTCCCTGAGCTACCTGCTTTAGAGTACGAGCGGCGAAATTCTGAGTACCTCCATCGGCTTGAGAAGTGGTTGGTGCAGATGGAACTGAGACTTCCTGGGCTAGACTCGTGCACACAGTTAAAATTTGGGCTAAGGCCTCCTCAAGTCCAGGAATCACAATGGACATCGCTGGTTCCTGAGCTGGTCCCACTGGCTCAACCATATCTGGTACTTTCTCCTGAGCTGGAGTAACTGGTGGCTCCACATGTGCTGCTCTGGTTGTAGTACTAGCCATACCCCGGCTTCTACCACGATCCTAGCTAGTGGTACTGGTGATCGTCCTCCTGATCCGGTTACACGTGTCCTCACCATCTGTGAGAGAATAGAAAAGTCAAGTTCAAATTCAGGAAATAACAAATTCGCACGGCAAAAATACAAGAAAATGAAGTCTCTCAATAGTTTGGTAGCCTCTCGAAGATAAGTACAGATGTCTCCGTATTGATCCACAAGACTCTACTAAACTTGCTCACGACTCATAATACATATGCACCTAGGGCTCTGATACCAACTTGTCACAATCCAAAATCCCAACCATTCGTAATGGCACCTAACACACCGGCTAGGCAAGCCAAAATATAATAATAAAGAACTAGAGTAGCATAATTTATAAAAATAGCTTAAGTCTAAATCTCAATATAACCAAAATACTTCTAATACAAGATAAATTCCCAGAAACTAGTAAATATGGAGTCTTGAGCTCTACCACGGAATACAAGTCTGAAACTGAACAATAATAATAACACTATCTGAACTATAACAATAATATGTATGGAAAAGACAAGTCAAAGCTGCGACCAAGGATGCAAGTCTACCTCGCCTCTCAAACTCAGTCCAATCAAGCAAGCATACTGTTGATAACTGGTCCCCACACCTGGATCTGTACAATTAAGTGTAGAATGTAGTATGAGTATAACCGACCTAATTTACTCAATAAGTATCGTAACTAACCTCGATGAGGTAAAAAAGAAACGACAATTATAAATGACACTAGCTATGACCTGCACAGTTTCATCATTTTTACTAAGTACAGAACAGTAGTGAAATGAGGTCTAAAGCACATGAAACAACATCTATGTGTGAATGTGTACATTACTCAATTACTCTGCTCAGTCAATGTCCTGTGATGTGTGGCTATAATTTCATAGTTTCGTATATTATGTGCTTTGCATTTTACATGCTTTAATGATAAATTACACTTTATTTGCGCATAATGGAATCTATTTTATGTGTAGGTGAATTGGAGATGAAAGCAGAGCAAAAGGGATACATAAACATTGAAAGTGTGCTCGAGAACAACGAAAAGGAGAGACCTGGCGAGGCTAGCCAAAAGCCAGGCTTAACCAGGCTTTAGCCTGGCGAGGCCAGCCAAAGGCCAGGCTTAACCAGGCTTTAGCCTGGCGAGGCCAGCCAAAATTGTTACTTAATTATTACTCAATAGGGGAAATCACAACCTTAGATCATTCTAATTCTTTTTTACTACCTGTTCGTAGTTAGTTATTAATTATTAAATTTTTATTTTGTAATATTTAGTTAATAAAAACCTAAATTGTTACTTAAATATTTCTGAAGATTGATTGTGTGAATTTTTGCGAGTCTAGTAGCTGTGTTTGATAGGTTATTTCCTTATGGGATTCGACTCCGGACTTATACACCGGAATATATTTACAACGACCGCTTAGTCCTTTTTATAAGGCATAGTTTGGCGTGATCAAATTTTGGCGCCATTGCCGGGGAATTAACGGTGTTATTAATTGCAGCTAAAAGAAATGCTAGAATTCTTAGTGTAGTCAATTTTCTCCATTCTAAACCAAATACATTGAAATTTTAACGTTTGTAGTCTTGGGTGTTACAGGTGCATGCCTAGGAACTCCTCAAGAACTGGTGAATTACTCGAAGCGTTATCAGATCCTGAGAAAGTTTTCAAGGCACTAAATCGTGCAAACAAGAAAAGCAAACATCAACGAAACTCGACAGAACAAATCAAACCAAACATGGCTGACGAAATAGAAAATCCAATCAACAACAGAAACAATGAGAATGAACCAAACAATTGGGGTGTGGTGCCTCTTGTACCATAAACATCATTATATGATTGGGCACAACCCACCGCCGACAATCTAGAAACCGCAATTGCTCCCTCAGATACAAGCAAAATCATTCCAAATCACAAATAACATGCTACATTTGTTGCAGAACAAAGGACTGTTCTCAGGGTCACACATTGAAGATCCTCAGCAGCACCTGAAGAATTTCCTATCAATATGTTTAACGCAAAGGCAACCTAACGTAACACCGGACGTAATAAAGCTTTTGTTGTTCCCATTCTCGCTGACAGGAGAATCTCAGACTTGGCTTAATTCACTCCCCATAAATTCCATCACTACTTGGGAGGAATTAGTCAAGCAATTTTTGAACAAATTCTACCTACCAAATAAAACTGCCCAACAGATTGATGATATATTGAGTTACAGGCAAAGACCAATAGAATCACTACAAGAAACGTGGGAGAGGTTCAAGGGAATGCTGGTTAAGTATCTACATCATGGCATTCCAGATCAGATGTTATGGCAGAGATTCTACATGGGACTGGCTGACAGCTTAAAGGCCAATGTTGATGCTTCAGCAGGTGGAGCATTTCTGAGTAAAACATTCGCAGAATGCAAGACCCTACTTAATAAGATGGCACAAAACTCAGGATGGATGACAAGAGCCTCCACGATCACTCCGGTAGTTCACTCAGTGGCTTTGGACCCAAACAACTCTATAGTTGAAAATGTGGCCACTCTAATGACACAAATGAGTATCCTCACCAAAAAGATTGATGAATCAGGACAGAAGCAGCAGGTTCACATAGTTGACACAACTAATGTGAGTTTATGTACACCATGCATTAACCAACCATATGTTTGCTCGTGGAGTGCGGAAGGTGACAACCAGCAATATCAGGAAGATATGAATTATGTAGCAAACTATGGGGGACAGAGGCAAGGCGGTCAGAATTTGGGTCAACATAACCAACAATATAGACCAGTGCTGCAGCAGTACAATAACAACAACAATCCTGGAGCTATGCGACCACTGGGCCAAGTTGCACCTTACCAAAGGCAACAAGGCTACATCCAGCAAAATCAACAGTTGACTTATCAACAACCTCAACAACAACAAATTATGAGACCAGTTGATGGATTTACTAAATTTGAGGGAATGCCGGACATCAACAACAGAATGCTGCAACAATTGATTGGGTCCACGGGAAAAATGCAACAGAGGGTAAACTCGCATGAATCAGCAATAAAGGGTATTGAGATTCAATTAGGATAGATTTCTATGGCCCTAAACAATCATCCCCAAGGGACGTTACCTACAAATACACAAGTCAGTCCAAAAGAACAGGGCCCGAAACAGCTTATGGCAGTGAGTCTACAAAATGGTAGAGACCTAGATTTGGAGCAAGAGATGGCTCGCAAAAGCCGGCCTACTAAAACACTTGTGCCAGTACCCATAGAGATAGATGACTAAACATGGTTAACATAGGTGACGATACAACATGTGCCAACTGAAACAAGCAAAGAAAAAGAAGTCGCGAAGGAAACTGAGTCAGAGCAAGAGAAGGCAACAGAAACAGTGCTAGAACAGGTTCAAAATCAAATCATAGGAAATAAGAGGCCTCCAACACCCTTCCCCCAAAGATTGGCCAAATATCAAAAAGATGAGCAATATAAGAAATTCTTGGAGATGTTGAAGCAAATTCAGGTAAACATTCCATTGATTGACGCCTTAAAGGAAATGCATGGTTATGCAAAAATGATGAAGGACTTAATGTCTCGTAAGTTCGACTTTCAAGACTTGGCCACGGTTACACTGACTCAGACATGTAGTGCTGTTGTGATAAGACCCATAGCTGAGAAGTTATTTGATCCAGGGAGTTTCACAATCCCATGCACAATAGGCAACTATACGTTTGCTAAGGCACTTTGTGATTTAGGGGAAAGCATAAACTTGATTCCCTTGGCTATCTACAAAAGGTTAGGCATTGGAAGAGCTAGACCCACGTCTATGTTATTACAGCTAGCCGACCGGACAGTGAAGAGGCCCTTTGGTATCCTTGATGATGTATTATTACAGGTGGGGAAGTTTGTTTTCCCATCAGATTTTGTCATTTTAGACTGCCGGGTTGACGAGGAGATTCCCATAATTTTGGGAAGGCCATTCTTGGCCACTGGGAGAGCCCTAATTGATTGTGAAACTGGAGAGCTAAAGATGAGACTGAACGATGAAGAGATAAAGTTTAATGTACAGAAATCTATGCGGCGACCCAGTGAGTTTGCTAACTGCTCTATGATAGAAGTTGTGGATGTGATCTTGGAGGAGGAAGATGAGACTCTGAATGAAAAAGACCCTCTAGCAACATGCCTTATGAACTTAGAAGAAATGAATGGTAAAAACTTGGCAGAGTGGGTTTTGGCCCTTGAAGGGCGAGGGTACTGGAAAAGAGAGCTCGAGTTTGAGCCCTTACACTTAGAAGAAAGAAAAACACCTCCAGCTAAGTCGTCAATTAAAGAGCCACCACAGTTGGAACTAAAACTGTTACCTTCTCACCTCAGGTACGCTTTCTTGGGACCTAAATCCACTTTACTTGTTATTATCTCATCCAGTTTGTTAGATGTCCAGGCAGAACAACTTTTGCAGGTGTTAATGGAATGCAAGACTGCAATTGGCTGGACCATTGCAGATATTAGGGGGATCAGTCTGACATTTTGTATGCACAAGATTCTACTGGAAGATGGGCACAAACCTTGCAGAGAACATCAAAGAAGGCTAAACCCTAACATGAAAGAAGTGGTGAAGAAAGTAGTGATCAAGTGGTTAGATGCGTGAATCATCTTCCCAATCTCTGACAGTAACTGGGTTAGCCCAGTTCAGTGTGTGCCAAAGAAGGGTGGAATGACTGTAGTGCCCAATGAGAATAATGAGTTGATCTCGACTTGTATAGTTACAATTTGGCAAATTTGTATGGATTATAGAAAACTGAACACAGCCACCCGGAAAGACCATTTTCCTTTACTATTCATTGACCAAATGTTAGATAAACTGGCAGAGAGTTCTCGCTTCTACTTTTTGGATAGGTATTCGGGGTATAATCAGATTTCCATAGCCCCTGAGGATAGAGAGAAGACATCATTCACTTGTCCGTATGGCATTTTTTCCTTTCGGAGAATGCCGTTTGGCCTATGCAATGCACTAGTCACCTTTCAGAGTTGTATGTTAGCCATTTTCACTGACATGGTTAAAGATATTATGGAAGTCTTTATGGATGATTTCTTTCTGGTGAGGGATTCATTTGAAGACTGTCTGCACAATTTAAGAAGAGTATTGAAAAGGTGTGTGGAGACAAATTTAGTGCTGAACTGGGAGAAGTGCCATTTTATGGTACAAGAAGGTATAGTGCTGGGGCATCGAGTGTCCAGTAAGGGTATTGAGGTTGACCATGATAAGGTTGAGGTGATTGAGAAGTTGCCACCGCCCACTTCAGTTAAGGCAGTAAGAAGTTTCCTTGGGCACGCCGGGTTCTACAGGCGATTTATAAAGGATTTCTCTAAAATTGCTAACCCCTTATGTAAACTCCTTGAAAAGGATCACTCTTTTGTGTTTTCTGATGACTGCAGGTTAGCATTTGAGGAGCTGAAGAGGAGACTGGTGACTGCACCAATCATCGTTGCACCCAACTGGGAGCAACCATTTGAGCTCATGTATGATGCGGGTGACTATGCTATAGGAGCAGTCCTGGGGCAGCGGAAGGACAAACTGGTGCACCCAATTTACTATGCAAGTAGAATGCTAAGCGGTGCACAACTCAATTATACCATGACCGAGAAAGAGATGTTGGCTGTGGTGTTTGCCTTCGACAAATTCAGGTCTTATTTGATTGGTTCAAAAGTGACTGTTTATACTAACCATGCAACACGTAGGTACCTAATAGCAAAGGAGTCAAAGCTACACTTGATCGGTTCGGTTCTTTTGCTACAAGAATTTGATTTGGAGATCCGCGATAGAAAAGGGGCAGAGAACCAAGTGGTAGACCATCTTTCAAGGTTGGAGGGAGCTGAAAAGAAAGTCGAGGTAAAAGATATAACTAAGACATTCCCAGATGAACAATTGCTAGCAGTGACATTGGAGGAAGCACCATGGTATGCAGACATTGCAAACTACCTGGCAAGCGGTATTGTCCCCTATGATCTTTCCTCTGTTCAAAAGAAAAAGTTCTTTCATGACTGTCACATTTATTATTGGGATGAGCCTTACCTGTTCAGGATTTGTGCTGATAACATGATCCGGAGATGTATCCCCGAGATAGACCAATCTTCTGTTTTGCAGGCTTGTCATGCATCACCATATGGTGGCCACTTCGGGGGAGTAAGGACCGCCGTGAAATTTCTGGAATTGGGCTTCTACTGGCCGACAATGTTCAAAGATGCACACTTATGGGTGAAAGGTTGTGATGAATGCCAAAGAAATAGGAATATTTCCCGCCGACATGAGATGCCTATGTACCCAATTTAAGAGGTAGAAGTGTTTGACGTGTGGGGAATCGATTTCATGGGGCCTTTCGTCAGCTCATATAGCAACAAATACATACTCATAGTTGTGGACTATGTGTTGAAATGGGTGGAGGCTGCAACGCTCCAGACAAATGATGCTAAGGGGTTAATTGGCTTTTTGAGAAAGAACATATTCACCCGATTTGGCACTCCAAGGGCGATAATCAGTGACGGAGGCACTCACTTCTGTAATCGAGCCTTCGTAAAGCTGTTAGAAAAGTATGGTGTACGTCACAAAGTTTCCACCCCATATCATCCACAAACGAGTGGGCAAGTAGAAGTGTCGAACAGAGAGATAAATAGTGTTTTGACAAAGACTGTGAATGCTACAAGAACGGATTGGGCAAGAAAGTTAGATGATGCACTCTGGGCCTATCTTACCGCTTTTAAAACTCCGATTAGTATGATGCCATATAAATTAGTATTTGGGAAGGCATGTCACCTACTAGTAGAGTTGGAGCATAGAGCTTTATGGGCACTGCGACAATTGAATCTTGATTTAGAAGCTGCGGGCACAAGTAGAGTCACAGAGCTGAACGAGCTTGATGAATTTCGTTACCACGCTTTTGAGAGCACAAGATTATACAAGGAGAGAATGAAAATAATGCACGATAAAAATATTCTTGAGCGGAGTTTTAAACTTGGAGATAAGGTATTGCTATACAACTCAAGGTTGAGGTTATTCCCGGGTAATTTAAAGTCATGATGGTCCGGACCATTTAGTGTGGTGGAGATTCACCCCACCAGAGCCATAGAGATTGCTGCATCAAATGACTCTCGCACGGTTAGAGTCAATGGGCACATGTTAAAACATTATTTGGGCATGGAAGATGCGAAAGTAGTGTTGGTGACTCATTTGCTCGAGCCACCAAGGTTAAGCGAGCCTTAAGTGCAATTATCTGCATCGTGCCGCGACGGTAAATCAGGCGCTCGTTGGGAGGCAACCCAATTCGTAGTTGATTTTTAGTGTAGTTAGAACTTTTTTTTTGTTTAGGTACTAACAAGTTTGTAGGCGAGTTTGGGCAAGTCGAGCAGGGTTTCAGCATCACCTCATGTACACCAGGCATTGGGGCAGGCGACGCCTGGATTAAGCCGGCCAAAGCTGGCGTTTAGGCTGGTGACGCCTGGCTAACGCCAGGTTCTGCTTGGCCTTAGGCTGGCGACGCCTGGCTAATGCCAGGTTCTGCTTGGCCTTAGGTTGGCGACGCCTGGCTAACACTAGCTTCTGCTTGGCCTTAGTCTGGTGACGCCTGGGTAACACCAGGTAATGGGCTAGGCTACGCCAGGTAAGTTATTTCGGCCCAATTTACGTTATTTTAGTCGAACCTCCTCACATTACACGCCCTAAACACTGAACACAATACAAAAACCCTAACCTCACTTAAACCAAACACACATCAAGCTTTAAAAGAAAAATTCACAAGCATACACATCTTCTCATCAGTGTTGCTCTCAACCAAACACACTGCATGAATTTCTCTCACCCACAAACACTCAACAGCACATTGCCATAGTGGTCTCCCCCTTCCCCATTGAACTCAAGTTTAGTCTTGCTATTCTTTCACACTCATTAGAAATTCTCAGGCAACTCCCTCCTCTCAAAAGCTTCAAAGGTATGATTTGATCTCTTTCCTTCATAATTTCGAGAGGTGTACAAGTATACAATTACACACAAAAAAATTGGTGGTTGTTCTTCATTGTAGTATTGAGTTTGTGTGCCCAACCCCATGAAACCCCATAGGAATGGTGTTGCGATTGTGAAAACATGTGGTAGTACGGAACCCCCAAGCCGATTTGGGAGGATGAGGTAATTCCTCATTTCCATAAGAACTCCCATGGCACTAATGCATGTTAAGTGTTTGATATAATACCTCAATGGCATTCCTTGTCCCCATTGGAGCCTGAGTCTCCGGGATTAATAGACTAGTGTTATGAAGTCATACACCATGTTAAAATCTTAAGTGTGGGGTGGCTCGCGGGTAGCCCATCTATTGTTCTTTGATTCTAATATTAAGAAAATACGAGGTGAAGTATGAGTAACCTCGAAAAGTCGGGAAATATTATGTGTGTAGTGTGTAATGCAGTTTAATATGACTACTCCTTATTTGTGTAGGAACAAAGATGTCTCCCAGAAAAGACACAGGCAAAGCCAAGGCTACTTCCACTGCGCCGGCTAAAGTAAAGGCGACCTCAGCACCTCCCCCAAAGAAGAGAGGGGGGGGGGGGAAGCTGCCTCCAATCTAGGTGGAGTATAAGCTGTGGTAGCTATAACAGCCATGCGCCAACAACCACTAGGACAACAGGAGTTTGGCATCAACAACATACCACCGCATACTAAGGATTGGTACAGGCGTTGTAGGCCTAAACATGTACACCCGGAAGCAACTATCAATGAACGCAACTTGAAAGCAAAGAATCAGGCAATTTGGAGAGGCATTCAGGATATGGGGTTGAGCTATGTATTCAAGAACATAGGGAACATTAATCTAAACTTAGTCTGAGAATTCTATGCAGGGTTTGATCCGCAGAGTACTGAACGGCTGGTGCCGATTCGTGGACGATTAATAGATTTTTGACCCACGACCAAATGTAACTTTTTAGGTGCTCCGGATGTTCCTGTGGAGCCACTAGACCACTTCATTCACTGGCCTACATACAGAGAGTTGAGACACATGCTTTGTGGTGCTGATTCTACGGAAGCATGGGTCCGGGATAAGATAACTAATCGGCACAAGAGGTTTCCCAAGAAGAAGATGAGGGCAGAGGCTCAAGTGTGGCTTAAACTGATAAATGCACGGTCCTACCGTACAATCATGACACACTCATTAGTCGTGAGAGGACCTGTGTACTCTACTTCATCATGACGGGTCAAAGGGTAAATGTCGGTCATCTGATCCGCTACTAGATGTCTGTAGTCAGAACGAGTAAAAAGATCGATCGAATACCATTTGCCAATTTTCTAACTCAGTACTTAAGACACGAGGAGGTTGAGGAGGAGCCAGAGTTTGACCACACCATCGATCAGCCCCTACGACAAACGGACATCACTAGCCTCCGGCTGAAAGAAGAGATTGACATGACATCGTTGACAAGTACCGAGCGCAACACTTGGGATGATAGTTTTATGGCCCATATCTATGGGATGATGGATTTGCATCTAAGGATAGTAGGTCCACATGCCACATCTGAGGAGAGGACTGAATTGGAGCACCGATACCCGCTCAATGCTCATGCTCACCAGCTGGCTGGGTTTGGAGATGGATACAGACTCCTCGATGATGAGGATATCAACATACTAGAGCAGTCTGAGGCTGAGCTGGAGCAGTCAGATGGTGAGTGAGATGATGATGATGAGGAGGACGAACATGATGAGGAGTGGAGAGCATCAGAAGATGAAGGCGTTGCTTGATCAGGGAGTTTTTTACACCCTACTCATTTTTTCGTGTTTTGTCATTTTGTGCATGCACTGAGGACAATGCATGAGCTAAGTGTGGGGTGGGGACTTGTACATAGTTAATTTTAGTTATTTATTGTTAATTGTTTTAGTATGTGTTTTATTAGTTTAGTAATTGATTTGGCTATGTGGTTTAGTTAATTAGTGCCGTTTTAAAAAAAGAAAAAGAAAAATTGGACTCATCCCGACGATGGATCTCCCAGAAAGTTTTCTTGAGGGAAGTAAGTCAAAAGAAAATACCAAAAAGATTTTTTTTTGTGTAGGTAGTGTAGTAATTCCCCCTTAGTTTTTCTTTGGGCCGCGGTTCTTTTCCAGGAGCTTTTAGTTGAACCGGGTGTAGTTAGTTTTAATTTTTAGGAGTAGGAACCACGAAGCTATGCATTTAATTGAAGCAATATCTCTTAGCATTGTTATGCCTTGAGAATAGTTAGTACTATGGTTATGACACTTAGGCTCGGTTTTTGACTCTCGCATAAGTACCTTAAATCATAGATTCCTAATTTTGCTTAACTGCTTTGACTGGAGTGTCGCGATGAAACCAATCCTGAGTGAGTTATGTGCCATGTGTGTGTGAGTTTTGTATGTATTCTGTGCATTGCATTTTATGTATAGAACTTGCCATGTGTGTGCGCTAAGCGAAATAGTAGTCTTGTTCAGTCTGAGAAGTGATATAGGCATTTCTTTGTTAAGCCAAATACATATAGTTTACCCACCTAAAAGTTATGTAACGTAGTTAACCCCTTTGAGCCTATAATCCTGTTTCTTTGGCAACCATACTATAAGCCTTACCCAATTGTTTGAAGTCACCATCTATTTGAACCTTTTCACCTCTAATGAGCACTTAAATTGTTATGAACTTTGTAAAAGTTAATGTGTGGGGTGGTTGGTTTGGTTTTTGCGTGGAACTAATGAAATAAGGAGAAAGGTGAACTGTTTTGAAAAAAAATAAGAGTCACTTGAATCGAAAAAGAAAGAAAAAGAAAAAAAAAGATAATAGTTGTATTGCTGAAAAAAAAAGAATATTCTTTGATAAGTGGCGACTCTTAATGTAATTATGCTTAAATAAATATGGGGTAATATAAATTGAAGTGAAGGTGGAATGTTTGGTTTGGCATAAGTATGGGATGTGTGTCAAAGTATATGTATTGAAGTTCTTAAGGGAAGTGTAGTTACTCATATCCAAATGTATCCTACCCGACCCGCAACCTACATTACAACCAATGAAAGTCCTACTTGATCTTAGACTAGATGAACTCGATTAGTAGAGTATTACACTACGGCAAGCTTATGGTGCATCATTTGTGGCATATGAATATTATTTCTGAGAGCGAGTGAATTTTGTCTATCTTGAGTTCCTATGTTCTTAAAATTCATTATGTGTGGAACTAAGCACTTTGATTGGGTGAGGGCACATGATTCATGAAAGAAAGGTAATGTTGTTGACATCCATGTTAGAGTAAGTAAGTGAATTGTGAATAAGGCACGGTATTTGGTCAGTCGAGTCTTGAGGTGAGGATGTCGCACTTGTGTGCTTAAACTATTTTAAAAATTCTTGGTGTAATGAGTTAGGAGAATTGCTTAAAAAGGTCGTATCTACAAGTGTAGTTTGATTTCTCAAGGACGAGCAATGTTTAAGTATGGGGTATTGATGTGTGGCTATAATTTCATAGTTTCGTACATTATGTGCTTTGCATTTTACATGCTTTAATGATTAAATTACACTTTATTTGCACATAATAGAATCTATTTTATGTGTAGGTGAATTGGAGATGAAAGTAGAGCAAAAGGGATACTTAAACGTTGAAAGTGTGCTCGAGAACAGTGAAAAGGAGAGACCTTGCGAGGCCAGCCAAAAGCCAGGCTTAACCAGGCTTTAGCCTAGCGAGGCCATCCAAAAGCCATGCTTAACTAGGATTTAGCCTGGCGAGGCCAGCCAAAGGCCAGGCTTAACCAGGCTTTAGCCTGGCAAGGCCAGCCAAAAGCCAGGCTGAACCAGGCATTAGGCTGGCGACGCCAGGCCTGAGGCCATGCCCAATCCGAGTTTTGAAGATGTAATTCATTTCCGGGTTTGACTAGGACTTGGCCTACAAGTTTAGGTTTTCTTCTACACATATAAATAGACCTAAAAACACCACTTGGAGGTACTTTTGCAATCAAAGGCAAGAATAGCTGGTGGAATCACCCCTTGGGAGTTAGAATCATCGATTTCTACATCTTTTCATCTTTAATCTGTATTTTAATTATGCAAAATATTTGGTATATTGTTACTATGAGTATGAGTAGCTAAATTCCTAATCTAGGGTTTTGATGGAACCTATTGAAGGATAATTTTCTTGTTACATTAATATAAATTTGTCGTAGTATTTTCTCTATTTGTTCATCTATATTATTCATGAGGTTGATTGAAGGGCCCTCAATTAGTTGTGCCTATTTAGTATGTATTACTCGGGAGAGAGTGCATATTTAGGTAGTTGTTGAAAAACATAACTCCTAAATGTATATGAGGGATCAATATGGAGGTTTAAAGGTGGGATTAGGGATAACAAAACCTTGGTGCGATCTGAGTGAGCTGTACTTAATGCCAGCTAGCGTAATTCGGGAGAATATGCCTAGTAAATTGTGGTAATTACTCGGGAGAGAGTTACGAAAGTTAGAGTGCTCATGGTCGATAGAGAAGACTTAGGCAAATTTGTAGAAAACGTAGCGGAAAAGATTCCGTCAATAGGGGAAATCACAACCTTAGATCATTCCAATTCTTGTTTACAACCCGTTCGTAGTTAGTTATTAATTATTACATTTTCATTCCGTAATATTTAGTTAATAAAAACCTAAATTGTTACTTAAATATTTTTGAAGATTGATTGTGTGAATTTTTGCGAGTCTAGTAGTTGTGTTTGATAAGTTAATTCCCTGTGGGATTCGACTCCGGACTTATACCCCGGAATATATTTGCAACGACCGCTTAGTCATTTTTATAAGGCGTAGTTGGGCGTGATCATCCAACATATAGAAATGATATGCAGATAAGTCAGATAATAGTCTATGGAATTCTGCAAGTAAAGATGAAATGCAATTCCAAACAACACTGGCTAGATTTTTCTCAATATCCGCATATACACCATCAAGGGAGAAACATGAGTGGGTGACCCTAGGGGGATGGACCCGTATCCACACATTGCACGGACAACTCACATACTAATAATATCAATATCTGAATTCGTACGAACAACTCACGTGCTGCATGGAAACCTCACATGCCAATAATATCAACCGCACAGAAAACTCATGCGCCAACAATCACAATCCGCCTGACATGGCCACATGCTACCAGTCCAGTTCATAATATAGAGAAAGCAAATATACAAGAATACAAGTACATGATCAATGATTACTAATTTCATACTCTTGGACTGGTATGTCTAGCATGTTGTAGTGTAGGCATGTGTAATGTGTCCTATCACAACTAAACCAGATAATTTCATCATGGAATATCAGTTTTATCAGTTCCAACAGGAAAAATAACTTCAATGAAAGCTCAATGTGGTACAAGTAGCTCACAGAGGGTACACATAGGAGAAACAACATATTTTGAAGCTTAACAATCAATTCAAGGCATGACATAGCCTAAACACACCCCGAGCATGGATAAATAACCTGGTGTTAGCACATGGGCTCAAACCCCACACATGTGCACACTCCATAGCACGTAGTTATCACAAATAATTCAGGCAACTAGTGCCTCAACTAAGTTTAGATAAGATACTTACCTTAAGAAAATCAAATCACTCCGCTAATAAGCCCTTCCCACGCGTATCAACCTCCCGAAGGCTCGAATCTAGCCAAAATAACATATCAATAAAAGCATAGGAAGTGATTCCAAAATATAAAGCTAAGGTCTTTAATTCAAATAGAAAAGTCAACCCAAAATTCAACCCCCAAGCCCGCACTTCGGAACCAAAAATTCACAAATTCTAAATACCCATTCAATTACGGGTCCAACAATATCAAAATCATCTAACTCCAATCATAAATCGGCCCTCAAATTCTCAAATTCCACTCTCCAAATCATAGTCCAAAAATTCCTAAATTCTAACTTAGATTCATGAAAACTAGGTGAAATAATCAATGGGTATTCAATATTTATGGACAAAAGCGATTAAAAGTCACTTACCTCTTCAATCTTGGTGGATATCTCTCAAAATATTGCCCTAGTCCGAACTTCAAAATCCCAAAAATGATAAAATCAACTAAACCCTTCGATTTTAAATCACTGCCAGCTATTCCACTTCTGCGGACAAAATCAACGCACTTGCACTTCCGCTTTTGCAGAAAAAGCTTCGCTTTTGCAAAGTCCATTAAACTCCCGACCTGCCGCTTCTGCAACCAAAATCCCACTTCTACACGTCCGCACCTGTGGGCTGTAGAATACCCATCGCAGAAGCGACTTCACTTCTGCGGAACCCTGACATGCACCTGCAAACTTTATTAGCCAGACCCACACTCCGCTCATGGGTCCTTTCAGCCGCACCTGCAGCCAAGCCCACCACAGGTGTGATTACACCAGCAAAACCAAAACCTTTCAGCCATGCTCTAAGTCCAAATATCGATCCGTTAACTATCCGAAACACACCCGAGGCCCCCGGGACCTCAACCAAATATACCAATAAGTCATAAAACACAATACGAGCTTAATCTAAGCCTTAAATCACATCAAACAACATCAAAATCATGAATCCCGCCCCAATTCAAGCCTAATAAAACTAAGAAATTTCCAACTTCTAAAATCAATGCTGAATCATATCAAACCAACTCCGATTGACTTTAAAATTTTCACACAAGTCATAAATGACACAACTGACCTATTCCAACTTCTGGAACCAAAATCCGAGCCCGATATCAACAAAATCAACTCTCGGTCAAACTTATCCATCTTTCAAATCTTCAACTTTAACTTTCGCCAATTCAAGCCAAAACAACCTACGAACCTTTAATTCAATATTTGAACATACTCCTAAGCCCAAAATCACCATACAAAGCAACCATCAAAACTCCATTCCGGAGTTGTTTATACATAAGTCAACATCTGGTCTACTCTTTTAACCTAAGCTTCCAACCTTGGGACTAAGTGTTCCAATTCACTCCGAAACATCCGCGAAACCAACCCAACCACCCCGACAAGTCACATAACCGCAAATAAACATAGAAGAAGCGATAAATAGGGGAATTGGGCTACAATACGCAAAATGATCGGCCGAGTCGTCACAATACCTAAATTAAAGGTATACTAATTATTAAATAGTATATTTTTGTAAAATATATTATTATATCAAAGGAATAATATTTTTTAAGTATAAATGTAAATCAATAGAATATTATTAAATAATATGTTGTATAAAATATACTATTTTAAAGTATACCGTATAAAATATATATTATACAAACATGTATTCAATAATTGTATATTAAATATCATAAAAAATAAATATAAATTTAAATTAAATATACTAATTTATTAAGTAGTATATTGGTATAGTAATAGTAATTTTAGTATTTGTAACGATCCGACGTATAACCACTCGGCCGGTCGTTTGGAGTTTTTAGCCACATTTCCCCTATTTGATGCTTTACTTATGTATATATGGGGGTTTTGTGACTTGCCGAGGGTGTTTGGTTTGGTTTCGGCGAAGTTTCGAAGTGAATTGGGACACTTAGTCCCAAGATTGGAAGCTTAAGTTGAAAGAATTGACCGAAGTTTGACTTTTGTGTATACGACTCTGGAATGGAATTTTGATAGTTTCAATTGCTTCGTATGGTGATTTTGGACTTAGGTGTATGTTCAGATGTGGATTTGGAAGTTCATAGGTTGGTTTAGTGCTTTTTGGTGAAAGTTTGAAAGTTAAAGGTTTGGAAGGTTGATAGGTTTGACAGAGAGTTGACTTTGTTGATATCAGATTTGGATTTTGGTTCCAAAAGTTGTAATAGGTCCGCTGTGTCACTTAGAAAATTTTGGTTCCAGAAGTTGTAATAGGTCCGCTGTGTCATTTAGAACTTGCATGCAAAATTTGAGATCATTCATAGTTGATTTGACATGGTTCGACTTAAGCTTTGGAAGTTTAAAGTTCATTAGTTCGTTAGGCTTTAATTAGGGTGCGATTCGTGGTTTTGATATTATTTGATGTCATTTAAGGCTTCGAGTAGATTCGTATTGTGTTTTAGAACTTGTTGGTATGTTTGAATGGGGTCCCGGGGGCCTCGGATATATTCCGGATGGGTTTTAGACAAGTTCTCCATGTTTTGGCATAACTGTTTCTGATGTCTGGTTTCCTTCTTCGCGATCGCGAGAGGGAGGTTGCAATCACGTAAGGTATCCTTGACAGCAGGGGAGTTGTGCTTCGCATTCGCGAAGTGGTGATCACGTTCTCTAAGGTTGGGTGGCAGTGGTCATCGCGATCACGCTAGGGTGGACGCGTTCACGTAGAAAAAAGTTCAGCTGGGGGGATTCAGGCTGTAAGCCTTCGCAATCGCATAAGGATCTCCGTGTTCACGTAGTGTCAGGTAGGTTGGGCATCGCGTTCGCGCCCTTTGGCTCGTGTTCGCATAGAGCATTTCTAGGGCAGTTTGAAATTGTGCTTCGCGATCGTGATATAGGTCCCGCGATCGCGATGAATACAATTGGGAAGATTATTTAACATCTCTATTTCGAGGATTTGGTTATTATATCACATTTTGAGTTAGAGAGCTCGGGTTTGGGCGATTTTGGAGGGGAGTTTTACAATTTAGATCGAGGTAAGTATTTTTGACTCGGATTTGTTCAATTTTCATGATTCCATCTTTGTTTTTAGCATTTAATTGGTGAATTAAAGTGAAGAAATGGAGGATTTTAGTAAAACCTTTACTAAAGTAAAAATTGAGGATTTGAAGGTTGATTCGAGGTCGGAATTGGATGACATTGGTATGGTTGAACTCGTAATTTAATGGGTGTGCGAAATTTGTGAGTTTGACTGAGTTTCGGTGTGTGGGCCCAGGGTTGAATTTATGGATTTGATAAAGATCGAAGCTTTATTATTTGAATGGATATTAATTTGTTTGTGACTAGACTCGAGTCGTTCGTATGCCGATTCGCATGGGAAGGGTTTTTTGCCATATTGATTTGCGCATTTTGAGGTAACATATCTAAGCTTGGATTTGAGGGTATTTAACCCTGGGAACTATATTACATGAGAGGTATTTGGGTGACGCACACGCTAGGTGAAGGGTGTGTGTGCGTGCACCAAAGTGTTCATGATTAGAGGTGACTTTTGGACTATTATGAGATCTATTTTGCTATCACACCTTGTTATATCCATGTCTTCTTTACTTGTATGATTATTTGAGCTATGATTCATGCTAGAAACCATGTCTAGACTATGTGCTATTTGTTTGAGACATGATATGCCTATTTTTGTTGTTTCTTAGCTATTTGCCTTAATTGCACACATAATCTTAGTCATGATGCTATATCTGTGTATGATATCTCTGTCTCAGCACTTTCTTATTTAATTCCTCACATGTTGTTGATGCCTCATATGTGTAACACTGTTGAACTAAGTATTGTGAGATGTGATTATCTGAGACTTGGGCGGTTAATGATTGAGCTTGGTCCATAGAGCCGATTTGGTATTGATTTTGAGGTGAAGCATACACCAGGTTCATATTGGGCTAAGTGTTATTGAATTGGGGCGACGCGTGCACCATGCCCCATTATTTGGGTTATGTGATTATAATTAGCGCTAGGGCAGGATCCGCCCCTCTAGAATCTGACATATCAGTAGTGGGTGCAGGCACGGTGTTATATATACGTATTTTGATGATGGGCATTTATGCCAGGAACCTGTACAATGCTATGTGTTGTTGTGTGGTTATTGTTAATGGGTTTACTATGATGTAGTTGATTTGACATGTTTATTTGACATGTAGGCATAGAGATGTACCTTTCTCATGCTAGCTGGTAAATGAAATATTTTATCAGTGTTGGGCTTAAACTGTTATACTTGGAATGCATGTCTAAATTCCTGAATGTGAACAAGCTGAACATAATATCATTAAGTTATCTGCTTCCACTGTTTCCTTTATATCCTGAACTGTTATTGGTTATTGTGTTTGATCTCTCGCTGTTTCTTTTGAGCTCGTCACTGCTTTCAACCTAATGTTAGGTTTGTTACTTATTGAGTAAATGGGATAGGTTGTACTCATACTACACTCTACACTTTATGTGCAGATCCAGGTACTTCTGGATGTGGTGATCTCTATAGTTGGGTTGATACCGGCATTTTGGGAGACTACGAGGTAGCTGTTATACTGCTCGTAGACCTTGAAGTTCTCTTTCATTATTTTTGTTATTACGGTTCTACTATTTAGACATTTGTGTTGAGGATTTGGTCTTGTGTTTTGATACTCAGTAGTACTCATGTACTCGTTGACACCAGATCACTGGGATGGTAGTAGCAGTATTGTTGTTGCTTTCTCAATTATTTCATGATATTTTTGCTATTGAGTTTATTAAACTTTGTTTTATCACATTCGTTATTATTATGTGACGGTTGGCTTGCCTAGCAAGTAAATGTTAGGCGTCGTCGCTACTCCTGTGGGAGTCGGGTCGTGACACGATTAATCATTTTGATTTTTTGATCCATGTCCCCCATTTATGAATTTCCGTATGTGATTTTATTGTGTTATGACTTATGGGGATGATTGGTTTGGTTTTGAAAGGATTTGGGTTGAATCCAGAACACTTAGTTCCAAAATAGGGGCCTAAGGTGGCCAATTTGACTTGAGTCAACACTTTGAGTAAATAACCTCGAAACCATGATTTTAAGGTTCCAATAGGTTCGTATGATAATTTTGGACTTGGGCGTATATTCGGATTGAGTTTTGGGTGGATCGGGAGCGCTTCAGCGCTTATTGTTGAAAGTTGGCATATTGAAGGTTTTAGAATTTTCTAAGTTTGATTTGAAGTAGACTTTAACGTTATCGATTTTCATTTGGGATTACGAGACTTAGAATAGGTTCGTATAGTGATTTGTGACTTGTGAGTAAAATTCAGCATCATTCTAAGTTGTCTAAGTATGATTCGTCGCGTTCGGAGTTATTTGGAAGCAATTTGAAGTTCAAAGGTTGATTAATTTGGTTTTGAGGTGTGATTCTTTATTTCGATGTTATTTTACCTGGTTTGAGTCTTCGAGTAGGTCCGCAATATGTTTATGGACTTGTTAGTATATTTGAACAGGGTCCCGGTTGGCTCGGGTGAGTTTCGGACCACCCGGAGCAGGGTTGAAGTTGGCTGATTTTGCTGGTGTCTTGTGTGAATCGCGATCGCGGAGATGGTCTTGCGATCGCGAAGAGCTGTGAGAGGCTGGGGAGGTTTTGTTCTTCATGATCACGAAAAGGGAATCACAATCACGATATTTTGGCCTGGCAGTACATCGCATTTGCGTGACTGAGGTCGCGAACCCGATGAGTTGGGGGGAGAGGGCCATGAGAGTTAGTTGTTCTACGTGATCGCATGGGTGAGTCCGCGATCGCGGAAGAGGAATTCTGGGGGGGGGGGGGCATAAATCCTACACGTTCGCAACTTTGAGCCCGCGAGCACGATCTGTCCAGCTGGGTAGCCTTCGCATTCACGATTCCTCTTGTCGCGTTCACGAAGAGGAAACTGAGGGCAGAAGCAAGACTGTGCTTCGCGATCACGAGGCAGATCGTGAAGGGTAACACTTGGGCAGAACATCATTTTTAATACGGGACTTAGGCTTAGTATCCTCATTTCTCTTTTGGCTCTGGCGATTTTGGAGCTCTTGTTCATCAAGCATCATAAGGTGAGTGATTTTCACCTAATGTGAGTTAAATACGTGGATTATGGATAGATTTTAACAAAGAAATTTATAGAATTATGAGATTTTGTTGAAAAATCTAGGGTTTAGTAAAAATGAAATTTGACCACGAAATTGAGTATGGAATTGAGAACAAATTATATGTTGGAGTTCGTAAGGTCATGGGTAACATGTATCTACAAAAATTTTGGAATCTGGGCACGTGAGCCCGGGGTTGACTTTTATGGACTTTCCGAGTTGGGTTGGAAAATTACACTAATAGCTAAATTATGAACTTTTGAGCATATATTGATTGATTTATACGTCCTTTGATTAGTTTCGGGTTGCTCGGCGTTAATTTGAGGCGACTAGAGAGGTTTGAGAGCTGAGTAGAGGGCTTGAAAGTGAGGTAAGCCTCTTGCCTAATCTTGTAAGAGGGAAATTATCCTTATAGGCATTCTAATTGTTGTGTGCTACTTGTACGGGGGATACGTATGCATGAGGTGACGAGAGTCCGTGCGTAGCTAAAAGCATGTTATGTTCGAGTAGACTTAAGGCTTTACCGTGCCTTATTTGTACTACTTGAACTAAACCTGTTAGTTTAATTACTTAAATTTATAATTAGGATTGGATTAGAATTTATGCGAGATCGAGCCTCTTTACCTTGAGTTTTGGCGGGATATTTGATTGTCGGTAGAAGTCATGCTTTCTTTATATTTCTATACTTGTGTTGTGTTTATGTGGCTTGTAGTTCGGAAAGTCCTCTATTCCTATGGATCAGGCCATACACCTCGGCAGTGCTATGAAATATCATTATGGATTGGGTCATAAGACCTCCGTAGTATATTTGAGATGTATCTATGGATCAGGACGTACGGTCTCGGCAATGTACACTATCATTATGAATCGAGTCGTACGACCTCGACATAATTCATGTGTAATATCGCTAGGAGTCAGAATATACATGAGATTTCCTTCGTGACTTGAGACTTGAGATTTACTCGATGTTCCTTTTCTGTTTGAGATAGCACATGGTATTTGAGGGTTTCATATTATTTTTATGTAGAAGGATCATGCTAGTTACAAATACTTATTTCATCGCTACCTATTGTGTTTCATGCATGTCTATATTTCATGTACTTTAATTATTGAACCTCTCTATATTTCATGTACTTTAATTATTGGACTACTAGTAAGTGTCAATGTCGAGCCATCGTCACTACTTCTTCGAGGTTAGACTAGATACTTACTGGGTATGCGTTGATTTACGTACTCATACTACACTTCTGCACTAATTGTGCAGGTACTAAGGCAGGTACTTCAGGAGGGCATACGGGTGTGCATATGCACTATCTGGAGACTTAGCGATGAGCTGTTCTTCATGCTCCGATCTGCAGCACTCAGAGTCTCCTTCTTGTTATATTATCATTTCTATCTATTTTGTATCAGACGAAAGCTATAGTGATTTGTATATTCTATTAGATTGCTCGTGCACTTGTGACACCGGGTTTTGAGAATTTTTTGCAGATGATTATGGTTGTACCGAATATTATCATCATTTTGCTTTATGTTTCATTCATACTTTATGATTTAATAAGTACATAAGTATGTCTCCATGGGTTTCTATACTAAATTTATTTTACTTAATAAAATTCATGATTTTAAAGGTCTAAGAATGAATAATTAAATTGATGGTTCACCGTTGGCTTGCCTAACAACGGCATTGGGCGCCACGGCCTATGGTGGGAATTGGGTTGTGACAACTTGGTATCGGAGCACTAGGTTCACATAGGCCTCACGAGTTTTGAGCAGGCTAGTAGAGTCTTGCAGATCGGTGCAGAGACGTCCGTACTTATCTTCGAGAGGCTATAGGGTGTTAAGAAACTTCTCTTTCTCCATTCCCTATCGTGCAGTTGATGTTGTGCTAAGTATCTTTCTCTTATTCTCTCACATATGGTGAAAGGTGCGTGACGGCAGTACCTGGTGGCAGAGGGGCTACTTATTTAGTTGTCAGAGGTAGAGGCAGAGGCCGAGGGAGGGCTGTAACTCCTGCTAGAGAACGAGAGTGTCCTAGAGTTGCCCCAGTAGTACCACTAGTGGATCCGCTAGAGGATCCTATTATTGAGGAACAGGATGAAGTGCCTGCAGCCGATCCAGCCCCAACAGATTTTATGAGCGCACTGGGCTTTCAGGAGGTCATGGGATGTATGTTGCGGTTCATGGATTCTATGACTCAGGCTAGACTATTCCCAGCAGACCCGACCACATCTCAGGCGGGAGGAGGAGAATAGACCCCTACCGCCCATGCGCCAGGGCATGCTCCTGCTGTGTATTAGACCCTAGGTGCACTACTTGCAGGCAAGGTTCAGCTGATTGTAGTGCTTAGAGCAGAGACTTGATTAGCCATGATCGTTGAGGAGCAGAAACGGTTGGGCATATGGACTAGGCTTCATCCTCATGTATTTCGTGGTGAGCAGTCCGAGGACCCACATGATTTCATTGACTGTTGCAGGGAGAGACTGCATACTATGGGGGTAGTGGAGTCCAACGAGGTGGACTTCACCATATTTAAGCTAGAAGGGAAGGCTCGCAGATGAGTGGCAATCTTATCTACAGAGAATGCCAACAGATTCACCTCCCTTGACTTAGGATCAGTTCACACACCTTTTCGTGGAGATATATATTCTACCCTCACAGAGGAGGAGTTACGGGGTCAGTTCAAGCGGCTCCAGCAGGGTCAGATGTTCGTGACCGACTATGAGGCGAGATTCTCTGAGTTGTCTTGTCATGCAACTATCATACTCCCCATAGATGTGTAGAGAGTGCAGAGGTTTATTGCAGGCTTGAACTGTCACGACCCAAAATCCACTATAGGCCATGATAGTGCCCAACATCGCCGTCAGGCAAGCCAACGGTGAATTATCAACTTAATTACTCATTTCGTTATTTTTAAAATCATAAATCCTATTAAATAAATAAAGTGAAATCTGGTACTCGTACAAACCTGTGATTTTATTTACCAAATCCTGTATAAAATATAAATTACAAGGAGAAATGATAATAATAATAATAATAATAATAATAATAATAATAATAATAATAATAATAATAATAATAATAATATGAACTACAATAATGAACATCCACTAGGAACCCCCAAAACCCGGTATCACAAGTGCATGAGCATCTACTAGAAGGTACAATAACAATACAACATATGTCTGGAGTACAAAATAGACAGGATAATGTAACTAATTAAGATGGAGACTCCGTATGTTGCGGGTCGTAACATGGAATGCATCTCACCGTGAAGTTCCCGTAGTACCCGTGCTTTTGCACCCCAAAGACCACCAAACATATATATACCTGCACAATAAGTGCAGCAAGTATAGCATGAGTACGTAAATAAACATGTACGCAGTAAGTATCTAGCCTAACCCCGGAGAAGTAGTGACGAGGAGTCGACATCGACACTTATTAATGGTCCAATAAATCAAATACTGTAGGAAGTAAACAAATATGAGGAAGGGTTAATAAACAGTATAAACAAATATAGGTACGTGGTACAATACTCCTCTAAACAGTAAACTCAAGCTCTCAATTATCGGTAACCTCCTCAACCGGAGTATATATGTAAAATGGCTCCCACCAGATAGGTCGTCACAACTCAAATCAGGAAAACTCACGGATACGATGGTTTCTTGTCAAATATTATACACGATGATGTTGAGGCGAACAACCCAATCCCATAAGAGTGTTTCATGAAGCTGTCGAGGCAAACGGCCCGATCCCATAAGACTATTTATAGAAAGGTCGAGGCGAACGACCCGATCCCATTAGAATATGATGTTGCCGAGGTGAACGACCCGATCCCAAAAAAATAAGATACTGCCAAGGCGAATGGCCCGATCCCATAAGAATATGAAACTGCCGAGGCGAACGGCCCGATCCCATAAGAGTGTCGTACATAATCCTGTCGAGGCAAATGGCCCGATCCCATAAGAGTGTCGTACATAATCATGCCGAGGCTAACGAACCAATCCCATAAGAGTGTGGTACATAATCCTGCTGAGGCAAACAACCCGATCCCATAAGAGTGTGGTACATAATTCTGCCGAGGGGTCGATCCCATAAGAGTGTGGTACATAATACTGCCGAGGCGAACATATCGATCCCTTAAGAATTAGAAGCTTTAACGGGTCCTTGACCCCACTCACGAATAAACGTGTGAGTTATGAAATTTAAAGAAGCTTTTCGATGAAAACGCACAACACAAGAGAAATTCGTAAGGGAAGCACAGTTATTCCGCGGCTAATCAAGTAGCTCGTCAAATCTCTTACAATAGCGAGTTTATCACTCTACACAAGCGGTCTCAAATCAAGAATACTAGCATACCCAGACAAATCAGGAATCCTAGCATACGCATGGACACTCGTAAGGGTTTAGGGTTTAGGGACGCTCCACAACATGTAGCACATAAGAATATAATACCTACGGGGTAAATTCCTCCACACAGAGTTAGACAGGAGATTTACCTCGCTCCGAAGTTCCATAACTGACTCCAATGCCTCTCTAACACCTCGACTCAAAGTCAAACGATCTGAAACTAGTCAAACAATGCGCAAATCAATCAAAATATACTCCAATGCTTATAATTATTCAATTTATAACAATTCCCAACTCTGCTCGATAAGTCAATAAAGTCAACCCTTGAGCCCACGTGCCCGGATTCCAAAAATGTTCGAAGATAAACTTTACCCATAACATCACGAACTCAAATATATAATTTATTCCAAATTCCATGTCCAATTTCGTGGTCAAAATCTAAAAATAGGAGTTCTAGGTTTTTCTTCAAAAATCCCATAATTTCCACCAATTCCATATTAAAATCTGTATATAATCCATTTAAAATAGTTGGAAATTAAACAAAATTACTTACCCAAAGATTTTAGATAAAAATCCCTCTTCAAAATCGCTCCTACCGAGCCTAGGGTTCCAAAAAAGAGAGAATGTCTCCAAAATCCCATCTCCCAGCCCTTTTACCAGGTGCAGATGTAGCATTTGCGATAGAGGGTTCGCATTTGCGGACCCTCGCAATTGTGGATAAGTGTTCGCAATTGTGAACCTAGGAAAAAATCTACAATGTTCGTAATTGCGAACAAATGTTCGCAATTGTGATACCTGAGCACCAGCAACACCAGCAATCTTTCCCGACACGAAAATGGACATAACTCTTTCATACGACATCAAATTTCGATGATTCTTGTTTCTATGACTCGGTAATTGCAATACGAATCTAATGGTTCAATAAAATCACAAATCAAAGGCCGTTTTCTCAATGTAGTATCGTTTATACCCAAGAAAATGACTCTGAAACATCAAATAAGAGCAACACACAACCCAAACACATCCGAAGAAAACCCGAGGCCCCCGGAACTCCATCCAATTACAAAAACTAGTCCCAAAACATAACACAAACCTGATCGAGACCTCAAATCACACCAAATAATGCCAAAACCAAGAATCGGCGATCAAATCTTTCTTTTAACTTTCAAACATTCAAACTTCGACGAATGCGTTCGCATTACACTTAAACATTCCGGAATGACGCCAAACTTTACGTACAAGTCATAAATCACGATACAAACCTATTACCAGACTCAAAACCCCAAACGGACATCGATAACACCAAAGTCCACTTTAAACCAAACTTAGGAAATTCTAAAACCTTCGAATTGCCAACTTTCCACAATAAGTGCTGAAATGCTCCCGGACCACCCGATACTCAACCCGAATATACGCCCAAGTCCGAAATCATCATACGAACCTATTGGAACCTTCAAATTCCGATTCCAAGGTCATTTACTCCAAAGTCAAACTTTGATCAACTCTTCCAATTTAAAGCTTCCAAATTGAGAATTTTCCATCCGAATCAACTCCGAACCTCCCGAAATTCAATTCCGACCACACGTTCAAGTCATAAAACATGAAATGAAGATACTCAAGGTCTCAAACCTCCGAACAACCTGCTAGAGATTAAAACGACCAATCAAGTTATTATATGCACTATGGGATTCAAGTTTCTATGGCTAGAAAGGAAGAGATGAGGACTCCTTACAATCAGGTTGTGGAGATAGCTCGGAGAATCGAGAGTATCCGCAACTAGAGATGAGAGTTCAGATCAAAGTATAAGAGGCCTCAACATTCTGGTGTATTTAGCGGCGCCTCATCTGGGGGCAAAGGTCAGTTCATGAGGGGCCAGCCCGGCAGTCCCATGTATTCAGCACCATCACCTGCTTGGGGTGCTCCAGTACAGCCTTACTTTAGCGTCATTCCAGATAGCACCTACCGTCCACCAGCTATTCAGTGTTACTCCGGTAGGTATTCAGGTCATCGGGGTTAGACCCAGAGTCAGTAGTTTACTACACCGCGAGGCTGCTTCAAGCGCGAGAGCTTGGTCATATGAGGAGGGTTGCCCGAGACTTCAGGTCAAGGCAGTACAATAGGGCCATCATTCCATGATTACCGCACCAGTTACTGCACCACCCATTCGGCCGACCAGAGGCGGAGGGCAGGTAGATAAGGGTCACCCTAGAGGTGGAGGCCAGTCAGGTGGCACTCCAGCTAGATTCTATGCCTTCCCAGCTAGACCAGATGCAGTAGCCTCCGACGCCGTGATCACATGTATTATTCTGTCTTTCGTAGGGATGCTTCAGTACTATTTGATCTAGGGTCTACCTAATCCTATGTCTCTTCTCTATTTACTCCATATCTGGATGTATCTCGTGAATCCTTGGGTGTTCCTGTATATGTGTCCACGCCAGTGGGTGATTCTATTATTATAGATCGGGTTTACCGGTCCTGTGTAGTGACTTTCTGTTAGGAGTGGGCATAAAATCCGAAAAACTAAAAAATCGGACCGAACCGAACTGAACTAATTCGATATTTTAGTATCGGTTCTTCGATTTTTCGGTATTAATTTGGTACGAAAGTTTCGGTTGTTCGGTACGTATTTGGGTATTCAAAATTTGATTTTTCGGTATACCGTAGTACCAAAATATTTCCTATAACTATAACCCAGCCAGTCAACCCAAGTTACCCAACCCTATAATGCATAATCCAGTAATTATTAGTAATAAAATAAGCCCAAGCCCAACTCAAGTCAAATATTATCAGGCATCAACTAGGTTAGAGTTTACTTCTCAATCTCACTTCTCAGTTCTTCTCCCCCTTGTTTCTAGCACCCTCCTCGATGAGACAATGACTGCAATTGCGTGCATGCGAGTCTGCGACTGCTTCAAGTCTTAGACGACGCCTCTCCATCCTTGACGACTCCTCTCCTTGGCAAGAATTCAAGCTTTCAACACTCAACAAGTTCTCGTTCCTCAATTTTCATCATTCCTCATACTATAATGATCGGTCTTAAGAAAATTAATTTAGGAAGTAGAAACTTAATTTAACTCTTCCGTTCTGAATAGTAATTAATTTTCCAGTTGTTCTTTTATTCAATTTAATTTAACAAAATTGTTGCTAAGATGTTATAGTTTTACCGGCAATTTTGGGTGCTCTGTTGTTTAACTTTTAGGGTCTGTAGTAGAATGAGATTTCATTTTTGATTAAAATCAATGAATAAGGATTCATATTGTTGACCTTGAGATTTTCTCCTCCTTTATTCTCACTATAAAAATGAGAATTACTAGACCCGTGTTGCCTAAGAACATACAAAGTACTCATAACATGGAATATGTACTTGAAAGATTATAATCTACTTTAACAGATATGTTGGCATTTAGGTGAATCGAGCTATTAAGCTTGAATTTATTTCTTAAGAACCTTGTCTTTTTCATAAATAATTTCTTGCAATAGAAGTTATCAAAGGTTAATCAACTAACTTTGTTTGATTTTATGATCAATTCACTACTTTTTTGTCTACAAAGACTTGGTACATACCAAAATCATACCGAAGCCGTATCGAACCAAACAAGAAAATAATGAACCGTACCGAACTATTTTGGTATGATATTTGGTATACACATTTGATATACTGAATACCAAACCGTAATTTATAAATACCGTACCGAATGCTCACCCTTACTTTTAGTGGATATAAAAACAGAGCGGACCTTCTGTTGCTTGATATGACCGATTCAAGGTTATCCTGGGCATGGACTGGTTGTCTCTGAACCGTGCCGTTCTTGATTACCATGCTAGGACTGTTACCTTGGAAATGCCAGAGTTGCCTAGGTTGGAGTGGAGGGGCTCATCTATTAGTACATCCAGTCGGGTTATCTCTTTCTTGAAGGCTCGACACATGGTCGAGAAGGGTTGTTTAGCCTATCTGGCCTTTGATTGAGATACTTATATAGAGACTCCCACGATAGATTCAGTGTCCATGGTGCGGGAGTTCTCTGATGTATTTCCTATCGATCTACCAGGCATGCCACCAGATCGTGATATCGATTTCGGCATTGATTTGGCACCAGGCACTGATGACGTCCAAATCCATTACTAAAAATTAAATGGACACGATCTCATGGAATATAATATAACCAACTATGAGTCGGGGTCGAATCCCACAGAGAACAATATGTAGGTGATTAGGCAATATAAGAAAATTATCGCTTATTATGCTAAGCCAAACACTTAAAAGGGTTTTGAGAAAATATTTATTTCTAAATGCAAAAATATAAACTAATCTAGAAAGAAAGTAAAATGATCAATGGCTACAAGCATGGATACAAGAACAATTACACTCAAGTAACGATCCAATGTATTTTACGATTTTACAAATATGAGCGAGTTTATGTTAATTAGTCTCAGATAATAATTCTTTATTAGCTTCTTTCGAAGACTGACAAGACTCCCTAACTTAATTATCCCTAAAATAATTAAGAGCATTAAGTACACCCGATGTGGCTACAAGTAGTTCAACCTATCCCTAGGTAGAATCTATAAAGTGAAGGTTTACGCCTCAAGTTCTTGTTAATTAATCTTTTTCAACCCCAAATTACCTCTTCCAAGATTAATTCAAAGTTAATAGGCGAGTCCTAGGGTTAGCTAATCCCTCTGAAAATATTAAAGAATAAGAATAATTAAAAAAAATAATAACTCACTTTATAATAAGTAAAAATCATTTAATACATAAGCACAACAAGATATTTAATCCAAACTTTAAATATGAAATACTAAAATATTCAAACTTTAAATCCAAACTTGGAATAAATACTACACACATAGATATTCAACACAAAGTAAGAAAATGAAGAAATGAATAAAAATGGGTAAAATATTCTCAACCAAAAGCTTCAAATCTTCAAGACCCAAGTGTGTGTGCAAGAACTCTAGTTCCCAAGCTTGTTTATCTTGGTCAAGAGACTCAAAAATAAGCCAAAGATGTGTTATCAATAAGCTAGGTCGTATATTTGTGGGTTTGGGATAGAGAAAATGTGATTTGGCAATTCTTCCCAAGTCTGAACCCCGTTGACCGCACCTGTGAAAGCACCATCGTAGGTGCAGCTCCGCAGATGCAGAATTTTACTCGCAAATGCGAGTCTAGTAAGGAATTGGCTGCTCCGCAAAAGCGGACATGCCGCCGCAGAAGCAGCTCTGCAGATGCGGAATTTTACTAGCAAATGCGAGTCTATAGGAATTGGTTGCCCCGCAAAAGCGGACATGTCACCGCAGAAGTAGCTCCGCAAAAGCGGCTTTCCAATTGCAAGTGGGATCCCAATGGACTTTGGCAATTTCACAGATGCGGCTAACCTCTTGCAGATGCGAGAACGCAGAAGCATACAGAATTTTGCATATGCAAAATCACTGACTACTTTTGCACTTTTTCAATTCTTTTTTGCTCAATTCCACTTCATTTGGTTTCAACTCTCTTCAAGACTCATTGTACCTGAAATACTAGCAATGTGCAACATAAATTACCTCATTTTACAATTAAAGGATACAAAAATTAAAGAAAAGAGACTAAAATAAATGGTAAAATCACCACTCATCAACATCCCCAACTTAAAGATTTTGCTTGTCCTCAAGCAAATCAAAATCAAATATTCAATGAGGCTCGACCATTTAAAGCTTAAGTAGCATCGCTATCATTCTCAAATCACATTCTCTAATTAAGCATAACACTTCTCGCTTTGGTTAGTACTAATAATTAGGCTCAAGAATGTGAACTTCAACCAAATAACTCCCTCATTTAAAACTCAATCTTAAGAATGCAATAGAGTTTCAAAATAAATAAATGACAACAACCAAGCCTCAAGAAGTGACTCAAAAGTACTAGTCTACTCTACAGATTCTCACTTTACTCAATTTGAAATTTATCAATGTCACCAATCCATCATAATTCATGCTCTCTCACCAGAAAGAAAGTCTCAAAATCACTATATTTACAACAACGACACAGGGGACAAATGCACAAGGACACTCACTCTCAACAAAGAATTTCAAGTGTTACAAATATCATGCCATAAGCTTGCCCTTATTTTAATTCGACGCCAATTCAAGAGCATTCGGTTGGAGATCCCATAAGGACTTTTTAATCTTGTAATGTGGGCCTAGGGAAGGGTAGGATAAGCATTTGGGATACAAGTGACTACCTCCTCCTTGAACACTACTCACATTTGTCTTTCTTTTTGCACTTTACTTCTTTTTAGACCACGTAGCCCTTATTGACCTCTAGTTACCAACATTGAACCACCTTGAATTTCCTCTCTAATTTTTTCAAGACTCCTCTTTATATATATATATATATATATATATATATATATTTTATTTTTCTTTTCTTTTGGAGCTTGAGTATCTTCATATAATACACCTTTTAACACTCAAGGAGGGACGAGTTCAAAAGAGAGAATTAATTCACAAAAGGAGTAAAGCTTTATAATGTAGTAGCCAAAGAAAAGGTTAAAGGCTCAAATTGGATTAACTAGTAATAATATTTATATAATGGTAGGCTCTAAAGGCTAAAGAGGCTTTTTCAAAGATCACAAAGAATACCTAAGGTCATCCCTCCAACCAAACATAATTAATATTAGCATTGAAAGACCAACCGGGCAAGTTCTAGGTGACAAAGATAAACACAAGAATTATTTTTAACAAAAACTAACACACATGGCACATGATCTAATCAAGACCGATCAATTACACTTCTTAATAAGAACAATTAGAGTAATATCATGCCAACTAGTGGGCGAAGATTCATAAAATGAGCCATAAAGTTATCACAAAAATTATTTTCCCTCATGCAACTTACTTTTTCAATTTACAATCAAAATTCGGAGGGGTATTCTCAATTCACAACTCACTTACAAGAGACTAATTTTATTAGTACCAAAAGTCTCCACATAACTAAACAAGACTAATTTCCTTAAGAAAGTTGTCACGCTATCCATCATAGGGAAAAGTCATCCCGCTCAACACAAAAATATTATTTGGGAAAGAACCGTAGCATAAAGAAACCCCGAGAAAATTTATTAAAAATTATATTACTATTAAAGAGATAAAAATAATATAAACTAAAACTACTTCAAATAATATAAACTAAAAACTACTAAAGAAAATAAATAAATAAAAATAGAATAGAATAACAAAAAGCGATTAATCCGCAAATACATCACCAATCACAAACTATGTCTCGCAAAGGCACAAGATAAATAATAGTAAAAAAAGTCTGGCAAGGGCACACAATATCCATACAAAAGTATAAGCCCGGAAAGGGCACAAGTTAAGTATCAATATACAAATAAAGTATACTTCCTAAAGCCATTGTTTCAAGACGTTTTTGTAGTTTGTTTTTAGAATAGTTTATTATCTTATTTTTGACTAATCGGCAAAGTTTCAAAATTTTAGGAGTTCATTTGAGTAGGTTGAGGTGTTGAATACAAGCAAAAACAGTGGCTGCCCAATTTTTCCTATTTGAGATCCGATGAAACCGCATCTGCGGAACATGTCACGCAGATGCAGACACGTAGAATCGAGAAAAGGGACACAGATGCGCATTAATTCACAGAAGTGATTCTTAGATAGCAGAAGTGCATTAATACGCAGAAGCGGTTCTCAGGCCGCAGAAGCGCTTAAATTCTCGCAGAAGTGACCTGTTGGGTATGTTTAAAAAATAGGCCTCTCTTCAATAGGTAACACTCTAACCCCTCATCCCCCAAACTCTAACTCCTCTATCTCTCACATAACTACTACTCCACATCTCCTTTGCTCTCGATTTTTATTGCTCTCACACAAGAAAATCAAGTAATTGTCTCCGTCCCTCTCTCAACTGCTCTCTTTTCGATCTTCTTCTTCTTCTTCTCTTATCCCCCATAGTTATTTTGTCAATATCCAAAATCCACAAAAGATTGTGATGATGCCTAACAACGTTGTCAGGCAAGCTAACGGTGATTGATCAACTTAATTACTCATTTTAGTATTTTAAAATAAGAATTTTCATTAATTAAATAATATAAAATAGAATTTACAGGGTAAATGATAATATTTACATGAGCTACAATAATGAACAACCTGTAGGTACCTCCAAAACCCGGTGTCACAAGTGCACGAGTATCAACTAGGAAATATAATAAAATACAACATCTGTCTGGAATACAAATTAGACATGAGAATATAAATAACTCTGATAGAGACTCTGCAGGCTGCGGATCGTGACATGAAATGCATCTCACGGTAAAGTCCTCGCAATAGCCGTGCTGTTGAGCCCAAAAGACCACCAGACATATATGTACCTGTACAATAAGTGCATCAAGTGTAGCATGTGTACATAAATCAACACGTACCCAGTATGTATCTAGCCTAACCCCAGAGAAGTAGTGACGAAAGGTCGACATCGACACTCATTAGTGGTCCAAAAAGACAGATACAGTAGAAGTAAATAGATGTAAGTCAAAGTAAATAAACGAAATAACAAATACAAATACATAGTAAAATTCTCCTCTCAACAATAACTCAAGCTCTCAGCTAGTAGTTACCTCCTCAATCGGAGTATATTTATAATGGTCCTCACGAGATAGGTCGTCACGGTTCAAATTAGGAAAACTCGCAGATACACTGGCTTCTTGTCAATTATTACGCACAATTTCATAATAGTACTTTTTTGAAATGTCGAGGCGTACGGCCTGATCCCATCATAATATGTAAACTACCGAGGGTCGAACGATACGAAATATAGATACATCTATTTTATTGCCGAGTCGAATGGCTCGCTCCCATGAGAGTGTGATATATAATCCTGCCGAGGCGAATAACCCAATCCCATCATAATATGTGCACTGTCGAGGGTCGAACGACACAAACTATAGATGTATCTATTATACTGTCGAGGCGAACGGCCTGATCCCTTTAGAATAAGAATCTTTAACGGGTCCTTGACCCCACTCATGAATAGACGTGTGAATTATGAATTTTTAGGGAAACCTTTCGATGAAAATGCATAACGCAGGAGAAATTCGTAGGAGGGGTACAATTATTCTGAGGCTAATCATGAAGCCCGTCGAATCTCTAAAATAGCAAGTCTATCACTCTACACAAGTCTAGTTTCAAGTCGCAACATAAAATAAAGGAATTTAATAGGCAAGAGACAACTCAAATAGTACAGTTATAGCATGGCAGGAACCTAAGTCTACCCGGACATAACATGAATCTAGCTACGTACGGACTCTCATCATCTCGTACGTACGTAGCCCCCGCAATAAGTAACACATATCAAATACATCACCTAGGGGTAGTTCCCCCCTCACAGAGTTAGACAAGAGACTTACCTCGCTCCGAAGTTCCATAGCCGGCTCCAACGCCACTCTAACACCTCAAACTGATGCCCGTCTCTCCAAAACTAGTCAAACAAATGTGTAAATCTATAAATATATACTCTACTACCCATAATTAATCAATTTATAATAATTTCCAACTCCGCTCGAAAAGTCAATAAAGTCGACCCTCGAGCCCACGTGCCTGAATTCTGAAATTTCTCGAAGATAAACTTTACCCATAATATTTCGAACATAAATATATGATTTATTTTCAATTCCATGACCAATTTCGTGGTGAAAATCCAAAAATACCAATTTCTAGGTTTTTTACCAAAATCCTAAATTTCTACTAATTTTCATGTTCAACTCCACATATAAATCATGTATTTAACTCACAATATATATTTAGCCTCAGCAACTTCATAAACAAGGTATTATCCAAAGTTATTCATGAGAGGCTAGTTGGTTATCTTCCTAATCTGATAACAGATGAGCAAGCAGGCTTCGTGAAGGACATGAGCATAGTGGAAAATGTTTTGTTGACACAAGAGATAATTAATGATATTAGGTTGAGAACTAAGGCTGGTCCAAATGTGGTGATCAAATTAGATATGATAAAAGCCTATGATAGGCTATCTTGGATGTTCCTCACTAAGGTTATGAGGAAAATGGGATTTGAGAAAAGGTTCATTAGCCTAATATTTGACATTATATCAAATAACTGGTATTATGTCTTGCTTAATGGGCAACCATATGGTTTTTTCAAATCAACAAGAGGTGTGAAGCAAAGTGACCCTTTGTCTCCAACATTATTCATTCTTGCGGCTGAGGCATTGTCAAATGGTCTAAATGCATTACATATGAACCTTTACTTTTATGGATTTGGATTGCCTAAGTGGAGCCCGAAGATTAATCATTTAGCTTATGCTGATGATACGATCATATTCTCATCCTCTGATGCTACCTCGTTACAATTGGTTATGGAAGTCTTGTATGCATATGAATGGGCTTCTGGTCAGCTGATAAACAAAAGTAAATCTGCCATTTATATGCATCACTTCACCAGTGAACAGGTCGTGCACAAGGTGAAAAGGATCACTGGGATATCCAAGAAGGAATTTCCATTCACATACCTTGGTTGCCCAATCTTCTACTCTAGAAGAAGGATGGACTATTATCAAGGTCTCATCAACAAGGTGTTAGACAAATTGCAAGCATGAAAAGGTAAACTTCTTTCTAGAGGAGGTAGGGCTGTATTGATCAAATATGTTCTTCAAAGCATGCCAATTCACCTCCTTTCAGCAGTAAATCCTCCTACTTATGTGATTAAAAACCTGCACAAGATATTTGCCCAGTTCTTCTGGTGTAATTCTGTTGGTGGTGGCTCGAGCAGACATTGGACATCATGGAAGACATTATGTTTGCCATGTAAGGAAGGGGGGGTAGGATTTAGATCACTCGATGATATTTCAAAGGCTTTGTTTTGCAAATTGTGGTGGAACTTTAGAACAAAACCTACTCTGTGGAGTTCATTTATGTGTCAAAAATACTTTAAGAAACATAATCCTATGGTGGTACCTTGGAGGGTTGGATCACGTGTATGGAAGAAAATAATCAAATGCAGGGATTTAGTTGAACACCAAATTGTATGGCATACAAAAATGGGATCAGCTCTGTTCTGGTTTGAAAACTGGACAGGTTTGGGGGATTTGTATTTCATGACTCCACCCGATTTATTTTGTGATGAAACGGTTAATAATGTGTGTGATGTAATGCAATATGGACAGTGGGATGAAGCCAAAATTAGACAAATATTGCCAGAAGAATTTGCCAACCACATACTGAAACACACTAAAGTACCAATGTTATATGATGTACTGGATAAGCCATTTTGGATGCTGGAATCTAGGGGAGATTTTAGTGTAAAATTAGCTTGGGAATATGTGAGAAGGAGTCAAGAACCATGCAATGCTTATAAGAATATTTGGGTGAAAGGTTTACCATTTAAAATAGCTTTCTTAATGTGGAAAGTATGGAGAAATAAGCTACCAGTAGATGACTAGAAGAGTGTGGTCGTATTTCCTACCGAGTGTAGGAATTAGGTTAGAGGAGCTTACATTTCACCAATCTATAATCAAGTGTTGGATTGTTGATGCTATACCAAAGACTAAAGCCTATAATTCAGGCACTGCCAACCATTATTGTATGGGAGTTATGGAAGAGAAAAAATAGCTACAAATATGGAGAAGCAGTAATTGTGAGTAGGGTCATTTACTAGGTATCTTCACTTGTCAAATTTAGGAAGCCTAGCTACATCACGTACCACACAAATGGCCAGATTTAGTTAAAATTATGGAACATCATATTCCTAATTTGAAGATTACTAAGGTGTTGTGGGAGTTCCCCACAGCAGGCAAGATTAAAGTGAACATTGATGGGGCTTCCAGGAGCAACCCAGGGAGAAGTGTTATTGGTTTTGTTCTGAGGAATGAAGAGGGAGATGTGATATATACTTGTGGTAAAGAAATACCTAAGTCCATGGTTCAAGCTCTTAGATTTTGTATTGAACATGATCATATCAGTATTGATCTGCACACTGATTCTATGATCGTGAAGAATGTAGTGGAAGGACAGTGGTCTGCTCCTTGGTATGTGGCAAGAGAAGTGGAGGAGATCAAACAACTAATGTCAAGATGCAATGTTACAATAAACCATACTCTTAGAGAAGGCAACAAACTAGCAGATCATCTTGTTAACTACGCACTAGATATTGGTCTCATTGAGAGCAATTGCTTTGGTCAAATGGATATTCAAGGAATGAGGATTGTGAATGATGATAAATCTCAATGTCCATACTTAAGAATAAGAACTGCATGAGGTTAGTAGATGAGGACGATAAGAGAAGAATGGGGAGGAGGTCCATTGGGAGATACAGACTCGATCACCTTCATCAAACCCTTAAGGAGGAGGCAATGGAGGACAATATTTATACTAACGTTGTTTTCGTTTTTGCAGGGAAAGCCACTGTAAATATGCATTGCTATCTGATACATGCTCAATGGGTGGTATTAGCACCCTATGCTCATTCCCTTGAGGGCGTATCAGTAGTAAGCACAAGTATTGAATCGAACTTGGAGACAATTCTTCAAAGGGATATTCGGCAAATGGATAGTGTCAAATTAGACATCAACTATATGAAACATTTGCTGAATATACAACCTGATAAAGTGTTGTATATTTGGGTACTTGACTAGGTTGGGTTTATAATTTACAGAATATTGCAAGGCATCAAGAAGAAGAAGTCAGTTATTCATTACTACTGTTCGAAATGCCTATATAATGAAACTGCAGATGAAGACTACAAATGGAGAGCCCAAGTGTCTCAAAGATGGAAATCAGAAAGTTCACATCATTTATTACAAAAGGAACATAACATTTGGAGGACATCTATTGCACGCAACAGGAATGTCATGGAAAAAGCAACATGTGCTTTGGGCATCGTGATACAAGAACAATCACTATGTGTGTGCACTGAATATACACATAATAGAGGGCAGGTTGATCGAGATATACTGAACTACTTACTACTACAACTGAGACACATGCAGCAGCAAAAAGGGTCATACACAAAGCGAGAAATGGAGAAGTTACTGTGTCAATTCATTGCCTCAAAACAACGAATTCAATGGGTGGTATTAGCACCATGTGCTCATTTCCTTGAAGGAGGAGTTATGATCAACAGACATGATCAACTGGAGGTGCAATCACCAGTTACTAGCGAGCTAACTTTGCAATGGATATCTGATGATATTACACGCAAGGGCAGAACACAACCAAGAAGTACCACATCAACAATCATGTTAGGTATTATACTGAATTGGCTACATCAAAAGTAAGGACTAGTTGGGTGCGACTGGATGGACAAACGCAACAATTCACACGAAAAAGCGACGAGGCACCAAACATATGACAAGACAGTATCAACTGAAATACTGAAGAATACATCATGTTCGACTGAATTATTGGAGCACACTGGCTGGGAAGATACAATGGATCACCTGGTAATGACCTTACAGGACACACACTAGGAGGTATTATACTTGAAGTTATTTCTGCAAATTAAGAATGGCCAATTGCGCAAGAAAAGAAGATCTCACATGGGCTACAAGAAGGAGGGCTTATCCAGGCTATTTTTTGAAGTGCGTGTTCTTATATTACTTAGAATACATCATGTACTATCATTATTGAGTATTATGCTCAATTGTGATAATAGGGTCTATGTAAGTAACAAAGTATATTTCTTTCGTTTTGTAAGACCTCCTAACATTTGTTTTTTCGCATTTTTAGATATATATATAAATAAATCCCTAGGCACATTGCCTAGTGGATTTGCAACAAAATAAAATTACAATATGTGGGAATTACTTACCTTGACATAGATGATGAAAACCTCCACTTGAAACTCTCCAAAAATTGCCCAAACCAAGAGACAATGAAAGAAAATGGGTCAAATCCCGTTCTTAAAACAACACTGGCCAGTGACCTTTTCGCATCTGCGGAACAGTAGTCGCTTCTGCGGATGCTTCCTTGCAGATGTGGCTTCCCCAAGGCCAGCTTTTTCTGCTTCTGCGGCCATCCAACCGCATGTGTGCATCCGCTTCTTCGGAAAACCTCTACACCTGTGGACTCCCCAGCTCGAGCACCACTCCGCACCTGCGCGCCCATGACTGCACCACTCCGCAGGTGTGCTACAGCACTCGCACCTGCGATCAACCAACCCCATGCCAGTTTTGCTTCTGCGCTTCTCCTCCCGCATCTGCGAGCCCGCAGGTGCGGCAAATTCCTCGCACCTGCGAATCCCATCCAGCCTCACTCCCTACCACTTATGCGACCCCTGGGCCACTTTTGCGACCCCTGGATCGCTTCTGCAGTCTCACACCTGTGGCCATAACCTCGCAGGTGCGATTGCACCAGAAGCCTTAAGCTTCAGCAGTTCTTCCAAGTCCATACTCGATCCGTTTTCAATTCGATTTGTACCCAGGCCCCCGGGACCCTATCCAAATATACCAACATATCCCACAACATGACACAGACTTAGCCAAAACCTCAAATCACGTCAAACAACATCAAAATTATAAATCGACAGAAAAAACCTTTCTTTCAACTTTCCAACCTTCAAACTTCAACGAACGTGCCCGAACCATACCAAAATATTCTGGAATGACTCCAAACTTTGCGTACAATTCATGAATCACAATACGGACCTATTCCAAGCCTCGAAATTCAAAATGTAAATCGATACTCAACCCGAACATATGCCCCTGGTGATCTGATACTCAACCCGAACATACGCCCAACTCATTCTTATGTGTGGAATATATGTGATATTTGTGGTGGTCAAGATGGTCACTTTTATGATTGTTCTTATATTTTTTATCCCCCAACCCCTTATTATGATGGTTCTACATTTTCATGTGAAGTTAATAGGAATAAAGAACATGGGGAAGCTGAGCTGAAGGAGATCAAAGATAAGTTGAAGTGCCTTGTGGAACAATATGATAAGAAACCACTGCAGATACAAAGGCAAGAGGCAACTATTCACTACTTGGAGGCTCAAGTGAATACACTAATTGAATCTCGTAAAGCACAACAAGCTTACATTGTGGATAGTATCCAAGAAGAGCATGAATTGGCTACAGAAATTGTCATTATAATGGAGGAATTTAGAGTAGAATATGACCAAACCAACCAACTAGAATTTGATGATGTTGATATTGAAAAAGTGGTACTAGAGTCAACTGAGGACCTTACCGACACAATTTTAATTGATTCTAGTTTGTAGCAAGATAAGGAGGTCAATAACAAGTTAAATTTTCAGTTTGAGCGCATTGGTCCTCACTCAAATCATTTTTCGACATTGTATTCGGAAGTAGGTATGGAAATTGATGTGTATGAGTCAATGCAAGAGTCAAAGTAAGAGGTGGATCAGCCCTATATTTTAAAATTTTCAAGGTCGTCTAGGCAAGGTGACACTCTTAGGTTAAAAGCCAAAAGTGCATAAAGAATCACTTAATTTTTGGCTCGCAACAATTTGTATCGCCCCAAGAGCATGATCGTAGAGCAGAATCAAAACTTGGGGTCCAATTCATAATTTCGAAGTGGAGGCAAAAAGTGATTCGCGTCGTATCGCAACGTTAAATCAAGCGCTTGTTGGGAGGCAACCCAGCTTTACTTCTTTTTTATTTTTATTTTTTATTTTTATTTCTTATTATTGTATTATTCTTGTAGTGTTATTTTTTATTTCTCTAGCAGCATGGGAAGCAAGGCCATTGGAAAAAATCAAAAGAAAGTGAGATGGTTAGAACTAAGTGTGGGGTACCCGCAGAAAGAACCAAGTATGGGAGAAGTCTGAGTACCCCATGAGATGTTAATGCTTCGGCCTTTGATCTACCAGGGAGTTTCTTTTACCCTCTTGTATTTATGGGTGTGCATTAGGGACAATGTACAATTTTAAGTATGCGATGAGGAAGTTGTCTGGGTGACTTTCTATGTTATTTTAGTTGTGTTAGTTTAATTGAATTTTTTTGTTTTTTAGAAAAACAGAAAAGATTGGACTTTCCCGACGATGGATCTATTAGACAGTTTTCTTGAGGGTTTAAAATCTAACCAAAATGACACAAAAAAATTAAAAAAATAGAAAAATCCAAAAATATTTCTTTTAATAGATGTGCCTCAGTTCTTTTTCATGAGATGTAGTTTGAACCGGGCCATCGTTTTTTTTTTATTTTTAGAGTAGATTAGGATTTAGGGAATAAAAAGAAGGAAGATGAGATTTCTAGGCGCCTTTTGACTTGTTTGATAGTAGCATATTTAGGCTCTAGCATGTGTAGTACCTTCCCTATGATTTGAAAATGCTTATGATGCCTTGTTGAGTAGATAACATGTTATTGATGCTTATATCTCATTTTCTTAGCTTGTGTCATTTTGTGCTTGATGCTTAATATTTTGTGTCTCAGTGAATACTTGCAATTATTTGAGAATCAGAATGAAACCATCCGTAGTGAGTCATGTACCATGTGTGGTAAGAAATTATATAGTCCGTGTCATTGCATTAGAGTCTAGAACTTGCCCGGCATGTGAGTTGAAGCGAAATTTTAGGTTTTGCTCGGTTTGAAAAATAATTTTAGGCGTTATTTGATCCTTTTAAACTTAATGCTTACCATAAAAAACAAATTATCCCTAGTCAACCCATTTGAGCCTATAGACTTTTATTTGGCAACCACATTACAAGCCTATACCCCATTGTTCTTAATTATCATTATTTTGATCCTTTTACCTCTTAAAGTACTTTAATTGTGAAATGAGCGCTAGAAGAAGTATGGACTAAAGGTGGAGTGTCTTTCGAGTGGAACCAATGAAAGAAAGAAGGGTGCACTTATTTTATAAAGTAATACACCACTAGCGAAAACTGAAAAGAAAAAAACAATAGTAGAAAAAAAAAAGAAGGAAAAATATAGATGAATAAATTATTGTCTTGTTCTTGCTAGTGGGGTATAAAGTAAAGTAGTGCTTAAAGAAAACGAAAATATTTTTGGCGTGTGATCTTGTTTGTGAAATTGAAGTGGATTGAAGAATTTGCACTTAAAGTTTACTATGTGATGTGTTAAAGTGCTTGGGAGGATGAACCACTAATCCAAAATATATCTTACCCTTCCCTTAGCTCACGTTACAACCATGAAAAAGTCCTAATTGATTTTAGATTGAGCAAGCCTACATTAGTGAAGGTTTACATAATAGGCAAGCCTATGGTACTTTGTGTATGCATGTGACTTCTTTGTGAGAGTCAGAGTCCTTAAAATATATTTGAACATTTGATTCGAATGTGTGGATTCAACTTACTCTATTATTCTTGTTGTGAGGGCACATGATTTCACAGGGGATAGGTGACGTTATTAGATTTCTCTATGACGTTAAGTGTTCAAGCCATGAATGCATTGTGATATTGAGTCGGTTTGTGAGGTTAGGATTGTTATAATCATGTTATTTTGTTGTTGAATAAATTTTTGAAGTATGTCATAAAGTAAAAGAAGTGCATGTTGAAGGCATATACTAAAGTATAATTGTTGCTATCAACCATAGTCATAGGTATAGTGTGCTTCAGATGTTTTAAAAGAAAATAAAGTGCTCAAGGTTAGTGTGAATTGGTGGTTGACTCGAGGACGAGCAACGTTTAAGTGTGGGTAGTGATGTTTGGCCAAAATGCTATATTTCTAGTACATTACTCGCCTTACATGTTGTTAGTTTAGAGATTAATTGTGCAACGTTTGAGCTAAATTATGTTATTTTATGTGTAGGAGTATCGGAAGATAAATACGAGTGAAAGTTGCACAAAAAGAGGATAAAAATACGAGAAAAGAGCACAAAAGCACGAAGTACCCAAACCGTGCTACAGACCAGGTTTCGCGAGGTCTATATCCAGGTTGACCGCGCTATAAGTCTGGCTTCGCGAGGTCTATAGCCCGGTAATTAAAAGTCGCGGGTTAAATGTCTCCAACCTGGATTTGGACTCAAGTACTTCAACTCTAGCCTATAAATACTTCCTAAACATGTCCAAGAGGGAAGGACGTTTTTAGAGCAGATTTGACCTAAAGGGCGGATATTATTGGAGAGACAAGAAGGCTACGAGAACACTTGGAAGCAACGAATCACAAGAGTTTTCTCTTCCGTTCTTCCTTAATCTGTATGTTAATGCTTTTAATTATTATCATGATTGTTAGTATGGTTATGAGTAGGTAAACTTTCCATCTAGGGTTTGATGGAACCTTTTGAAGGATGATTTTTCTGTTGCGTTTAATATAATTTTGTCGTTGGATTTTCTCTTCTTGTTCAACTACGGGATTATTTTAGTTGATTGAAGGGCCCGCAATTGACTGTGCCTATTTAGTGTGTATTGCTTGGAAAAGTGTACATATTTAGGTAGTTATTGAACAACATCACTCCTAATGTATGTGAGGAATCAATACGGAGGGTTTAAAGGTGGGATTAGGAATAACGAAACCTTGGTGCGAGTTTAGTGAGCGGTGAACTAGTGCCAGCTAGCGTAGTTCGGAAGAATATGTCTTGTAAATTGTGGTAGTTGCTCGGAAGAAAATTACGACACCCGAAGTACTCACGATCGGTAGAGAATACTTAGGTGAAATTATAGAAGATGTAGCGGGAAGGATTCCGACACTTGGGGAAATCATAACTCTAGACCTGCTCAATCTTGTCTCCAGCCCTTAGTATCCCTAGTTGTTAATCTACTAATTTATTTTTTTAGTTAATTAGATATAAGAATCTTAATATCTATAACTTAGGAACTGTTCGAGCTTGTCTTCTTAGTGATAGTAAACAGTTGTAGCTAAACCTTAGTTCTCTTTAGGATTCGACTCCGGACTCTTATACCGAATTATATTTGCAACGACCGCTTATTCTTTTTAGGACTAGAGTTGGCCGTGATCATCGCTATAGGGACAAGTTAAAAAATTTAAGCCTTCACTGCCTTGGCGCGTCATTGGAGCCACAGAATTCCTTGCTCCAGCTATAGGTAAAAAAACCGAAGCACTTATCGCATTGACTCATGGCTGAAGCCACATAGCCTATTTGCTTCAGCTGTGAACATTCTATCCAAAGGCCCCTTTTTGCTTTACAAAAAAACCATTGCTTCGCCATAGACTTCTTTTACTTTTCCAACTTTCATTTTGGTTCCTCAAGTATTTTCACATACTTATATCCACTCATACACTTTCATACCATAGTACGAATACTTTTATACGCTTCTACAGTATAACTTTATTTGTTTCCATAATTTGGCACGCATAACAAGGATATTAATATCTGTTAAGCCTCTAAATGGACTTTAAATATTACGAAATTTTCTAGAATGCTACACTCTGTCCCTACTCCTTCCATTGAGGTTTGTCTATCATTTCATTCGGGTAATTCTATAGAAGTTGATATTTCTGTAGTTTTGGCTTTACCTGAATTGATATCGCTACAAGAAATCTGACTTTACAAAAGTAATTACCAGATTAATAGGAAAAAAAATATTGTGCTCCTAAGCACATAAATACACATGCAGGGGAGCTAACCGTTGGTATACTTGGTCGCAGCTCTTAAGCAATCTCATAATTGCTTCACCATCAATAATGGTGGCCTTATAATGAAGCAACTACAAAATGGCAATGCTATGACGATCTTTTAAAACATATTTAAGAAAATAATACTATTCTTTGTTTATTCCATAAATGACAATTTTTTTTACACTAATGGCAGATAGAGATTCAGTTATATTCTCATATTTTTCATTACATTTCTCTCTCTTCTTTAAAACTGTTACACTCAATTTATTCACTTAATCATTATGAAACTAATACTACATTCAATTATTCATTATATATATTTAGTAAAACTTTTTAGAGGAATTTTGTGTATAATATAGGGGAAAAGGTAATATACATGGTATAACTCAATTCAATTATATTTTTATTGAAGTATAATATCATATATTCCTGGTATAATTCATTTTTAGAGGTATACTAATGTATTAATATACATAGTATAATTCAATATATGTTATAATGGTATTAGGGTATTATATTACATATATATGGTATAATGGTTTTTCTAGAAACGCCATGTATATAAATATTAATGTAAGAATATACCTTTTGTGACCTTTTTAAGAATACACCATTTAATGAGAAATACTGTGTATACTAAGATAATAATATACATTTGATCTTCTTAATAAGAAAGTACTCCTTAGTATAATCATGATATAAATTTACATGGTTTATATATATATATATATATATATATATATATATATATCAAATATACAGTACATTTTTCTTGAAACATATTTATTTATTTATTCGAATAATATAAAGATGTATACTTTCGCTAGATAATGTTGTATAAAAAAGTACATGTACTTTTTCTAGTAAAAAGATCCATGTATGGAATGTAGAAAATCTGTTATGGAATAAATTAGTTTTCAACAAAAAAAATAGGAAAACATATTATCATTTAAATATGTTAGGGGTTGGTTTCAAGAGAAAATATAGGAAAAAATGTTAAAAAGTACTAGGAGCGTTTTCATTAAGGAAATAAATGCATTGGGTGCGTGATTATAAGTATACGGTTTAAAGGTGTCTGCTAGAAATATAATTATTTAATTGTCATGTGTGTAAAATAGCTATTGCTGCTACGTTTCTGAAAAGTTTCCTTAAATTATGCATATTTATGTTTTTTGCCCCAATAAAAGAGTATCGCTTTCACAAGGAAATATATATCTGAACAACATGCACTTGCTGACTTTTGAGCAAGCTGAAAAACTTTCTCAAGAATATAGAGAGCGGGGACTCTTTAACCTGGCAAAATATAGATAAAGAAATAAAAAAAATGGGGGGTCGTGGTCTATGCTGAATTTGTTTTTTTAGATAGAATGAATGGAAAAGGGGTGCTTGTATTGTGGTTTTCGTAGTTGCAAGAATATTTTTTTTCAAGAAAAGATCCCCTCCTTCAATACCATGATTGGGTCGACCAGGCCAGATTATGACTGAATAGGGGAAAAAATGTACATAGTTATTCCAGCTGAAATACTTGGAATAATTCGTACATTTTCCCCACTTCACTGGAACGTGTTATGCACCTACTTATCCCTAGGCCATAGCATCTGTTCTTTAGCCGCATTCTTCCCAAGCAATAAGCAATTTTCGCAGGAAGAAAAGTAATTTAGAGATGCTGCTTAGAATATGATAAAGTGTTCACTGGGAACTTAACGATTGGATAGCATCTATTCATACTTGAGACCTAATTCCGTTACTGGGAATTTATTCTTGTTCAGCAACTAAACTTTCATTACCTCGGTCTCACTGCTGTAGTTAGTCGCGAACCAAGGTGCATAATCCTCAATTTTTGAGGATCCTTCACAAATCACAGGTGGATGTAAATGATTGATTTTTTCAGTTACACGACTCGTGAATTATTTTTTGAAGGATCCTTCTTAAGTGGTTGTAAAATGATTTGATTTTTCAGTTACATGACAACTCAAGAAATTCACGATCTATTATGCAGCAGATGATTCTCATATCAATCTATTATGTGCCTCTACAGTTCCAATTCAGCTCCGGAAAGTGACAACGTATTTTTTTCACATTAACTAGTGTTTAGATTACATATGCAGGAAAACTAACATCTTGAATCATTTGCCTGGAAACCATGCTCTGTTTACGGGTGATGGGCAAAAATAAAACAGACATCACAACGCACCACTATCGAGGAACTTACAAAATTAGCTGCTAGTGCAGTATTTACTTCTATAAACCTTCCTTTTAACTTCAAATTCAAATACTCGTTATTTTTCCAATCCAACTCAAACATCGACCAAATGCCTCCAAGTATGTGCAAACCAAACATTGATTAAGAAAAACACAACAATAAAAGAAACACATGAACAGATGATACCGTCCCTAGTATAATACAGAAAGATGAACGGACCATTTACAGCTGCATTCATGGAACCCCCGAGGAAGGGAGGGGGAGGAGGAGGAAGGACATGCAAGCCCATGTAATCTTGTCAAGCTTCCTCCTTTTACCTTTCTATATAAATTATTATTCTTTTGATTCATTTTTACAAACACGTGATAAAGATGACCCACAGACAACAAAATAAACTTCATCGTCAACAAGTCATTCATCATCAGACACACAAACAACATCAGTTACATTAGTAGCTATGGCTGAAGTAGAACCTCCCTGTACACTATCCAGTGTTTGAAAGTCGGATAGGTCCAATGAATCGAAGTCAGAGCTCATATCTGGTAGAGGTGGCATAATGTTCCGCCTGTTTGCATGAGGTCGATTCTCCATATTCAAAAGCAGTTCCTGTGCAGACATAGGCGGATTTTGTGGAGAAGGCAACCCGCCAATGTCATGCTGCGAACTCATACTCCGCGAACTAGAGAGATGTACCACAGTAGAAAGATCTGCAGCTAACTGTGACGGGGAGGATGTTGTTTGTAGAGAAGCATGTTGGGGAAGTGAGGGTGATGATGCAGCCATGTTAGTGGATAGCGGTTGATTTTGCAAACCATGTGCCAAGGTTGAGGGGCTGCTCGTAGACATGGATGTAGGAGTTCTGAAAGGCTGAAGATGGGGGGCTGGAGCACGGATCTCACCAGCTACTCTGAGATTGCCAGTGGAAGGGGTAATTGCACTGATGAGAGGCGGCCTGCCAGGAATTCCAGCAGAAAGTGCTGGCGAACGACTAACAGCAGCGGTCTGCTGAATGGGTGCTTGTTGGCCAGCTAAAGACAACCCGGTAACAGGTGTAGATCTAAATGCAGGTTGAGGAATCCCACCAGAATTTACTGAACGATTAATAACTGGCAAAGAGGGGACAGAAGTCTCCTGTCCAACCTGTGCTTGGCCAGCTGAGGACAAACTGGTGGCATGAGAAGCTCTCAAAATACCTGGGGCTAAATTTTGCTGGCTAGCTGCAGACGAATCAGTCATAGGAGAAGACCTCAAACTAGGCTGCTGTGACACCTGATGTAGATGCTGCATATAACTAGAAGGCACAACTTGCAAAAAAAAAAAAAAAAAAAAAAAAAAAAAAATCAGTACCCAAGTAAAGAAAAATTTTACTTGAAAAATCACAAATCTGACTTGTATAACCTAGTAGAAATTGACAACTAGCACTACTTTTTATCACCCTGATAATAATGTATTCTAGATAATATCTGGACACAAGTGTCAGTTCAAAATTCTGACAGGAAAAGTAAACTACTCCGAAAAATGCATAACCAACAATGATTACATACCTTGACGGATGCCTGGAAGCCCCGAAGGTTTGAGATTCATGCACTTGCATCTGAAAGCGTCTGCCAAAAGCTTATTCATGAGAACTTTATTCAGACTCGTATCAAGTTCATTCTTCTTCCGAAGAAATGCTGCCTCAGTTTCCTGAAGATTGAGATCATACTTTTTACGGATTTGTGCAACCAATTCCTCTATCACCTTCTCGCAATCAGATCTCAGACGCAATTTCTGCTCAAAAAGAGGAAAAGAGCTTGAAGAAAATACAGAAGGACTAGGAGCAAATAATCACAACGAAGGAAATTGGAACTAACCGTGTCCTCAAGAATCTTAGTGGCTTGTTCTCTTTCTTTATGTATCCTTTCCCATTCTTTATGTAGAGGATCAGCATTGAAAGGAAGAAGAATTGGATTCGAAGTGGCCATCTGATGGGCAGGATGAACTGGTATATTCCTAGGTCCTTGGACGAAGGCAACATTAGTGTTATGTTGCAAGACTGCTTGACTAGGAAGCTCAGCGGAACCTGGCACTTGAACAGAAGCTTCAGTACTCTTCGAAGATGCACCCTGTTCTGAAATGGGTCGAGGATCCACTCTACTGACTTCTGATAAATTAGGCTGATCACAGATCAGAGGCGACATCTCAACATCAACAGATGGACACTCTCCCGAATTACCACCAGCCTGCAAAGTTTCCATCATCTCTCCATCCAAATGACGAGAAGACCCAATGTTTGGGATAAAATTCCTTTCATCATCATGGGTTTGACGTGCAGTGTCGCTTGGTGGCTCGTGAGCAGCAAGAGAAAAACCATCAGAAGCTGGCTGTTGTTGCTCGGAACTATTAATTAACACGGCTTCAGAACTGTTGGGTCCACATTGCCCAGCATCAACATCAGCTTGTGTTCCACTCTGATTTTCTAGGAGTGGCATCTCATGAGTGAGTGTTTCATTATATCCTGAAGACTGGTAACATATGTACTGATTTAGCTGATCCAGTTTAAGTGCAAAACCATCCATAACAGAACAGCCAAAAAATTTCTACAAAGTATCGGGAAAAAATGCATTGGGTTGGCAAATCACGCATATTATTTTTTGAATGGTAGAACAGCAATTCACCAGGAAAAAAATGATCCAATTACCTGTTTTACGGCTTGGAATAAAACTAGAAAGTCACTTGCCAATTACTCGCTCAAAACATCTAAAAAGAGCATGTCTTTGCAATTTGAGACATTTTAAACTTTCCTAGAGAGAGCTTATATACCTACGTCCAGATTCTGAATCCAGATGTTCTACAGAATAACACAACACAAGCACCTCATAAATTGGCAAGACAGAGCACTTACTTGATTTTGAGGTATAGAACCACCACCATCAGAAGTAGGAACTGCTGCTGCCAAACGCAAGTCCACTACCACTTCCTCAAGAGAAATTTGTTTTCTATCAATGGAGCTAACTGCATCTCTCGAGTTTTCTTCATCATTTGGTAAATGAGAATTATTTTCCAGACTACCATGTTCTGTATTCAATTCTTCAATAACATTATTTACTTCTGAATGATCATTCTCCACAACTACATTAACACCCGTTCCAGATACTTCCAACAAATGCTCTCTAGGTGGATGCTCTAGTGGAACTTCAGTATGTTCTTCGGAATGAAGAGGAAACACAGAAGCAATTTCCTCCGGACCACCACCTGAATCACCTACTTCATTAGGCTTCTCGTATCTAGCAACCAACGCTCCAGCCGTGGACGCAATCTCAACTTGCTCCTCTGCTGCTGGTGCTGCTATAGCATTTGTAGTTCCAATAGGACGAATATTTGACTCATTAGAGGTAGATGCAGGTACATCTGGATCACCTACTTCATTAGGCTGTTTGGATGCAGCAACCAAAGCTCCAATTTCCTCTGAACTACCACCTAAATCACCTACTTCATTAGGCTCCTTGGATGTAGCAACCAATGCTCCAATTTCCTCTGAAATACCACCTAAATCACCTACTTCATTAGGCTGTTTGGATCTAGCAACCAATGCTTCAGCCGTGGAAGCGATCTCAACTTGCTCCTCCATTGCTGCCGTTGTTAAAACATTTGAAGTTTCAACAGGAAGAATAATTGACTCATTGGAAGTAGATGCAGGCACATCTGGGTCACCTACTTCATTAGGCTGATTAGATGTAGCACCAAATGCTCCAATTTCCTCTGAACCACCACCTAAATAACCTACTTCATTAGGCTTCTCCGATCTAGCAACCAACACTCCAGCCATGGATGCAATCTCAACTTGCTCTTCTGTTGCTGGTGTTGCTAAAACATCTGTAGTTTCAATAGGAAGAATATTTGACTCATCAGAAGTAGATGTAGGTAGTTCAGATGCTACCATGTCACACTGCATGCTATCCACAATATTACCATTCAGTTCCTCAACATGTTGTCCAGATACAGGGTGATCAGTCTTGGGACGATTGTGAGAGGCATTTACATTTTCCTGAGAGCACCCTATGTCATCTATAGGATTAGATCCAACGCCCCTAAAGGAATTTGCTTCCGCCAACCAATAAGCAGCCTTTAGCATTTCCTTGTTCCTCATAGCAGTGTGTTCTACCTCAAGCTCTTTAAGCTGCTGGTCCTTGCGGCATTTGAGCTCTTGCATTTTGCTTGAAAATTCAGTTTCTAATATTTTTTGTTTATCCTTTATTGCAGCATTCTGACCAAAGATAGACCGAAGAACAGAAAAATTCACTCTGTAATCCAGCTCAAGCTCTTCCTTCTTCTTCTCCCATATTTTCTGGAACTCTTTGATTTCCTCCTTTTGCTTCTGTACCAGCTTTGACATTCGCCTGTCACATCTATACTGGACCTCCTTAATGAATTTTTCCCTTTCAATATCCACAAGTTCTTCTTTAGGTGTGACAATGAATTCCATGGATAAGTTTTTAACTTTAAATCTTTCATCCATTTCATTTTCCACATTTAGCTGGGAAGATTCTACAGCTTGTGACATGCTTCCCTTCGATGGCTCTTCTGGAACAGATCGCGCAGCTAATAAAGAAGACTTAGAAGAACTTGAAGCATTATCATTTTGATCCAACCGCTGCATGAACATCTTTTTCAAGGAACGGATCTTCAGATAAACACCGTTTACCTCTTCCTCGGTGCATCCGAACTGTAAGTGCTGCTTTGCTAGCAAGAATGTCTCCTCTTTGTCAATTTTTTGCTTTAAGATTGAAGCTGCAACCCAACACTGATAATTCACAGTAAATGTCAAATAAGAAGAATCACATCGACATGTTTTTCTTGAAGCAAGAAGCACACTAAATATATATGATAAAGTTGAATGTTAATTTGATGATAATCTAATAAGACTTGACCTTGACATCAAACTAAATTGGCTGTAGCACTACCATCAATCTATAAGACGTGATTGAATTCGAGAACATGCATACTGCCAGCTTAATCGGATCTGACAAACCACGGTGTTGACTAAGCGATGATTTGGCGGTGACATTGGCAATAGGAAAAAGTAGACCTGATATGTCAAATAATATATACCATTAACTCGACAGGTTAGTTGATGTAGAGTGATAACTAGACAAATATGGAATGCCGATTTGAAACCTAAACTGGACTGATACGTCAAAGTGAGGCAGTAGAAACACGAGCCGCAAGTGCGGAGTTTGGAGACGAGAATTCACTGTTGTATTCATCTTGACAAGATGAACCAGAAGTGAGTGGAACAAAGAACACCAAAGACAGACACAACAAGAGATGCGGTCTCCCTGAAAGAATCATTGAAAATAAACAAAGATAGTAAACTAAAAAAGTAAAGAAAAACTTTGGTCGAGCGGCCTCCAAAGAAGCTACTTAGATTTCTACCAAGATTGTAGAAACTCTGATACCAAGTTTAACTAGAAGAAATAAGACACAAAACCACTTACTGACGTTACAATTAATAACAGGCTCCTTATATCGGAACTTTGAGCTGCATGAAACAAAAAAGTACCTCATCTTTTAGGATTCCTAGTTATTATGATGTGATTATATTTCACCTGAACTTTTAATTGTCCATGAAGAGAAGGATAAATTCCATTGACAAAATAAAATAATTAAAAGGATGCAAGCAGATGATATGGGCAGTGAGGCAAAAAGCTACTAACCAGAGATAACTGGAAAGCCTGTAAAATTGTTGCAGATTCCCTACTAACATGATGATTCTCCATGACATATTCCAGAAACTTTTCTACAGTATGTTTGACATCGTCCTGCATTTAAATTTTGGTCATCTGGCCAGCAAGCAAAAGACTAGAAGGTAAAACCTTGGCTTACCTATTCCTTTGGTATATTATACAAGGGAGTGCTTGCAAGCAGGAAAAGCCACAACTATGGCAATCATTCCGCAAAATATCCTTTTTTATTCATTTACATAGAGAGTACCAAGTTGTTCTAGCTTGAAGCATGGTTGATATAACCAATTAGCAGTACGAAATTTGGTAGTGGCACAGAACCTGGTTCGTATTATAATTAAGATTTGTAGATACTAACAATAAACCACTGTCATGAGGATTGAATTACAGGAAGAGATGGTAGATAAAAACAAACAAGATAGCACATTATTTATGAAAAAAAGCCATTTAAGGAAACAATTAGAAATCAAAAGCATACACTAAGCAAAGAACCAGGTGGAAGGCCTTCAATAGAGCCATAAGAAATCAATGACAGCTTTGTAGAATTAGCAGCAGAACTCTTCAGATATAATAAAAGAAATATAAGAAAATAAAACCTCAAAGTAGCTAAACTATTGGAGTTCTGTAAAATCCACAAATTTGAGGAATAAAACACAAACATAAAGTTGCTGCCCTTTATCACAAAGACAGCAATGAAAGAAGTTCCAAATAGCAAAGTTAGTCTATTGGAAACAGCCTCTCTATCCTCACAAGGTAGGAGTAAGGTCTGCGTACACACTACCCTCCCCGGACCCCACGGTGTGGGATAATAATGGGTATGTTGTTGTTGTTGTAGTGCCCTTGATTAGTTTTGTAGAAACAATTTTTACCCATTTTATGGGAAGATGAACTAGTTTACTGGCTAATTTTGAAGTGGTCTCAAAAAAGCAGATGCTGCAAGTGTTAGAAGAAAGAGCTATAGCAGCACACTGTCCTGTCATGTGTAGAGTTCCCAAGATGAAAAATGCAAGATGCATATCGCTCATGTATTCCTGATTCTTTGTTGCTTAACTTAAAGCTACTAAAACAAAGATACAAAAACCCATTTAACAACTAGGACATACACCTTTACGGCAGATGGCACAAGCAAATGAAGAACACCCTTTCACATGCTACACATGTCCTATACCATTTGACATAATAAATGTAGCGCTCTCTGCGTTTTGGCAAATTAACTAGGGCAGTGAACTCTCCCTGAGCACAGAGTGATGGAGGTCTTAACGACCATACTAGGTTTCCAAGATTTAAACAGGTTTGGATGTACGAGTACCGCAAATGCAGAAAGAATGTAATGGTGCTTACCATTGTGCCAAAAACTGCAGTATTATATATCTACTTGAAGAGAGTTTAATCAAAGAAAAATTGCTAATTCAGAGGCAATCACAAGACCAGGACTCATACACAAAAAGATTAAACCTTTTTTTTAATTGTTCACTAAAAGATTAAACCTTTGACAGGTTAATATCACCTTATCAAAAAATAAATATCATACTTATTCAGAGCTTTATCTTTTATACATAACAAATCTTTCACAAATTCAGAATAAGACCTTCGAACCCACTCATTATGATTAGGGAAAAAGGTCAGATTTATCCCTCTACTTTAGTAAATTGTCCACGTTTATCCCTAGTTCTACTATCCGTCCAAATATATCCCTACCGTTAAGAAAGTAGTCAAAAATGTCCCCAACCCTAACGGTTGTCATTGTGGCAAAGGACCCTCTCAATAAAAAATGCCACATCATTAAATAGAAATGGTGGGCTCAATGTGTGTCCCAAAAATAATTAGAAATGAAATAGAAAAAAGAGTAACAAAAAATAAAAGGAAAAAATAAATAAACATAGAAAAAAGGAGTAAAAGATCTATGCTCGTATCCTTCCCTCCCCCTCTTTCTTCACCTCATCAGAATATTCCAGCCAAAAAAGTATCCTTCTTTTTCATCCAATTTTTATTTCTCAAGCTTTCACTTTCCTCCTCCTTTCTCTTCTTTGTTCATAAACTATCTCTTCCACTATCTCTCTCAATATTCAAGTGGCTTTCAATCCTTAAAATTCCATTAAGAGCACTGTTCTAGATAGCAAATTTTCCTCGGCGAAGTCTTTTATTTCAGGCCAAAGATTCTTTTTTTTAATTAATAATTACTATATTCTTTGTTTGCGAAAAAGATTGTTCCGTCGAGATTTTACTGGTTTTGATATGTTCAAGCAGTGAAGAAATTTTTGAGCGAAAAAAGATTTTCCAGTCGGGTGGAATTTTAAAGAGAAATAGGAGGTCACTGGTAAATGGGTTTTTATGGAGGATTTCTTTCTTCTGGATCTAGCTCTTCTTCTTTTTGTGGAAAAGGAGTGTTAGTGGCCAGTTATGACCAGTAAAGAGGAGCGAGAGATGGGAGAAAAGAGGTGATTTTCTGATGAGTGACTAGAAATATTTATAGAGATGATTTCTAGTGAAGCTTTTTGGTGGGTATTCCCGATGAGTGATTGCTGATGATTTCTGAGGTGGAGAGAAGGTGGGGTATTTTCTTGGTGGAATACCTGGAGTGGTGGTTCGAACAGTGACGGCTAATGATGAAAATTTATGAAATAATTTTGTGGAGCTGGACAAGAACCTTGAATTTGCAGCAATGGTGGTATGTTAGCCGAGAAGGAGAAGACTAATTTTAGTGGGTTTAGTTATTTATTTTTACAGATGGAAAATAAATAGTGACATGGAGTCCACCGTGTCATTTTAATTGCTGGGTCATGGACATCCGTTAGAGTTGAGGACGATTTTGTCTACTTTCTTAACGGTAGGGATATATTTGGACGGATAGTAGAACTAGGGATAAACGTGGACAATTTTCCAAAGTAGAGGGATAAATCTGACCTTTTTCCCTTATGATTAATCTGGACAAGCAAAGATTTCTAATTTTTTCATTGTTCATCAAAGAGCCTGTATATGCTCCAAAGACAACATATAACTCAAAAAATTATAACTTCTAAGAAAGGGCAGGCAGGAAATGAATACCGGAAGTTTTAGCACTTCAAACAGTTTTGCAAACTCAGCTTTCAGGTGGATATGAAGGCTTTTCTGCTGTATGACTCCTCCTTCAGGCCGCCCAACAAGGTTTACCTCATGCAAGACATGAGACGGAGACCTAGAAACATGCTTCGCACCAATACCATCATTTTCATGAACACCTGGACCGAACCAAGAATTAGCAGCTGATATTTCTTGTCATATTTAAACTTATGGAATAACAAACAAACACTAACAGGAAATATATTGAAAATAGGTTAATGAAGTGATACCTCCTTTGAAAGCTGCAACTTCACCTCTTTCAGGTGTGGGGTGAGTGGGGTTTGCATCCACACTATGGTTCATTACCGCCTTCCTGCGCTTCTTTCCTATATCATCATTTCCATTAGGTGGATCTGGGGATTTATCAAAGTATTGAACTCTCTTTCTGTTCCTTGGGGTTGCAATGCTTAAATTTCTCCACTGTGGATTTCTTCCCTCCAACAGCTTTCTCCAAAAAACATGAGGTTCTTCTCCAACTTTCAACTCCATTTTTTTCTCACCAAGCAGCGGGATATTAGCACTGTAAGTTCCCATGCTCATTTGAACTTTTGAAATAATGGAATGGCATGTGTCCTTGTAGTCAGAGTTTTTACAAATTATTGCAGAGAACTCGCTAATAACATCATCTAAACGCAACTGTCCTGATGAGTTATTTGAAATTGAGGTCGGACTGCCTCCAGAGTGGTACTCATCCAATCTACTGAACAAATTTGAGGCTCCCCACATAAGGGTGTCATTGGGGCTCCGACTTAAGATATGCAAGTTACTATCAAGATTCAGGTCCTGTTTAGCAAGAAATAGGGCTTTTTCTTCTACAGTAAAACTTGAATACAGCCGGAAAACATATGTGTGCTTAGACTGCGAATCTATTGACAGTTTCTGGAGTTGTCTCAAATCATTCGTGGGATTTGTGTCACTATCATATATAATAACACTATCAACTGACAACAGTTTAATGGTTTGATGGCAAACACGATTCTCTAATAAAAGAACAAAGCGCCCACTTTTCTTGTCGTTAAACCTGTTAAGAGAAGCTTGTTTCTTGGAATGAATAACACACGTCTCAACTCTTTCATAAGAGTTTTCACCAAATCTTTGACGCAGAAAATCATCCAGAATATCACCAATTGATGCCTCGGAACCAGCAATAGACTGCATTCAGGAACGAAGATTTCAACAATCAGGCGAAGAAATTAAAGGCAAAAGTGACAAAACACTTCCACAGAACATCAATCAGGATGCAGCTTCACTTATCGTGTATGTTTATCTGTGTACGTGCGCATGTAAACATATACACGTGCGCTCGCACACATATTATCATATAGAAAGAGGCGAAGCGTAGCAATTTGTACTACCGGAAAAGTTTCGCTAACCGGCAGGCAATAGAATCAGCATCAGCAGATAGGCGCAGGCAAGCGTAGCGAATCACATTGATAAGCCCCTACCTGCCCGCGCACAGATGGATAGGGCGGGCGAAGCACAAAGAGGATGGATGTCTGAGCGGTTGAAAGAGTCGGTCTTGAAAACCGAAGTATTTATAGAAATACTGGGGGTTCGAATCTCTCTCCATCCGCGAGGTCATAAGTTCTCTCTTGTGTTATTTATAGAAAGAATCAATTGTGTATATATATATATATACCAGTCTTAGTGTACGCGCTTTGCGCGTGTCCCCATATCAATGTGTAAATAATTATTAAATAATATATAAACTTTTGAAAATAATGTGTTTGAGTTATAAAATAAAAATTAAATTAGAAAGTGTAAGTTCCTATATATCATGAATGTTAATTGCATTTAGCTAGCTCTATAAAAAAAAAAAATAGCGAGTTGTCATTTGTTGTAGTGAATGCAAGAATATAATTATAATAATAATTAATGATAATTTAATTAGAATACATTTTGGTCTACAAATTTATTCCTATTACTTCAAACTTGCATTCAAATCAAATTTACTACTATAACTGATTTCCTCTTTTACAGACTTTTTCTCACCACCAATTCTCTTGATCTTATGGAAACAAACTTGCGTATCTAAGAGTTTTGTCAACTTAAAAAATAATTTTACTTAGAAGATGCATTTAAAAAAATAATTGAATTGTATTTTTTTTTGGCTAATAATTAATTCAAAAACTTATTATTGGTTCTTATCATTATAGTAACTCGTTAAATTTTGCTGATTCATATAAGGTAATTTAAATTTAAATAATTTTAAATTACAACATAAATTAGCCCAATAGTTTCTATGATGCTCAGCGAGATTTTCTTACCACCATGGGACATGCAAGTGTTGAGTATAATTTTGATTAGGTGAGTTTATTGAAGCAAGCAAGGATTTAATTAATAAAATTTTAGTTGATATCAAAATCTTAAACAACAAAAAAACTAAATATGAAATGTATTTTAGTTATATTAAATGATTCAGGTAAAATCTTAATTTACTTTGAACTCCTAAATATTACTCCCTCCATTCCAATTTATGTGAACCTGTTTGACTGGGCACGGAGTTTAAGAATAAAATGAAGACTTTTGGAATTTATGGTCCTAAACAAATCAAAAAGGGGTCCAGAGTATCTGTGTGGCTATAAAAGCTTCTCATTAAGGGTAGACTTGTAAATTTAAGCTAAATTGTTTCCAAATTTAGAAAGGGGTCATTCTTTTTGGAACGGACATTCACATAAACTGGAACGGAGAGAGTAGGACTTTATACAAAATTCAAATAAGGAACTAAGTCCTAAATATTAAGAAATTAACTTAATTTACAATGTTGAACAATGTGAAATTTATTTTTAAAGGGTAAAGAAGGCGCACGACATTTCGCTAAGAGCTTTTGTCCTTTTAATATAATATAGAATAGATGTGTCTCCCTATGTGTGTAAAAAGTACTGGTCCACTTCTTCCCATCTGCCTGCCAAACCCTTGGCGAACAATGTTACCCGGTACTTGAGTTGGTCCGAGGTAGCAGGTGCATGGTAGATATTGGAACAATTGACGTGCAGCAAACTAGCCCAGACACAATCGCTATAAAAAATGTTAATGCATTTGTATCCATGAAGAACAACGCCCAACACCACCTTGCACAAAAAAAAAAAAGGATCCACTAGTACAATAAAGCAAACACTATGCTTGATGTATAAATGGGATGGCTGCCCACTAACATACACACTTAAGTACGATAAGAAAATGAATTTTGGGCCTAATCAACCCCTAAATATTAGCTAATGAAATGAGAATTGTCTAAAACCATATAAAGAGACAACAATCCATTCTCTCAACTAATGTTGGGACACTCTAACACCATGAAACAACAATCCATTCCCTCAACCAATGTGTGACACTCTAACCAAGTGGACTTGTTCTTATATAGGCAAGAGAGACCTTCGGAAGGAAGGTCTAAGCTTATAGGCAAGTAAAAAGGTCACAAAAAGATAGAAAAGGTCATAAAAAGAAGCAAAAGAATCTATCAGAAAAATATATAGGAGAACCAACATGATGATTCATGAAACTTCACAAAAGAAGGGCAGACTATGTAATTTTTTTGCATAGGTGATGTAACTACCAAATAGTTTTTTTTTTGTGAGAAGGTAACATAATGTAACTACCAAATATTAATAAGCTATTAATAATAGCTTCGCATCCAGAAACAATCCTTGAAGGGTAGCCTTGGCGTAACTGGTAAAGATGCTACCATGTGACCAGGAGGTCACGGGTTCGAGCCGTGGAAACAGCCTATTGCAAAAATGTAGGGAACTGCGTACAATAGACCCTTGTGGTCCAGCCCTTCCTCGGACCCCGCGCATAGCGAGAGCTTAGTGCATCGGGCTGCCCTTTTTATCTAGAAACAATCCGAGGCAGCACCCCTACAACTTCTTAAGGTAGTTGGGTGATAGTTCATTTCGTTTTTTTTTTTTTGGTAAGTTAAATAGTGCCTCGAATAATAGCATTCAAGGGGGATGCAAACCATATACAAAAAGAAAAGCCCAAAACCCAGAGAACAGCCCCTTCACAGTGGTCATATTAAGATGTTTGCTTGACCTACATGGCATCGATACAGGTGCCGATCCAAAGTGTCAGATTTGCTGCGACTTAAATATTAGGTCCAGGGCGATGGATAAGCTACAAGTGTAGTTACTGGGATTTGAAAATGTATAAATATAATATATATGATGATTAGTTACTTAGAATATTCAAAAAATATCTCATTTCTTAGTAAAAAATGTGTGATTGTTATCATATTTGTATTTCACAGATCGTTATAAAGTAATTGTGATTTAATATTAAATAAACCTGGTTTTTAATTAATTGAATGTTCTCAAAATATGATTAAACTTCAACAGCTACATTGAAACATTATTGAACTTAGATATCTAATGAGTGAGCCATAAGCAATTGGAAAAGAGGAGAGACCCAATAACCGATATAGGCCTTTATTAGAGAAAGGGTCAGACAAGTCCACTACATTCTTAAAAAATCTGGGTCACTTTCCAAGCATTTAAATAAATAAATTTTTAGTTAATTTTAAAATCTTAAATATTAAAAAAATTAACTTGGATGTATTACAGTTGACATGTTGATCCATCTTCACCTTTAAAAATAGATTTTACGATTGAATAAAATTATATTTTATTATTTTTATAGTATTTAGAACTTTAAAATCAACTAATATTTTAGTTATAAAATGTTAAAAAGGTGATTTAACCAATTGAATAACAAATCAAGTGAAACACATTTATGTTATCTTTCTCACCATATAATATGCATATATAAAATATACTTAAAATATTAAAAAATATTTATTTTTGGCTTAGACGTCTTAATTAACTATTTATGTATCAAAATATGATACTAACAGTACGGACTCACGTTAGTTTGGTGTTGAATCTTCTCGATCTTTTAGAAATTTTAATAATTTGCCTATGAGTTGATTTTAAAATTCAAAAATTATCATGTAAACTATTATATTTATATTAAATAATTCAAATAGAGAAATAATTTATAATTTTTACGTCCTTAATATTAGGACCTTTCTACCTAATTCACTAAGGAAAGATTTTAATAACCAAATTTTAGTTGACTTTAAAGTCCTAAATGTTAGGAAAATAACTTATTAATTACATATTAGTCCAATGTGAAATCTTTTTTAGAAGGGTAAAAAAGCCGAACGACATTTCGCTAAGGGTCTTCGTGCTTTTAATATAGTATAGATTAGATATATCAAAGTATTTTACATGAATTATTTCATCATCTTAAATATAGAGTTTCATAAACTTCTAATATTGGATATGCCAAAAATAATTTAGAATTTTTTTTAGTTGTTACTTGTCATTAGATTGATCATAATTGGATAATACAAAAAGAATTTTAGCTTTTCATGCAATTGATGAAATGAAAACTGGATTTGTTATTTCAAGAAGGGGAAAGGTACCGATGCTCTTTACTATCCAAAATTATTCAATTTTTCTATCCACTAAACTTTTAGTCCAATTCATATGCTTGCTTTTTTCATAAAGAAAGAATATGTATTGGTTGGGCTCAAACCCCAAACCCAAATTCATATTTGGTCCATTCATACGCTTGCTGTTAACAAATTCTCACATTTGCTCTTACCATTGACGAAGCTCCATGGTGAAATTGGTGGACTCCATGTGTCCAAATTCTTCGAGAAAAAAAAGGCTCAAATTCACCCCTCAACTTTTGAAGTTGGTTTAAAGTTGGAATTCAGTTAGGGGTACAAGACGTTTTATGGGATAAGATTAGACCAAAAGTCTAGTTTGGGGTTGTGGGGGGGGGGGGGGGAGGCAAAATAAGCAATTTCAGATAGTGCAAGAACAAATTTGACCCTTTTCTCTTTCAAGAATGATTAGCAACAAGTTGCTTTTTATGGATTTGATCTTAAAATGCTCTAATTTGCTTTTGACAATGCTAGCAACAAGGATTATTTTTTGATACGGAAATGCATATATTAAGCTTATGTTTCAAAAGTCTTGATTAATTTCTTAAACTCTATATCCCATCAAACACCTTCCTGTAAAATGGGATGGAGGGAGTATATTGCTTTATTTAGTTGAAAGTTCACTATTTCATAAATTTTTGAGCCACAAGTTAATTGGACCTGCTATTCCTTTGATGAAAGAAAAACTAACAAAATATTTTCATCCTATTCCTGACATTTGTCTATCTTACTTGATCCATTCTATAAAGGAACTCAAATATGATTCTAAGAATAACGAGTCAGTCCTCAGACAAGATACAGGAAATACATACCTGAAAAAGGACAACCACTCTGTGCTGTCGGGGCCTCATCTCTGAGAGCATCTTGTCAAGGAGATGTAGTTTTCCACTTGCTTTTATTCCTACTTCAAGAATTTCAGCAGGAGAAAGCCCCTTATTGAAGGGTTGCAGGAATGGATCCAGAATATATGGATGATCACAACACTACAAACAAAAGCAAGAACATATAATTCAGATAACTATCACTATAGGAGTGGCTTTCACTGACTTTTGACCAGGAGGATGAACATTGAAAGTTAATATTGTCTACGGAGATGGAACACCAACAGTTCTACGTGAATCCTAATTTGAAAAAAGTGCTTTTCACTTCCGTTGTGCCATTAAGCGAACTTTTTTTGTTTCCTATTTTCTTGAAAGTGGTCTCAGAGCCGGCTCCGGTGCACCTCGACTATTCCACCGGATACCGGTTATCTCTCACCAACACAGGTACCAAGTGACTCTACCTATGAAGGCCGGGACAAATGGAAAGAAATTACCTAGTTTTTTTTTTTTTTGCCTCAGCTAGGATTTGAACCTGAGACCACATGGTTCTCCTCCGACTTCATTAGCTACTAGACCACTAGGCCAGACTCTTGGGTGAGTTATTTAACTATCCTCAAGATTAATGTTTCTATTTAGAAACTCCCTTTTTCTCAACATTCACTGCTGCTAGAACCAATCACCTTTGCCCACCTCCAAAGGAAAACAAAACAAAGAAAATGGTAACAACACAACCATCATCCAAAAATGTAGTAATGTCAAATGAAATGACACACCTAACCTTTCGCACAGAGAGAAGAGTATCGCGGAGAGCCCCAACAGGATCACTTTTATAGAAAGTGCGAAGAGCATTAGAATTTGTGAGTAATGTAGCACAATATTGCTCAAGCTGCAAGTCAGACATCTGAACAGGAACCCAGTACTCCACAAACTTGGAAGATTCAGGCTTGCTGCAAGGTGCAGTGACCTTTGAGAGTCCTTTCAGTTTTCCAAGATGGTCATTGATGTCAGATGCCAAGCCACCAGTCTTGTCCAAACCAAATTTACATTGGAGCAAAGAGAGTAGATTAATGTACTCAGATGAGGTGATCTGTTAAAATTAGAGGGTCTAGTAAGGACGATGTATTAAATGAAAGCAGTTCTATAAAGGAAAAAGGCAAGATGCGGAAGATACCTTCATTGGACCATTAAAGAGAAGCACCCTTATACCAGTAGAAAGCATTTTAATTTGCTCCACACCAGTAGAAATTCCTAAGTTTTGGCAGTCATCAATAACAGTCACTTCCCAATTCAAACCGCTCAACATTTCTACATCCTACAGAAATAAGAGACGGAATAAAAACGACATGGCTACAGAACTTTGAAGCAGTAAGAACTTTCAAATATTTGGGGAAACACAAGAATTAAAAACTTCCCACTTTTGGGGGAAACAAATGAAAAATCCATTCAACAAAAAGAACTACAATCTATCTAAATCACAAAAGAGAAACTTTAGGGCAGAATTTGAAACGTCATGTGTGAGTGACTTTTGCAAGTTTCATCTTCTTACCCAAACCTAGGAAGTTCATCAGCCATCAGGAAATATAGTTTCCTTTTTTTTTATAAGGCCATCAGGACTATAGTTACAGTCAGATACTAAGACAAAACTCAAAACACAATACTCTAACCAACTCATCAACCTCTGTCTCTATGATGTATGTCAATGTCAGAATCTCCAATTCCTAACTTACAGGTTGTGTGTACACCACCCAATCTATCGACATACTTTAGGGAAAACCAGAGGCCCACCACCTCCCAGAAGGACTTTAGCCACATGCTGCATCTACTTCAAGTATAGACAGCTCAGCAACCACACAATAGTGTTGGAACCAAAATCCATAGCCTCCTAGACTCACCAGTGTCCCCCCCCCCCGCGCCGCCGATAACCAGGAAGAAAAGCCCCAATTTAGGATACATAAGAATGGGAACTTCTCTTGCTATACCAATGAAATTTAGAATGGATGAGAATGACAACTTCTCTTGTTAAACGAATGAAAATCCAAAACCAAAAGGGTCTACAAAGATCTATCAAGGCTTTATTATCAAAAAGTTCACAGCATGAAGCATAGAACATCACTTGAATTAGGATCAAGGAATATATTAAAGATAAGAACGAAGCCAAAATACAGAAGAAAGAACGACTACACTAGGTGCAGAGAGGAAAAGGGACTGTTACCCAAGGGTGCTTGTGCTCGAACTTTTTCCTTATCACAAAATCATGAGTATCATAAAATCATGAGTATCAGAGAGTAATGGTTGGCCTCTCTATTAAGTCAGCAACGCACTGAAAACCCGTTAATAATGGCATCAAAGGCTTTCTCGCCACAAACACAACATTACAAGAAAAGAAGCAACAGACAACTTATAGAAACTATTCATGAACTCTAAAGCCCCACACCTAAGGACACAATGACGACACCCAAATTTTTTTTATTACACAATCACATAAAGAAGAAAATTTGCACCGTTTGGCACCAAGGAATTCAATGCAATATAAGGGTAGTATGGCCAGAAAACCTTTTCAAACTGAAGCATCACGTTGCTATTACAAAAAGACGAAAACTTCCCAACACAGATTCCAAAACTGAATTGGAAGTAGCTAGTTCGTTGACGAATTCCTACATAACTTTAACCTAGCTATGAACCCAAAAAATTACGAAGTCTAAATTAATTTTTAAAGTAAAAAGTTGCTTGACCTGAAAGGGGGCTAGGATACTAAAGAGGAGCCTTGAGTCCAAAGGCAGCAAATTTTCATTAAAATCTTCAATGCTGAAAATACAAGAAAACTTGCACGAGGAAGAAACTGAGAGAGACATCAAATACAAAGCTCTATTAGCATTAACAGAGCGCTAATATACATATTCATTTTATTATATCTTTATAAAATTGAAATTTTAATCTTAGTCCAAAAGCAGCTCTCTACAAGCACCACACTTAGATAGGATGGAAGGAATTGGTATGAACGCCAAAATAAGGAATAGGTAAGAAAGAAATGCATTTCTTAGTCAAAATATACTTGGTCATTGTTTTCCTTTCATTTACATCATCACACAGTGACCCCAAAAAATTAGGTGAAATCATATTCTATGAAAATAAATAGTCATGTATTATCCACAAAGCATCCTATATAGATAATAAATAAATTTTATCACTTGGTTGGGATTTAAAATTAGCCAAAGGAGGAAACTTTTATTCGGAGCTGCACGAATCATGCAAATGCATAAGCTGCTTGAATGAGTTTATACTTCTTGCTAAGAAGCACATCTGCATAAATACAAGTCAATTTCCAATGGACTCCCGCTTTCATTCTCTGAGAAACATGAATTCCCAAGAAAGTTGGAACTAAAATAACAACCAACTAAATATGATATGATTGAAAAGTAAAACAGAGAACATTTCACCAAAATGATACACCTTTAGCGGAACGTTCAATATTCCTGATGAAAACATCATCGCAGGTTACTTAATTAGGAATCTTGGCCCTGATTATCTGTCGAAGTCCCAATATCTAAATTAATTCTAAAATAATCTATTTTTAGACATACCTCAATGACGGCTTCCAGAGATGATAAAAGCACTTGCAGCATCATGAAACCCCCTTCGTCATAGAACTCCAATGACTTGATTCTCCTTCTAGAATCTCTGCTTCCACTGTACACTACAACATCAATACTTGGTGCCCATCGTCTAAATTCAGCTTCCCATTGGGAAAGCAAACTTGAAGTTGTGACAATAAGGAAAGGACAGCAGACATCAGACATAGATAGAATAAATAAAACCATCTTCATTATACGATCCTGCAGAAACAATTATCATATTAGTCAAACCTTTCTTATGCACCCATAGATGATCACATTTCAGGTTATTGTCTTAAACTCAAGAACTTATGGTCAAAAAATGCAAGCTAGCAGTACTATGAGAAAGAATTTAGACTCACAACTATAGAGAATTGATATGTGAAGTCCGACTACAATTATAGGTTTACAAACATAATCTTACTGCTATTTGACTTTGATGTTGATGGTAGGACGAATAATCAAAAGAGGAACATTAGAAGCAGCGGAGAAGGAGGAGAATGGCTAGCAACTCATCCAAAAAAAGGGAAGAATGTGCTAGCTCTAGTTTTCTCGTGTTTAACCGACGGTAAAGGATTCAAGGAAGCAGAAGTCTTAAACGGGGAGATTAAATCTTGTCAATTCACTTTGATATAGATGTCTTAAGCAAAATGAATTGTTGGAGAGGACTTCAACTTGGTGAAGAATTCTTAAGCCGAGGAAGAGAGCTTACGTAATGTCGTCAAAGGCTCGGTCAAGGTGTACTCAAGTTCCGGATCTAGGTGCATAACACGTTGAGCGATTTGCCTCGACTAAACAGCTTATTAGTTTAGGCGCTAAGGCTTGAGTCTTATCACCTATGGTTCTTGTAAAATGCAACAATAATCAACAACTATTTCACTTAACAGTGTTTTAAAAAGCGACGAAGCGATCGCTTTAAGCGAGAAGCGATGGCTGCTTGCTTTTCCATGCCTGAGGTGACTCAACCACACGAACCGCTCGCTTCAGTCGAAAAAGCGCAAAGCGACCTTGAAGCGAGAAGCGCAGAATTGTACTGTTCAGAGGGTCAGTTATTTTTTTTTTTTAAAAGTTTGGGTCTGTTTTTTTATTATACAAAACAGACCCCTAACATCAAAGTGAAGACCATTTCTCTCTTCTTCCCAAAATCAATTGCTGCTAAGTGCTGCTAGGATTCAAGTCGCCAAAGACCTCTCCAATCCTCCGGGTAATTTTTCTTCTTTTTTTCTTCTTTCTTCTTTCTTCTTCTTCTCCTTTTTTTCTTTCTTCTTTCTTCTTCTTGTTCCCGTCCAGGCGTCTGCTCTAGGGCAGGCGCGATTTTTTTTTTCCTTTTATTCTTCTTATTTAGTATTTTAGCCTTTATTTATTAATTTGTATGTGTATTTCAATTTATAAAGTTAATTTTATATATATATATTATATTTTCAGTTTATTTGATTATGTTTTTTTCTTATATATAAATTGAACTTTTTTATTATTTATATTGTGTCTTTGCAAGGTTTACATTATGTTTTTTTAAGAATTGCGCTTCGCTTTTGAAGCGAGGCGAGCCCCTGTCGCTTTTTTGAGCTTCTCGCTTTCAAAAACACTGTCACTTAATAATGATATTTTTCACTTCTTTAGTCCTAATAATTGTTGTTTGGGTTTATAGTTTTTTTTTTATGAAGGGTGATTTTCCTTCTTGTCTATATTTTCATTAATGTGGTACTTATGCTTCCTTGTGCCGAGGGTCTGTTGGAAACAGTCTCTCTATCCTCACAAGGTCTGCGTACACACTACCCTCCCCAGACCCCACATTGTGGGATAATACTGGGTATGTTGTTGTTGTTGATGAAGTAAGGGTGATTCATTAATAGGCATCAAGAAGATGCAAAAGGTACAAAAAGGTAGATAACTAGCTCCAGTACAAAAATCTATGCTAAGAACAGGGAGCTAATGAAATCCACAAGGTGATCTGCACTAGTTACAGGGGAAAGATAAATCCAGCTAAATAGATTAACTAAGCAAATAGTCTTGAGGGAGTAGATTTGAGTTGAGATGCCATCAAAACACCTCTGATTTCTTTCTGTCCAGATACACCAAAATATTACTGCTAGAACCATTCTCCAGATCCTCTTGATGGCTTTGTCAACTCTCCAAAAACACCAACTTTCATATGCTTGCTTTATTGTCTGAGGCATAACCCATTTCAGACCAAAAATAGAGGAGAAGAGATTCCAAATTTCACTTGCAACTGCGCAATGGAGGAAAAGATGATTGACACTTTCTGAATTTTGTTGACACATGTAACATCTGTTAACAAGTGTAATGTTCCTCTTGCTAAAGTTGTCTTGAGTGAGACATACCCCCTTTATAGCTATACAGGTGAAGCAATTCACCTTGGCAGGCGCCTTAGTTCTCCAGATATGTTTCCAAGGCCAGTTATCTATCATACCATTATGGGAACAAAAGTGTTTGTAACCATCTTGGACTGTGTATTTGCCCCCCTTGGAGTGTTCCCATCTGAGTTTGTCTGGCTGCTGATCATCACTGATGTGGCCTTCTAAAGAGTTGAACATAGTAAGTAGGTCACTAATCTCCCAGTCCTTTAGTTCCTTCTGCCATTTTCTTTGTTCTGAGCAACAGTGGATTCCTTATTGAGTGCAATCTGGTATAAATTGGGATATATATCTATCAGTGCATTATCTCCATGCCACTTGTCTTTCCAGAATTTAACATGATCTCCTTTCCCAACTTTGAAGGTTATATTTTGAAAGAACCCATCCCAGTGCTTGTTGATATTCTTCCATAGGCCAACGCCATAAGGAGTGTTTATTTTCTTTGTACACTAGTGATTATGTTGCCTATACTTAGCATCAATGATGTTCTTCCATAGTCCAGGTGCCTCTTGCCCATATCTCCACAGCCACTTCAATAACATTGCTTTGTTATGCAAATATAAATCTCTAACACCCAAGCCTCCTTGATATCTTGGCCGAATTATTCTAGACCATTTTACGAGTGGGAACTTATGTGTGGTGCTCAGTGTTGTGAAGAGCGTGAAGCGAGGAAAAGCGACAAGCCCTTTTTCGCTTAAAGCGAGAAGCGAAGCGCTCGCTTTTTTGAAGTGAAACGGAATTTTTAAAAAATAAAATAAAATAAATAATGCATAGACAACACATGTAACTGTAAGCAAATGTTCAATACTTCAATGTAAAAACTAAAGAGTAGCATCAATTAAAGCACAAAATGAGCATCCTATTCTTCTACAAGATTAAATGAAATGAAAAAAAATGACAGTAAGTATACGAAAAAAATTGCAGTAACTGAAACGAAAAAAATTGGGCAGCAATTCGCTGCAATTTATCACTGAAACAGTGAAAGAAAAAGAAGAAGAAGATGAAGAAGAGAATTGAGAAAAAGAACTGAAGGGGAAAAAAAATTGCCAGCATTTCGTTGCTATTTTGGGACCGAAACAGTGAAAGAAAAAGAAAAAGAAGGACGAGGAGGAAGAAATCACATACCTGGGCTTGAACTTGATAAACTTTATAAATTTTTAACGTTGTCAACCCTTAACATGTAGAAGCGTGTCACTTTTACGCTTCTCGCTTTTTTTGCAGAACCGCACAGAAGCGCTCGCTTTATTCAACCTGCTACGCTTCACATCACAGAAGCGCCCGAGGTCTCGCTTCGCACTTTAAGAGCTGAAGCGAGCGCTTTTCACAACACTGGTGGTGCTGCATCCCTCCCATAAGAATTTTCTCCTAAGTTTATCCATTTGTTTTAGGACTGTTCTTGGTATCGGGAACAATGACATGTGGTAGGTGGAGAGACTATCTAGGACACTGTTGATGAGGGTTAATCTGCCGCCCATGGAGAGGTATTGCATCTGCCATGTTGCAAGCCTTTTCTCAAACTTTTCCAGCACACCACTCCAAATTTCATTAGATTTGAACTTGGCCCCCAATGGTAGTCCTAGATATGTGGTAGGCAAGGTACCTATGTTGCAACATAGAATGTCGGCCAACTCCTCGATGTTAGGAACATTATTCATGGGGTAGATAATGCTTTTTATCATGTTAATGTGCAGTCCAGAGAGTGCCTCGAATATCATCAGCGTTTAGTTAAGGTTCAGAAGTTGTGATCTCTCGTTGCCGCAGAAGATAAGAGTATCATCTGCAAAGAGCAGGTGAGATACTATGACTGCGCTACAAGGGTTCCTTCCCACCTGAAAACCTTGTATCCACTGTAGTTGCTTAGCCCTCTCCAACATTTTGGTGAGTCCTTCCATAGCTAAAATAAAGAGGAAAGGGGAGATGGGGTCTCCTTGCCTTAGGCCTTTTTTAGGAGAGAAAAAAACAATAGGGCTCCTATTACCAAGACAGAATATTTAACAGTTGAAATGCAAAATTCATCCATCTTATCCATTTTCCCCCAAATCCCATCTGCCTTACTATGTTCATAAGGTAAGGCCAGCTTAACTGATCAAAAGCCTTTTCAATGTCCAATTTACATAGAACACCAGGTTCCCCACTTTTCATTCTCCAGTCCAGCACTTCATTAGCAATTAAGGAGGCATCAGTGATCTGTCTGTTCTTGATGAAGGCATTTTGTTCCCCAGAAACCAGCTTATCAGCAACCTTTTTAAGCCTTTCTGCTAGGATTTTTTAGATCAATTTGTATACACTACCTATTAAACTAATAGGCATGTAGTCCCTAAGCTCCATGGCACCCTTTCTTTTTGGAATTAAAGCAATAAAGGTGGCATTGCAAGACCCAACCATGTGACAATTATGGTGGAAATGGTTAAGTGTAGCCATGATGTCTGTTTTAATGATATCCCATGTTGTTTGGAAGAAAGCCATGGTGAACCCATCTAGACCAGGAGCTTTGTCAGGAGCACATGACATCTGTCTATGTTATTCTTGAATTACATATATATTTTTTATTTTTTATTCTTTTGTGATATGCACATAGACAGATGTCATGGCTATTTCTTCACTCGTCAGCTTTGATAACACAGGTCGCAAGGACCTCCTCTTTTGCAGTAAATAATCCTTTTGGAGAAAGAGACTGCTCTGCCAAATTGCCTATGGCTCAACCTTTGTGAGTTTTGCTTAGGTGAGAAATTGTCTCTCATCTCTTTTATAAGGCTAACATATTCACTTTCAGTTAGCTTCAACTACAGCCTTCCACAACATAGTAATCATTCAGGAAGCAGTTTTTCTTGTAAATTCTATGAGCGACAGAAATCAGTGTAACAACCATTCTGAGGTTTATTAGTTTTTAAGTAAGTTACATAGCTCAACATGAAATTATTTAAGTACAACCGTTCGAAGACAGACGAAATGCTGCATCATCAGTTGGACCAAAAAGAGACGAACTCTCTGGATGTGAACTAGTTAAGTAAATAGTTATGCGCGAACATCAATGAAGGATAACTGGTGGCTCATCTCCTAGTTTTAGCAATCACAAAAGAAAGGATTCACCCCATGAAGTATCCTTTAGAAATGGATGCTAACGAAGTTCCAAACAGTTTGTCAAAAGCCAACAAGAAAAAACAAGCCATCACAAGAGTGGATAAATGAAGAGGAAGATTTTAAAATGAAATTAAGTACACAAGAAAATAGGTTTCTAGATAAGGTGAAGAAAGCATCAAATGACAACTTCAAAACTATCAATCAAACTTGACATTCAAATCCTTTTCTACTGCTTTGATGTGTATATATTATAGTGACCCATTATTTATTCACACTATATAGTATGTTTAGCAATATCTCATTACCCACCTAGAAGAGCATTCCCTGTAGAATGAACTCACCTGGTCATCAAAGACAGCAGTGTTCTGGCACTTCAACCAACACTCCCGCAGCTTGTTAACATTGTTCAGCAGATTAGAATCTGTTATATGTGAACCTCCAGCAGAAAGTTCTGATAGTTTGACAAGTGGCCCCTTATGATTCTGCAGCAGCAGAAGAAGACATACAATTAATATTACAAAGTTGACGAGTACTACCAATATATGACTTCAAGCACACAAACACATAGCAAGTTTCTTCTGGACTGATCACTCAAAATATCCTCAAAAAACGGCCAACCTCTTATGTTTAGTGAAGAGATGTCCTATACCCTTTATGCCGACAGGCAGCAGGAAACTGAGGTTGCATAAACAGTAGAGCAAAATGTTGGGATTATAAGTTACAACACCAACTAGTACAAGGCATAGATACTTATCAATTAGCAGACTAAAGAAGTGAAATCATAGAATAATTTTAGCACTATCACGAAAATCATAAACACCTTGTCAATTCTTCGTTTTGCCTTTTCGCGGCGAATATTGAAATCCTTGATAAGGCTTTCACCATGCTGTGAGTTCAGTAAATTAGCATTCCCTAATTCCCATGTAGCATACTCATAATCAAGGCCCTGCCATTTCACAAGCCACTCAAACAGGCATTTGCTATTATCATCTGCATCTTGACCATGCAGCTTGGAGAACATCAATGATCTTTTCTTCAAGAGACGATGTGGCACTGTCCACTCTGAGTTCCACCTCACATCCTAAAATAATGGAAAAAGTCGCTACTCGTGAAAACAATAAAAAGTACATGATAGATGGATATCATTTTTTGCATGTGTTTGGCAAATAATGATCCATTTACTTAAGTTGGCAGAAAATATGAAGAGAAGAAAAAAAAAAGAACAAATGAAAATCTTCAAAGAAATAATTCTGACCTGATTCTTATGATTATAGTTTGCAATAAGCAATGGTGCATCAATAAGCAATTGTGTCTCTGCAACCCAATGATTGTGTGCATGAGCAAGACCCTGGTATTTAACAAGATACTGCTTCTGCCTATGCATTCCTAACATAAAAGCAAAGAAGAAAACAAAATAATCAAGAACGAGAATTAACAGGAGCAAAGCAATATTAAGAGATATGACAAACGTTAAAAACTACTCATATCACATAGTCATCCAGCTCCCATACAAATGTCTAATGCATGTAATTACTTGTCCATCAAACCTTTGGTACCTGCAACTTCCACTTCTCTGACATCCCGGATTGATTCTACTCCTTCCGTCACTGAATGTACACCAGATTCAATCTTTTTCTTGACACACCAGGTACAATGCCAAGCTCCTGGTGGGAAATCATCTAATGGAGGATCTAAGCAAGAGAGGTGGTAGCATCTCTTGCAACCTCTTCCATCACAGATCCTAAAAAGTATGTCAAGTACAAATGATAAATATCAAGACATACACATGGCCATTCTAAGTCGGGCTATCGTACTACTTGACAATTATTAATGCATTACCCAAATGGAAAAATCATTATTGGGTGCATCCACAATCCAGTAACTAGAAAAAGTCTAGGGAACAAAATAAAAACAGAAAAAAAAAGTCAAAAACAAATGCTTTTTAGATAGAGCTGATTTTTTTCTCAGTTATGGCTTGAAAGAGCTTTATTGGCCATCAAATTAATTGTGCATAGTTGCAAATGGTACCCACAGTATCTCTCCACCTTGTTTGCATATGGTGCACATTTTTTCATCAGCACCCCTTTGAGAAACTGAAAGTGCCTGATTTAATTGCATATGGCATCCTTCTCCAGAATCCAAAGGAATTGCAGCTTCAGAACCAACTCCATCCTAAAACGGAACGCATTTGAGCACAAGAAAATTATTAAATATTGAGAAGCAAATTAATTACAATAAAATAACTCTGAAATGCTTGGCAAAAAGGATATGCACGGCTGCTAACCACATAACAGAAAATCCCTTAATTCTGACATGTGATTAAAGAATAAACAGTGACAATAACCGAGGAGCACTGATATAACATGTCTCATTGTTTCCTAATTCAAAAAAAAATCCTATTAAAAAGAACATGTCTCATTACCTGTTAGAACAAAGTGGTAAAGACATGATGATGCTCATACTACAAAGAAGAAACGAATAATAGCAGTAACTGACAGCTAGTTGACCATTTTTTCCTTCCCAGCTTTTTGACAACCGAAAAAGTTTCTCGAATTGACTACAGTACAAAATGTGTTGTATTCAGCTGTTTCTATGTTTTCGTCATATGTTGTATAGCCTAGGTTACGTGTCCAGTAGGTCTTATAGGCTCCAAATTTTTTTTATGACCAATAATCTCCAAATCTTATAGCCATTAGCTTTCTTTTGCAGTCACAGAAAAAACTGTTGCATATACTGTATATGGATCCTATAGTAATTTTAGATAGTCTATTGGGTCTTTACGACTATGAATATAAGCTGCCTCTACTTCTCCACGTCTTACAGCACGAACCTTGAGCCTAGATAGGTTATAGCAATCCCTGCCTGACATTCCAGCACACGAGCACAGCTCCTCTTCTGGAGAGTCATGATTTACCCTGCAAGTTATGAATGAGAAATAGTAAATAACTGCAGAAGAAAAAAATAGAAAACCTTAAACCATACTTTTGTCCCTGGCAGATGGAAGTACAGACTGTTAACCTGATAAATTATCCAAGGCCCAAAAGTAATAATACATCTAGCATTATGATGAATAAAAGATCAAAGGATGATTTAGAAGAACGTAGAAATCCAAGACCAATGATGCAAAAACAAAATGAGGAGCAAATTCCCTTGCAGGGAGGTATACAGTCTTATCAGACTAAAGAAGGTTAACAAACCTCATCAACTTGAAGTTGAGGCAAACATTAGACAAATTACAGTTGCTCGATGCTTAAATTTCAAATATCTAAGCTAAGATGCATAATACATGATGATGTAACACAGAGAACAAGAATATGATGACTGAAATGAAAGTGCACAAAGTGTTATGCAAGTGAATATTGGACCTCTACCACCCAACATATCCACAAGTGTGTGGTGGAAAATGTTAAGAAGGATGTGTTGTTATCCAAAATAAGACATGATTAAAAATTGTTGAAGTGTGTGACCATCTCATCTAAAAGCTTAAGATGTATCTAAAAGCTTAAGGTGTTAGAGAGAACACACCATTATTTACTTAATTATGTCTTTAAAACACACCCCACATGCAGCCTGATACTTTTTCATGGCCAAGCACGTGATATACGTTTTAACAATGGGGTGGCGATGTGCTCGCACTCAGGACCTCTGCTTGCCCTGTAAGTTGTTAGAAGAGAACGAAGTTTTTATTTACTTAGTTAAGTCTTACCAGAAATGATAACATCTGACATAAGGCCCAAATGGAACACAAAGGATAAAATAAGATAATGTCGCCTGAATGCTTATGTCAATTGCAAAGGCCCATAGGTGTGGCACGATAATGATTGAATGCTTTAAAAGATAAAATCATGTTGAGAGAATGTCTCAAAAGACCTATAATCTCTACGAATTCACAAGAACTTAGTGTAAAATAGGCGAAATAACTAATTGGTATTAAGGCTTAATCGTTGTTGGTACACTTATGCTAGGTTTAGTGTTTGTCAGGAGTCCTTTTTGTTTGTTCGTTTGATTAGAGATTGTATGTCAGTATAGTGATAAGTGTGAGATATAGAAAGTAGTTGGTTTAAGAACCCCTAATTTGTTATCAAAGACGAATTATTGCATATTGGATTAGAAGTAGTCCAAATGGAGTGCAATAGAAATAAAGGATCCATATGACCAACCTCAACTAGCATGGCACACAAAAGTGACCACAAACTCTTATGGTGTGGGCCTTGGAAACACATTAGCAAGTTGTGGCAGCAGTCAAGGGTGAGGTTACAGGTTGGTGATGGTGAGAACACCCTATTCTGGAGGGATAAACGGCTAGGCAACATACCTCTCAAAGATGAGTTTCCAGATTTATTTGGTTTAGCTAATGATACTGAAGCTACAGTGAAACAGCTTAGGGTAAATGGGACATGGAACATCAATTTCAGGAGGCATTGACATGACCGGGAAGTAGAAAATGTGCTGGATTTTTTATCCAGAATCAGACCCAACAGCAACAGAAAGATTATTTTGGGGAAACAATGGCAATGGTATGTTCTAAGGAATGTTATGACGAATTAGTAAACAGCAGCAACATTATTGAGGAATGGCCAAAATTAGGAGAACTAAAACCCCCACTAAGATTGCTTGCTTTAGCTTGGTGGCAGTGTTAGGAGCATTCTGCATTCCTAACACAGGAAAATTAAAGGAGAAGAGGAATAACTTTGTGCAATAGATGCTACATCTATACAAAAGATAGTGAGGATACAGAGTACAGACCATTTGTTTCTGCACTGCACAATTACTAAAGATATATTGGACAAGTCTTGTAATCTTTTTTGTACTGATATATAGTCTCTTTTGTCTTTTTCGTTTTCTTAAGCCGGGGGTCTATCGGAAACAGCCTCTCTACTCCATGGGGGTAGAGGTAAGGTCTGCGTACACACTACCCTCCTCTACCCTCCCCAGACCCCTTACTTTTGGGATTTTACTGAGTTGTTGTTGTTGTTTTATAAAAGCTGGGTTATACCGAAGACCTTGAAGGAAACATGTCATCTGTGGCAGTGTAGAGTTGGGAAGTCCATCAAAAACATATGGAAGATGATCCATCAATGCATCATTTGGAGCATTTAGAAGGAAGGACATCAGAGATGTTTTGAAGGAACAGCAACTCCTACACATTTTTTAAAATCTAGATGTCTGTTTAATCTCTTTGCTTGGTGCATCCATTTTTATGTAAGCTACCTTTTGCTTCTCCACTTTGTAAGCTCCTTGAGCAGTAAGGTGCTAGAAATTCTGCACGGGGCTTACTTTACTTTTATTGTACTCATTCTCTGAGCAATTTTACTTTATTTTTTTTGAACAGGTAAATGGTGTATTATAGCACAACATTAGAAGCATTGCACTAAGCTAGTGCCAAGCTAATTACAAAGTTTGAAACCCTTCTGTACAAAAACAAACAAAGGTTTCCACAAGAATATGCTCCTATGCCTGTAGTAAATCTATGAACTCTAACATACTATCTTCATTTTTAACATATTGTAAATTACACCAAAAATCCAAAAGCCATAAGCACTTGAATTTGAGCCAAAAGCCAAAAGCTATAGCGTTGAGCCATCGTTGATGTTGTTCTTGTTGTATAGGGCACAGTTTTGCCAATAACTTTTTGTTTTATCGCAAAAAGGCAAAAAGGGTCAATGGGGTTACTTCAACTTGGTCTTAGGAAGCATACTGCTTTATATCGTTTCTAAACTGATGCCTAAGAAAAGGAACTAGCAGTCTGGATGATCAAACACAATATCCCTGAGAGACACACAAAGAGAAACTATTTTTTTTCTTCCTTAAACATCCTCACACCAATTGATTTCAGTATTGAGAAAATACTTGGAAGCATTTCCACACAACTAAGGTCAAAATACACTTGCAGGATCTGCACACATTTAAGAGATATTGTGGATTCCCTCTCTATTGGCATATAATGGATATTATGAAATCCTCTAGGGCCATCAGGATCACTGTCCCTGCTGTGATTTGGTGGACCATATGAAGAGAAAGAAATGCTAGAGTTTTTGAAGACAGAAGGGCAATGTAGTTAATCTTAAGCATATGGTGTATTTTTGCTTAATATTCAGTGCAACGGGGCCACAGTAAATGTGTTAGAGCTGGACGTCTTGGTTGACTTCCTCAGTTCTTAACACACATTGTGAAGTTACTTTTTGGATGTATTCTTCTCCTAATGCTGGTTTACATCAATAATATTCTTACATAGGTTGTTAAAGCAATCTTTTCAACACAACGGTGGAATCTTTTTCCAAGAAGGGATTTTAATGATTGGGAAGTGGAAAGACTATGTATTCTGCTTCAGAGGTTAAACAACATAACCTTGGATCACAACAAAACAGACTCCATAGGTTGGAATCAACAGGGTCTCTTTTCAGTCAAAAGTTGTTACCACATGCTGGATTCTAGCAGCGACGGGGTATTATGTCCTTGGGAAAAGGTTTGGAGAAGCAAGGCTCCTTTGAAGGTTGCTTGTTTCTCTTGGATTGTTGCTCGGGAGGCTTGTCTTACACAATCGAACCTCCAAAAGAGGGGGTTTCAACTGTGCAGTAGATGTCCATTGTGTGAAGAGCATCCGGAAGAAGTTGGCCATCTCTTCTTGCATTGTAGGGTCACTAGACAGCTGTGGAATATGTTTCTGGTAATTTTGGGTATGAGCTGGACCATGCCAAAAATCAATTGTTGAGCTTTTGCAAGGTTGGAGCAGAGAGGGGATTAGTAAGAAATCTCTAAGAACTTGGAATACCATACCTCAAGTTATTTGGTGGACTGTCTGGCTTGAAAGAAACAATAGAATTTTTGAAGGCACATCGAGCAATATTCACAGCCTCAAACAGAGATGTATTTTTTTGTTAGCTTTTTGGTGCAATCTGGTAACTGAACATGACGTAGATGGAATGCTAGATACAATAGAGGGTTCTGATGCACTGGCTTAGTGCATAAATTTATAATATCTTTAATTACTTATCAAAAAAATATATATATTCTTACATTACCTACAAAAAGACTAAGAAGAGAGAAATTTTGGATATCTCCAGAATATTTTATAAGTGAAGTGCAACATCAATCGGTATGTAATAAGTTTGAGTCTTTAGCATATGTGACACTTAAAATATCTGAAAGGAAACTGTGCTTCTAAGTTTTAAATGTGATGTTCACCAGGCTAAAGTCAAGTTAGTAAAGCAACGCAGTATTGGTAGAAACAAAATGTAAATAGAAAGAGTGGAAAACTCACCTTATCCGTCTAGAGCATGAAGCACAAGTCCCACCATAACCAAGCTTTTCATGGTCAGCTAGTGGTGGAGGAGAAACTTCAGCCAAGTCACATGCATTTTTATGCGTTTCAGAACATTTACCAATGCCTAGTTCACCACTTTTCAGAATAATATCACCACCTGTAGAAGTGGAACATGAAAAATCAGGGATATGCACATTATCCTCAGTCACAGAGCAACCCTCTGGTACCCTTTCGGAATCACCAGAAATTTCTCCCACAGTGCAACCATTTTTAGATACTTCAAAACCATTTTCTGCAGGAAGAGCAGCAGATTTTCCCCTAGAGCAGCATCTGCGGTTTGAATCTGGCAATTTCTCAACATCATTTACCGAAGCATCTGCATCAGACGCTTCTGAGCTAGAAATGGACCTTGAAGAAGCAACCCCATCAGGATGTTCTTTCAACTCTTCTACAACTCTTTCATGAGATTCATTATCCCCATTGATTAGCTTGGAGCCAGTCTCATCACTGGCAATGCTATCAACTCTTGATGACTTCTTTGGTCTTTCCAACTTGTCAATAATTTCTAGTCAGGGGAAACAAACATCTACATCAGTATAGAAATTTCAGCAATTCCAAAACACCAAGGTAAGACTATACCAATTCAGTTATCTTATACTTCACTCTTAGCATCGAAATTGTAAAGGCTGAGTACATATATGCCTCGAAGTTATCCACATTTTTCATTTAGACACCTTATCTAAGGGTGTGACCTGTTGAAAACCTATTGTTAGTTGAATATGTGTCTATTAAACACACTAATGACATGGCACAATAATTGACTTTGAATTATGCTGATACATGGTGGTGGAGATAGTTAGTTAATTAGTTAGTTTTTGCCATGATAAAGCTATAGTCAATTCAGTAAGTCTTTTTACGCTTCCCAGCATTCCAGGAGAGAGTGTACTTCATGATGCGTTCTGTTATTACAAGGAGAAACAAGGAAAACATTGACAAGAAACAATAGCGCTTGTTATAGGAGGATGAGAACTACAACAGAGAGATTAGTCTACCTGCTGCAGTAGATCTCTTTCTTTGCATTTTGAACAATGCCTTATAACTCCGGGCATCCATTATCTTCCTTTTCAAGCCTACAGAAGTTGCACCATTTTCCCTCCCAGTGCTAACACTTTCAAAATCCATTATCAGCTCCTTCACACTTTTCTCTTTTGGTTCCTTCTTCTTGACACTAGATGAATCGGGTCCTCTTCCTACATAACTTGATCTTGACAAACTAGATGGGGTATCTTTCTTGCCCCTGTCAGACCTTCTTAAAGGGCTCGGAGTATTCTGTTTCTCAATTACTCCAGATTTCTTCTTAACAGCTGGCATGGATGGTAACTGCTTTTCAAGACGCTCGGATTTCCTTGTACTCGATGGGATTGAATCTGCTTGCTTCGTTTCTCGAACTGACTTTCTTAAGCTATCTGTCTTTCCGGAGCCAGAACTTATTGATCCTTTATCTGATTGTTTGTTCTTTGATTTATTGCTCTCAGTATGCTTATTTTTCCTCCCAGACCGAGTCTCGCTAGCCATCCGTTCAGCTGTGAACAATAAACCATAAATTATTTCAGACTATCCTTATAACTTATAAGTACACAGTATCCACACTATAAACAACAGACATGGAAAACTAATGATGTACTGATGACATCTATTAATAAAGATTAAAAAAACGAAGAGTGTGATATCAATCACCATCCTTTAATAAGCTATACAAAATAACAAAAGTCTACATAAATATGTAATATTTAACAGTCTACCGAAACAGTTATCCTGTGAAGCATTTCATTCAGTTGCACCAGTTAACCACGCTTTCCCATCCACCCCCAGTTCACCTTAGAGGCGGATCTAAGATTTTATGCTTATGAGTTCTAGATTCTAAGACAAGAAAGCAACTGGTTCGAGATAGCTTATTTATGCATATTAAGTGGATTTGTTAATACAAATAGAGGTCTGGGCCTAAGCCACTGGGTTCTACCAAACTCAAAACTAATGCACTAGGTCTGCCCCTCGTTTGGGGGGGGGGTAATCAATCTATTTTTTTTATTTTAGAGGTTGTGTTTAGGCCAGCTTGCACGCGACTACTATTCTACCGGATAACTCTACTTACTAAAGCTTATGCACGTGGGAAGAAATCACCACGTGGTTTTTGGTTAATATTAGAAAAGAAAAGTGCTACAATTTCACTATATTTGTTTAAGCACAAGTGTTTAATGTCTGCATGTAAATTCTGAAGGAATATAACAAAAATCAACAACAGTAGAAAGTAGTAACATTTAAACTCCAGATCAGGATGTGAAACTCTATGGTCGCAATGCTGAAAATATAAAAATAATTACCGACATTTCATCTAATTCACACATTACCCAAAAACCAACTTCTGCATGTAACTACTGAAGAGACAAATTGAAACAAAAACCAAAAGCAAAATATGTCATAATTTAACTGAATATTCACTTAAAGAAAAATGCATACAACTTACAGAATGATTGAGGAAAAAAAGAAGTTACCTCAAAAAAAACCCTAAAGTCCTTCACTGCCTGAAACAACAACAATAGTTTCAGTCAAATTATTCCGAAGAAAAAACCCTAGTTTCAACCCTTAAACTGAAATTTGTGTGCGATTTAACAAGAACATTAACACGTGACATTACAGTCTCCAATTTCTGGTAGAGTCCCTTAATCTGCTCGGCATATACAAGGAGGAGAAAGAACTTTTGGTGTGTGTTATTTAGTTCCTATTTTGGCCCCCCATTAACACGTGGAAGTGAGACGCAAAAATAAAACTAAAACAAAATACTTAACCGAAAATATGGATGTACTAGAAAAAACTGAGTAGTAGAAATTAGTGCTACTAGTAACCTCGTGTAACTAATCGAATGAATTCTCCTATATTTATTGAATAAAGAAAGTTATTGTGTAAGCTGATATTGTATGTTAATGTGTAAATTACTTGTAAGTTGTTATTATACTAGCTATAGATAATTTTTTATATGAGGTAATATTTATTCATAATGGAGTACCGAAATAATAACCTTATTCTGGAGGCTTATTTCCAATGGAGGACTAAATAGATAAATATATTTACCGCAGAGTTCAATATGAATAAACTTCTTCAAGAAGCTTATTTATAGCAGAGTACGAAATGTGCATCCACAATACAATATATTTATAACATTCCCCCTTGGATGTTCATTAAAAGATAATGTGCCTCGTTAAAACCTTACTAGGAAAATCCCCGTGAGAAAAAATTCTAATGAAGGAAAAATAGTATATATATTTCGCATTGCTAGCTGCCTCATTAAAACCCTTATAAGAAAAACCATACGGGAAAAACCTTAGTAAGAGAAAAATAGTATATCGCATATTTTACTCCCTTGATTAAAATCTTGTTTCAAATATTTGAGTCTTTGCATTCCAATCTTGTATACCATCTTCTCAAAGTTAAAGTTGGTAAAGATTTAGTGAATAAATCTGTCGGATTGTCACTTGAACGGATTTGCTGCACATCGATATTGCCATTCTTCTGAGATCATGTGTGAAGAATAACTTTGGTGAAATGTGTCTCATTCGATCTCCTTTTATGAATCCTCCATTTAAATGGGCTAGGCATGCAGCATTATTTTCATATAAAACTGTAGGTATTTTGGTATCGCATCTCATATCACATCTCCCTCTAATGAAATGTATCACTGATCTCAACCATACACATTCTCTACTTGCGTCATGAATAGCTATTATCTCAGCATGATTTGAGAAAGTAGCGATAATAGACTGTTTTATAGATTGTCATGATATTGCAGTACCTCCGCATGTAACCAGATAACCTTTTAAGATCAAGTTTTATGAGGGTTAGACAAAAAACCTTTATTTGCATAACCAACAAGATCTGCACTACCTTTGTTAGCATAAACAAACTCATATCACGAGTTCCTTTTAAATATCGCAATATATGATTAATCATGTTCCAATGTCTTCATGTAGGAAAAGAGATATATCTTGCTAGTAAATTCTCCAATCAAAATATAAATTAATTCACAAATACACTAGCGTAAACATATTAAAATACAAAATTTGAGGAAAGGTACTGACCTCCATAAAAAAGCAAGAAGAACGCCGCAAACATCACCTCAAACGGAGCTCTAGAACTCAAGATACGCTCAAAATACCAAAAGAACGCAGTCTGATTTTTTAATACATATAGATCCTGCTTCTACGCCCAAAAAGTCGTGCCTGCGGTCTGCCAGCTGTCATTTCCGCACCTGCATACCATTTTTTACACCTGCGGGGTTGCGGGTGCAGACCCGCTTTGCATCTGCGAAGTACTAGCACCAATTATCTTCTCCGATACTAAAATGGGCATAACTCCCTCATACGATGTTTAAATTTGATATTTCTTTTTGCTATAGTTTCATAATTACGATACGGATGTAATTCTTCAATCAAAATATAATTTAGAGCTCATTTGCTTAATATGGTACCATTTATGCTTGAATAAACATCATCGAAACATCAAATACGAGCACAACATAACCCAAACCTATCTAAAACTCACTCGAGCCCCAAGGGACCCTGTCCTTAACATACCAATAAGTCCCAAAACATAAAACGGACATGCTCAAGGCCTTAAATATGACAAAATAATATCAAAACTATGAATCGTACCTCAGTTCAAGCTTAATGAACTATTTCAAAATTTTAAATTCCAAACTTACGTCGAAGACATCTAAACAACTCGGAATCACCTCAAATTTTGCACACTAGTTCCAAATGACATAAAGAACCTACTCCAACTCTCGAAACCACAATCCAAATACGATAACATTGAAGTCAACTCGTGGTCAAACCTATGAACTTTCTAAACCTTCAAATTGCTAACTTTCGCCAATTAAATCCAATACCTTCTAGAAATATCCAAATGCAAATCCAGGCATACGCCCAAGTCCAAAATCACCATCTGAACCAAACAGAACCATGCAAACTCTGATCTGAGGTCAAATATACAAAAGTCAAATTTGGTCAGCTCCTCAAACTTAAAGCTTTCTAGTTGAGAATCATTCTTCAAAATCAATCTCGAACCACTCAAAAACCAAAATCGATGATACACGCAAGTCATAATGCACCATATGAAGCTACTCATGACCTCAAACCACCGAACTGAATGTAGATGCTCAAAACAACCGATCGGATCATTAAATTCTCCCTACTTAAACATACGTTCGTCCTCAAACGTGCCAAGAGTCATTCCAAAGACATCATAACACTGTATAAGTTCACCATACACATACCCATAGATGATCTCATGTCATCCCAATTCATATAAGCCTGACAACACAACCTAACTTAAGATCCTTACTTCAACCTCAGTCCACAAACCTCAAAACCCAATCTCCAATATCTAAAATTTATTGTAAGACCCGATTCTCGCATCTATACATTGTATAATTCTGAACAAACAATATCAAGCCATAACCATATTCCAAATATAAGCACATGATATTCCACATAACACAGACACTCGTAGCAATAACTTCCGACCACAGTAGTTGCTCAATAACAAACCCTGTACCGGTAACTAACTTCATATCAATTAAAACTTTGTTCTAAATCTTCGTACACTACCAATAATGAATGAAACACGCAGAAATTCATAACCACCCATCACATCAATAAGTCGTGGGTCTCTCTTGCCCGGCAAGAACTATAGCCAAAATCTAAGCTGACTAGTGACACTATTCTTCCAAACATACTTTAATCAAATCTGATGGCACTCATTTCAGGTCCAATAACCTCACCTCATCCAATACAAGCTGCTATACCGATATGCCACACCAATACTATTTAGAGACATATACCATGCAATATGTGCACCACAAGCAACAACTCGAATATACCCAATGATGGAAAGAGAATCAAATAAGAGAATTGTCCTGCAAGCTCAACAGATACAATCACGAAGCGCAATGCTATGAACCCATCACATAAAGGAGAAACAAAACACACTAAATAAGCACAAAGGATCATATCCCAACATAACTCCGTTGCGATGCGTGACCCAATCCAAACACCAATCCACATGGATACCTCGAACCATGATGCTCACAATCAACAACCATATGCATATCAACAACAAACACGCAAAGTGCATGATTATAACTATGGAGAAACAAATAGCACAATATACCACAAACAGGAAGATCATAACCAAGGTGCAATCAACCATTCAACATCCCAAGAGCTATCTCGTTCAAATTCTACCATAAGGCACAAACAGAACGCATCATATGTGTAAATAGTCAACAGTCTCACAACCCCTCGTAGCATAGGAGAGTAACACATAGAACAAATCAGAACACGAATAAGATCAACTATAACCGATGTCACACCTCTTGATACTCGATGTGCGGAGTAAACAAACCCAATCCAATGTAGAAAACTCATTCCCATCAGGCCTACTAATGGGCCACAAAATCAACTCTGGTCCTCCACAAATAGGTAAATAACCCTCCAAAAATCCACGATAACCTAACCATAACACATACAATCAGCCGTCAAACTCTTAACCACCGTCCACAACCAAGGAACAATCTGCTTCTGAGAACCCTCATAGTCTTCAAATCCCTAGAATACAAGAATTTCCATGTCTAATCCCAAATGCAAATCCAGTCATATGACCAAGTCCCAAATAACCATTCGGACAAAAAGGAACCATAAAAACTCCGATCCGAGGTTAAATACATAAAAGTTAAACTTGGTTAACTCTTCCAACTTAAAGCTTTCTAGTTGAGAATCATTCTTCCAAATCAATCTCGAACCACTCAAAAATAAAAACCGACAATACACGTAAGTCATAATGCACTATATAAAGCTACTCATAACCTCATATCATCGAACAGAATGTAAATACTCAAAACGACTGGTCGGGTCATTACAGTTCTAATAAGATTTACATCATCAACATAATAAGCAAGTATAACAAATTCTGATGCCATTTATTATTATAAAAATATATGTACAAATAATATTCATTTATGTAACCTTCTTTCAACAAATATTTATTGAGGTAATTATACAACATGCGCCCAGATTGCTTTAAATCGTACAAAGATCTTTGTAATCTGATTGAATACATTTTTCGATATTTTGAATATGCTTATGGTATTTTAAATCCTTCAAGGATTTTCATCTAAATTTCATTACCAAGTGAACCGTACATATAAGCTGTAACTACATCCATTAGATGTATTTCAAGCCTTTCATGTAGGGCTAAACTAGTGAGATATCGAAATATTATGGCATCCATAATGAGTGAATAGGTTTCTTCATAATCGACTCCAGTTCGCTATGATAATCCTTGTACAACAAGGTGAGCCTTGTATCTTTCAATTTTATTTTTATAATTCATTTTTCGCACAAAAAAACTATTTATGACCAAGTGATTTTATACCAACGGGTGTTTGGACTACTAGTTCAAAGACCTCCCTTTTAGCAAGTGAGTTCAATTCTAATTGAATTGCCTCTTGCCATTTTGCCCAATCAGATCTCTGTCAACATTCTTCGACATATTGGGGTTCAAGATCCTCACTATCTTGCATAATGTTAAGTGCAATATTATATGCAAAAACATTATCCACCACTATTTGAGATCGATTTAAATTATTCCCATCACTAGTAAAACTTATTAAAAGTTCCTCGCTCACTTGAGTCTCGGGTTCATTGATTTCTTCAAAAATCTCAGAACTAATAAGATCTTGGGTCTCTTCAGAAAATCCCTTCATAATATCATTTTGATCATTTGTCGATTTTCCTTTTTTAGGATTTCGATCCTTAGAACCCAAAGGCCTACCACACTTCAGGCATGCTTTAGGTTCATTAGCTAGGGCATCAGAAGGTGGTTCTGCTGGGACATCAATTCGGATAGGCACATTATCAGCATGAATATGTGACTTAGTTATTCTTTTCAAAGTAGTAAATACGTCTGGCATTTGATTTGCTATATTCTATAAATAGATGATCTTCTGGACCTCCTGATTACATATAGGGGTACGCGGATCAAAATGAGATAATAATAAAATTTTTCACATTATTTCTCTTTTGATTTCTTTTTTCTATCCCCCTAATTGTGAGAAATTTGTTTCATCAAATAGACAATCTGCAAATTGAGCAGTAAATAAATCTCCCATCAATGGTTCAAGATAGCGAATAATAAAGGGTTATTCAAACCTAACATATATTCCTAACCTTCTCTAGGGGCCTATCTTACTGCGTTTTGGTGGTGCTATTGACACATATACAGTAATAACATCGCCAACAACAACAACATACTCAGTATTATCCCACACTGTGAGGTATGGGAAGGATAGTGTGTACGCAAACCTTACCCCTACCTTTTGAGGATAGAGAGGTTGTTTCCAATAGACCCTCGACTCAGGAAAGCATAAGCACCACATTGATGAAAATATAAATAAGAAAGGACAACACCAAAAGCCATATAAAAGCAGAAAGAAAACAACAAGATCGTAAGATGACCAACAATGAAAGAAAATAACGGTTAGTTATAAAAACCTACTACAAACAGAATGCGAGAATGCGTGTCAATACTACCGGTATGAACAATCTAGACCACCTACCCTACTACCCTAATCCTCGACCTCCACACCTTTCTATCAAGGTTCATATCCTCAGTCAGCTGAAGCTGCGCCATGTCTTGCCTAATCACCTCTCCCCACTTCTTCTTAGGCCTATCTCTACCTCTTCGTAGGCCCTCTAATATCAACCTCTCACACCTTCTCACCGGTGCGTCTGTGCTTCTCCTTCTCACATGTCCAAATCACCTGAGCCTCACTTCCCGCATCTTGTCCTCAATAGGGACCACACCCACCTTGTCACAAATAACCTCATTCCTAATCCTATATAACCTGGTGTGCCTGCACATCCATCTCAATATCCTCATATTTGCTACCTTCATCTTCTTGACATGAGCGATCTTGATAGGCCAACACTCATCCCCATACAACATAGTCGGTCCGACCACCTATGACCAAAAAATCATAGTTAATGACACATATGCAACACACCTGAAATATCATAGATGAGCAATATTTGATTCATGACCAAAAATTTATTGTGACAGATAATATTTATTATAATATGCCGATCTGAGACAAACAAGTGATGTTGTATGCAAGATAGCTTGGCCCCAAATAGTAATGTGCAACTTTGTTTTCATAAGTAGTGGTATTGTTATCAATTGCATACATTTAATAAATGACTCTGGATGGTCATTTTGAGTATGAACATGAGTTACATGATGTTCAACTTTTATCCCAACTAATAGACAATAATCATCAAAAACTTGAGATGAGAATTATCCAGTATTATCAAGGTGAATAGTCCTTATAGGATAAATCTTAGTATTGTGCCCTTAATTAAATTATTTGTGCTAATAGCTTTGCAAATGCCAGATTGCGAGAAGATAGCAGGCACACATGAGATCACCTTGAAGATGCATCTATTAGAACTATAAAACATCAAAACAACCCACTGAGTGAGTGAATAGGTCTATATATATCTCCATGTATACACTCTAAAAAGGCAGGGGATTCAATGCCAACCTTTATTTGTGATGGTCTAATGATCATTTTGCCTTGATAACAAGCATCACAAGAAAACTCATCAATTGTAAGAATCTTCAAGTTCTTTAATGGATACCCACTCGAATTTTCAATAATTCTTCTTATCATTATTGATCCAGGATGGCCCAGGCAACTATGCCAAAGCGCAAAAGTATTTGAAGCTGTAAACTTCTGGTTTACGATTGAGTGTGCTTTAACTATACTAATCTTTATATAGTATAAGCCAGAAGATAAAGTTGGTAACTTTTCTACAATGTACTTCTGGCTAGAAACATTCTTTGTAATACAAAGATATTTCATATTTATATTATCTTTTGTCTCAATATGATAATTATTCTGGCGGATATCTATAAAACTCAACAAGTTTCTTCGGGACTTAGAAGAGAACAATGCATTGTCTATAATAAGTTTTATTCCCTTAGACAGAAATACAATGGCTCTTCCGGAGCCTTCAATCAAACTTATGTTACCAGAAATTATAGACATGTTTTAATTTTTCCTATGCAAATAAGAAAAATATTTCTGATCTTTAAATATAGCATGAGTTGTTCTGCTATCAATCGCATAAATGTCTTTATGATTGAACTTTGATCCAAACATAATTTGAGAAATATCCATATTCTTCAAAATAAAATAATATAAAATAAACATTATAGTAAACATCATTATCAAAGTATGACTTTTATTTATGTACAAGAATTACATTAACATGACCATACTATCAAATACAAACAACAACAGTTAAAATATTTAAAGTTTTAGATTCATCACCGATTATATGACTTGTTTCTCCTTCTAGGAGTGCAAAGAAATCAGCTACATCCAAATGCATGAAGTCAAAATGATCTTAAAAAATAAAATTTGCTTTGACATTTTTCTGTCTTCTTTAGGAAGGCTTGATAAAGCTCAATTAGGTGCTTTGGCGTATGATATGTACGTGACCAGTGCCCTTTTCCTCCACACCTACAGCATGTATTTTTTGTATTTGTTGTTTGCACCGCTTCATACTTGTATTCCTTTCTTTTCCACTACTGGCGGTGAAGAGGGTTTTTGGTGCATTATAATTATCATGATTAGAGTTTCTTCCCCAACCACGTCTATGACCACGACTGGGTCCACGACCTCTTCCACGCTTAGCTTGGTGAAAGTTCATCTCATTTGCCTTAGGGAATGGTCAAGAACTAATAGGTCGGCTTTCATGGGTTTTCATTAATAACCCATTATGTTGCTCATTCACAAGAAGATGTGAAATAAGTTTAAAATATTTTTTGAATCCCATCTCTCGATATTGTTGTTGTAAGATCATATTCGAGGCATGAAAAGTGGTGAAACTTTTCTCTAGCATATCATGATCAGTAATATTATCACCACATAATTTCAATTGGGAAATAATTCTAAACATAGCAGAAATATACTCACTGATAAATTTAAAATCTTGTAGCCTTACACGAGTCCAATCATAACGTGCTTGTGGAAGAACGACCATCTCCAAGTGGTCATATCTATCTTTTAAGTTATTCCACATTACAACTGGATCTTTAACAGTGAGATATTCCATTTTCAATCCCTCATCAATGTGATGGCATATTAATATCATTACTTTGGTACGATCTTGATTTCATGCTTGATTTTTACCATGGTGTCTGCCAGACCCATCATATCAAGATGAATTTTAGCATCAAGTACCTAAAACATGTAGCTTTTGCCTGATATATCCAGGGCTACAAATTCAAGTTTAGAAAGATTTGACATTATTTAGAAAAAGAAAGTCCATACGTTTAATACTTTCAAAGTATTTGCTTGAGATGACAGAGTCTTGTACTGCTAATGTATTATAAAATAAAGACTATATAGTAAATAAACCAAAGACAAGTACCGGGAGAGACTGATATATTATTGTCACGGCCCAAAATCACCAATTGGGCGTGATGGCGCCTAGCGTACTTGCTAGGCAACCCAAGCGTAACAAGATGAAACATAATAACATAATTAACAAAATGGTACAAGTCTAAGTCTTCAATATAATATAATAACGCCAATACATGATAAATCTCCATAACTGGTAAATACAGAGTCATGAGCTCTAAAAAAAATACAAGTCTGAAAAGCTAAATAACAATACTATCAGAAATAAAGATAACAGTGCAAGATGAAAAGAGACGCCAAGACTACGGTCGGAATGCAACTCTACCTCGTCTCTTGGAATAACTCAGCAAGCAAAACTCCGCTACTGGTGACTCGGTCCAACACTTGGATCTAAGTGTAGAGTGTACTATGAGTACAACCGACCCCATGTACTTAGCAAGTATCATAACTAACCTCGGCGAGGTAATAAAAGCAAGAATTGTAAATGATACTTGCTAATCACCTATGCAATTCATGAATCCAGCAAGTACGGAACAACAATATGATCAAGTCATAAATCAGAAAAAAGAATCACTTTGGTGCATTGAATTAACTAACGCACTTTGCTTAGTAAAAAATCCAGCATATAAAGAAAATATATTAATAAAGTAGATAGCAGTCAAGGAAGTTGCAAATAAAGATGAAATGCAACAATCTAATCAAACACTGGCCAGCTTTTCCTTAGAATTTTCATAACAATACCAAACCACTTATCAATTTTCCTCAATTCGCGTGTACACCATCAAGAAGGCACATGAGAGGGTGACCCTAGGGGGATGTATCTATATCCACACGCTGCCCGGTGTAGTCACGTCCAATAATCATAATTCGCCTGGCGTGGTAACATGCTTAATATCATAATCTACCCGGCGTGGTCACAAGAATAATATCAAATCTACTTGGGAGACCAAGCGCGACATGTAAAGAAGATATCCTCATCATTTTAGTATTTCAGGTACGATTCTAAACCCATTCGAGAATGAACGTTTGTTAAAAAGGGGAAAATATAATGACCCGACCGGTCATTTTGAGTATTAGAACCCGTTCCCCTATTTGGTACTTTTTGTAGTTTTTTTATATTTTGTGACTTACGGGGATGGTTGGTTTGGTTCCGAGAAGGTTTGGGAGTGAATGGGAATACTTAGTTCTATTTTTGGAAGTTTAAGTTGTAAGAGTTGACCAAAGTTTGACTTTTCAGTAAACGACCTCATATTCAGGATTTGAGGATTCCTATAGGTTTGTATAGTAATTTTATACTTAGGCTTATGTTTGAATTATGTTTTGGATTCTCTTAGAAGATTCAGGAGTGGATTTGCACAGCTCAATCCAGACATAAGATTTATGTAGATTGGAAGGCCTGTGATGTGGCTTTCATGGAGGGTGAAAAAGTACTTTTTAAAGTTTCATCCATGAAGGGCGTAATAAGATTTGGGAATAAAGGCAAGCTGAGTTCGAGGTTTATGGTCCATTTGACATGTTAGAGAGAGTTGACGAGGTTGTTTATAGGCTTGCTTTGCCTCCTAGTCATTTGGGGGTGCATTCGGTATTTTATGTCTCTACGCTTCAAGGGTATAATCAAGACAAGTCGCATGTTTTGGACTTCGGTGGAGTGCACTCAGATGAGAATCTGGCTTATGAGGAAGAGCCGGTGGCCATTTTGGATAGACGGGTTTGGAAGCTTAGGCCTAAGAAGATCGCAACGGTGAAGGTGCTTGGAGAGGACAATCAAGTGAGGAGGCTACATGGGAGACCGAGTCAGATATGCAGAGCATATATCCATATCTTTTCAGCAGTTTAGATACATATTTAAACTCGTTCGAGGACGAACATTTATTTAAGAGGTGGAGAATATAACGACTCGGCCGGTCGTTTTGAGTAGTAGAGCCCAGTTCCCCTATTTTATGCTTCCTATATATTTTCTATGTGACTTGCGGGGATGGGTGGTTTGGTTTTCATGAGGTTCCGGAGTGATTTGGAATACTTAGTTTCATTTTGGGAGCTTGAAGTTGAAAGAGTTGACCAAAGTTTTACTTTTGAGTAATCGACCTCAGATTGGTGATTTGAATGTCCCAATGGGGTTGTATATGATTTTTGACTTGCGCGTATGTTTGGATTTGATTTTGGATGCTCTTAGAAGATTTTGACTCTATTTGCCGAAAATTGGCAGTATGAAGAATTAGAGAGTTCTTAAGTTTGACCGTTAGTTGAATTTGGGGTTATTTTATTCCGATTGTTCCAAGACTTAGGTAAGGTTCATTTTATTTAATAAAACATGTATGTAAAGTTTGGTTGTGATCCGATGTGCGTAGGTATGAATCGGACGCTTGGTTGAAAGTTTAGAAGCTTATGAACTTAAGAGAGTTCAATGTGTGGTTTGGCATTTAATCCTTAAATGTGATGGTTACACATGTGTTTGGAGTTCTTATATAGGTACATGTAGTATTTATGAATTTGTTTGTATGATTGGATGGGGTCTCGGGAGGCTCTAGTGAGTTTTGGACCACCCGAAACATGTTTGGTGTTGGAAAATTTTTATAGTGTCTGGAGTTCATCGTGTTCGCAAGGGGGTGTCTCGCGTTTGTGATGAAGGATTGGGGATGAGGACTGTTGTGTTTTGCATTCGGGAAGGAGGTGACACGTTCGCAAAGAAGGAGGTGAGGCTGGGAGATTAGCTTTCATGTTCGCGATGGGATGATCGTGTTCGTAGAGAAGGCTAGCAATGAGACCTTCGCATAGCAGGGCGTGTAGTCACGTTAGCATAAGGTAGGCAGGCAAAGCTTCGTGATCATAAGGGTTAGTCCGAGATTAAGAAGGAGGATTTCCGGGCGGCGACAGTTGGTGCTTCATTAATGCGAGGCCTTTATCCCGTTCACAAAGGGTATCGCTGGTAGGGTTATTTTGAGTCCTAATTTCAGGACTTAGCTTATTTTTTACCATATTGAGTTTTGGAGAAGGATAGAAGAAGAATTTTAAGAGGGATTTCATTACAATCTTGGAGGTAAAGTATTTACCTGGATTTGATCATATATCTTGATTTCTCATGTATTTCTATACCTAAACACATGGAATTTGAAAGTGAAATTTAGGATTTCAATCTACAACTTAAGAGAGTATTGAGGTTTTGAGCAAAGATTTGGATTTAAAAATTAAACACATATTTGGACTCATGGGGTTATGAGTAAACATGATCTACCCCTAGACTTAGGTTTTAACGGTGTGGCCCTGGGGTAACTTTTGTTGATTTTTCGGGAATTGATTAAAGATTGAAGCTTTATTATTTGAAATTGATCCATATGATTTTATCAGACCTTACTGCGTATTATTTTGTTAGATTTGAAATGTTTGGAGGTGATTTATGAAGGAAAGGCTATTTGGGTGGGTTGATTTGACTTGCTAAGGTAAGTATCTTGTCTAATCTTAGTTTGAGGGAATAACCCTTACAACATGACCTTATTTTCTTAATTAAAATATGTGAAAAATAATATATATGCAAGGCGACGAGCGTATATACGGGTGCTATGTGTTATTCAAGATTGGGTTAGACTTTAGGCTCTTATTATGCCTTGTTTATTCGTGTGCCTTCTAAGATTTATGTTTTAGTCAATTGCATGACAACGTGAGATTATTTTTCCATGATAGTAACCATGTATATGATTACTGTCTCCTAATTGGCCAAGATGTTCTATTCATGAAATTATTGACATACTTGTTATTAGTCGTAGTCATGCTTTATATATCGAGCACACATCCACACCCTTATTTGTTATATCCTTGTGCACCTTATTGATTATTTGAGCATATGCATCCTTATAGATGAAATATTATTTAGTATTTTCTATGACTATGCCACATTTTGACATGTTATGCGGATTGATCTAGATATGGCACGAATTTCTACCGTGTGGTTACTGTGATATTATTATTGCCATGGCACGATATCTTTGCTGTGCAGCTTGTGGATATGGATCCATACCCCTAGGGTCTCCCTCACATGTTTCTCTCTTGATTGCGGACACACATGTTGTGAGAAATTGATAGATTTCTGGTTGATTCTGATATGGAATCCGATATGGTGAGTTTTGAGCATAAGGGTAGAAGCTTTGACCCTTCAAGTGAATCCTTTATGACATATCATGTATAATATATGCTTTTTATGCTTATGTTTCTAACATGCTACTTGATGCCTTTGTTATATGCTTTAGATTTGATAGACGAGATTCCAAGGTAAAGTGAAAGTGAAGAAGGTGGCGTACCTGAAGTTAGTAGGGAGCACAGGTGAGGAGGAGGAGAGGAGAGCGTGCATGGAGAGGTATAAGGTAGCTAGGAAGAAGGATAAGATGGCGGTCATAGAGGCTAAGACTGTGGCTTTTGGTCGTATGTACGAGGAACTAAGGTACAAGGAAGGGGAGAAGAAGCTATTCCGGCTGGCCAAGGTGAGAGAGAGAAAGGCTCAGGATTTGGACCAAGTGAGGTGCATCAAAGACGAGGAGGATTTGGACCAAGTAAGGTGCATCAAAGACGAGGACGGTAGAGTATTGATGGGAGAGGCCCATATTAAGAGGAGATGATAGACTTACTTTCATAAACTCTTGAATGAAGAAGGGGATCGAGATATTGTGCTAGGTGAATTGGAGCATTCCGAGAGTTATCGTAACTTTGGGTATTGTAGGTGCATCAAGGTTGAGGAGGTCATGGGAGAGTTGCGTAAGATGGGTAGGGGCAGAGCGACCGGGCCAGACAAAATTCTAGTTGAATTTTGGAGGTGTGTGGGAAGAGCAGCCTTGGAGTGGCTGACTAGGCTATTTAATGTTCTTGTTAGGACGAAGAAGATACCAGATGAGTGGAGGTGGAGTATGGTAGTTCCGTTATATAAGAACAAAGGTAATATATAGAGTTGTAACAACTACAGAGGCATCAAATTACTGAGTCATACCATGAAAGTTTGAGAGAGGGTAGTTGAGGTAAGGGTGAGGAGGACGGTGTCTATATCCAACAATTAGTTCGGGTTCATGTCGGGTCATTCTACTATGGAAGCTATCCACCTTATTAGGAGGTTGGTGGAACAGTACAGAGAGAGGAAGAAGGATCTGCACATGGTGTTCATTGATCTGGAGAAAGCGTATGACAAGGTTCCTAGAGAGGTTCTCTGGAGATGCTTAGAGGCAAAAGGTATGTCAATTGCCTACATTTGGGTGATTCAAGACATGTATGATAGAGATAAGACTGGGGTTAGGATAGTAGGAGGCGACTCTGAGCATTTTTCGGTTGTTATGGGGTTACACCATGGTTTTGCGCTCAGCCCATTCTTATTTGCCCTGGTAATGGACGCTCTAACGCACCACATTTAAAGGGAGGTGCCACGGTGTATGTTATTCGCTGGCGACATTGTTCTAATTGATAAGACGCGAGCCGATGTTAACGAGAGGCTGGAGGTTTAGAGACAGGCCCTTGAGTCTAAGGGTTTCAAACTGAGAAGTACTAAGACGGAATACCTGGAGTGTAAGTTTAACACCGAGCCGAGGAAAGCGGGCATGGATGTGAGGCTTGAATCACAGGTCATCCTAAGTAGAGGCAGTTTCAAGTACCTTGGGTCAATTATACAGGGGGTGGGGAGATCGACGAGCATGTTACACACCGTATTGGGGTGGGGTAGATGAATTGGAGGTTAGCTTTTGGAGTCCCGTGTGACAGGAGAGAGCCAGCGATACTCCAAGGTAAGTTTTATAGAGTGGTGGTTAGACATGCCATGATGTATGGGGCTGAGTGTTGGCATGTTAAGAACTCACATATCCAGAAGATGAAAGTAGCAGAAATGAGGATGTTGTGGTGGATCTGCGGGCACACTAGGATGGAAAAGATTAGGAATGATGATATTCGGCAGAAGGTGGGTGTGGCTACCATTGATGACAAGATGCGGGAAGCTTGATGGTAGGCTATAATCTCGTGTTTTAGTTGCTTATTGCACTCTAGTTTACTGCACTTTGATTGAGTTGAGGTTTAATCACTAGTGTTTTGAACTAATTGTGTGTTTTATCCCTTGTAAGAGTGATTCCTAGCTATGTAGATATTTTAGAGTGAACTCAAGCTAATCTGGATCTTTGAAGTCTGAGTAAAAGCCCAAGGATTAAGTTGGGATCATGTTCGGGGATCAACGGACAATAGTGCACTTAACGGGAGAAACGAAGAATTAAGCAGGACGCCACCAGAAAGGTTAAATTGTATGTATTAAAGTGCTTAGGGAGGTGTAGTCACTCTTATATCTAAATGTATCCTCCCCATCCTGTAACCTACATTACAACCAATGAAAGTCCTACTGGATCCGTGACTGAATGAGCTCGAATTAGTAGAATAGTACACTACGGGCAAGCCTATGGTGCATCTTTTGTGGTATATGAATGTTGTTTCTGAGAGTGAGTGAATTCTTTCTATCTTGAGTTCCTAATTGTTCTTAATTTCTATTGTGTGTGGAACTACTCTCGGTTGTTGTGTGAGGGCACTTAATTCATGAAGGAAAGGTAATGTCGTTGACCTCTATGTTGGAGTAAATGAGCGAGTTATAAATAATGCGTGGCACTTGTGAGTCAAATATTGAGGCTAGGATGTTACACTATTGTGCTTAGTCTATTTTAAATATTCTTGGTATGATGAGTTATGAGAGTTGTTTAAAAAGGTCGTGTCTTTATAAAGTATAGTTTGATTGGACGAGCAATGGTTTAAGTGTGGGATGTTGATGGTAGGCTATAATCTCGTGTTTTAGTTGCTTATTGCACTCTAATTTATTGCACTTTGATTGAGTTGAGCTTTAATCGCTAGTGTTTTGCACTAATTGTGTGTTTTATGCCTTGTAAGAGTGATTCCTAGCTATATAGATGTTTTGGAATGAATTCAAGCTAATATGGAGCTTTGAAGTCTGAGTAAAAGTCCAAGGATTAAGTTGGGATCGTGTTCGGGGATCAACGAATAATAGTGCACTTAATGAGAGAAACGAAGAATTGAGCAGGATGCCACCCAGGTGCACGAGCGCGCACTGGGCACGCAAGTCAAGCAAAACACTATCCAAAGTGCGCGGCGATATGCACGAGCACACTACCAGGTGCGCCGCCGAGCACGTCCAACACCGGAAAGTGTCCTATTTCGCGTAGGAAAAGGTATTTTCGCTTCGGCCCGACCCTACTTGGTATATATACGTGGAAAAATATTATTTTGTGGACTTTTGACACATCTAAGACCTAAGGAGGCTAAGGAGGAGTTAGAGAAGCAAAAGCACAAGGAGTTCATCATTCAATCCTTACTCAAGACAAGGGTTTGGATTGTTTTATGTTTTTCTTTACTTTGAACATAGTTGTGATAAATTACTCTATATCCACAGAGTAGTTCTCTTTAGGGTTTGATAGATTTGGTGTATTGATATTTGTTTGTAGATTATAACTCTAGTGTTTATGTATTGAATCGTTTTGGATGTTTAAATTGTTACATCTATATTCACTTATTCATGTAATCGAGAGAGACATAGCTTGTGATATTTTTGCATTATATGTTGTTGAGTAAATTCATTAATTCTTCTTAGTAATCGAAAGAGGCTAGTTGAATTGTTGATTAACCTCACTAGGAGAATAATCGGAAGAGGTTTTCCTAAAGACCAATCTACTACGAATCCATGCATATCTTCATCGAGCTTAATTTAGTTCATATTGTGAGATTGAAACTTAATCGAGAGAGGAGTTTCTACTGAATGTGTGAACAAATAATTGAGTGAATTCGAGAGACTCACTTGAGCATTAGAAGTGAATTAACTAGAGCTAAATCCAGACATTCATCTTGTACCTATCCAATCAATCCATATTTTCTCCTATTATTATCTTCCTTGCTTACTTTTGTTTGAGTGTCACTCGTCAATTAGCTTTAGATTCTTAGTTAATTTTAGTTTTAAATCACATAAATCTAAATTGTTGATCATCTTGGATAGCAATCAAGCTATAAACTACAAAAATACTGTTTAACTCCAATCTCTATGGATACGATAGTATATTATACTATATTCGATTAGCGAGCACAATTTAAGTGTATGTTTTGCGCTCGTCAGAAGCGAGGCTCTGATGGTTCGGGCATGTTCAGAGGAGAAGCCCAGATGATCTGATAAGGAGGTGTGAACGACTGGCTTTGGAAGGCTCGAGAAGAGGTAGATGGTGGCCTAAGAAGTATTGGGGAGATGTGATCAGGCAGGACATGGCGAGACTTCAGATTTCCGAGGACATGGCCTTTGATAGGAAGCTGTAGAGGTCAAGTATTGGGGTTGTAGGTTAGGAGGTAGTTGAGTCTATTTCTACTTCGTACCTATGTGAGGCTAGTCTGATAGGATTTTTGTCTTAGACTGCTAGTGGTTAATGTTGTGTCTCACTACTCTTTCGTTTTTCATAGTACCAGGTCTTTTTACTGGCTATCGCTTTTGCGTTTCATCTATTTTCTAGTCTTTATGACACTGTTATTATTCATTTGGTCTTTGTTGGTGGTACTGATATTGTCTCTTTTCATCTTCTTGAGCCGATGGTCTTTCGAAAACAGCCTCTCTACTCCCTCGGGCTAGGGATAAGGTCTGTGTACATACTACCCTCTCCAGACCCCACTTGTGGGATTTTATTGGGTCGTCGTTGTTATTATTGTTGTTGTTGTTATTGTTGTATTTGATAGACGAGATAAAACTATTCATGTTGAGTTGGTTATTAATGATGTATTCTTCTACAATATCGCATCTCTTTTCATAATCTTTCTAGGTATAGATATGAATTGTACATGTTTATTTATTAGTATGTATCACATGACTTGAACCTTATCATTGCTTTACCGAGGTTAATCTTGATAATTACTGAGTACATGTTGTCTCGTAGTCATACTACACTTCTGCACAACTTTGTGTAGATTCTAGCATTGGCTCGAGTGGACCTTCAGAGGGTGCCTAGTAGTTGACATAGGAGACTTGAGGTAGTGATGCATGGTCGTCCGCAGACCCTTAGAGTCCCTTTCCTTCCTTTATCATATTGTTAGTTTACATTTCAGATAGTATTTGTATTATTGAGAGATTCTGTTGTATCTTATTTTAGAGCTCATGACTATATACTGCAAGTTTTGGGGGGATTTATTGCCACAATATTTCTGTACTTATTGCTGTTGAAAGACTCATTCTGCTTTATTGTGCTATCTCAGCTATATCACATTTTGTTGTATTTTGTTTGATCTATGTTCGAATATGGGCTTATCTTGGGAGTTAGATGTTATTACGACTGTTGGTGGAATTTTGGGTCGTGACATAATAGGATTCCTAAAATTAATATTTACTGAACTAATTGTAATTTGTATTTATATAGCACATGACTAATTAAATAAGTAATCTTTAAAATTGTACTTATATGTTATTGTTATACGTGTAGGATCGCTACAAAAAACTGGAATTAGCTACTAACGTCGTCGCTAATTTGTTGCTAAATCGCCCGTAGCTAGCAAAATTTCTTGATAATCTGTCGCTACTCCGTTGCTAAATGAGATTAGCGACGAATTTTTATGTTTAGCTATAGAATTTGTCTGTCGCTAAAACTGGATTTTTTTAGTAGTGGATATACTGCATATGACAAACCTCGTGCGAGCGTGAATGGAAACTTAGTATTACCATAAAAATATAATGAGCAGGTCAATTGATTGGAAAAAATAGTGCCCCGACATAATAAACCATGGATAAGTATTTTCTCATAAGTGTTTACCCGTAAAATGGTACCGTTGAATTTATACGTAATTTTTAGACAAGTGAATTAATTCGATCCTGAAATAATATAATAATTGAAGAAATGTACAATACTTAGCCTTGAAATATAGAAGAAACAACAGAGATGACGATTCCGGGAATGAGGTTTTCGGGTACAACAATAATGAGATCAAAAAGCAAAAAAATAAGATTGTATTAAGCTTCGTATAGAATATCATATAAGTTTTGATAGAAAATTCGTGTCCATTACAATGATAACTGAGCTCACTATTTATAGCTATCTCTAGGGAAGGAAGTCCTAGGATCATGTTCTCACTAAATGCCAATTATGAGGGTCATTGATGAATATGTAGTGGTGAAAATAAATGCCAAATTCTCTATAACAGACCGTCGCGCTTAATACTGCTGAATATTCCCTATTAAATGTTACCGGCGCATAGCATTTAACACACCTTTATGAACGTTATCCTTTCCGGTGACAAGCGGAATGACTGCGTTCTGTCTTCGGCCATCCCTGTCTTGGGTTCCATGTGTCCCCCTTTAAATGACTACGTGTCATATCATATTTTACCCTATACAGATAGTTGCCCTGCTTTCCGGTAACATAACTTTGTATTATCGGAAAGTTGGTAGAAACACCTTTTTGACGGGAATTACTATAACTCCCTCTAAAAGTCCCTGGCAGTTGATTAGACATACCTCTCTCCGCATTTAATGCCCCAAACATGCGTCATCCCATGATTCAACACAGTTTTTGCCGATTATCGAGGTAATCATGGCCATGAATTTAGCCGTAAATTTTTTACTTAGACGCCACATTCTTTTCCTTTTCGTTTCATAATTTCTCGAACTCCTGATTTGCATCTTTGCTTTCTATTCTTCCTCTAGTTGTCTTCAAACATAAAACCATTTCCATCTTCTTTTTCAATGGCTTCTGCCTCTAAGCGTTCTGGTTCTACAAAGAACAAAAACAAAACCGAGGACTCTGTTTCTCAAACAGTGGGTTCCATCATCCCAAGAAGACTTAGTACTTCAAAGGATTTTGAAGAGAAATTTCCTACTACTAACCCTCATACATGGGATGTTAGTAGGTACCCTTCTTCCATTCGTCCTTCCAGTATTCCTACTGTGAAGGAGGACTGTCACTTCCAAGAGTTAGATATTATTGCTCCTGATTTATCGGAGCGAGTGACCCTTCCCAAGGAAGATTTTACTTACTTTTTCACGTATCCCTTTACTTTAGGTGCGTTTTCTTTGAGCGGAGAGCTTGATTCCATGATTGCGGAGTATTGCCTTCGTTACCAGGTGTGTTTAGCATAGGTAAGTCCTTCAGTGTGGAGGACGATCGTCTGCCTTCGACGTTTATGCCAAGAAACCGGAGAGGAGCTAACTTTAGCTCATATGATGAATCTCTATTCCCCCAAAATATTCCACGGGGGAATGATAAACCTTTGCAAGTGCCATGCTTTGCTGTCCAGCATGATGACGACAACGACCGTGAGTGGATGGAATGGTTCATTGCAGTTTCCACTAATGACATCATTCCAAAATTGGCTTAATCCTTTCCGGTCGCTTGAAACCACACTCGTAAGTTATTCGTATAGTATTCCCTTTTGCTAGATATTCTTTTATAGCCGTATCATCTTTTCACCCTTCGCATGTTTCAGCAATTCGATGGATCCCACCGGTGGTAGCAGGTTTGGACCAGTGGGTTTAAAAGATTTTGTACGTCACAACGCCCGAAACTCGTTTATGGAAAGAACTGTTCCTTAAATACAGGTGGAAGGCCAAAAAGCATGGTAATTTTAATTTACCTTGCTTCCATTATGAAGAACTTCGTTGAACCCTTCTCGCTTGTTCATGAAATTAGGTCTACTTGCGGGCTCTATTGCTGTCCCCGAGGAGGACGTTTTGGCTGATCCCGCTGATGCAGCGAGGCTGCTTTAGGAAGCACTTACTCGAACAGGTATCTCAGGGCCTGCTTCGGATGCAAACTCTTCTTTACAGAGTCCCCGGCCGGAGGACAAGCAACCAAAGAGAAGACGTTCCTCCGCGGCCAGGGAAAAGAATAAGAGGGCAAAGACTGATGCCCCCGAGTTATCTCTGGTGGCAATGACGACTGGTCCTCCTTCCGGGTCGGTTATAGACACCGTGATGATTGATAATGATGAAGAAGCTGTTGATTAGGGAGCTTCTTTACATTGAAGGTGATGATCCTCATCATCTCAATAGGAGGCTCAACCTGTTGAGATAGTTACACCAACTGAAGGCGATGTCTCGGCACTCTGGGGAGAATATTATTTGGTAGAATATGCTAACTCCCGTTTTCGGACCCCAAGTGCTGTAACAGGTGCTGCGGAGCAGAGTACCGAGTCTTTGCTATCATTTGTTGGCGAGCATCCAACAACCGGCATTGTATTTGATGCATCTGCCTCTCATTCTTCAAATCCATCAGCTTTATCTCTACCTTCACCAACACCAGCAACTGCTACATCACTTCCATCTTCATCCACTCTTCCACCGGTAGTTGCTACATCACCTCCATCGTCCGCACCGGACTATGAAGAAGGCATTCCTCTTCCATAGTCCCCAGTTCATGGGAATTTGGAGCAAAATTATGCTGCCCCTTCTGAAGATCCGCAAAGGAGGAGGAACGTTACTCTTTCAGTCTCTACCAGATGCAACTTGCTATTCCGGCCGGTGGAGCTTGCTAACTATCTGAAGCCTTTGGCTTCAGAAAAAGGCTAGGAAAAGATTCAGGCACTCTCGGGAGAGTGCTTGTTGAACAATGCCATGCACAACGCCGCAAAGGTACGCTATTTTCTCCCTTCATTACTTCTTCTACTTTTGTATGGATGTATTCTAAGTTTTACTTCTTCTTGTCTTGTAGGCCAACTTTCTTGCTTCTGAGGGCCTTCAAAGGTTGATTCACGAAAAGGAAGAACTTACTTTTGAACGGAATCAGCTTTTGGTAGAATGAGAACAAATTGTTCTCTGCCTTTCAGAACTGGAAACCAAAGCTACTGAGGCCATTGTTTTGGAGGCTTGTTTGCAGCAAAGCGAGCAAGAAGTGGTAACCCTTAGCCAAGAAGTTGGGCCGCTGAGGGTTAGATTTGATGAAGCCAAGGACAAATGGGCTGAAGTCCAGGACGTCGTTCTTGCTGCAACCGAGCGCGAGGCTATTGCTGCCGAAAAAGTAACCAACTTAGAAGCAACCTTGAATTCCAAAATCGAAGAGCTTGCTGCTGTGGGGGCGAAACACGCCCAACTAGAAGAGAAGTACAGGAAAACTATCGAGCATAATATGCTCTTTAGTTCAACTATTCGCGACCTTGACCTCAGCCTCAAGTCTGCTAGACCCGCCCGGGAAAGCCTTTCTGCCGAGGTTTCTCAACTCAAAGAAGAACTTAAGAGCCGAGAAACTTCCCTCGTTGTTGAAAAAACTTATTCCATGTACAACATGAGGAGAAAAATCTTGGAAGAGGCCAAAGCTGTTATCATTGATGTTGATGCCGAAATTGCTAAGGCCCGAGAGCTTGAGTTGGCTGCAAAAAATGGATTCCCCGCAGAGTCTGATGCTCCATGAAGAGGGATCGGAAGGCGATGATGCCGAAGACCAAACTGGGGAGACGTTGAGCCATCGGGGGAAACACCTACTTTCCCCGGGGAAGCGAATTCTTCTCTTCCTCCTGGTTCCGGAGGCACTGCAGTTTAGCTTTTTCTTTCTTTTCCCATTTTGTACTTTTATCATTTTGGTCCGTTCTTATAAATAATGACTTATTTTTGCTCAAGTATACTTTGAGTCTTACTCTCGTTTGAATATCCATGCAAGTATTTAACTTTTGCACTTGCTCAAGTATTCTGCGCATGTTATTCTATTCGCACTTTACTATGTGTAGTCTTGGATGCCTTTTCTTTGAAGTATTTTGGTTCCGAGTATTATCCCTTTTACTTGAGGGTTTCTTTGAATATTTGCGCAAGTTTCCCTTTTACATGAGGGTTTCTATGAATATTTGCTCAAGTTTCCCTTTTACATAAGGGTTTCTGTGAATATGTGCGCAACTTTGCTTTTTGCGTCCTTTTCATATGCAGTTTCGGGTGTATTTTTCCCTGATGGGAATTTAGATTTCGGGCATTGATTCTTCCGGAACCTACCCTTTAACGTGAGGATTTTTATAAGAGAGGGCCCTCTTATGTTTACGGTGCTCTTGAAGAGGATGTCTCCTGTTCATTACGGCACTAACATTTGAAGTACTTGTTTAACATTCAAATGACAAAGTTAGCTCATCGTTCAGATAATAAACAAGATAAAAGAAAAAGGATTTCATTTTATTCATTCTATTTCAAAAAATACATTTGTATCTTGCTATGCAGAAAAGAAAGTGCCATTACTTGTGTCTATCTTGTACAACTTATTTCTACGGGGCTGGCTGCGTAGTCCCCGGTCCTGATGATGCATTTTGTTTTCGAATTTTGTTTTTCGGTTGACGTGGCAGTCATTGTTGCCGTATCTTCATATCATTCCCCCCAGTGTTAGAATGCGGAGTGTGCGAATTGGAACACTGGAAGTCTTGTATCTTCGAAGGTTGCACCATTGATTTGCTAGGTAATCCTTCACTCAGTAACATACCTTCCTTCCCATTAGGAATCCATGCTATCGAACGAAAGAATACCTAACAGTCCTCTGGTGTTTTGTGCTCGTGAACGGTCGGGTAGCCCTTTTTTGGTAGCAAACTTAACTTCCCGGTGGGAATTTGCTATCGAACCAAAGATTATCTAATTGTCCCCGAGTGGATGCTTGTTTGTTTGCCTTGTTATCAAAGGTCTTATTGTTGTTGTCTTCGTAGTATGCTTTCTGTCTCCGCCTCATTAAAAACCTTGCCAGAATAACCCAATTGGGACAAAAACTAAATGAAGGGAAAAAGAGTGCATCACATACTTTCCGCTTGAATAATGTTCATCAACAATAATATCTTTTGAGGTGTGCCACGTTCTAGTTGCTGGGCAACTTATCTCCATTCTGGTTCTCCAACTCGTATGAACCTTTCCTAGTGATAGCTGAAATCTGGTAGGGACCTTCTCACATTGGACCTAGCTTCCCTGCGTTGAGCTCCCGGGTATTTTGGGTTACTTTTCTCAGAACCAAAACTCATACTTTGAAATAACGGAAGTTGTCTCTTCGATTATAATATCGCTCCATTCTCTGCTTTTGAGCTACCATTCTTACATGTGCCAAGTCCCTGCGTTCCTCGAGCAGTTCCAAGTTGATTAGCATTGCTTCATCGTTCGATTTTCCATTTGTCTGAGAATATCTCAAAGTGGATTTGCCGACTTCTACCGGGATAAGGGCTTCAACACCGTAAACAAGGGAAAAAAGAGTCTCTCCTGTGCTCGATTTGGCCGTTGTTCGGTAGGCCCATAGAACTCCGGGCAATTCTTTGGGCCATTTGCCTTTTGCTGCTTCCAACCTTTTCTTCAGGTTTTGGATAATCACTTCGTTCGTTGACTCCTCTTGACCATTTGTGCTCGGATGATAAGTAGAAGATGTGATCCTCTTTATTTTCAAGTCTTCGAGGAACTTTGTAACTTTTGCACCGATAAATGGTGGCCCATTGTCACATGCTATCTCTTTTAGTATTCCGAACCTGAAAATTATATTTTCCCACAAGAAATTGACTACTTCGCGTTCTCCGATCTTCTGATAAGAACCTACTTCCACCCATTTAGAAAAATAATCAGTCAAAATTAAAAGAAACCTTACCTTTTCGGGAGCTGGTGGCAGCAGTCTGACAATGTCCATCCCCCATTTCATGAACGGCCATGGGGACAGAATCGAATGTAAGGGTTCTGCCGGTTGATATACGAGTGATGTGTAACGTTGATACTTATCACATTTTCGTATGAAATCTTTAATTTCTTGTTCCATGCGAGGCCAATAATATTTTGCCCATACCAATTTCAGCATCAAAGCGCCTGAGTGATTGCAGCATACCCCTTAGTGTATTTCTCTCATGACATAGTCAACTTATTACTCTCCTAAACACCGTGCCAACGGGCCTTGGAAAGATTTTCTATACACTTTTCCTTTCCTAAAGCTATAACGTGCAGCTTTGGCGCATAACGTCCGTGATGCTTTGGGATCATCGGGCAACTTTCTTTGTTCGAGGTAGTTGATTATTTCATTTCTCCAGTCCCAGACCAGACTAGCCAAATTCACCTCATAGTACCCATCTGTATCCAGGACTGAGCTCATCAATTGTACCACCGTACCGGACTCCGATCCCTTTATTTCTGTCGATGATCCTATGTTTGCTAATATATCCACTTATGCGTTATCCTCCCTCAAGATATGAGTAATTGACCACTCCTAGATTCATGCCAAAAGAGCCTGGACCTTTACCATGTATTGTTGCATACTTTCTTCTTTGGTATCAAAGATCTCGTAGACCTTATTTAACACCAGTTGTGAGTCATATTTGATTTCGATAACCTCGGAATCAAGTCCCCAGGCCAATTCGAGCCCTGCAATTAGAGCTTCATACTCTAATTCATTTTTAGTTAAAGGGAGTGTTCTGATGGCCTGCCTTAAGGTTTCCCCCGAAGGCGTGATTGAGACTATTCCAATCCCGGACCCTTTTACATTCGAAGCTCCATCTGTAAATAAGGTCCAAACCCTCGATGTCGATTCTGACACCATTACTGCCTCCTTAGTTTCCAGAGGTAGTAGTCCCAGACTAATATCGACCACGAAGTCTGCCAAGACTTGTGACTTAATTGCAGTCCTTGGTTTATATTCTATGTCAAACTCACTCATTTTGATGACCCATTTGGCCAATCTACCCTAGAGCTCGGGTTTGTGGAGGATATTCCGCAAAGGGAAAGTAGTCACCACAACTATCAGATGGCATTGGAAGTAGGGCCTCAGCTTCTGAGCGGCGATTATGAGAGCTATGGCTAGTTTTTCCAAATGTAGGTAGCGAGTTTCAAGTCCCATTAAAATTTTGCTAACGTAATAAATGGAAAATTGCGTACCTTCATCCTACCGGACTAAAACCGCACTTACCGCAACTTATGAAACCACGAGGTAGACTAGCAATGTTTCACCTTCTTTTGGTTTCGAGAGCAATTGAGGGCTTGATAAGTATTTCTTCAGGTCCCTCAAATCCTGCTGGCACTCCGGTGTCTATTCGAAATTATTCTTATTTTTGAGCAATGTGAAGAATCGATGACATTTTTCCGACTACCTGGAAATGAACTTGCTCAAAGCTGCTAACCTTCCTATGAGTCTTTGGACTTCCTTTACGTTTGACAATTGATGCGGGATATCGTTTATGACCTTGATTTTGTTTGGGTTTACCTCAGTTCCCCTTTGTGATACTAGAAACCCCAGGAACTTACCAGAACTGACCCCGAAAGCGCACTTCTTGGGGTTGAGTTTCATATTATGCTTCCCCAGGATGTCGAATGTGTTCTTGTAAATGCTTAAGGTAGTCACCTACATTCAAAGACTTAGAGAGCATATCGTCTACATAAACTTCCATGGTCTTTCCTATTTGCTTTTCAAACATCTTATTCACGAGCCGTTAATAAGTGGCTTCGGCGTTTTTCAACCCGAAGGGCATTACATTGTCAATATGTACCGAAATTCATTATAAACGAAGTTTTTTCCTGATCTTCCGGGTTCATCTTAATTTGGTTGTACCCCGAATAAGCATCAAGGAAACGTATCAACTCGTGCCCGGCCGTGGTATCAATCAATTGATCGATATTTGGCACTGGGAATGAGTCTTTCGGGCATGCTTTGTTAAAATTTTTATAGTCTTCACACATGCAAAATTTATTGTTCTTCTTAGGAACTACTACTACATTGGCTAGCAAGTCCGGATTTCTTACCTCTTAGATCGAGCCGATTTTAAGTAAGCGAGTTACCTCTTCTTTGGCGAATTTACTCTTGGCCTCGGCAATAGGGTGTTTCTTCTGCCTTACCGGAGGTATGTTGGGATCCAAACTCAGCTTGTGCACGACTATTTCCATCGGGATACCTGTCATATCCTCGTGCGACCATGTAAAACAATCAACATTAAATTTAAGGAATTCAATAAAACCAGACCTGAGCTCCGGGTGCAGTCCCGTCCCCCAATGGAATTTTCTTTCTAAGAATTCCTCGAACAATGCAACTTGCTCCAGTTCCTCCATTGTGGACTTCGTCGCGTCCGTCTATTCTGGAACTTGGAAATATCTTGGCACCTGATATTGTTCTAACAACTCTATTTTCCGAGCTAACTCCTGCTAGTTCGGGAAGAGGTGTCGGTTCCTATAAATTCTATGCCATGCGTTCCTTCTCTTTGCTACTGGACACTGAGATTGCATTCATCTTCCTTACTGTCGGCTGATCACCTCTTATCTGCTTGATTCCTTCGGGCGTTGGAAACTTCACCAATTGGTGATATGTTGATAGTACAACTTTCATTTTGTGTAACCACGGCCTTCCTAGGATAATCTTGTATCCCATGTCACCATCTACTATTTCGAAGATTGTTTTCATTACTCCTTTACCGTTTGTGAGCAGCAAAATCTTTCCACGAGTTGTCACACTTGCAAGGTTGAATCTAGCGAGAAGATTTGTTGCCGGAATAATGCTTCCGATGAGTTTAGTTTGCTCTAATACTCTCCATTGTATGATATTAGACGAACTTCCTAGATCCACTAGAACATGTTTAATCTTAAAATCTAACACATTTAAAGAAATTACCAGTGCGTCGTTGTGTGGTAACAATAATCCGTCTGCGTTTCCTCCGTGAAAGTGATATCGTCTTCCCGGAGTCTTTTAATGTGAGTTATCGATACTTTCTTCTTCTTTGGTGCAAAAAAGGTGACTCCGTTAATCTCATTCCCCCCGAAGATCATATTGATCATTTGGCGTGGAGGTTCTTCTCCTGCTTTTGGAAGTTCCGTGTTGTCTCTGTTACGACCATAATTATTCTTAGCTCGGTTACTCAAGAATTCTCTGAGGTGACCATTCTTCAATAGTGTTGCCACCTCCTCTCGTAAGTGTCGGCAGTACCCTGTCCGGTGACCGTTCGTCGCATAGTACTCGCACCATAAGTTGGGATCTCTCTGGCTGGGATCGGATCTCATAGGTCTCGGGAATCGTGCATTTTTAATTTTTCTCATGGCTGATGTCACGACCCCAAAATCCATTTAAGGTCGTGATGGCACCGGACACCGCTGTCGAGCAAGCCAAAAATAAATACTTAAATTGGTTCTCATTTTTAATATTTCTGAAATCATATTTCCTTCGATTAAATAGTAAAAGATGGAGTTTACAAAATACATAATAATATCTTTAAAAATTTCAATACAATGCAACCCATAATCGCCCGAAACCCGGTGTCACAAGTGTATGAGCATCAACTAGGAATATAAAATAAAATACAACATCTGTTCGGAATACAAATTGGACAGAAAAATATAAATACTCTAAAGGAGACTCTACTGGCTGTGGACTCGTAACGTGAAATGCAGCTTACCTAATTCCCCGCAATAGCCGCGCCTCTGCGCCCACAAGGCCACTAGACATATATGCACCTGTACAAAAATGTGCAGCAAGTGTAGCATGAGTATGTAAATCAAAGCGTACCGAGTAAGTATCCCGTCTAACCTCTAAGAAGTAGTGACGAGGGGTCGACTTCGACACTTACTAAGGGCCAACAATATGATAATATGAAATTATAATTAAGCATGATATATATAACAATAAAACTCAGAACAGGAATAACTGAACAATTCATCACCTGTCTAAGGACCCAAATCACTTCATTTAAAACAAATAATCTTTCAAATAATGAATTTATACCAATTATAAAGGGGACTTCAAGTTCTATTATCATGCACAAAATTTCACCGAGAACGTTTGGTCCGATACAACATAAATGTAAATTGTGTACTGCCGAGGGTCCAATGGTATGAACCATAGATGCATCTATTACCCCTCTCGCGAATCATACATGCGACGCGGTCAAATATAAATTTATCAATAAATCATAACCCTTTATTGATTCTTTTCAAAATAAAGACAATTCGACTCAAAGCTTTTAATTCCATAAAAATCCTCAACTCAGTTCCATTTGATACAGTTAAAAAATTTAATCAAATAACGGTGTCCACAAGCATGGTATAAAGTTCACCTATGGGGTATGTTTCCTCTTACAAGGTTAGAAAAGAGACTTACCTCGCTCCGAAATTCCATAACCGGCTCCCAAGCCCTTCCAACAACTCAAACCGATGCCCAACGCTCCAAAACTAGTCAATAAATGTGTAAACCCATAAATATATACTTTAATACTCATTATAATTCAGTTTAAAACAATTCCTAACTCCGCTTGAAAAGTCGATAAAAATCACCCTCGGGCCCACGTGCTCGGATTCTGAAAATTTTTGAAGATAAACTTTACCCATGACACCACGAACTCAAATATATAATTTATTCCAAATTTCATGTCCAATTTCGTGGTCAAAATCCAAAAATATCAATTTCTAGGTTTTCTACCAAAATCCCAAATTTCTACAAATTTTCAAGTCTAAATCCATGTATAATCCTAGTATTTAACCTACTATAGGTGGGAATCACTTACCTTGACATAGATGACGAAAATCTCCCTTCCAAGAGCTCCAAAAATGGCCCATCCAAAAGAAAAATGGAGGAAAATGGCCAAATCTCGTCTTTAAAATGAAACTGCCCAATCCGACTTCCCACATCTGTGGTCACTTGACCGCTTCTGCGGTTCCGCAAGTGCGGCAATTATTCCACCGCTGCTTCCGCTTTTGCGCCTTCCCTTCCGCAGGTGCGGTTACACCAGCTACCAGCTGCCTCATCATTCCTTTAGTCCAAAAATTGATCCGTTAACCATCCAGAATCAACCCGAGGCCCTCGGAACCTCAACCAATTATACCAACAGGTCCCAAAAATACATTACGAACTCAGTCGAGCCTTCAAATCACATTAAACAACATCAAAACTGTGAATCACCCTCCAATTCAAACCCAATGAACTTTGAAGCTTCAAACTTCTACCTTCGATGCCGAAACCTATCAAATCACGTCCGATTGACCTCTAATTTTGCACACAAGTCATAACTGACATTACGGACCTACTCCAACTTCCGGAATCGGAATCCGGCCCCAATATCAAAAAGTCCACTCCCCGTCAAACTTCTCAAAATTATCCAAATTTCTAAGTTTCGCCCAAATGACCCCAAAATGACCTACGAACCTCCAAATCCACACCCGGACGCGCTCCTAAGACCAGAATCATCATACGTAGCTATTCCCAGACTCGGAATCCCAAACGGACATCGATATCATTGAAATGCACTTCAACTCAAATTTATGAAATTCTTCCAAAATGCCAACCTTCCACGATAGGTGCTGAAATGCTCTCGGGTCATCCAAAACCCGATCCGGACATACGCCTAAGTCCAAAATCATCATACAAACCTGTTGGAACCTTCCAATCCCGATTCCGAGGTCGTTTACTCAAAAAACAAACCTTAGTCAATTCTTCCAACTTAAAGCTTCCGAAATTAGAATTTTCTTCCAATTCAACTCCGAACTTCCCGAAATTAAATTCCGACCACGCATACAAGTCATAATACCTGAAGTGAAGCTGCTCAGGGTATCAAACCGTTGTATGACGCGCTAGAGCTCAAAACTACCAGTCGGGTCGTTACATTCTCTCCCACTTAAATATACGTTCGTCCGTGAACGTTCTAAGAACTGCTTCTGGAGTTGTCTAAAATCGTTGTTTAACACCTCGTGCACCTACCCATGCTACCACAACCCAGTTGAGCACATTTGCTCGAGCAAACCTGAAAATCCTCCCCCCCTTTTTTTCTAGTCAAATAAGCCTTAGAGCCAAATTCTAACATCTTAAATTCTCTACCAGGTCTATTTCCAACACACGAACACCGTATTATTCACTACACGATGCACTAATACATGTTTGCATACCTCCACGGAATCCACACCATGCACCGCATAATTCACATGACCCTAATAACATCCCCTAATAACAACAACAACCGAAATCCCCCGAATCCGATGCTCACAACACACCTCATGACCCATATAAGTCCTGTTCCAACTCTTGCAATACTGCCACGACAGAGAAGATGTGTAGAACTCATAACCACATGCCGAATCACAATTTATGGAGTCTCTCCTCCCGACAAGGACCACAACCTCATTCTGGACTGAATAACAATATTTACTCTTTAATATGCTTCATATAAATCTGATCGCACTGATCCCAGGTCCAATAATCTCGTCTCACCCAGTACAAGCTGCTCAGGCAATAAGCCACCTCAAACACTGCCAAAAATCTCATATGATGCCACAATGTGCCAACAAGCTACATACTCGAAGGCGATACATAAGGAAAAACAAACTCTGGAAAGAACTACTCAACACATGTAACTAATTAAACAATCGAAAGGATGTTATGAACCTTTCTCAGGAAATGAGAATCAAAACACGCAATAATAGATATGGGAAACTGTACTCAATAACACACTGTTGCGGCGTGCAACCCGATCCACACATGATACCGTTATGGCATGCAACCTGATCCAACCATGATACCCGTGGCGGCGTGCCACCCGATCCAATCAACATATCCGTGGCGGCATGCCACCCGATCCAACCATATACCCGTGGCGGCGTGCCACCCGATCCACACATAATAATCTAAGGAAAATACACATCGAGCCGTAACGCTTATACTCACAAAATACCCGAATATCAACCATAAGCACGCCTAGTGCATAATACAAATCCTGAGGAGACGGGTAGCGTCATACGCTATAAAACTCAAGCACGACTAAGGTGCGATATATGATCTGCATCTCGAGAGTCATCCTGCTTACATAATACCACAAACCATACGGGATCTCAATACGAGTACGAATAATCAAACCACATCACAACCCACTTGGTATAATATAGATTACACGGGATAGCTGACGACAGGAATAACATCCAAGGCCTGAAGACCCTTCCAAAGACAATGCTATGCTGAGATGAGCATATCCGGCCTGATATAGAGCCCACATTCACATATAGATCCATCCACGGACCTCAACCGATTCTGATCATACTATGCTTGGCTAAATAGCCTCTCAAGGACCCACAATGACCTATTCACGACATATAAGAACATCCGTCAAATCCAGAACAAACTTCCACATTCCACAACCAAATGAACCGAGCGCCCTTCAGGCATAAATTCTCACATTAGCGATAGTACTACAATCTCCATACTTGATTTTAAATCTTTAATCAATCAAGTGACTACATGTCACACTTATACAATCTTCCATGGGATACACTCCCACGACCCTCCGCACCGGGTAACAAGTCTGCACATCCATACCATCGGTCACACTAATGCTGCAAAGCAAATCAAGAAGCTGCAATCTGTACACAAGCCTCCTACACAGGACACCGATCTCAGGTGACGCTAAAGACAATACCAGCTTACTCTAAACATCCAATTCCTTCCCTGATCATCCGAGCTCGTGACATTCTTGTCAACACCAAACCGTAACCTTGATCCTCAGCTTCCAATTTCCCATGCCGCTCGCTGCACCTAACATGCTAATACGTGAAAGTACCAAAATTCCATAATAACCCCTGATCCACTAATAGGATAAACAATTCACCGTATAGAAACCTTTTACTCAACTCATTTCAGGAGGACCATCGCCACACGTGACTGAATTCCCAAACCGCAGAAAATACAACCTCATGTCGTAATCTAAACTGCCATAACTCTTCCGGAAATCCCTTTACATAACAAAGACATACGAATCGAATACCTCCCAAACCAACCAAGTTGTGGTGGCATTCAAGCCCAAGTGCACAACCACAAACTATATGTATAACTTCACGATGGAGAAACTGGCCACTGCCATAACTGTGCTGATTCAACCATTACCAACCGAGCCACTTCTTCTAATTTACTCGGGACTTGCCCTAGAAATAATGATAGCTCCATTCAAAATATCATGAACCCAAATCCGCACTCATCTTGAGTGACCTTATTTCACGAGACCACGTTGTCTCCAAAACCCATGAACCATCTCATACTTTCCTTGTGCGCATATTCACATCTTCAACGGGTACACTCATTCTGATAATTTCCCTATGATTCCGAAGTTCCCATTCCTCTCATGTTACACCGCAAACCAAAGATAACACAGAACATTCCAAGCCCCTTTTCATAATCCGCTGCAAAAGCTCGATACTCAACCATACTACTGACTCGAAATCCTTAGGCACCACACTTTAACTTTTGACTCTACTAGGACCGTTGTTGAGAGTAACCCACTCTGACTTGGTCTCAAATATAATCAAACTCCAAGGCTTTACTAGCACATGGACGCCCTCTCAAAGAAGCATCCGACTGAATCACTTTCCTTGTAAATCACCTATACACGAAGTATAAATCCTGAATCTTCCCAAAGCCTGAACATGTGTCAATAAGGCCAACTATAGCACACATTCCTCAATCCTTTGCTCAATTTACCGCTGATGTTCTCTTTCCTTAGTCGCAATAGCCTATCGATATGCCGATAACCAGAAACCTCACAAGTAGACAACCATACAATCCAATCGTAGTCGGTGGGGCTCTCCCACTTAACTTGAAGCTGCAATTTCATAACCCCGGAACCTACCAAGATTCCTTCTTCCTTAATTACATGACCTTGCGCAATCGACCCGCCAAATTCCTCGAAATCTCCCGGTTAACTATTTCATGAACGCCTTGAATCACTAGCCACATTTGCATATTCGACCTTTTACCAGATAACCAGTAAAATTCTTCGTAGAAGTTTCATCAACACCATGCAATAGTTAACCTGCTCACCAGAAATAACCCACCTGTGGAAATTTCATGCCGACATCTTCCAACAACGCTGCACCGAGTATAATTACTATGAGATCCTTAAACAATCCTGAGCCCATGCTCATTCACCATCCGTACAAACCCGTTCACTCCTATTAACATCAACTAAACGTGCGACGATACATTCCAATCCAAAGTCATGTTGTATCCTTCTTCATATCATGCAACTCTTTTCCGTCGTATCCAACCCTTCTCCGTATAGCAGTCAATATTCCAAATTAAGTTCGTAGACTTAGTCACTGTCTACCATGAGTTCCAAATCACTCTAAACTTTTCCCAAGGCGTATAGTCATCCTACTATAGAACCCATATGCTACTCTGCCACTCTCCCACTTTGGTCAAACCCTCTTCTTTAAGCAACTACCCGACTTCTGTTTCTCACACTTGGCCTTCTAGAAATTTAACCACTGCAAGACACCTCCCACATGTCCTTCCTCATCCTTCGCTGCCCAATTGTTGCCTTAACTCAATATCTATCTCTGTAGCACTTGAACCAATAGATCACTACCAACTTTAAACCCCTCCGAAGATCATCTTTCTCGAGCCGTCAACATTAGAAATACCCATTTAAATTCCGAAATTATTGCACTCCGTTGTCTCTGACAACCGCTTCTCCGGCACCATCTCACACTACTCTGCCCCGAAGGCAAATTGATGAAGACCATAACATCGACGAACTTAACACATTCAATCCAGGGCGACGACACCACATCATAGATGAAAATTCCACCATGCTCGAAATACCAAGTCTCGTTACTCTGTCCACCCAAACCTGAACATTCATAGCCCGATTGCCTTTCCTTCACCGGAAATAAAACACTGGATTTATGAATCATGTACTGAGTAAACCTCCTTCTAAGTCATTCACTGCTTCGACGCGTAGACAAGCATCCTACCATTACACCAACACTATATGATAGCAACGTGCGAATCGTCATAATAATCAATGCTAAGTCTCAAAACCTTAGATAATACTGATACTAAGCTGAAACGACAGAACGGCCTTCCTTAAGGCGACGACAATAGCCCAAAGCAAATACGCAGGGAGAAACATCCCGCAGCACATATGTAGTACCATTCGAATTCCTCGATTCCCAATTTATAACAAGTACTTCACGCCGCGTAAGATTGAATAGGAAGGAAATGAAAGCATAAGCCTCACAAGGATCAAATCGCACGACGAGGAATCAAGAAGGGAAGTGCTCCTAACAGCCCTGTAGCCTCTCGAAGATAAGTACAGACGTCTCTGTACCGATCCGCAAGACTCTACTAGACTAACTCATGACTCGTGAGACCTAAGTGAACCTAGTGCTCTAATACCATATTGTCACTACCCTAAAATCTATGTAAGGTCGTGATGGCACCGGACACCGCTGTCAGGCAATCCAAAAATAAATACTTAATTTGGCTCTCATTTTTAATATTTCTAAAATCATATTTCCTTCAATTAAATAGTAAAAGATGGAGTTTACAAAATACATAATAATATCTTTAAAAATTTCAATACAGTGCAACCCATAATCACCCAAAATCCGGTGTCACAAGTGCATGAGCATCAACTAGGAATATAAAATAAAATACAACATCTGTCCGGAATACAATTTGGACAGGAAAATATAAATACTTCGAAGGAGACTCTGCTGGCTGCGGACTCGTAATATGAAATGCAGCTCACCTAAATCCCCGCAATAACCGCGCCTCTGCGCCCACAAGGCCACTAGACATATATGCACCTGCACAAAAATATGCAACAAGTGTAGCATGAGTACATAAATCAACGCGTACCCAGTAAGTATCCCGCCTAACCTCTAAGAAGTAGTGACGAGGGGTCGACTTCGACACTTACTAAGGGCCTACAATATGATAATATGAAATTCTAATTAAGCATGATATATATAACAATAAAACTCAGAACAAGAAATAACTGAATAATTCATCACCATGTTTAAGGACCCAAGTCACTTCCTTCATTTAAAACAAATAATCTTTCAAATAATGAATTTATACCAATTATAAAGGGAACTTCCAGTTCTATTATCATGCACAAAATTCCACTGAGGACGTTCGGCCCGATCCAACATAAAAGTAAACTGTGCACTGCCGAGGGTCAAACGGCACGAACTATAGATGCATCTATTACCCTGCTCGTGAATCATACATGTGACGCGGTCAAATATAAATTTATCAATAAATCATAACCCTTTCTTGATTCTTTTCAAAATAAAGACAATTCGACTCAAAGCTTTTAAATCCTTAAAAATCCTCAACTCAGTTCCATTTGATACAATTAACAAATATAATCAAATAACGGTGTACACAAGCATGGTATAAACATAAAACTACCTGGACATAAACAGGAATAGTAGCTACGTACGGACTCTCGTCACTTCGCGCGTACGTAGCCCTCACAAATAACAACACATATTAATTAAGTTTACCTATGGAGTAAGTTCCCTCTTACAAGGTTAGAAAAGAGACATACCTCGGTCCGAAATTTTATAACCGGCTCCTAAGCCTTTCCAACAACTCAAACCGATGCCCAACGCTCCAAAATTAGTCAATAAATGTGTAAACCCATAAATATATACTTTAATACTCATTATAATTCAGTTTACAACAATTCCTAACTCCGCTTGGAAAGTCGATAAAAATCACCCTCGGGCCCACGTGCCCGGATTCTGAAAATTTTTGAAGATAAACTTTACCCATGATACCACGAACTCAAATATATAATTTATTCCAAATTCCATGTCCAATTTCGTGGTCAAAATTCAAAAATATCAATTTCTAGGTTTTCTACAAAATCCCAAATTTCTACAATTTTTCAAGTCTAAATCCATGTATAATCCAAGTATTTAACCTGCTATAGGTGGGAATCACTTACCTTGACATAGATGACGAAAATCTCCCTTTCAAGAGCTCCAAAAATCGCCCATCCTAAAGAAAAATGGAGGAAAATGGCCAAATCTCGTCTTTAAAATGACACTGCCCAGCCCGACTTCCCGCACCTGCAGTCACTTGACCGCTTCTGCGGTTCCGCAAGTGCTGCAATTATTCCATTTCTGCGGAGATGCCCCCCAGCCGCTGCTTCCGCTTCTGCGCCTTCCCTTCCGCAGGTGCGGTCTCGCTTCTGCGGCGAGATAACTGCATCTGCGGTCTCAGCACTGCTCAACCAAAATCTCACCTGCGCCCCTCATGGCTGCTTCTGCGGCTCCACACCTGCGGCCAAAACCTCGCAAGTGTGGTTACACCAGCTACCAGCTGCCTCATCATTCCTTTAGTCCAAAAATTGATCCGTTAACAATCCGGGATTTACCCGATGCCCTCGGGACCTAAACCTACTATACCAACACGTCCCAAAACACATTACGAACTCAGTCGAGCCTTCAAATCACATCAAACAACATCAAAACTACGAATCACCCTCCAATTCAAACCCAATGAACTTTGAAGCTTCAAACTTCTACCTTCGATGCCGAAACATATCAAATCACGTCCGATTGACCTCAAAGTTTGCACACAAGTCATAACTGACATTACAGACCTACTCCAATTTTCGGAATCGGAATCCGACCCCGATATCAAAAAGTCCACTCCGGTCAAACTTCTCAAAATTATCCAAATTTTCAACTTTCGCCCAAATGACCCCAAAATGACCTACAGACCTCCAAATCCACATCTGGACGCGCTTCTAAGACCGGAATTATCATACGGAGCTATTCCCAGACTCAGAATCCCAAAAGGATGTCGATACCATTGAAATGTACTTCAGCTCAAATTTATGAAATTCTTCCAAAAAGCCAATCTTCCACAATGGGCGCTGAAATGCTTCCGAGTTATCCAAAACCCGATCCGAACATACGCCTAATTCCAAAATCATCATACGAACCTCTTGGAACCTTCCAATCCCGATTCCTAGGTCGTGTACTCAAAAATCAAATCTTAGTCAATTCTTCCAACTTAAAGCTTCCGAAATTAGAATTTTCTTCCAATTCAACTCCGAACTTTCCGAAATTAAATTCCGATCACGCGTACAAGTCATAATACCTGAAGTGAAGCTGCTCAGGGTCTCAAACCACTGTATGATGTGGTAGAGCTTAAAATGACTGGTCGAGTCATTACAGCTGACACCGACTCCACTATACTGACGTTGAAGTTATATTCCGTTAACTTAGGGTAAGAAAAATCCCGAGACCCCGACGTCTCCTTATCCCGGAGTGATCTATTGTTTCAACCACGATTGGTGCTTTTGTCAGTGATGAACTTATTCTTTGCAAGTAAGTTTCTGTCACGGCCTTCGATCCGCTCGTAGGGCAAAAACCGGCTCCTCGAAGTCCGTCTATCCGCGTCGTAGTCATCATTTGATTTTTCTATGCTTTTCTCCCCTCCTTTGGCCCATGATGTAGAACCAACCTGGTCATCTTCGATCCTTATCTTTGACTCGTACCGGTTGTGTACATCTGCCCAAGTTGTTGCTTGAAACTCAAGCAGGCTCTCCTTCAGCTTCCGAGAAGCATTTGAACTTCTTGAATTCAATCCTCTGGTGAATGCTTCAACTGCCCATTCATCCGGGACGGCCATGAGCAACATTCTTTCTTTCTGGAATCGAGTAATAAACTCTCGTAATAATTCAGATTCTCCCTGTGCTATCCTAAATATGTCGGCCTTCCGGGCTTGCACTTTTTTGGCCCCGGCATGAGCCTTAATGAAAGAATCCGCGAGCATCTCGAAGGAATCTATGGAATGCTTGGGTAATAATGAATACCACGTTAGAGCTCCTCTCGTGAGTGTTTCTCCAAATTTCTTTAGCAATAAAAATTCAATTTCGTGAGGAGCTAAATCATTTCCTTTCACACGCCGTTGTATATGTAGTAATATGTTCCTGTGGGTATGAAGTTCCATCATACTTTGGAATTTCACGCATTTTGAACTGCTTCGGGATTAGTTCTGGTGCCGCACTCGGCTTTTATAGTAATTGAATATACTTCTTCGAGTTCGGGCCTTTCAATACTAGTGGCGCACCCGAGATTTGATCTATGCGGGCGTTTACTTCTCTCATGAACCGCAAAAGTTCATCCTTGAACGGATCGTTATCATTGTTGAGACCGGATCTGCTCCCTACAGCCCTGTCGGAGCCAACTTCACCTCTGGGAGTGTTGTTGTTGACTCTCTGCGTTGTTTGGTCTGCGGGAACAACGGGAGGAATTGGATCTCGTCTGTTTGCATTATTCGAAGCACCTGATAGCGCCTGCTTCAGTTCCGTCATAACCTAATCCTGTCACCGCATCCGCTACATACTCCTCATCAGCATCATTGGGAGTTATCTCCCGAACCTTTCAAGGGTACTGTCTGTCATGCACCGGCATGGCGTCATTCCACTCACTGCGGGTGTCACTGATTGAATCCTCGAAATGAGGCTGATCCCCTCGAATTTCAAGGTTGTGTGTGTCGTTAACAGTGTTATTTGCCATTTTTCGTGATTTTTTTCTAAGATAAAGTAATCAAAACACGTTAGTAAAAAAGGTAAGGATCAATTTAATTGCACGGATGTCCAGGCTCCACGGTGGGCGCCAAACTGTTAACCCGTAAAACAGTACAGTTGAATTTATATGTGGTTTCTAGACAAGTGAATTAATTTGATCCTGAAATAATGTAATAATTGAAGAAATATACAATACTTAGCCTTGAAATATAGACGAAACAACAGAGATGACGATTCCGGGAACGAAATTTCCGGGCACAATAATGATGAGATCAAAAAGTAAGAAAATAAGATTGTATTAAGCTTCGTATAGAATATCGTATAAGTTTTGCCAGAAAATTCGTGTCCTTTACAATGATAAATGAGCTCACTATTTATAGCTATCTCTAGGGAAGGAAGTCCTAGGATCATATTTTCCTTAAATGTCAATTTTGAGGGTCATTGATGAATACGTAACGGCGAACATAAATGCCAAATTCTCTGTAACGGACCGTCGCTCTTAATGCTGCAGAATATTCCCTATTAAATGTTACCGGACGCAAAGTATTTAACACGCCCTTATGAACGTTATCTTTTCCGGTGACAAGCGGAATGACTGCGTTCGGTCTTCGGCCATCCCTATCTTGGGTTTCATGTGTCCTCCCTTTAAACGACTACGTGCCATATCATATTTTACCCTAAATAAAAATAAGTTATACATTTTATCTAAACCATAGAAAAAATTTAAAAAATAGATATCAAACACTATTTTCATTCATATTGCAATTGAATTGAATGCTTTTTATTATCATTAGTATTGATTTGATTTTGGTTTAGGATTTATTTGAGTTACTAATATTTATGGACTATAAAACTTATTAGAGCATCCAAAAATTATAAGTCCAAGCTTGATATAATACGTTAAGAGATAAAATTATGAAAAAGCTTAAGAAATATTTATAAACTACACTACAATAAATATTTTCATGTATTAAATATATTTAAAATTTCAATACATATAATGTCGGGTTGGTTTGGTTTCGGTTTGACTTTTTTTTTTTAGTTAAAACCAAACCAAACCAAACCAAATATCGTCGGATTTTTTTTCCAACACCAAACCAATCAAACCAAACCGTAGTCGGATTTTTTTGATCGGTTTGACTCGAATTATCGGATTGGTGCGGTTTGTCGGTTTCATTTGTACACCCTATATCTATAGTTGGAAATTTCCCATGTGTTTTTACCCCATTTGCAAATAAGCAATGGAGTCGTTGAAGAAAAGGTTTTCATATTTGTTGTGAAGTCCTTTTCAAATCCGTAATTAGTAATTTGTGACATTATATTGAGAAGTTTAAACGGGTTGGATTAGAAATGACATTTGCTAATACGTTAATTTGAACACAATTTATATTAACTCTTTTGAGTCAGTCTGGACTACTATGATCTTCAATCAATTTGAACTACATTGTTGTCCAAATTGACTAATAAGAACTTTGGCAGAAATAGTAACTTTTTTTTTTTTTGGATTAATTTGCGTTCATCCACTTTCCTGAATGTAAAAAAAAGGTTTTATTTTGATTTTGTTATGGAACAAATTATAAACAAACAAATAAATGAAAAAACAGTTTTAAGTTAAATAGATTAATTAGTTACCATCTATTGTTTAATCATAATCAAGATTAATAAATCTATCTTTTATCCAGAATTTGAATATTTATTTAGATGAGTTTGTTAGGTTATAATCTGTTTTTGAATTCCTTTTACCTATTCAAATTTGGCCTAACTCGTCCACTTGACGTATAATTTGGTCAAAACTCAAAATCCCGTTATTCATCCTACTTGGCGGAAAGGAAGAGAAAGTAGTTAGAGAGGGGAAAGAGGGCGTGAGTCTATTGAGAAAAATAATAATTTAAGTTACATATTGTGCGCGTAAAGAAAATTTTGCATCATCATATTTACATAAAAAGACTTTATAAGAATGAGATTTATAATCTTAAAAATTTATATATTATTTATGTAATCTAATTTCCATGTATGTAATTTAAACTCTGAAAAAGAATATATATATATATATATATATATATATATATATATATATATATTATACGCTTGCTCCTTGTTCTACCAAACTGTTGTGTTCTTCTCCGGCTGAAAAAACACCTAAAGACTAAAGGTTTGATATTCCACATTGCCTTCTCTTACAATCTTTCTTAAACCGACCCCATTGATCAATGTATATTATTCCTCTATTTTTAGAATTACATTTCTAATGTTACATTATTGATCAATGTAAATTTTTTAATTAGATTTTTTGTTTTTGAATTTGAGTATCTAATATGCTTATTTGAGTGGACAATCAATTTCCCATTCAGTGATAGATTCAATATTTAGACACGATGATTTTTTTTTATTACTGTATTCATTTTCATATGTATATATAATAATTCTATTTAGACTTGTAACCTGTATTGGAAGAGCCATTGTTTGCAAGTTTAACTGTTTATGAATAAGCGATTTATATTTTTGTTAATGTTATTGTAGGAAATGGCAGGTGAGGTGACGAAGCTGTTGTATATAGTAGTAATAGACGATGAGGAGAAAAGAGAGGAAGGTAAAGAGTCGTTCAGGTATACGCGTCCTGTTCTTCAGAGCACACTGCAGCTTATGGGATGCAAACCCCGACAAGCGTTTAAGGTACTTTGCTGTCTCTTTTTTGCTTTGCTCTTTTAGGGATTTAAGTTATATGCTGTGTAATGATTTTTTAACAATTAACATAGTTTATTATCTATTATAACATGTCAGTCGCCATTGTTATCGAGTTACTAATTAATGTTAACTAAGCTCCCGCTATGCGTGGGGTCCGGGAAGGGCCAGACCACAAGGATCTATTGTACGCAGCCTTACCTTTGCACAGTTCGAAACCATGACCTCCTGGTCATATGGCAATAACTTTATCAGTTACGCCATCCTGGTCACATGACAGTAACTTTATCAGTTACGCCAAGGTTCCCCTTCGAGTTACCAATTAATCCCTTCGAGTTACCAATTAATGTTAATCATAGAAATTTACTAGGAATACTTGTTACATAGTCGTTGCATAGAATTTAAGCTTTTTCTCTATTTGTTAAATGTGACATCTTTCAGATGGAGTTTCCTTCTTTGATCCGCTACTGTCTCATGGCTCCGCCTGAATCCTTTTATGTTTACTTAACTTTAATTCAAAGTTAGAAGGGGTCGGAAATAGTAGTCTTCTTTATCTATTCATAGTTTTTATTTTTGACTATTTTAACCGTCAATGCTGCTCCATAGTTCGTGTTTGTTTTTGTTTTTGGATAGAGTATGCTATCTAAATTTTAGACTGAAAAGGTTTCTTCTTTATTTTCCTGAATCTGAGACTGTTAGTTAAATTGGTTTCTCCTAGGCTCCACTCTTGCTCTATTTGATCATATGCTTGAGAAGTATCTAGTCGATTGTTGTATTTATTAGGACAATAAAATGTCCATTCTGACGTTCATGTAAGTATTCTGCTTTTGAGGATTAGCAACATCTGGTTTTTGCGCTGGTGAATCCGCCAGTTGATTGTAATCCAGGGTTCAATTATTGACTGACTGACTGTTCTTCTGCAGTAGATTATTAGCAATGTACCTTCCAATTTCACTTTCTACGACTGATATAAATTTACTGCTTTTTCATGTAACTGATTTCTTTTGATTTTCTATGATCAGATTAGCGGAGTAGTCTTTAAATTGATAAGAAGTGAATGGATAGGCGATAATTTGGTTCCGGTGGATAGAGAGCTGTCAAGACAGGATGATTCAAAAGGACTTTATCCGAACGAGGCCAATAACTATATTGATGCATGCTTAGATAAAGTGGATGATAGAAGTAAGAGCAAGCCATTTGAGTTATACAAAAAGCGGACTACCGTGGTTGTCAGAAGAGAAACTTTTCTTGATGTCGTTTGCAATGCTCTAACTGAATACAAATATATGGGACCCAACCAGAGAGCTGACTTAGCTTTAGCTTGCAGGTAAATCAACATTTCATGCTCGATTAATGAAATTTCATGCATTTTCTGTAGACGGTTGTGGTATTACTATATTTTTCTTCACATGTTTCAGGATCCGGGAAAGAAAAGATTCTGTTACCGTGCTATTATGCGGGACTAGTGGCTGTGGAAAATCAACCTTATCTGCGCTGCTGGTATGACTACTTTGATAGACTTTGGTTTTCTTTTGTACTCATCCTGTATTATTTTACTAGCTTCTCTTTTTTTTTTTTTTTTTTAAAAAAAACCAGCTTTGTGTTCCTCCTAAGTCTGTCATAACCATCCGAAACTATGAAACTTAAATGTCTCTATTGAGATATAACCATTTGCTGGAGTCATCTGGAGTTTCCGTTTTTTGACTTCTGTAATTGAAAGTGATGTGGTTACTTAGTTTCCCTCTTATTCTTACTTGTAAGTTGTAAATTATGAAATACAGTTAGAGTTGCTGGAGTAGGCACATTTACTTAGACCCAGATCTAGGTATTGGTATAAAACAAAGCTTTGTTGCCACATCTAACCAGCCTGTATGTGAATGCTTGTCGTTTGACATTTGTGTTTGAATCTCTTTCTCATGCTGATGCATTTGTCTAATTACCTTTTAAGTTTGGCATGTCAGATTGAGGAATAGATATTCCTATCTGACTTGTGTTCATGTTCCCTTCTACAATTATATTTACAGGGAAGCAGATTGGGAATAACAACTGTAGTGTCTACTGACTCCATCCGACATATGATGAGGAGTTTTGTAGATGAAAAGCAAAACCCTCTACTTTGGGCTTCAACCTACCATGCTGGGGAATATTTGGATCCAATAGCTGTTTCTGAAGCAAAGGCAAAACAACATAAAGCAAATAAGCTAGCTGGTATTTCAACCCCTCCACTGCAAAAAAAAGATGGTGTAAATGGTGTGGCAGTTGGAAAATCACCTCTTGAGGTTATATCAAGCGCGGTTGATGTGATTAGTTCCAAACAAATGGCAATTGAAGGATATAAGGCACAGAGTGAGATGGTAATTGATAGCCTTGATCGATTAATCATTGCATGGGAAAAAGGGAAAGAATCAGTGGTCGTGGAGGGCGTTCATCTGAGCCTTAACTTTGTCGTAAGAGTTAATTTCAAAATTGTGTATTTGGCTTTTTATCCTTTAACGGTTTTTCCTTTAGACAGTAACTAAGTTGATTGCACTTTGCTTTTTACCTGCAGATGGGACTAATGAAGAAGCATCCCTCGATTATACCTGTGATGGTCTACATTGCGAATGAAGAGAAACATTTAGAACGGTTTGCAGTACGTGCAAAGTACATGACTCTGGATCCTGCAAAAAACAAGTACGTTAAATATATACGCAACATTCGGACAATACAAGAATACCTCTGTAACCGAGCTGATAAACATTTGGTGCCAAAGATTAATAACACCAATGTTGATAAAAGTGTGGCCGCTATTCATGCGACGGTTTTCAGCTGCTTACGGAGGCGTGAGGCAAGGGAACAACTTTATGATCCAATTACCAACACAGCTGCCATCATTGATGAGGAATACAGGAATCAGTGTGCCGCCAATTGCATTAGCTCTAAGGGGATGTATCAACTGATTCAGAGACAAGGTTCTTCTAGGCAGTTGATGGCTCTTGTGAATGATGACGGATCGGTAGCAACGGCTTGGCCAGTTTACACATTAGGTATTGATGGAAAGACTATTCTCGACCCTTCCTTTGCTGATGGAAAAGCGACACCTGTGTATGGACCACTCCATATTGGTAAAGCTGAACCTATTAATCTGCAATTTGGCCAATTTGGGATTAGTGCTTGGCTCAATGATACTGGTGGCGGTATAAGTCACGCCGGTAGTTTTGATGAATCAAGGGGAGATCTGACAGACAATAGCAGTAGGTATTTTTCTTCTTGCTGCGCCTCTCCAAGGTTTTCTGAAGGACATGCGAAGGAGGTATGTCACAAAATCATGGTGGCTTTTGCATGAGCTTAGTTATAACTAAAACTTTGCTTAGGGTAGTCTTAACATTTTAACCAGTTAGTTTAGCATGAATCTAGTGAACATGGCAGGTCGAGATTCGTATATGCACATTATGCTTCTAGTTTTAAGAATTGTATCTTACATTCATGTTTTCCTGCTTTAATTGCAGCTCAAAGAGGAACAATCTGTACATGGTAGTGATGATGATGAAGAGGTAGATGAGCCACCTGAGATAGACAGTGATGAGGATCTTACTGATGATGGCTTCGTACAAATAGAGGGGGAGGTATGATGTGCGAATGTTCATTAAAAATTCTGTATTTCATCGATACCGTTTCATTACTAAACAGGCAGGCTGGCTTAGTGAATAACTAACCATAGATTTTAACTTGTGAACTGAATCATCATTGTTTTTGTTATCCATTTATACTATTCATTACTTTTAGCTGGCTCTGGTGAGGAGAATTTGACTCTCTTCTTTTCTAATAAAGTTTTTGGAGCTTTCCTCACAGTTGGATGGCTCAGTGGATGAGGACTATACCCAATCAGATGAAGAGTATGATGATCTTGCTATGCTTGATATTCAAGAATATGGTTATTCGACTGATGATGATGACAAAGACATATATAATAAATTCGAGTCGAATAAAAAGACAATTCTACTTTCAGGAGACCAGCTACCTGATGAAAGTTACGAAATAGAAGAACAGAAGTATAAGCAGAATACTGATCACTTCAGAAGTAAAAGTGAAATGCTGTTCGAATCACCTCCAGATTTCTATTCTTCTTTCCTTGGAGAGAAGAATGAGAAGAAAGTTTCAGTTTTTGCAACCCATGGACAGTATGGTGCCTTTACAAATGTTTACAGTTTTTCAGAAGCAATACCTAGGTAGTAGTTTTGCCAATCTCTCTTTATCTTTGTGATTTTATCCAATATCCTTATTTTTTAAGTTTTGTGCTCAATTGTTGGAATGGATGTCACCTCTTTGTAAAATCAGAGCATATATATAACTGCATCCTGGAGTCCTTGACACATTATGTAAGCATGGAACTCCTCATTGTAGCCCTTCATATTCGAAATACATGACACAGAAATGTTGTCTTCTTCCAAATACTACTTGTTTCTCTCAGACCAAATCTCCATTTAAGGAGTCTCAGAAGCCAAAAAGGGCTAATTTATAAACACACACCGTTAGAATTTATTGTTTAAATATAATTATTAATATTTTAAATTATAAAAGTTTAAACGAAAGGGTGTATCCGTCTGCAACTCATTCTTCTATTTAAACAGTTGGTATTGTTTTTTCAAAAGTATACGAAAAGATAAAACTTCATAGAGAGCAAAATACTTTTCCTTCTTCAACTTCCCATTCTTAAGATCAAGTTCCATACTTCTTGCTTTCCAACAGAATTTCTCCACTATTTACTTAGTGTAGAAATTCATAGGCTTGTCGTATCCACTAAAGATATTTGTCAATAATCCCATAGCAATCTCGCGCAGGACGGGGTGCAAATACACTACTAAAAAAACGGGGAAAACCGACTGATGTTGCTCGGTAATTGGCAAAAATCGATCGATTCGTGGCGGTCAATCGAACCGTGGTCTGTACTGCGGCAGGATACTATTCTACCACTAGACCATTAGTGCATTTTATTGTAAGACTGTCTTTTATTTTATTTATACTCTTTAATTGTATTTTCGCACGAAAATAACCGACCGAGTCGGTCGGTTTTATTAAAAAATAAAATTACCGACCGAATTCGATTGGTTTTTTAAAATGACCGGCCAAATTAACCGACTGATTTCGGTCGGTTTTTTTAATATTAATTTTAATTTATTTTAAATGAAAAACCAACCAAAGTTGGTTGGTTTCTTGAAAAATAAATTTCGCGGGACTCAAAAATAGTTTCCCGCATTTTTGCGCCAAAGAAAACCGACCACTGTTGATCGGTTTCGTAAAAAAAAAATTAAAAAATAAAATATTTTGAAAAACCGACCGACTTCGGTCGGTTTTTTGCCTTTTTTGACCGACCAAAATCGGTCGGTCGACCGCGGTCGGTTTTTGCCGAATTTCTAGTAGTGATATCACTTTTAGGAAAGCGTTTCGTATGTGTTTCAAGCCTTCTAATCTGTGGTCGTTATTCATATTTTGTAACAATCTAAAAGCAATATTATTCTGACAGTTTTCTGTTCTGCACAACAGAAAATTCTTCTAAGTTATTGATTTTCTCATCACGGGTTAGAAGGTTATTTGCTAACAATGGTGGTGGTTTGTTTTGGTTTAGATATTCGACAGTTTTGGTTTGAAGTTCGTTGGTGTTTTGTTCATAAAATAGGAAATAGTTTTGTTACGTTTTGGATTCGTCGGTTTCGAACAACATTATTCCTTTTGGTTTCGTTACTGTTGACTTCAAATTTGAGTTGCCTTTTTTGTATATTTCTTATACTGCGGTGATTCAACCAAACCAATTTCTCAAGTTATTTTTTTGAAGTTGCGGGTATTTTGAAGTTAAAGGAATTTGGTCTTCTGTTACTTATCATGGATACTGATACATTCCAACTCATGAACCAAGACTTTGTCCGTCTAGATAGATTCGATGGTGCAAATTTCACAAGATGGAGGGACAAATTAAATTGAAGTTTATGTTCACTGCTTTGAAGATCTTTTATGTGCTTGATCCAAGTCTTTCTCCAATTCCTTCACTAAAGGATGATGATACCGAAGAATTCAAGGCACAAAGAAAAATGAGGGAGGAAGATGAAATCATATGTAGAGGCTACATTCTCAATGCACTTTCAGATCGCCTTTATGATCTCTACACTGTCGAATCTTCTGCAAAGAAGATATGGAGTGCCTTGGAATTCAAGTATAAAGCCGAGGAGGAAGGTACCAAAAAGTTTCTGGTTTCCAAGTATTTTGAGTTCAAGTTTAATGATGATATGCCTATTTTAGCACAAGTGCACGAACTACAGGTTATAGTAAATCAGTTGAGGGTTACAGGAATTAAACTTCCTGAATCTTTTTAAGATGGTGCGATTATAGCAAAATTGCCACCATCGTGGAAAGGATATGGGAAGAAAATTCTCCGTGATTCTAAAGAATTTTCTTGAAAGAAATTCAAAAGCACCTTCGAATCGAAGAGGAATCGAGGGAGAGAGATAAGAATGAATTATTTTTATAATGGCAATAATAAAGCCAATGCTTTGAATAAGCCCTTAAACAAATCCACCAAAGAAAAGCAAAGAAAAGGAATTTCCTTGGTCCTAAAAAAGATCAAAAGAAATTCAAGAAGTCCAAACAAGGAGGTTGCTTTGTGTGTGCAAAACCTAGCCATTGCTATAGATTGCAGATTTAAGAAGACTCAGAAACCAGAAGTGAATTCAACAAAAGAAAATGAAGAGATCGTTGCTACTGTGAGCGAGATCTATGCCATACAAGGCAAAGTTTCTGGTTGGTGGTATGATACATGCGCCACAGTTCATGTTTGCTACGACAATTCCCCTCTTCAAGACTTACAAAGAAGTGAAGGATGAACAAGAGGTTGAAATGGGAAATGAAGGAAGGTTCAAAGCTTTTGGCAAGGGAAATGTCGAACTTGCATATACTTTGGGCAAGATGGTTACTCTTACCAATATCTTACATGTTTCCGATATGAATCGGAATCTTATTAGTGGGGTACTTTTGGAAAAATCGGGTATTAAATCTGTATTTGAATTAAAAAAAATTAATTTTGTCCCAAAATGGTGTCTTTGTTGGAAAAGGCTATTCTACTGCTGGAATGGTCAAATTGTCTGAAACTGATAGTTTTAATAAGAATGATGCTTCTGCTTATATCTTGGATTCAATTTCTTCATGGAATTATAGATTAGCACATATTTGCCTAAGTACTATGAAAAGAATGGTTAAAAATGGACTAATTTCTTGCTACTTAAAAGAATTTAAAAAATGTGAATTATGTGTTAAATCTAAATTGACTAAGAAACCTTTTAAAAGTGTTGAAATAAATACAAACTTGTTACATTTAATATATTCTGATATATGTAAGTTAAAGGCATTCTAACTAGAGGCGGTAATAGATATTTTATAACTTTTATTGATGATAGTTCTAGATATACTTATGTATATTTATTGAGACACACAGATGAAACCTTCAATATTTTTAAGAATTATAAGGTTGAAGTGGAGAATCAATTAGGAAAAAGAATTAAAGTTTTAAGAAGTGATAGAAGAGGAGAATATTTTCCTAAAGAATTTATTACTTTTTGTGAAGAAAATGACATTATTCATGAATATTCTGCTCCTCGCACTCCTCAACAGAACAAATTAGCAGAAGCAATAAATAGAACTGTAACGACTCGGTCGGTCGTTTTGTGTAATTGCGTCCCCTTACCCCGTTTTTATGTTTTACACATGTGTGTTTATGATTTTGTGACTTGCGGGGCCGGTTAGTTTCGTTCCGAGGAGCTTTCAGGTTGATTCAGACCCTTGATTCTTGACTTAGAGGTTTAAATTAGAAAATATTGACCAAACTTTGACTTTTATGAAAACGACCCCGGAACTATATTTTTATGACTCTGATAGCTTCGTATCGTAATTTTGGACTTCGGCGTATGCCCCGAATTGATTTTGGAAGTCCGTAGGTTGATTTATGTGAATTTGCCGATATTTGACAATTTAAAGTTGAACATTTTGACCGTAGGTTCACTTTTATCTATCGAGCTCGGAATTTAATTTTGGGACTTGGAGTGCGTTACGATATTTAAAACTTGTTTGCAAAATTTGGTATCGTTTGGAGTTGATTTGATAGGATTCAGGCATTTAGTTATAATTCTAGAAATTCTTCAAAATTTCCTTAAATTTTATGCATTTTAGAGTTCAATTAGTAGTTTTAGATGTTATTTTTGTATTTTGATCATGCGAGCGAGTTCGTATGATATTTTTAGACTTGTGCGGATGTTTGGTTTGGAGCCCCGGGGGCGCGGACGAGTTTCAGACATGTTTCAAAAGGTTTTTGGACTGAAAATGAAAGACTAGTGTCTGGTGTCGCAATTGCGAACACCAGGGTCGTAATTGCGACTATAGCAGGGATCCTATAGGTATTGCAAATGCGATGCCTTGGCCGCATTTGCGAAGAAAGTTTGGGCTGGGCTAGGTTCGCATTTGCGATGTTTTTGTCGCAATTGCGAGGGCAACAAGGTTCGCAATTGCGAACCCATCTTTGCATTTGCGAAGAGCTTCCCAGACCTTCAGTGCCGCAATTGCGAGGTTTTAGTCGGAATTGCGAGGGTTAGCAATTGCGAACCCATATCGCAATTGCAATAACTGCAACTGAACATAAGGTGTGAAAGCCAGGATTTTATCACTCATTCTCATATTTTTAAACCCTAGACTCGGTATGAGACGATTGGAGAGGTAATTTTCACCTACAAACCTTAGGTAAGTGATTTTTATTTATTTCTAATCATATTCCATCAATATATCTTGGATTTTAACATCAAAATCATGTGAATCAAAGTGAAAATTAGTGAAATTTTGTCATGTTTTTGAAAAATAAGAAATTGGGTTTGAGAGTCAATTTGGACTCGGATTTTGAAACTAATCACATATATGAACTCGTGGGGTCATGGGTAGACGAAATCTACCATTCGACTATGGTTTTGACCAGGCGGGCCCCAGATTGACTTTTATTGACTTTTTGAGAAAGGTATAAAGATCAAAGCTTTATTTATTGTAATTATTTTCTCTTGTATTGGTTGCTGAAATGCGATTTTCGAGGGTTGAGTTGGACTAGTCGAGGTAAGTGTCTTGCCTACCTTCGTGTGGGAGAACTACCCCTTAGGATTTAGTATTGATTGTGTCTTTTGTGCTATGTGAAAGCGGTATATGCAAGGTGACGAGTGGGTACACGGGTGGTACGTGGTATTTAACCGGTTTAGGCTGCTTAGATTAATTTTCATGCTTTAATTGAAATGCCATATTGTGTTTTAAATTCTCATAGTCAATTCATCCTTAATTGTGTTAGATTATCCTTGCATGCCTTAATTGACTTGTTTAATACTTGTTCCACATCCTACTTGCTAAATTGCTCTCATGCTTTAGTTGAACTCATTGCCTCTTTCATTGCTATATGCTATCTCTTCATTGTTAATTATCATTATTTGAAATTATTGTTCATGTTATCTCTTTCCTTATTGATTTTCGTTACTTGAAGTAATCGTTCATGTTATCCCTTTCCTTGTTATTTCTATAATTTGAGACTCATTGTTATATGTTATCTCTTTTATTATAAGTTAGTCTTACCTAATATCGTGGTTATACATTATTTTCTCATTGTTAGGTTAGTTGGTGTTGAAGTTATGAAAGACTTTAACACATTGAGCCGAAGTTGGTTATTGTTGAAACATCTATCTATTGAGCATTTTACATTCATTGTTGTTGTTGATATTCTTGTAACCGTTGTGATAGAGCCATGGGCTATTGTTGTGGAAACATTGATATTGTTGTTGTTATTGGCAAATTGTGATATATGGGCACTTGTGGTGCGAATTATTATTGTGATAAGATATTGACGCGCATGCGGCGATATAAGGCTTGTGGTTAATGTTCATGCATCAGTATAAGGTGGGACTTATGAGCGTGTTTCTTGTAGGGGAATTACGTGAAGCCACGTGACGTCATAAGGTGGGATAAAATGCGTGTAGCTATTTCGAAAAAAACTGTTTTCAAAACCTATTTCAAATGTAAGGCTCACGCGGCAGTATAAGAAAAGATTGTGATTGAAATTAAGAAATGTGAATACGAGGTGGTACCTAGGTTGTGATTCTTGGTGTATACGAGGCGGTACCTCGGTTGTGATTCTTGAGTATACGAGGCAGTACCTCAGTTTTGATTTCATTATACACGAGGCGGTACCTCGTTGTGATTCTTGCTATTTATTTCATGTTGCAAAGTATTTTGGTAGGAATATTTCTTGTTGTTTCATTCTTTATTATTCTTGCAGTTGTTGTCTGTACATGAACAATGTAGCCCCTTAGTTGCTTCTTTTATGCTATTTCCATTATTGATTTCCGGTACTAGTTCATGCTATTATCTTGTTTCGTATAAGTTATTTCTTCACTTTCTATTTTATATCCGTATTTCATTTTCATACTGCTTATTTATATCCTAGTAGGTATCTTGACTTGGCCTCGTCACTACCTTACTGGGGTTAGACTTGATACTTATTGAGTATCATTATGGTGTACTCATACTACACCTCTGCATATTTTTATGCATATCCAAGTACATATGCTCGTGTCGGTCGTTAAAGATTACCTACTAGCTGCTTTTATCGGATATTTCAAGGTATGCCTGCTAGATGTTCGCAGGCCTCGGAATCACCTTCCCTTATTCTCATTTACTATTGTATTTTTTTTCGGACAGTGATGTAGTAGTTACTCTAGTTATACTCTGTAGAGCTTATGACTCAGTTCCACCGATTTTGGGATATATATTGTTGAGATTATGTTTTGTATCGGAAGGTTTTATCAGTTATCCAGTTCATTTTAGCATTTTGATAATTGTTTCTGTCAAGTATTACTATTTGTTAGGCTTACCTAGTCGTAAAGACTAGGTACCATCACGACACCATACGGAGAAAAATCAGGATCGTGACAAGAACTTATCTAGAAATGGTTAATGCTTTTTTGTTATATGCTGAATTGCCATTTAATTTGTGGGGAGAAGAACTTCTTGCCACATGTCATATATTTAATAGGACTCCTATGTCCTATGAAAAAAAATCAAATTACTCCATATGAATTATGGAAGGGAAGAAAGCTTAATATAGGATATTTTAAAGTGTGAGGTGTCTTGCATATTGCAAAAATGATGATCCAAATAAGACCAAGTTGGGTCCTAAAGGGATCAAGTGTGCATTTGTAGGTTATGCCTCAAATAGCAAAGCTTATTGACTTCTTAATTTAGAGTCGAATGTCATTAGTGAATCTAGAGATATGGAATTTTTTGAATCTCTTTTTACCTCAGGTAGAAGATTTCAATCTTCATCGACTGATGTAACATTAGAAAACAATATCTCAAAGGATTGTGGAGCAATCTAGTTCACATGAGGTTAATGATCAACCTTGTGAACAAAGGAGACGCACTAGAGTTCGAAAGGCAAAAATACTTGAATAAGATGAAGTTGACTCAACGTATTTTTTTATCTTGTTGCAGGTAATAAAGATACAATTGTGAGAATAACTCCAATTATTCTTCAAGTGGAAGATGATCCTAAATCTTATAAAGAAGCAATGGCTTCTAGAGATGCGGCATTTTGGAAAGATACAATTAAAGATGAAATGGATTAAATAACGTCAAACCACACTTGGGAACTTGTTGATTTGCCTCCAACTTTTAAACCTATCAGTTGTAAGTGGGTGTTTCAGAGAAAGTATCATACTGATGGAACTTTACATACTTACAAAGCTAAGTTAGTCGCTAAGGGCTTTCGACAAAAAGTCAAAATTGATTATTTCGATACATATGCACCAGTAACAAGAATTACTTCAATTAGAATTATATTTGATTTAGAGTCTATTTATGACCTACATGTTCATCAAATAGATGTCAAAACGACATTCTTAAATGGTGATATCGAGGAGGAGGTCTATATGGAATAACTTGAAGGGTTCGTTCTACCGAGAAATGAACATAAGATTTGTAAGCTTGTCAAGTCTTTGTATGGACTTAACAAGCCCCTAAACAATGGCACGAGAAATTTGATAAAACAATTTTATCATTTGGCTTTAGACATAATATTGTTGATAAGTGTGTTTATACTAAAGTATGTACCAATTATATTGTGTTAGTTTGTTTATATGTTGATGGCATGTTAATTGTAAGCAATGATATGAATGGAATTATAAAAACGAAGAGGTTTCTATCTTCCTCATTCGAGATGAAGGATCTTGGACAAGTTGATACCATATTGGGTATCAAAATTAAAAGAAATAGTGGGGGAATATATTGAGTCAATCTCAATACATTGAAAAAGTGCTAAATAAATTTAGTCACTTAAACATAAAGAGGTTAATACCTCATTTGATCCAAGCGTCAAGTTAATCAAGAATGAAGGAATAGTTGTGGCTCAACTTGAGTATGAAAGCACTATTGGAAGTCTGATGTACGCTACACAATGGACAAGACCAGATATAGCATTTGCAATTAATAAATTAAGCAGATTTACTAGAAATCCGAGTATTGATCATTGGAAAGCCGTTGGGCGAGTTCTTGGTTTTCTTAAGAAAACTAAAGATTTGTGTATTCAATACTCAATGTTTTATGCTATTTTAGAAGGATATACTGACGCTAGTTGGATATCGAGTTTAGGAGATAATAAATCTACAACTGGTTGGGTGTTTACCTTGGGAGGAGGAGCAATTTCTTGAAAATCCAAGAAATAAACTTGTATAACACATTCAACCATGGAGTCGGAATTTGTTGCATTAGCAGAAGCAGGAAAAGAAGTTGAGTGATTGAGGGATTTCTTTTAGAAATTCTATTGATCTCAAAAGTATGAGCTAAATTTCAATTCATTGTGATAGTCAAGCCACTCTAATATATATATATAATGTAAAGTTAAGACATATAAGTCTTCGACATGATTATGTTAGAAAATTAATTAAAGATGGAATTATCTCTCCCACATTTGTAAAGTCAAAAAGTAATTTGGCTGATCCATTTACTAAACCTCTTACAAGGGAGTCAGTTTAAACGACTTCGAGTTTGATTAAGTTAAAACTCCTTAAGTCTATCAATAATGGCAACCCTACCTAACACTATGAAATGAGTAGTTTTGGGTTCAAATGGTAATAACAAGTTATTGATAAGTGGACGTTTCAGTGCTTAAGTAAGAGATATACTAATACTGGTTGTTACAAATAAGAGGGATGAAACTCTTAATGAGGTTCAGTTCAAGGAACAAGTGTCTCAAATGTGACAAAGACACTGCAAGAACTTCACCTATATGAACATCAAAGTGCTGCTGCTTCAATTGAGAGTTGGAGTTACTTTAATAAATGTTCTCGAATTTTGGATAGCACATGGCCATAAAAGTGCTAAGCGTGCTTGAGTGGAAAGTAAGAACGAAAATATTTATGTGTATGGTGTCACCGATGTTATCACAAGAAATGACATGTTCAAAGCTATTATGCTACATGGGATTTCGATTTCATTTTGTGATATTATACTAAGGTAATATTCAAATCGAAAGATATATTACTCTATGCATAGACATAACTTGATTTTGAGCCTTTATTTATATTTAAACAAGTGGGGGATTGTTAGAATTTATTGTTTAAATATAATTATTAATATTTTAAATTATAAAAGTTTAAACGAAGGGCGTATCTTTTGTTGAAAGGGTGTATCCGTTTCCTACATCAGCAACTGCTTCTTCTATTTAAACACTTGGTATTGGTTTTTCAAAAATATATGTAAAGATAAAACTTCACAGAGACTGTCTTCTTTTACATCCTTCTGTAAAATACTTTTCCTTTTTCAACTTCCTATTCTTGTAATCATGTTCCATAGTTCTTGCTTTCCAATAGAATTTTTTCACTATTTGGTTAGTGTAGAAATTTATAGGCTTGCCATATCCACTAAAACTATATGCCAATAATTTCATAGTAATCTCACAGAGAACAGGGTGTAAATATTGCTGTTAGGAAAGCGTACGTGTTTCAAGCCTTTGGTCGTTATTCATATTTTGTAACACACACCATATGCGACCCGTATATGGTCCTCCATATGAATCCATTAGCCCCCTCAGTAAGTAAGAGGCGAAGCGAAAATTTGAAGTTTATGTGTTTGGAATTGGAATTCTGATACTTTTGAAGGTTCTAAATTAATAATTTATGTATTTTCAATGAATTTCTTAAGACACATTCGTAGTTTGACCAAAGTTATTGGATTCGACTGAACTCGTGACCCTTACTCTTGCTCTGCCCCTGCCGTCAGCACATCATCATCTTGGATTCTTTTTTTCACTTTGAATGCATGTCACCTTCTCTAAACAAAGCAGCATTTGCCTTTATAATCTTGTTTTTTACTGCTGAAGTATTATCATTTCGGCAAAATGAGCATCCTGCTGCTTTTCCCTTGCCATAAACTAATTGTATCAGAGTAAAAGATGAACCAAAGGTGTTTCCATTTTCTTTGTGTTTATGAACCAACTTTTCGGTGCTGAATTTCTTAAACAATCAACCAGTGGAATAGTACCTAACCTATGTTTAGACACACCCCTTTTGATTAAAGTAGTTAACCAAGGTATTGCCTCTTCAGACCAATGTAACTTGAGTAATTCATCAACTAGCAGCTCATACACAGATATATTTGCAATCAATCCTCTCTACTCCATCAGCGCAGGCACACTAGCAGCTTCCTCTACCGTTTCGGCCTTGAAGTAACAGTCAATTAAGATGTCAAACATGCTTTGATCCAACTCAACTCCCCGGCCCACCATTTCATCTATGAGCTCCTTCACTGCATTTACCTGTCAAACATCACAAATCCCTGTTACCAAAATCCCGTATGTATCAGCATTTCGGCAGATGTCTTCCTCATCATCTTCCTGAACAATGCAAGTGTTGTTTCCATATTCCCTAGCCTGCAATATGATAACATCCAAATCCACTCCTCAAAGAGAAAGTGTGATGCTGTGTAATATAATTAATCCAAAATGAGTCGGAATCGAATTCTACATATAACAATATGAAGGCGATTAAGTAATTAAGAGCATTATCATTTTTTATGCTAATCCAAATACTAATAAGAATTTTGAGAAAAATTACAACTAATACGAAAATGTAAAGTAACCTAAAAAGCAAGTAACATGATCAGTGACTAGAAGAATGGATACAAGGGGAATTTGTAACGACCCGACCGGTCGTTTTGAGAGTTGTAGCCTCACTCTTTCATTTACTACTCATTTTGTACTTTATAGCTGTTATGTGACTTGCCCGGGTAGTCGGTTCGGGTCCGGAGATATTTCAGAATGAAATGAGACACTTAGTCTCATGGTTGAAAGCATAAGTGAAATGGTTGACCGGATGTTAACTTATATATAAACGACTCTGGAATAAAGTTTTGATGGTTTTGTTAGCTTAGTTGGGTGATTTTGGACTTGGGAGCGTGTCCGAATTATGATTTGGAGGTCCGTAGCAGAATTAGGCTTAAAATGTTTTGAAAAGTATGATCGGGAGTGGACTTTTTGATATCGGGGTCGGATTCCGATTTCAGAAGTTGGAGTAGGTCCGTAATGTCATTTGTGACTTGTGTGCAAAATTTGGGGTCAATCAGACGTGATTTGATAGGTTTCAGCGTCGTTTGTAGAAGTTTGAATTCTTTAGTTTCAATACGCTTGAATTGGGGTGCGATTCGTGTTTTGGAAGTTGTTTGATGTGATTTGAGGTCTCGACTAAGTTCGTATGAGGTTTTAGGACTTGCTGGTATGTTTGGTTGAGGTCCCGGGGGCTTCAGATTGATTTCGGATGGTTAACGGATCAAAAGTTGGAATTGATAGGTTGCTTAAGTTTGACACTGCTGGTGTAACCGCACATGCGGAGCTTTGCTCGCAGGTGTGAGCCCGCATGTGCGGACTGGAATGCGCAGGTGCGAGTTTGGAGGAGAGTGTGAAGGTGGCCACATGTGCGAGGGAATTGCCGCACCTGCGTGACCGCAGATGCGGAATTGGGCAGGTGAGCTTGGTCCGCAGAAGCAGCTTGGATGCTCGCAGAAACGGAGTGAGGGACCGGAGGAGCAGAAGGAGCCGTATATGCGGGTGAGAGGTCGCTTCTGCGACGCCGCAGAAGCGAAAGTGCTGATAGAACACTTAAATACAAAGGTTCGCGATTTTGCTTCATTTTAAACATTTTGAGCTCGGGTTTTGGTGATTCTTGACAGGATTTTCGAGGGGATTCTTGAAGTAAGTCCCCTGTGCTCATTTTTGATCAATAATCTTGCTTCCCCATTGATTTCTCCCCTAGTTGGTGTGTATTTAAGGAGTAAATTGAGGGTTTGAAGCTAGGGATTTGGAGAGTTTGATTTGAGCATTTGGGTGACGATTTGGTGTCGTATTTTGATAGATTTGGTACGGTTAGACTCGTGGTTGAATGGGCTTTCGGGTTTTGTAATTTTTATCGAATTTTGAGACGTGGGCACGGGGGTCGGCTTTTGAGTCGATTTTTGAATTTTGATTAATAACTTAGCATTTTCTTATGGAGTTGATTCCTTTAGCCCGTATTGATTATATCGAATTGTTTAAGGCTAGATTCGAGGCATTCAGAGGCCGTTTCACGAGGCAAGGGTGTGTTGGAGTAGAGAGTTGCTCGGATTGAGGTAAGTAACACTTCTAAACTTGGTGCTGAGAGTATGAAACCCTAAATTATGTGTTATGTAATTGATGTTGAGGTGACACATATGCTAGGTGACGGGCGTGTGGGCACGCACCGTGTGAGTTGTGATTTAGTCGATTCCATGGAACTGTGTAGCCATTTTATCCTAACATTTTTACTGTACACTATGTGCTAAAGCACTTGAGCTATAATTTATGCTAGAAATCATGTTTATGCTATATGCTGGTACTATTGGGACCCACAATGGTCGTTCTTGCTGTTGAGTTATCTGTTTAATTGCAGCCGTGAACTCAGTCAGATTCATTATTACATGCCATATCTCAGTCTCTGTTATCGTATATTGTCACACCTCGTATCATTGATTAGGGCTGCTTAGCACGAGTGTTGTGAGCCTGAGAGACTGGAGAGATTAGTGACTGAGTTGGGGGCCTAAGTGCCGTGCTGTGAGTGATATCTATATATTTATATATGTGGATTGGGTTGCGCGCCGCAACGAGCTTTATGGCTATATATATATGTGGATCGGGTTGCACGCCGCAACGAGCCTTATGGCTATACGTATATATGGATCGGGTTGCACGCTGCAACCAGCCTTATGGATATATATATATATATATATATATATATATATATATATATATATATATATGTGGATCGGGTTGCACGCCGCAACAAGCCTTTGGATATATATAGTGCCGAGTGACTGAGTGTGGTGAGCGAGGATTGAGACGGGCATGTTGAGTGCTCTGAGAGAGTGAGTACTTGGGATTTCACTGTGTTGCATCACATATGGTATTCACCTTGGCATGTAGTCATATAGATGTCATTTTCATATTATCAGTCACACTTGGTATCTTTTTACCGGTGCTTAACTTAACTGTTGAACGTGGAAGCATGTCTATTTTTCTGCATTGTTAAATTCTGTGTCTTTGCTGTATTGTTAGCGCTCGTCACTACTCTTAGATCATAGTTAGACTTGTTACTTACCGAGTTGGTTGTACTCACGCTACACCCTGCACCTCGTGTGCAGATTCAGGTGCTTCCGGTCACGACGGTTGCTGAGTTGCGGAGTCTGGACATTTGGAGATCATCGAGATAGCTGCTAGGCGTTCGTAGACCTTGACTCTCCTCCCTTACCTTTCATGTTATTTATTTTACATTGAAATAGTATATCGAATGAATTTCTTTCTTCCTTTTTTAAAAATGTATTACCATTGGGCCCAAGTCATATACCTGTGCATTCGGAGGTCTGAAGTCTGTTGCTACCCGCTTCTACTGTTTGCTGGACTTACCTCTCTTCAGGCCCAAAACAGAGTTACTACTTCCTCTCTACTTCTTTATTTACGTTTATTATTATTTTACACCTATATATAACCTTTACCATATTTGATTGCATGTTTTATGCTATGTTTTTGAATCATGTGGATAACCTAGGCAAGCCTAAAAAGTGTAGGATTAAAATAAATGTTAGACTTAGTAGTAGATAGACATAATTCATTAATTATTTATACTATTCATATCTTAATCTTTACTAACAATCCTTACGAAGTCCTTTGGAACCAAAAGAGTTTTAGCAAAGGCTGACAGTCTTCTCTTTCAAAATCAGAAACGGAATCCGAATTAGTCTTTTAATCGAGTTTTTCTACAAAACAAAATCGAGCAACTGCTGCTGCCCTATTGAAGGGGCTTCTAACAATTTTTTCAAAGTTAAAATATGAGGTTTGAAACTAAGGTACATCTTAGATCCAATTCTTTACAATACCCTTACTTTATTATAGTTATAAATAGCCACACCATTTAAATGTAAAGTGTTTTATAACCTAGCCTCATTTCACATGTTTTGCAAACACAAACATTATATACATACTTCGAAACATTTTCAATCATATATATATATATACTAATATTCTCTTCAAGGATTTATAAACCAATACCCTTTTTAAGACTACATATCCTCTTTTAAAGCAATAAGTTCTAAATTAAAAGACGTACCTCTTTAAACACTAGTTGTCTTTAACACCCCTCCGAGCCTTCTTTTCAAAACTCTTTAGTTTCAGAGAATGGCTTTGACAGGTCAACTGACATAACTTCTCGCAGTCTTCAGTCCAACTCAAAAGTAGGAAACACTCAACTCTAGCAAAATATGTCATATTGCATAAACTTTAGGTGAGTCGGTCCTTGGCATCGACACATAATTAGGAAATCCACCTTAATGTCAATGGGTCATGCACCCAACGACATGACTTATGTGGAAAGACGAACAAACCTGACGAGACATCTAAAGATCCGAAGCAAACACTTGCCAAAAACTTTCTTTACCCACTTCAGAAATGGAAATCAACCAAAACATCCCCGAGATCAATATGGTGATGGGAGCTCCATATAAGCTGAAGCAGTGGTGGATGAATATCTGTCAGGAATACGGAGATGAAATCATGACACATCTATGGGCACTGATCACATTGCTAAACATCCGAGCTGACAAGGTGCTTACTCGACTGCTGATAGAGTTCTGGGATCCAGCTAAGGTGTTGTTCAAGTTGGTTGATTGTGAGTTAGTACCTACATTGGAAGAAGTCGCCAGTTTCACGGAGCTGCCATTTATAGGGAGAAAACCAATAATACCAGTCACCATGCCCGGTTATAGGTTCCTTGATGCTCTAGTCCAGGCAAATAACCGAGGTTTGAGGAACATTGAAGACGGATAGGTGAGCCTAGATCAACTGCTCGACAGGTTCGGACAGCGTGAAAGCTATGAGTGGTACTTGGGAGGATTTCAGTAGGAACAAGCAATGTGGGAAAGTCTCAGGCCCATAACTTTCTCTTTGGAACTGTTGAGGTTGCTGGTTTTCCTGCAAAGAAGAGGTCGGATCAATATCAACTTGCTACCCGTGGTCTTGGCAACATTCAGAGACAACCTCCAAGCTACTCAAGTACCGATGGTTTTAGTTAAGATTCTAAGGGCTTTGTATGCGTGTGCATGAGGGTATGATCTCTTTAAGGGATGTAACTTGTTGCTTCGGATCTGGACCACGGAGTATTTCTTTTAGCGAGAGGCCACGATTGACTACTTTTGTAAGGCCCCGTGAATCTTTATCTAAACCCGGGGTTTCGTGGTGCTAAGGCGAACTTATGTGTTGATGATGCGCGGTACGGAATTTTTGGATTGAACAGAGCGTTGGGGAGTTGAAGAAAACTTTTGGCAGAGCAGGGCATTTCTGCTGTCCATTCTGCTATGGCAGAACGGATCTATAGACTGCAGATCTACCGCAAAATGAAGCAGAAACTTGAGCTAATTTTAGGACCATCATGTGGCCGTATAATCATTTTGTGGGCCGCACATTCGTCGCAGAAGCCAACATAAGAAATTTCGGAAGGAGGTTCTACAATCATTTCTGCAACCGCAGAATTAGTCTGCGAACCGCAGACCTATCGCAGAGTGAGGCAGAAATGCCCAGTTCTAGAGGACCATTATGCGGTCCATTTGGCAGACCGCAAAAGTGTTATGCGGTCTCATATGCAACCGTAGAATCGTACCGGTGCTTCATTTTTTCTAATTTTGTGACCCGACCCTATTTCGATATATAGTCGTTGAAGACCATTTGTAAAGTAAAAACCTGATATTGTGAGAGTAGGGAAGTGCTCTAGAGTGAAAGAGGGTGCCTAAACTAATTGTTTACTAATCCTTGCTTAAGTCTTGAAGAATTTACAAGAAAAAGTCGCAAGGTCTTCATCCAAGAGGTAAGGTTCCATACCCTAGTCTTCAATTTCGAGTTTGGGGTAGAAGATAGATAATGTGGAGTGTAATTCTTAGGTGTGGGGGTGATATCTATGCATGCATGAACCAACAAAGTTGTAGGAAGGTTGTTGAGCTAAAAAGGGTAGATATTGGGTTGGGGATGAAGGAATCCACCATAGGAGGACCTTGAAACCTTAATGCACACCTAGTGTTTGATAAAATGCTCAAATGAGCGGGAACTATGAACTCCATCCTAATTTGTGTTCAATTTTGCTATATCTCTAAATATATTGAAGTGGCTAAGGTTTCCAGAACATTGTAGTAATTTAAGGGAAGCTCAAGGCAAGGTATGTTGGCTAAACTCCTCTTTTAGAATTGAACCCCACAATGTTCTTGTAAGTCTCGACTTGCTCATTATAAATTGATTATTCCGAATATGCCTTGAGTCAAAAGATATATATGTTAAATATGTATTTCAAATGTTCTTTGTTGCGTTGTGTTCAAAGTATGGTTTGCATATATAAATGTTATAACTTTAAGTCGTGATTCAAATGAAAGCTATTATGCTGAATTGTGTATGAAATCTCAATGTGCTTAAGACTCTTACTTGATCACATGTGTACTTAAAGTCTTGAATAGAAATGCTTCGTTGTCGATAATCCGTGATGATGTTGAAAGTGAAATAGGTGAGCATGAAATGTGAAACACGGCCAACGTGTCAAGTATGATATTACGTTTAGGGCCACTAGTGCCAATGAAACTAAGAAACATGTAAAGGATGTTGAAATGAGTTGTAAACCCTTTTAATAATGAACACTTTGGGAGTATCGTTAGTCACCGAGGAAGGGTAGGTTGAAATATTCTAATCCCGAAACTACACATGCTGGTGCAGGAGTGGATTGTAATTATTCCCCTTTATTGGGCTAAGATGATTGCTAGAAAAGGGTGACGTCGATCCACATGACATTGCGGTAAGATGACCTAGCCGGTCGGGTCGTGATCGGATGCCATGCTGCACACATGATGGTGATTGTGCATGAAATTGTAAGTGAGATAATGATTGAAACTATAACAATGATTGTGAATGTGGTTGATATCTCCGGGTGAGACGACCTAGCCTATCGGGCCGTGATCGGACTCCGTGCTAAAATCACGGTGGTATATTGGTGCTAAGATCTCCCAACCTAAATTAATGGAAATTTACTTGAAAACTTATCTTGCTCCTAACTTGATGTTTTAGTGTTGGTTGAGGCTTCCATTGATTTTATGACTGTTCTTCCGGTATTGTTACCTGTTCTTATGAGAGGGTGTTTAGTCATACATACTAGTGCTATTCCATATGTACTAACATCCATTTTTCCAGGGGTGCTGTATCTTTAATGGATGCAGGTGGTTCCGCAGCAGGTGGTATTGATCAGTGATAGCAACACACCCTCTTCCCAGCAGATTTGGTGAGCCCCACTTCATCTCGGGGTCTTTCATCTATTGTTCCCCGTGTATTGTGTTTGAGGTATAGCTGGAGCCTTTTTGCCAGCATTATCATAGAATTCTTTTGTATCCATTAGAGGCTCCGTAGACACAATGTGGGTTGTATATATATGGGCGTTGGGAAAATCAAACTAGTCTTGGTGTATTGGAATCACTTGTTTCACTTCAATTATGAAAGTGTATGCATTTTGAGACTTTAAAATGAAGCAACTAATGGTAATGGAATTAGTGTTGTTCATAAATCCTCTTGGTGTTAATTAATGAAATTTATCTTCCCTTTATTTATGAGTAAGTCGGATAGAAGGCAATCTAGCAAGCTTGCTAGGCCGGGTTATCTCGGTTGAGCATCGGTCGCGCTCCCCGAGGTCGGGACATGACAACTTTGCAGGCATCAACAACATGATCCGTAGCCACTATGAGAGGATGAGACATTGGGTCTCCCCATATGGACAAGAAGAGTGGAGAGAAATTCTGACTGATCTAAGCAGAGAATGGGTCAATTGGAAGTTGCCATGGTTAAGCGGGAGGGCAATCCTAAGGACTCTTCAAAAATACTTCATTGAGCTGATAGGACTTGAGGGCATCCAGCCATACTCACCCCTACGGGTTCTCAGATAATTCGGGTTGATCCAGTATGTGCCTCTATGGACGAGGACAACGCTATATGAGGATGAGTACAATAGACATATTCCAATACCAAGGATAAGAAGGCTCCAAGAAGAGTAGAATGATCTGGTCACAATGCCGATGGGTCAAAACTCGTGGTGCACTCCGGAGTATTATGTCTGGATCAACGAGGAAGATGAGTTAGCCCAACCAAGTAGAGAGGGTATAGCCTGGCTGGAGGATGTAGTGGCAGCTTTACAAATCTACTATGAGATCTTGCCACACTATCTCGTGACTACCTCCATGCACCGTCAAGTGATCCCGGGTTCCATCGACCACATGTTGCCACCCGCTGAAGATGATGACCGAGTAGTGGAGTGCATTCAAATAGATTCGGAGATAGAGCTAGAGAAAGATCCAGAGGAAGGGTCTGAGTTCATTGATGACAGAGAAGAATTTGAAGAAGATCCGGAGGAAGAACCAGAAGAAGAAGAGAAGATGGGGAATGATTCCGGGGATGGTTGCTAGGAGTTGGTTGATTTCCCCTTCTTTCCCACTTTGTATCTTTATCCCAGTCTTCTTATTTTTCCCTAAGGACAAGATGCTCAAGCCCATGCAATTTTTTTAATGTTGGAAAATATATTGTAACCTCTACTCCCGTTTATCTCAATCCAAGCACTATAAATGAAAACAAAACTTGCTTCGGATCTGGACGTGTCAAATCTGATTGTTTGTCAAACATTCGCGATTTAGGCCTAACTCCGGCATGAGAGGTCCCACGAATTCTAGGAAAACGCGCTTGCCTGAATACGTGAATTAACTGCTCTGTGTGACCCTTTACTTGTATAAATGAAGAAACAGACTTTTGTTTCTTTTTCTTTCTTTTCGTTTCTTACTTTATTATTACTCCCCTAAAGAAAAGTTGGTTTGTTTTGACCCAAAGCTAGCACAACCACCGTAAAACCTAAGATCAAAGGGAAAGATGTCTGCTATAGAAAACCCGACCGAACATGCTCTGCTCATAGCCAATAGCCCGGGGCGATCGGGAGAGAGATGGTATAAAGAATGATTATCATGTGGACAGGATGGCCCAAGAGATGGTGTCTTTAAGTGAAGTACAAAATATCAAGGAAATGACACATCTGGCCGTGACAACGCTTCCGAAACCACCTCGTTTCCCCTCTCAGGATTCAATTCCCGGCCACTTTCCTTTTACATCACGCCAGGCCAACAACACCCCAATTTCAGTCCCCACCACTCAAATCATACCTCCAGTAACCCCCGCAAACCTACCAAATCATCCTATCCACACTCCCTACATACTACATCACATTTAAAAGCCACAAAACCCACCCGTAACCACCAACACAATTCACATTCCTCCTCGTGACGGGGTCATCTTTACCACTCACCAAAATCAGCACATACCCGTGGCACATACAGCTGCTCATGAGTGATATGTTCCTCCTTTATATGCTGTTTCTGAACCTACCTTTACAGCTCCTGTCACGGTCAGGGTGCCTTATAAGATTTGACCAATACGCTGATATGGAAAATGAAGCCAGGCATTAGGAAGAGGAGACATTGTCTGAGAAGTTACAAATCTTGAGAAAAGAAATGAAGAACATCTAAGTCGCTCGGGGAAGTGAAAGTTAGGACTACAAGGATCTGTGTATCCATCCAGATATGGATATGCTAGTAGGGTATAAGCCTCTAAAGTTTGATATGTTCGATGGTACGGGTGATCCCCATGCACATTTGAGGGCATATTGTGACAAGTTAGTTGGAGTAGGAAGAAACAAGAAGTTGAGGATGAAGTTGTTCATAAGAAGCATGGCAGGAGAAGCAGTTACCTGGTATACTAGACAAGATCCGCGAAACTGGAGGACATGGCGGAAGATTTCATAAATCGCTTTCGATTCAACACGGAGATCACCCCGATAGGTTCACACTGATAAACTTGTAGAAGAAGTCGTGCGATTCATTCCAAGAATATGCATGTCGATGGAGATCAGAAGCCGCCAGGGCACAACCTCCGTTGGACGACAGTGAATTGACTAAGTATTTCATCAAGGCCCAGGAAGGAATATACTTTGAGAAAATGATGGGACAGAAATTCCCCGAACTGGTCAAGATGGAAGATTACGTAGAAGAATGTACAAAATCCGGCAAAGTGCAATCCATGGTTGCACTGCACGCAGCTAGCAGTGCAATCCAATCAGGGTCAAACGGTAGAGGAAAGAAGAAAAAGGAAGAAGTCTCTGCAGTCGTCCTTTACTATCAATCTAACCCACATTATGGAAATATTTCTTATTCCCCAAACAACCATTCACCACCACCCGCCTACGCTCCAGTCTACAACAAACAAACATATTACCACCCAACCTCAATATAACCCTCCTCGAGCCCATAACAACCCGAATCCAAAACGACCATATGCTCCTATCCAAACCAACACTCATCAAAACCGACCCACTTATGCACCCCGACCTCGCCCGAATTTTTAAGAGAGAGGTCCCAGAAATTATACCCTGATTGTTGAACCTATAGCTCAAGTATTCGAAAGATTAAGGAGAGCGGGTTTGATACATCCAGTGGAAGGAAGGGTTCCTGAGTATCCCTCAAAGTATTTTGATACAACCAAATGGTGCGTGTACCATTCAAATGTGCCCGGACATGATATTGAAGACTGTTTCAAGTTGAAAAATGAAATTGAAACATTGATCAAAAGTGGAGCCATCTAGTGCACTCCGGCTCCACCGAATGTGAATCGCAATCCGCTAACAAATCACTGGAATCTAGGGGCCAACATGATCATCTTGGATGAAGATTACGATTTGAAAGGAACTATTGTCACGATAGAAAATGCTGAGGCCGCAAGGGTCCCACTTCCAAGAGCTCAGATGATCACAGTACAACTGAGACCTACGATGATGGTTTGGTCTCATCAGCGACAATCTACTATTGCTAATGAGGATGAAGAGAATCGGGAGTACAAAATCGTCCCATTGACCTATCAGCAAAAGGTAAAAGCCAAGATGATAGATTCCGCAGCAGCCTATGGTATGACTAGGTCTGGGAGGTGCTACGCTCCCGAGGATGGAAATTGAGGGAATCTGAGAAGAGAGTAAATTCAGAGAAGAAACATAACAGACCCTGAAGCCGCAGAATTCTGGAAGAGAATGTCAACCAAAGAATACTCCGTGGAGGAACAACTGAAGAAAACTCTGGCGCAAATATCAATCAAGGATCTATTGAAGAGCTACGATAGTCATAAAGACACCTTAATGAAAGTATTGGGTGGGGTAAACGTGTCGTGTAACACCATAGTGAGGCAGTGGAAGCAGCCATTGAGAAAATGGTCGAAGAAAATATTATCACTTTCTGAAATAACGAGCTTTCTGTCGAAGGCGTAGGTCACAACAAAGCTCCACATATCACTGTCAAATATGAAGACAAGGTAGTGTCCCGAGTACTAGTTGATGGGGAATCAGGAGTTAATATCTGCCCTCTCTCTACTCTACGAGAGATGGGTATCCACCTGAGATAAGTCAAGGATAGTCATGTGAGAGTAAGGGCTTTCGACGGGTCACCAAAGGATGTCATTGGGGAAATTTATTTGGCTTTGCAGATCGGACCAGTTGAATTTCCCTTACTATTTCAAGTGATGGACATTTCTTCTTCCTACAACCTACTACTAGGAAGACCCTGGATACACATAGCAGGAGCCATCCCATCTACCCTACACTAGTGCATGCAGCTCGAGTGGCGTTGTCAGGAATCGTGGTCCATGGAGAATAGAGCCAGTCAGCTTATCTGGAACATGCAATTCTGTTAATAAAATAAGTAGACGGGGTTACCTACCATGCAGTTGAAATCATGCAGACCACTGAAATAGAAGAGACCGAGCAAAACATGGGAATGCAGTCTCCGTATAGAACAAAGATGTCCATGAGGGAGATGATGAAATATGGATACATGCCAGGAACTGGGCTTGGAGCCAGATCTGACGAGATTACAGAACCAATTGAGCCAATTGGGCAGAAAGGAAGAGAAGGAATAGGATATCAACCGCCAATGGGAAAAGCTCATACTGGTAGCTTCGGGAAAAAAGCTTTTGTGCTAGAGCATATTTTAGGTACGGGCCAGGGTTCAGTGACAGAAGATGATATTGTCGATGGAATGGGAAGGATGTTCGTGACTATGATTGAAGAATGTTATGAAGGAACTAACATCAAGAATCCGACCATTAGGAATGCGGAACCAGGAGAGGAACCAAGGAATTGAACTGCCAGCCCGTCTTCGGTTCGCCGAGAGTCTTGGTAGTGTGGAACTATAAAAGTTTTCTTTTGAAAAGTGCACAGTCAATTGAGGCCTGCACCATGTCTGTACCTTTTTGTCATTTGCCTCTTTTGAACACTTAGAAATTCCTCTTTTGATGAAATAAAAAGAATTGCTTTCTTCAAACCATTGCGATTTTATTTACAGCTTAATTTATACTTACCTTTTCTTTTTCAGTTATCAAAACGATAAAGATTCGCATTCCGCGATTGTGACTTGTAACGAAACTATAGAGCAAAACGACCTATATTACGAGGAATACGACAAGAGTATGATGTTAGACAATCACCCACGAGAGATCAAACAACTGGAAAGTCAGAAAAAGCCCAACCTCGAAGAAACAGAAGTAGTCAATCTCGCAAGCTAGGAATACGTGAAAGAAACCCGAATCAACATCCATCTAGAAGCAGAGCATAGGGAAGAACTAGTTGAGCTCACCCGATAATACATAGATGTGTTTGCATTGTCATATAATGGCATGCCTGGATTAAGTACTGATATCGTCTCGCATCGATTGCCTACAAATCCTACCATACCGCCAGTCAAGCAAACACCCAAAAAATTCAAGCCCGAACTGAGTTTGAGTATAAAGGAAGAAGTAACCAAGAAAATAGAGGCGAATGTAGTAAGAGTCACCAATTATCCCAGCTAGTTAGCAAATATCATCCAGTACCTAAGAAAGACAGAAAGATCAGGATATGCGTGGATTACTGAGATCTCAACAAAGCTAGCCCGAAGGATGATTTCCCTTTACCAAACATCCACATCCTCATCGACAACTGCATAAAGCATGAACTGCAGTCGTTCATGGATTGTTTCACTGGATACCACCAGATCTTGATGCACGAGGAAGATGCAGAAAAGACAGCCTTCACCACACCTTGGGGGAGTTTATTACAACAGAGTCATGTCATTCGGTCTCAAGAATGTCGGTGCCACTTACATGAGGGCCATGATGACCCTTTTTCATGACATGATTCACAAAGAGATTGAGGTGTATGTGAATGATGTCATCATCAAGTCTCGAAAAAGTTCAGAACATTTGGATGATTTGACAAAATTGTTTGAGTGCCTGTGGAGGTACAACTTGAAATTGAATCCAGCAAAATGCATGTTCGGAGTCCTTACTAGAAAATTATTAGGCTTCATCGTGAGTAGGAAAGGGATAGAGTTAGATCCGTCGACGATCAAAGCCATTCGGAGTTGCCACCGCCCAAGAGTAAGAAAGATGTGATGAGTTTCCTGGGCAGATTGAATTACATCAGTCGCTTCATAGATCAGTCTACAGTAATTTTTGAACCTATTTTCAAGTTGCTGAAAAAGGAAGCTGCCATATAATGGACAGAAGAGTGTCAAAAAGCCTTCGACCAAATTAAGGAATATTTTTCAAATCCACCAGTATTTGTTTCCCCCGAGCCCAAGAAACTATTGTTACTATATCTGTCATTCTTGGATAATGCCTTAGGATGTGTGTTGGGACATCATGACAAAACTAAGAGAAAGGAGCAGGCCATCTACTACTTAAGTAATAAGTTCACGCCATGCAAGGCCAAATACACTTTGATAGAACGCATTTGCTGTGCTCCAACTTGGATCGCCCAGAAACTAAGGCTTTACATGTCAGCATACACTATGCATCTGATATCTCGGCTCGACCCGCTCAAGTATATCTTTCAGAAGCCGATGCCTACCGAAAATCTAGCTAAATGGCAAATTCTCCTCAGCAAATTGGACATTGTGTACATAACCCAAAAATCTATTAAGGGACAAGCTTTAGCCGACCACCTCGCAGAGAATCCAGTGGACGGGGATTACGAGCCGCTTTCTACATAATTTACCGATGAAAAGATATTGTTCTCCAGAGAAGATAATGCAGAGTCATACACTAGATGGAGAATGTTTTTCGAAGGAGTAGCAAACTTCAAAGGAGTAGGAATCGGGGTAGTCGTAATTTCGGAATCTGGACAGCACTATCCAGCATTAGCAAAGATAAGATTCCCTTGTACCAATAATATGGCTGAGTACGAAGCATGCATACTTAGGATCAGAATGGAAATCGACATGAACATCAAAGAACTTTTGGTCATAGGGGATTCCAATCTATTGATACACCAAGTACTAGGTTCATTCCGAAGTAGAAGGGGGGTAGGATCCTGCTCCTCCAGAATGGCTGGTAATACCACTTAAGGGCGGATAGACTGTCCACCCAGCGCCGCTACCCACTTCTACTAAGGATGAGCTTAATAGGAGAGGTCTACCAAAAATGTCAAGATCCCTCCGTATCTGCACTATGTAAAAGAGTTATGCAAAAAGTTCACGAAGATTGAGTGTGGCATGTTTCTAGGATCCAGAATGAGTTTGCCGATGCCCTTGCAACTCTATCGTCCATGATTTAGCATCCAGATAAGAACTACATCGACCCTATTGAGGTATAGATCATCGATCAATATGCCTATTGCTTCCATGTATGTGAAGAGACAGACGGTAAACCATGGTACCACAATATCAAGTGATTCCTCAAAACAAAAGATTACCCGAAAAATGCTATTAATAGTCAGATTATTGCAAGTCTTAGGAGGTTGGCGAATCACTTTTTCCTTAACGGGGAAGTCCTGTATAGGAGGACCCTAGACTTGGGTTTGTTAAGATGTGTATATGTCACCGAGGCAACCAGATTATTGGAAGAAATACATGCAGGAACTTGCGGACCACACATGAACGGGTTCACATTAGCCAAGGAGATCTTGAGAGCCAAACACTTTTGGATGACCATGGAAAGTGATAGTATCTGCTACGTACTGAAGTGTCACCAGTGCCGGATCCACGGGGATTTCATCCGGGTTCCACCTAATGAATTTAATGTGATAGGTTTGCCTTGGCCGTTCGCCGCTTGGGGCATGGATGTGATTGGACCTATATAGCCTGCTGTATCAAATGTGCATCGCTTCATCTTGGTAACCATCAACTACTTCACCAAATGGGTCGAAGCATCTACTTACAAGGCTGTCACAAAGAAGGTAGTGGCGGATTTCGTCTGAAACAACATCATCTGCCGATTTGGAATACCTGAGTTAATCATCACCGACAATACTGCTCACCTCAATAGTGATCTCATTAGGGAAATCTGCGAGAAGTTCAGAACCGTTCACCGTAACTTCACATCCTACAAACCACAAATGAATGGAGAAGTTTAGGTAGCTAACAAGAATATCAAGAGAATTCTGTGAAAGATAGTGGATAATCATAGACAATGGCACGAGAAACTATCATTCACCTTACTGGGTTATCCGACCACCATGAGAACATCCACCGGGTCAACACCATACATGTTAGTATATGGCATCGAAGCTGTGATACCCGCGGAGGTTGAGATACCAGCTTTAAGAGTCATATAAGAGGCTAAGTTAGATGATGCATAGTAGATATGGGTCAGACAGGAGCAAATCATGCTCATTGATGAAGAGAGTGGATGCAGTATGCCATGGTCAGCTATATAAAAATAGGATGGCTAGTGCATTTAACAAAAGGGTGAAGCCTTGCCAGTTTACACCAGGGCAATTGGTTCTGAAGAAAATCTTCCCCCACCAAGAAGAAGCCAAAAGAAAGTTCACACCAAATTGGAAAGGTCCTTACGTTATTCATCGAGTGTTGTCGGGTGGAGCTCTAATCTTGGCATAAATGGATGGAAGAGTCAACACAAAGCCCATCAAATCAGACGTAATCAAGAGATACTATGTTTAAGGAAAATAGAGTTGGGTTTTGCTGTAACAGAATTACGTTCAACCTTACTTCCCACTAAGGGATACGTAGGCAACCTAACCCACGTAGGGTTTGGTTTTTCTCCCTCCTTTTTTTTTGTAATAGAAAATCCAAATATCATTTTGTATGATCGCTCTGGAACTACGCCGACTTGATTTCCTTGGGAAGGAATACGTAGGCAATCCTCATCGGATTCTGTCATATTTTGTAATTGAACTACATACTGGCCTGATTCCATTTGGATACGTAGGCAGTCTGAGTCAGACTCGTCCATTTCGTTCTTAATCTTATCATTTTGTATATATTGTAATCGAACCACGTTTTGACCTGATTCTATTTGGATACGTAGGCTTCCTGAATCAAGCTCGCTCATCTTCATCATATTTTTATCATCATCCACGAACTACATTTAGACCTGATTTTGTTTTGGATACATAGGCAACCTGAAAGGGTTCAGTCATAACCTTAGAAAAACCTTTGTAATACATTAATTCGAATTAGTAAGCAGTCGCAACGGCAAGCAGTCGCGTCATCAGAAGCATCATAGAGGATCGACGCCAACATGGTAGATTTTTCAGGAAGCAACACTCGTGTTTATAGAACCTTTCGTAGCATGTCATAATCTGGAATGATGACACTTTCCACAAAACAAATATTTTCAATTTTTTTTTCTAAATGTAGTAATTCGTTCCACCTATCGAACTTCGTGGCATAACCATATCAAGGGCTAGGGCTAAACCAACACTGTGGTTGACATAAACCAACTCCTCCCTCCCATTCAGAATATTTCTTTGAGTGCGGGGTCAACAGGACACAAGGAAATGTCGGGATTTCACTGGGGCAAATGAAGGATTTTCCACTTTCCAGGATTATGACCCCTCCTCCTTTAATTAAATTTTCTGGTACAACTGAAACTAATTCTTGAATCCTTTGCAGGTATCTTAGACTCAGACCGCTGATATGAAAAGGGCACACTTTACATAGAAAACCGTCTGCTCAACCAATCCGAGTACCTTGTACAAAATAAAGCGTTGGCTTCACCAATTGAAGCCATGTATATAGCAAAACGGTTGTTCAATCAATCAGAGCACCTTGTACGAAATGAGCTGCCAGCTTCACCAACCGGAGTCCTGTATATAGCAAATCGTGAGCACAATCGATCGGAGCATTCTGTACAAATCAAATATCGGTTTCATCAATCAAAGCCTTGTTAGAAAACCATTCACTCCATCAACGGAACAATCCACACCGCCGCTCCATCACAACGGAGGCAGAAATAGACAGTCGCAAACCTCGTCGCCTACGTTATGCCAATCGATGGTTGTAACTTAGCTTCGCAGTCAAGATTATCTCTTGGGAATGCTTTTATTTTCCTTTGTTATTATCTTGAATGCTTTGACTTTTTGCTCGTGCAGTTTCAGGCATGATTATGTTTTTAGTCGAATCGCTCCCGAGCAAATATTACTTTACATTTTTAGTGCAAAGCTCTCCCAACAAACAGAGACGCACTCTACAAATCAAGCTCTCCCAACAAGTGGAGACACTTTTCAGTGTAAAGCTCTCCCAACAAGCAGAGACGCACACTACAAGTCAAGCTCTCCCAATAAGCAGAGACACCTTTTAATGCAAAACTCTCCCAACAAACGGAGATGTATTTTACAACTACTCTCGACACGAGGAGACTTAATGCTCCGACAGCTGCGAAATGGTACACAGCCCGGCTAACAAATCGAGTCAAGCTTAAGTATCCCATCATCCCAATCCCAAATAACGTCTCGCCGACAGTCAGGCATCATCATTACTACATCATTTACATCACATCTTGATATATTTTGAACTACAATATATAGGTATGTGTGTATTTAATTTTTTGCAGGAACAAACATTGCAACGTGGAACTCCTTCAAAGCAGCAGACCAAACTGCAACACCATGAGGGATAGCAAACTCATTAGCGGGCCAATGATCCAGGCTCAAACTCAAAACGATCAGCAGAACTCTAATTCTTCAAATCCTTCAAGTCAAGCCACAAATTCAAGCTATCACGAGTGCCAAATCCTCCGTCTCACAGTATCATCATAATACGATATTGGGGCAATTCCTGCGAACATCGACTCCTCAAAGTCCTCACTCTAGAACTACATAAGGCCTGATCCTCGTTAAGCATGAGGCATGTAAGCAATTCAAAACCAGAATTTGGTCCCAACTTCCCAAAACTCCTCCCGAAATATTCTTTAACTCCCAATCTTGCAGCTCATAATCTTCATGCCTATCCTGTAATGCACGCCTAAAGTCAGTACAAATTTGGCCTTGGTTCAATTTCTTTGCCCGAAAACTCTTTGATCGTCTCCGGTCAAAGAGGGGCAGCTGTTGACGATCAATTGTGACCCTTTTAAAATTAATTTACTTATACTTATTGATTTATAATAAATATGTTGAAATTAATTTCTTATCAACAACGCCTATTTTTATATAAATTAGGTAATTAATAATGTTAAAATCGATAATTTTGTATTACATAATTATAAATATATTACTCTTATTATTTTAGACTATTAAAATAACCTTTTATATTCAATACATATGTCTTATAATTAATTTTAAATGTTATTCGTCAATTTTAGTAAATTAGCCTACTATTTCAAAATAATCCGAAATTAGTGTCATAAGTAGGAAAAAAAGATATTTAATTAATTAATTAATTAATTAGACTAATTAGTTATGTAATTGATGATTATTATTTTGTTATATTTTATTGAAATTAATTAGGTTTAATAAAATTAATTTTAAAAAGTTTAAAGACTAAATGGCTACAATTGCAATTGCACAATTATACACAAAATGGTCATTCCTTAAATTAAAACCAGCCCAATACACAGGCCCAAACCCTCATTTGACCCAGTCCAAATGACCCATCTATTCCACTTTGGCAATCCATGCCACCCTCTCTAAACCAATCAAACTGTGCTACGTCACTCTTTAATCCCACTATCAAAACAAACACAAACAATCTTGACCGTCGATCTACACCATCAACAGACCAGGTTTAATCCTTCTTTTCTAATTATTTTAAAACCACCATCAGATTTTATCTTAACTGTTAGATTACAAGGATCCGACGGTCTCCGTTTTTCCTCATTAAAACCTGTTAAATCCCTAAATATCAGGACCGTTGATCTAAAATATCAACGACCCATACCCCTTCCCCAAACTTTAACCCCAGAGACCAACCCCTATCTCTCAAACCCTAAAACATTTACCCCTCACTCGGCCATCCTAATTTCCCAAAACGCTCTCTACTCTCCTTCTACCCTAACCCATCAATCTCCAAAACCTTGCACAAATTTATGCAAGGTCATCTCAATCAAAGCTTGAAATGCCTATATGTCCCCTATTATCCGCAAGTCCTGCTATTCTTTCCCATTTTCACCTATATAATTCAAAAACCAAATCAAACCCTAAGTCCCGAGATTGTGTTACTAAACTCGCTTGTTCCTTCCTCTGTGTTTTCTAATTCATGGAAAGCATGGTTGGATTTATACAGCACCATCATCATTATTTTTGTCCAGAGGTCAAACGCAATGACCTCTGGATATTAGGTTTTTATCCGTTGGTTCTTGCCTTCAACGGTCAACCTCTCTCCCCTCAGGTAAAACCCTTACCGATTTCACCTCTGTTTCTTAGATTTTCACTCGATTTTGCGTGCATCATCTAGTAGTCGTCACTCTCCACTCTCAAGTTTGAATCTGCTGAAACGCTAAGGCTCAACGACCATTATAAATAGAGGCCTTAATTGCTCTCACCTAACATCACCAACTACACCTAACATCCGATAAATTAATACACAATATAGTATTGTTAGGAAATTTCGATTGAAGTTTGAATTCTTATTCAATCTCTGCTTTTCTATTTCTTTCTGATTCTAAGTTTGTTACTGATTGAAATATTGAGCTTTGGCTTTCTAAACGACTAATTTGAATACTCGTTTGGTTTGTTGCCTTTAAGGAGGTCAGTAAAACCTCGACCCTGTTCTTCTTTTATTAGTTTAAGTTGCTGAACATGAACTATTCCACTACCTCTTACTGAATGATGTTATTAACAATGTGTTCATGTTTTTCAACTATCTTATGTGTTTATTAATGATTGTTAAATAGATTATGTGATCATGAGCTTCTTTAAATATTTAAATTAGAATTATGTGTTGATCCCAATGAGATTTGATGACCTATCTCTGCTATTAAGTTTTGAACACAACATAAAAACTGAAGCTACCCTGACATTTAGTTTGATGCTCTGTTAATACTATTATGACTGTTATGCTAATCTGCCTCGAGTGTTATTTGCATTTCATAATGTATCACTTCATAATCTAGACTTAAACAAAGTGTGTACTTGTTTAATTGTGAAAATCAGATTGTCATCTTGGTTTAAATCCACTAGTTCAAGACCTTTAAAACAGACTTCTCTTCCTGACATGCCTCTGTGATTCTGCTGATTATTAGAAGCTTTTCAAACTCATAATTGTTTGATCACAGTATATAAACATGCCTTAAACTAATTCCTGCATTATCTTGGTACATGTTCTAATGATTACCATGCCCTTAACTGAAGTTGTGAGGTTTAGTTGAGTTATGTTCATTCCATTTGTTGTACTGAAATACTGACATTAAGTCTCACTATGTATGAAATCCTACCCTTGCATTGCCTAACAAGATCCCTGATGTAATCATTCCCTTTTTTCTAAAATTCATGAATTGATGTTGTTCATTTGATTATGTTAACATCCTTACAATACTATGATCCCTGCCAAATGTATCATATGGGTGTTCCCTTGGGCATTCTGCATTTATTTGTTCTTTAAATACCTCTTCTTGCCCTTCATAATCATGTACATGCCTACACTGTCCTTAAAACTTCACTAAGATCTCTTAAGTGAACTAGACTTAGCTTGTGAACTTTAAGTGAATCTTCTGTTGCTACTATCTGAGTATAACAACATGCTTTATTCTTCAAAAATAATAGTATGAAGTTGAAAGCTCTTAGAAAGAAGTAATCATGCCATGGGCTTTAGAGTAAAACAAGACTGTTAGCTTGAGATTCTGTTAATGCTCTTTAGAAGTTCTGATTGTAATTGTTAATCTGCAATTCTGTTAATACCCTTTTGAAATTCTAATTATAGCTTTTAATCTGCACCCTTCCAAGTACTCCTTAGAAGTTCAACTGAAGTTGTTAGCTTACATCTATGTTAACATTCTCTAGGAGTTCCCATTGAAACCGTTAACCTGTGTGTGTGCTAGAAGACAGGACTTAAGTTAAAACTATTCTTTGACTAATCTAATTGAAAGTTGTTAAGAAGAATGTATCTGTGCCCATGAACTTTACAGATTTGAACTGTGCATTTATTCTACTCATGAGGCATATGATCCAAGTGTTTAGGTTTCAAAAGTAATCTGCCAAATGCTATTGTTCCAGTGTGCACCTGAAGTTAATCTCTTTGAGCATGCCTAATTTGTCATGTTATTCACAATGAATCATATACCTTTGTTAGATTATGATTACACTAGGGTGATTGGCTATCTTACGATCCTATAGTATTTTGTATTAGTTGATGCATACTCCCATGGTGTGGTATCACTGTGGTATCAGGATTTACAGTGAGTTCCTCATTGGCACTTAAACATGTAGGGAGTAGAGTTTAGTTCTTGGTTGTGTTACTCTCCCTGACACAAGCACTGCCCTGGGCCTTTAGACCCTCGAGAACTTTGAAGTGTTAGGGATCCAAAGAGTGCCTTGGCTTTGAACGGAATTCTACCCTTATCCTCTAACTTATTGACATTTATTACTCCCTTTTGGTTTAGTGTTTAATGACAACAAAAGGCTTCATTGTGAATCCCTTGGCCATCTGTGACTCCACACTAATTTTCATATTCTAGATTACTATTTAACTGTGTGATTCGACTTAGGCCCATGATAGTTTGTTTCATGCATAACTATGTACGCTGAAATAGTATATCTAATGACCTTCTTTATTCCTTTTTTGAGCATGTATTATAACAACTCGACTGGTCATTTTGAGAACTAGCATGTCGTTTGGCGGTTTGAGGCCTTGAGTAGCTTCACTTCATGTATTATGACTTGTACGCATGGTCGGGGATGAATTTAGAGAAGTTCAGAGTTGATTCGGATGGAAAATTCTAATTTTGGAAGCTTTAAGTTGGAAGAATTGACTATGATTTGAATTTTGAGTAAACGACCACGAAATCGGGATTTGAAGGTTCCAATAGGTTCTTATGATGATTTCAAACTCGGGCGTATGTTCGGGTCAAGTATCGGGTCGCCCGGGAGCATTTCAGCGCTTATTGTGGAAAGTTGGCATTTTTAAAGTTTAAGAATTTCTAAAGTTTTATTTGAAGATAATTTTGGTGTTATCGATGTCTGCTTGGGGTTCCTAGTCTTGGAATAAGTTCGTATTGTAATTTATAACTTGTATGTAAAGTTTGGCGTCATTCCAAAATGTTTAAGTATGATTCAGACACATTCGTCGAAGTTTGGATGTTTGAAAGCTAAAAGAAGGATTTTGATCGTCGATTCATATTTGGATGTTGTTTGGTGTGATCTGAGGCCTCGAGCAGGTTCGTGTCATATTTTGGGACTTGTTGGTATGTTCGTACAGGGTCCCAAGGGGCTCGGGTGAGTTTCAAGTGGTTTCAGACCATTTATAGGCCATTTTTAACTGCTGGTTTTTGGCTACAACAGTGTGCATTGCGATCGCGGACATTGGATTGCATTCGCGAAGACAAAAATGGGAGAAAGTGGTCCATGAATCGCGTTTGCGGAGGCGGATTCACGTCCGCGAAGAAGAAATTGTTGATGCACATGGCTGAATTTGGAAGCTTATATCTTGTAATCTATAATGAATTTGGAGATGAATCAAAAATAAAAGTTGTAGCTCTTGGTGTCTAGTATTCAGAAAGTCAAACCATTTGTCATTCAGAGTTTATTTTACAAAAGGTTATGTCCATTAAACTAGAGGTTGTCTGGAGGAGTTGGGCAGCTAGTTCTTCGCGATCGCGATTGGTTTTCAGCGATCACGGATGGTAAATACCTGGGCAGAAGCTATATTTCAGGGGTTTTGCTCATTTTCACCTTATTCCTTCCATGGGAGCCGACTTTGGGGTGAATTTGGAGTGACATTTTCATCCTCAAACTTTAGGTAAGTGATTTCTACACCTTGTGAGTTAAATACATGGCTTATATATGGATTTAAACATGGAAATTAGTAGAAATTGTGATATTTTGGTAGAAACCCTAGAAATCATATTTTTGGATTTTGACCATGAAATTGGACATAGAAATTAGGATAAATTATATATTTGAGTTCGTGGCGTTATGGGTAAAGTTTATCTTCAAAATATTTTGGAATCCGGGCGCGTGGGCCCGTGGGTTGACTTTAGACTGTTCGAGCGGAGTTAGGAATTATTATAAATTGATTAATTATGAGCTTTGGAGTATATTTTGATTGAATTGCACCTTGTTTGTATAGTTTCAGATCGTTTGGCTTTGAGTCGAGAAGTTAAAAAGGCACTGGAGCCAGTTATGGAATTTTGGAGCGAGGTAAGTCTCCTGTCTAACTTTGTGAGGAGGAAACTACCCCTAGGTGATGTAATTGTTATGTGCTACTAGTTGTGGGTTCTACATACGCACGAGGTGACGAGAGTCCGTACGTAGCTAAAGCACGTTTATGTCCGGGTAGACTTAGGACTTTATCATGTAATATTTTAATTATTTGAACTCATTCAACTGGCTTAATTAGTTGAATTTATAATTGAAATTGATTTAGAAATATATGTATATATTAGGACTAGCCTTATTACCTTGAGTTTTTGGCAAGTAATTTGAGAAACGGTAATGGTTATATTCACTTTGTGCTCATGTACTGTATTGTAAGCACGTGTCCCGTAACTCGGTAATTTCCTTCCTTTCTTGTGTAGCCAGCCGAACACGTCTGCAGTATAATAGATGCATCTATGGTTCGTGCCGCTCGATCCTCGGTAGTGTACATAATATTCTGGATCGGGCCGAACGACCTTGGCTTAATCGTGAGTTAATTCGCTAGCATCCCGAATATTCACGAGATTATCCTTCCACTTATGCCTGGTATATGGTATTTCTTATCTGTTTGATACTGGTACTTGATACATTTGAGTTGTTGAGGTAGAATACAAGACTGAGACATTCATACCTTTAAAAGAAATTTTGGAAGATTATGTAACTTACATATTTACCCTATTATTGCGGTGTGCTTTATATCTGTTTATGATTTATTATATTGCTTTATTGGATCTCTAGTAAGTGTTAATGTCGACCCCTCGTCACTACTTTTCCGAGGTTAGGCTAGATACTTACTGGGTATGTGTTGATTTACGTACTCATGCTGCACTTCTGCACTAAATGTGCAGGATCTGATAGGTTTTAATTGGTGGTCACCTTGGCGTATAGGCGTAGCTGCTGAGGGGACTTTATGGTGAGCTGCAATTTCCAGGCTACGTATCACAGCCCAGAGTCTCCATCATATTACTTACATTATCCTGTCATATTTACATTCCAGACCGATGTTGTATTATTATTATACTCCTTAGTAAATGCTCATGCACTTGTGACACCGGGTTTTGGGATATTCTAGTTGATGACTATGGATTTGTATATTATTATCACCTTTCATTCCTTTTTTCAGACTACTAGTTATGTACGTACCCGTGATTTTATAGGTCTAAACCTCCTTACTTAATTACAATTATGATTTTGAAAGTAATAAAATGAATAATTAAGTTGTTAGTTCACCATTGGCTTGCCTAACGGTGACGTTGGGCACCACCGCGACCTATAGTGGGTTTTTGGATCATGACAGCTTGGTATCAGAGTTTTAGGTTCCCTCGTGTCTCATGAGTCATGAGCAAGTCTAGTAGAGTCTTACGGATCGGTACAGAGATGTTTGTACTTATCTTCGAGAGGCTGCAGGGCTGTTAGGAGGACTTCCCTTGTTGATTCCTCTTCGTGCGATTTGATTCCATTAAAGCTTATGCCTTCATTTCCTTCCTACTCAATCTTATGCTATGTGGAGCGCTTGTTATCAATTGGGCATCGAGGAGTTATAGTGGTACTGCAGACACGATGCAGGATGTTTCTCCTTGCGTATTAAGGCATGCTATTATAGTCTCCTTGCGGAAGGGTGTTCTGTCGTTTCAGCCCTGTATCAGTATTGCCTATGCTTTTGAGGCTATGCACAGATTGTTATGTTGTTCGTGCGTTGTTACCATGTAGTGTTGGTGTAATGGTAGGGTGTTTGTTTATGTGTCAAGGCAGTGAATGACTCGAAAGGAGGATTCGTCAATGCATGGTTTAGAGGTTCGGCATTTAATTCTAGCGGATGAAAGGCAATCGAACTATGGATGTTCAGGCTTTGGTTGATGCAGTAATGAGACTTAATATTTTCAAGCGTGGTGGAATTCTCATTTGTCCTTGTTTAAACGTATTAAGGTTCTCCGGCATTATGGTCTTATTTGGTTTGCCTTCAGGCAGAGTGTTGTGAAATGGTTCCGGAGAAGCGATTGTTAGACATGGCGATGTGTAGCGGTTTCAAAATCAAATAAGTGTATCTAATGTTGATGGCTCGAGAAAGATGATCTTCGAAGAGGCTTAGAGTTGGTAGAAATTTATTAGTTCAGGTGCTATAGAGATGGATTTTGATTTGAGGCAATATTTGGGTAGCGAAGGATGAGGAAGGACATGATGGGAGGTATCCCATGGTGGTTGAATTGCTAGAAGGTCAAGTGTGAACAACAGAGGTCGAGAAGTTGCTTAAGGAGATGGTTTAAACAAAGTGGGAGTGGCAGAGTAGCGTATAGATTCTGTGGTAGGATAGCCACGTGCCTTGAGAAAGTTTAGAGCGATTTGGGAGTCATGGTGGAAAGTGACTAGGTCTAAAGATTTTATTTAGGATGGAGGCTATTGTACTGAGGAAGATTGAATATGGCAGAAAGGAGTTGGTTTGAAATGAAGAGGGGTGTGAAAACTTGATTATCGTTTTGGATGCAACATGAATTTTATTTTGGAATGTATTGTCGTACTTTCAGTTGATGTCAATGGGGAATGGGCATGCTTGTACAGCCGGTGGACGAGCATGGGATCAGGAGGGTTTACTGATTTCATAGTAGTTGTACCTAGTGCAACATTGTTGGAAGATGTTGGTATAGAATTCCACATATAGGCTATCTCATGTGGGCAGGTTAGCGATCGCGTGATTTTGATGAAGTTTCTATGAAGAGTTCTACTTACTACTCGGCATAAGGTCGAATATGTGATTGTGGCTGATAATTTCAAATGTTCATGAAAAGTTTACAAAGAGACTTCGAGAAATTTGGTGGCTTAATGGTGTGAGATCATGGTGATTGAGAAGGAGGAATCTTTGTGGGTTCTGCATTATGTGATGGTAGCTTAAAGCTAGGTGGGGGAGCTCACTGTCTAAGATTGGATCGCGTGGTTATCTGCTTGTGCGGTTTCTAATTATCGGTGCATTGGTGGATCATTTATGTCTAAGAAAAGAGAATATCAGGGGTAATTCGAGAAAAGAACTTGATGAATGTGTGCTATATTTTTCCTTATCGATTCATGTGCAGGTTTTGGGAAGACTCAGAGTTTATGCTTCTTGTGGAGGTGATGTACAAGGAAAAGAATTCATCTGGTTGCTTCTTCGGGAGTGTTCATATGCTAACAGACTGCTGGAGTTTGATTATACTCGGGACCAGGTCATAGTGGGTGACTCTCAATAGTGGCTCTAATGGGTTCAAGGATGTAAGCGTGGTGTCTAGGGATTTTGGGTTCGTTGTGTAGTTAAGGATCGAGTTTTTGCTTTGGGTATTGAGACAATGTGATCTCGTGATTTGGGTCACTCGAGATGAGTGTTGATCGAGTTTTGTTATGTTTTTGAATGGAGCTATTATTAATTCTAAGGCAGGTCAAGAGTAAATTAGAGGAAGTTGGGTCGGCTGGTAATGGTTTGAATCAGCATGATTGTTGCAATGATCAGTTCCTTCAGCGCGTTAAGTTATACAGGTGGTTGGTGATTGTACGTGCGGGCTTGACAACCACCATAATTGGATTGATTTTGGAGGTATTTGATTCTTATAGTCTTGTTATGTGTAAATAGATTTCGGAAGAGTTATGATGGTTTAGACCACGACTTGAGGTTTGTATTTTCTGCCGTTATGGGAATTCAATTGCGTGTTGCAATGGTTCTTCTGAAATGAGTTAAGTGGAAGGTTTCTAGCCAATGAAGTGTTTAATCTACTAGTAGTTCAGGGGTTATGGTGAATTCTTGTACTCTCGTGTAGCGGCATGGTAAATGAAGCGAGCGGTATGGAAATTTGGAAGTTGAGGACCAAGGTCGAGTTTGGTGTTGATAAGAATGTCACGAGCACGGAGGAGCAGGGGAAGACCTCAGAGGTTCAGATTAAGCTGGCATTTTATTTAGTGTCACCTGAGAACGTGTCCTATGTAAGAGGCTTTGCGTATTATTTTGCGGATTCTTGATTTGCTTTACCTAATTAGTACGGTTGGTGGTATGGAGGTGCAGACTTTGCTACCAGGGGCAGAAGTTCGTGGGAGTGTGTCCCACGTGGAAAATTGTATAAGTGTGACATGTTAGTCACTTGATTGTTAAGGATTGAAACCAAGTATAGAGATTCTGGTACTATCGCTAATGTGAGAGTTTATGCTTGAAAGGCGCTCTAATCTTTTGCTTATGGACTATGGGAGTTTAATCCAGATTGGACGGTTGCTCGTGTGTGTCATGAATAGGGCCATTGTGGATCCTTGAAAGGTTGTTGGCCCAGTATGGTGTGATCAGCATCGACTTGAGGTCCGTTGGTGGGTCTAATGTAAATGTGTGCTCTATGTCAAGTCGGATGTGTTCATTCAACATAGCACTGTTTATGGAGGAGTCTTCGGGCGTTGGATGTTATTCCCGTCGTCAGCTATTCCATGTAATACTCTATTGTGCCATGTGGATTGTGTGACGGCTTGATTATTCGCACATATATTGTGATCCCGTGTAGTTTGTGGTGTTATATGAGCAGGATGGCTCTCGAGATACAGGTCATTTATTGCACCTTAGTCATGCTTGGGTTTTTGTAGCGTATGGCGCTATCTGTCTCCCCAGGGTTGTATTATGCACTTGGCGTACTTGTGGTTGATATTGGAGCATTCGTAAGGATAAGCATTAAGGCTTGATGGGTGTTTCCTTATTTATTGTTGTGTGGATCGGGTGGCATGCCTCCATAGGTATATTGTGGGATCGGGTGGAACGCCACCACGGGTATGTTGTGTGGATTGGGTTGCGCACCGCAACAATGTCATATTCGGATGGGGTTGCACGCCGCAACAATGTCATATTCGGATCGGGTTGCACGCCGCAACATTGTCATAGTTGGATCGAGTTGCACGCCGCAACATTGTCATATTATAAGTACGGTTCCTTATACTTATTTGTGTGCCTTGTTTTTTATCTCTAAGATGGAACCATAACATCGGCTTGGCCGTTTCATTTGTTATGCGGGCTGGGTAGTTCCTTGCCAGAGTTTGTTTTTCATTATGAGTCATATTTGGGTTGTAGCTTGTTGGCATATTGATGGCGTCATATAAGATTTTAGATGGTGTTCGAGGTGGCTTATTGCCCGAGCAGCTTGTACTGGGTGAGATGAGATTATTAGACCTGAGATCAGTGCGATTGGAGTTAAGTAGGGTATATTAAAGAGAAAATATTGTTATTTAGTCCATAATAAGGTAATGGTGCTTGTCAGGTGAAAAGACCCCATGATTTATTGTTTCGGCAGGTGGTTATGCGTTTCTACACATCTCTTTTATCGTGGCGGTATTGCAAGAGTTGGAACATGGCTTACATGTGTTATGAGGCGTATTACGCACATCAGATTCATGAAATTGCAGCTATTGTGGTCGGAGGATGTAATTATGGGCATGTGAATCATGTGGTGCTTGGTGTGAATTCTGCAAAGGTGTATGATCATGTTTTGGTACAATGAGTAGTGATTGATACGATGTTCGTATGTTAGAATCAGGTCTTTTAGAATAATTCGGAGGTTAGAATTTGGTTCTAAGGATAATTGACTAAATAAAAGGGATGATCATCAGTCTGGCTTGAGCTAATGTGCTCAACTGGGTTGTGGTGGCACGGGTAGGTGCACAAGGTTTTGAATAGTGATTTTGGGAAACTCCGGAGCAGTTCTTAGCACGTTCGAGGATGAACGTATGTTTAAGTGGGGGAGAATGTAACGACCTGACCGGTCGTTTTGAGCTCTAGCGCGTCGTTCGGCGGTTTGAGGCCTTGAGTAGCGTCACTTCTTGTATTATGACTTGTATGCATGGCCGGGGTTGAATTACAGGAAGTTCAGAGTTTATTCAGATGGAAAATTCTAATTTCGGAAGTTTTAAGTTGGAAGAATTGACTAAGATTTGACTTTTGTGTAAACGACCTCGGGATTTGAAGGTTCCAATAGGTTTGTATGATAATTTTGGACTCGGGCGTATGTTTGGGTTGAGTATTGGGTCGCCAGGGAGCATTTCTGCGCTTATTGTGGAAAGTTGGCATTTCGAAAGTTTAAGAATTTCTAAAGTTTGATTTGAAGAGAATTTTAGTGTTATCAATGTCCGTTTGGGGTTCCGAGCTTTGGAATAGGTTCGTATCATTATTTATAACTTGTACGTAATGTTTGGCATAATTCCAAAATGTTTAAGTATGATTCGGATGCGTCCGTCAAAGTTTGGATGTTTGAAAGTTAAAAGAAGGATTTTGATCGCCAATTCATAGTTTGGATATTGTTTGGTGTGATCTGAGGCCTTGAGCAGGTTCGCGTCATGTTTTGGGACTTGTTGGTATGTTGGACGGGGTCCCAAGAGGCTCGGGTGAGTTTTAGGGTGGTTTCGAACCATTTCTAGGCCATTTTTAACTATTGGATTTTGGCTATAGCAGTGTGCATAACGATCGCAGACATTGGATCATGTTCACGAAGAGAATAATGGGAGAAAGGGGTCTGTGAATCGCGTTTGCGGAGGCAGATTCACGTTCGCATAGAAGAAATTTCTGTTGTACATGATTGACTTTGGAAGCTCAAATCTTGCAATCTATAAGGAATTTGGAATGATCCAAAAATGAAAGTTGTAGCCCTTGGTGTCTAGTTTTCCGAAAGTCAAACCATTTTTCATTTGGTGTTTTGTACAAAACGTTATGACCATTATACTAGAGGTTGTCTGGAAGAGTTGGCAACTTGTTCTTCGCGATTGATTTTCCGCAATCGCGAAGGGCAATTTTGAGCTGAGAAAAGTTGTACTTTTCGATTGCAAAGCATTTTCCGCGATCGCGAAGGGTAAATACCTGGGCAGAAGCTATATTTTGGGAGTTTGGCTCATTTTCACCTCATTCCTTCCATGGGAGCCGACTTTGGGGTGATTATGGAGTGCTATTTTCATCATCATACTTTAGCTAAGTGATTTTTACACGTTGTGAGTTAAATACATGGCTTATATATGGATTTAAACATGAAAATTAGTAGAAATTGTGAGATTTTGGTAGCAAAACTAGAAATCGTATTTTTGGATTTTGACCACGAAATTGGACATGGAATTTAGGATAAATTATATATTTGAGTTCGTGGCGTTATGGGTAAAGTTTATCTTCAAATATTTTCGGAATCTGGGCGCGTGGACCCGAAGGTTGACTTTATTGACTTTTTGAGCGGAGTTGGGAATTGTTATAAATTGATTAATCATGAGCTTTGGAGTATATTTTGATTGAATTGCACCTTGTTTGACTAGTTTCGGATCGTTTGGCTTTGAGTCGAGAAGTTAAAAAGGCATTAGAGCCGGTTATGGAACTTCGGAGCGAGGTAAGTCTCATGTCTAACCTAGTGAGGAGGAAACTACCCATAGGTGATGTAATTGTTATGTGCTACTAGTTGTGGGATCTACGTACGCACGAGGTGATGAGAGTCCGTACGTAGCTAAAGCATGCTTATGTCCGGGTAGGCTTAGGACTTTATCATGTAATATTTTAATTATTTGAACCCATTCTGATGGCTTAATTAATTGAATTTATCATTGAAATTAATTTAGAAATATATGTATATATTGGGCCCATGATAGTTTGATTTATGCATAACTATGTACATTGAAATAGTATATCTAATGACTCGACCGGTCGTTTTGAGCTCTAGCATGTCGTTCGGCGGTTTGAATCCTTGAGTAGCTTCACTTCATGTATTATGACTTGTACGCATGGTCGGGGTTGAATTTCGGGAAGTTCAGAGTTGATTCAGATGGAAAATTCTAATTTCGGAAGCTTTAAGTTGGAAGAATTGACTAAGTTTGACTTTTGAATAAATGACCACAAAATCAAAATTTGAAGGTTCCAATAGGTTCATATGATAATTTCGGAATCGGTCGTATGTTCAGGTTGAGTATCGGGTCACCTTGGAGCATTTCGGCGCTTATTGTGGAAAGTTGGCATTTTGAAAGTTTAAGAATTTCTAAAGTTTGATTTGAAGTGAATTTTGGTTTTATCAATGTCCGTTTGGGATTCCAAGCCTTGGAATAGGTTCGTATCATTATTTATAACTTGTATGTAAAGTTTGACATTATTCCGGAATGTTTAAGTATGATTCAGATGCGTTCGTCAAAGTTTGGATGTTTGAAAGTTAAACGAAGGATTTTGATCATAGATTCGTAATTTGGATGTTGTTTGGTGTGATGTGAGGCCTCGAGCAGGTTCGTGTCATGTTTTGGGACTAGTTGGTATGTTCGGACGGGGTCCTGAGTGGCTCGGGTGAGTTTTGGGGTGGTTTCGGACCATTTTTAGGCTATTTTAACTGTTAGTTTTTGGCTATAGCAGTGTGCATCAAGATCGCGGACATTGGATCGCGTTCGCGAAGAGAATAATAGGAGAAAGGGGTCTGTGAATCGCGTTCGAGGAGGCAGATTTGCGTTTGCATAGGAGAAATTTCTGTTTTACATGATTGACTTTTGAAGCTCAAATCTTGCAATCTATAAGGAATTTGGAATGATCCAAAAATAAAAGTTGTAGCCCTTGGTGTCTAGTTTTTCAAAAGTCAAACCATTTTTCATTTGGAGTTTTGTACAAAATGTTATGACCATTATACTAGAGCTAAGAAAAGTTGTGCTTCGCAATCGCAAAGCATTTTCCGTGATCAGGAATGGTAAATACCTGGGCAAAAGCTATATTTCGGGGGTTTGGCTCATTTTCACCTCATTCCTTCCATCGGAGCCGACTTTGGGGCGATTTTGGTGCGCACTTTTTCATCATCAAACTTTAGGTAAGTGATTTCTACACTTTGTGAGTTAAATACATGGCTTATATATGGATTTAAACATGAAAATTAGTATAAATTGTGAGATTTTGATAGAAAACCTATAAATCGTATTTTTGGATTTTGACCACGAAATTGGACATAGAATTTAAGATAAATTATATATTTGAGTTCGTGAAATTATTGGTAAAGTTTATCTTCAAAACCTTTCGGAATCCAGGCATGTGGGCCCGAGGGTTGACTTTATTAACTTTTCGAGCTGTGTTGGGAATTGTTATAAATTGATTAATCATGAGCTATAGAGTATATTTTTATTGAATTGCGCCATGTTTGACTAGTTTCAGATTGTTTGGCTTTGAGTCGAGAAGTTAAAGAGGTATTGGAGCTGGTTATGGAACTTCAGAGCGAGGTAAGTCTTCTGTCTAACCTTGTGAGGATGAAACTAACCCCTAGGTGATGTAATAGTTATGTGCTACTAGTTGTGGGTGCTATGTACGCACGAGGTGACGAGAGTCCGTACGTAGCTAAAGCATGTTTATGTCCGGGTAGACTTAGGACTTTATCATGTAATATTTTAATTATTTGATCTCATTATATTGGCTTAATTAATTGAATTTATAAATGAAATTGATTTAGAAATATATGTATATATTAGGCCGAGCCTTATCACCTTGAGTTGTTGGCAAGTTATTTGAGAAACGATAAAGGTTATATTCACTTTGTACTCATGTACTGTATTGGAAGCACGTGTCTCGTAATTCGGTAATTTCCTTCCTTTCTTGTGTAGCGAGCCGAACACCTCGGCAGTATAATAGATGCATTTATGGTTCGTGCCGCTCGACCCTCGGCAGTGTACACAATATTCTGGATCGGGTTGAACGACCTCGGCATAATCGTGAGTTAATTCGCTAGAAACCCGAATATTCACGAGATTATCCTTCCACTTATGCCTGGCATTTTATATGGTATTTATATTTGTTTGTTACTGGTACTTGATACATCTGAGTTGTTGAGGTAGAATACAAGATTGAGACATTCATACCTATAAAAGAAATTTTGGAAGATTATGTAACTTACAGATTTACCCCATTATTGCTGTGTGCTTCATATCTGCTTATGATTTATTATATTGCTTTATTGGATCTCTAGTAAGTGTCGATGTCGACCCCTCGTCACTACTTCTCCGGGGTTAGGCTAGATACTTACTGGGTATGTGTTAATTTACGTACTCATGCTGTACTTCTGCACTAAATGTGCAGGATCTGACAGGTTTATTTGGTGGTGACCTAGGCGCATAGGCATAGCTGACTTTATGGTGAGCTACAAATTCCAGGCTACGTATCGCAATCACAGAGTCTCCATCGTATTACTTTCATTATCCTGTCTTATTTATATTCCAGATAGATGTTGTGTTATTATTGTACTCGTTGGTAAATGCTCATGCACTTATGACACTGGGTTTTGGGATATTCTAGTTGATGACTACGGATTTGTATATTATTATCACCTTTCATTTCCCTTTTCAAACTATTAGTTATGTACGAACCCATGATTTTAGAGGTGTAAACCTCCTTACTTCATTACAAATATAATTTTAAAAATAATAAAATAATTAATTAAGTTGTTAGTTCAGCGTTGGCTTGCCTAACAACGACGTTAGGCGCCATCGCGACCTATATTGGGTTTTGGGTCGTGACATGTATTACCATTGGGCCTACCGAATTCTCAAAGAACCAAGGCCCAAGTCCTGTACCTGTGCATATGGAGGTCTGAAGTCTGCCATTGTCCGCTTCTACTGTTTGCTGGGCCTTCCTCTCTTCAGGCCCAAACCAGAATCACTATTTCCTCTTTACTGCTTTATTTTCGTTCGTTAATGTTTTACACCTGTATATAACCCTTACCATATTTGATTGAATGTTTTACTCTATGATTTTGAATCATGTTGATATTCTAGGCAAGCCTAAAAAATATATAGGATTTAAATGAATGTTAGACTTAGTTGTAGATAGTTATAATTCATTAATCATTTATACTATTCATCTCTTAATCTATACTAACAATCCTTACAAAGTCCTTTGGAACCAAAACAGTTTTAGCAAAGGTTGACTGTCTTCTCTTTCAAAAATCAGAAACAGAATCTTAATTAGTCTTTTAATTGAGTTTTTCTACAAAACAAAATCAAATAACTAATGTTGCCCTACCGAAGGGGATTCTAACGATTTCTTCAAAGTCAAAATATGAGGTTTGAAACTAAGATACATGTCACGCCCCAAAACCGAGGAGCGTGACCGGCGTTCAACCGAGTGAACCCGACCGAGCAAGCTTGTTAGATTTCTTTCTACCCAAACTCATCCACGAATGAAGATAATACATATTTTCCTTAATTAGACAAAAACATGTTCATGTCTACAATACTAATTCATTACCAATAGTTTCATCATTTTTAAAGTCTCAAATGGAAAAGTAATACAACTACAACATAACGTAGTTTGTCTTTCCCAGTACCAATACACAACCCACACTATATCTATGGAGCCTCTATAGATAAAGAAGAGTACAATGATAATGCCGGCAACAAGGCCCCAACTATACCTCAAATAGAATACACAAAGAACAAAGATACATGACCCCAGGATGAAGTGGGGCTCACCAAGTCAGCTGGGAAGAAGGTGTACTACTATCACTGATTAATATCTCCTGCTGTGGAATCACCTGCATCCATTTAAAGATGCAGCACCCCCGGCAAAAGGGACGTTAGTACTGTCGAATAGTACTAGTATAAAAACCAAACACCAATTTAAGAATTTAGAAATACAATATGAATATGATGAATCAGGGCGACAATAGAATAATATAGATAACCTTTTAAACCAGATAAAGCTTATTAAAAGCTATCAATAACATTTATAGGATTTAAGATGAGATCCTCTGTAACCATCTTCACAAAAAGTGGCCCCGCCGCCTCACCCGATGTATGCAGGTGGAGGTGTAAGTACAATACCATAACTATACTCAAGCGGCTTTGCTGCCTCACCCCAATGTATGTGGGTGGATATATAACCACAGTACCAAGAACCTACACAAAGCGTCTATGCTGCCTCACCCTAATGTATGCGGGTGGAAATGCATCAACGATACCAATACCAACACAAAGCGGCTATGCCGCCTCACCCCAATGTATGTGGGTGGAGGTGAATCAACGATATCAATGCCAACACAAAGCGGCTATGCCACCTCACCCCAAGGTATGTGGGTAGATGTGAATCAACGATACCAATACCAACACAAAGCGGCTATGCCGCCTTACCCCAATATATACGGGTGGAGGTGAATCAACGATACCAATGCCAACACAAAGAGGCTATGCCGCCTCACCCCAATGTATACGGGTGGAGGTGAATCAACGATAGAAATACCAACACAAAGTGTCTATGCCGCCTCACCCCAAAATATGCGGGTGGAGGTGTATCACAATCACAATCTCTACACAACTTGGAATAATAACTTTCACATAAATCACGACTTGAAATTATAACATATGGATACACAATCCATAGTTTGGAACACATCCTCAATTTATAATGCAATATGATAAGAGCATTTGAAACTCGAATTGAACATATATCCTCATCACAAAACTTATCGGAATACTCGATTTGTAATAAACATCTTGGCACTTACAAAGATAATGGGAATTCCAGTTCTCAAAGAAGTGTTTAGCCAATATACCTCACTTGAGCTTCTTTACACTCTAAATATTCTGGAATTCTTAGCAACTTCAATCTATTTTAGAAATATAACAAGTTGACCACCAAAATTAGGAAAATGATCATGGTTCTAGCTCATTTGAGCATTTTATCAAACACTAGGTGTGCATAAGGTTTTAAGGTCCTTTTATGAAGAATTCCATCATCCCACAACCAATCTTTTCCATGTCTAGTTCAACAATCTTCCTACACTCCTTGATATCACATGCATGTAAAATAAACAACTCTCATGCCCAAAATTTATCTTGCTAATTACCCATTTTCAGAAAATTTCGAAATTAGGGGTTAGGGTGTAGAATCTTACCTCTAGGATGAAGACCTACTGAGTTTCCCTTTTTAATCTTCCAAAACTTGAGCAAGAATTGAAGAACAATTATTGAAGAACACCTTCTCACTCTAGGCCACACTCTCTCACTCTAAAATGTTAGATTATAGCTCAAAAATGGCCCAAAGAGTGTATTTAACGAAATGGGGTCGGGTTTTAAAAATCCAAAAATGAAGCTCCGGAACAGGTTCTGCGATCGCATAATCAATATGCGGAAAACGACCAAAAATCTGTCTGTGTATGTGGTCACTATGCGGCCCGTATAACTGTTCTGCTGTCGCATAATGCACCACAGAAAAGTTATGCGGTCGCATAGTCGACCACATGATTGCTTCCAGACTGACCCTCTCCTGCCTCACTTCTGCGGCTATTATGCGGCCCGCAAAGTGATTTTGCGGTCGCATAATGGACCGCAGAAACGCATTTTTCTGCTAAAAGTTTTTCTTTACTTTCCGGTGCATTGTTCAACCCAATTCAGTACCACGAAACATTATTTTTCTTTTGCAAAATTTTACGGGGACTTACAGTACATCATAGGCCCAGTTCTTTACAATACCATTACTTCAATAGAGTTATAAATAGCCACACCATTTAAATGCAAAGTGTTTTATAACCTTGCCTCATTTCACATATTTTATAAACACAAACATTATATACATACTTCGAAACTTTTTCAATCATATATATATATTCTCTTCAAGGCTTTATAAACCTATACCCATTTTTAAGACTACATATCCTCTTTTAAGGCAATGAGTTATAAATTAAAAGCCTTACCTCTTTAAACACTTGTTAAGCACAATACAAACAACTAGTCCTTTGAATTTAGTCTAAGTCCTATGGAGTTATCTCAGGTAGATTTTAAGGGGTGCCTAACACATTCCCCTTAGATGAACAAGAACCCTTACCCATAATCTCACCGGTTAGCAGACTAACAAAGAATATGACTTTAGTAATTAAATAGGTACCCTAGTATACCTTTAAATATTAGGTGGTGACTCTCTTTCATCAGCAACAGAAAAATCACAAATTGAATCTTATTTTGACTCGTGCAAAATAGGGTGCAACACTTAGTACTATACATTTACTAATGTGAATTTTGATACTACTTCTCTTTTACTATAACATAGATATATATTTTCTTACTCTGGAACTATTATTTTTTTAAACTTATGTTATACTATTCAAAATCCTTCAATTATCTAAATTTATTGATATTTTTTTGAGTGCGATTTATTTATTTTTTATTTTTTAATTAATTCAATATATAAATATCATAAAATTATCTTTATCCCCCTCTTTTCATACATTCTTTTCTACTGTAATAAATGATTAGTTTTTTTTTTAATTTTGCAGTTTATGAAAAATTTAAATAATATAGTATTTGTTTTACTATATTATAATTTTTAATTCATCAAAAGTATAAAGAGATAAGCCTTTTATTATTTATATAAAAACCTACCAAAATAATTATTAATTTGTTATATATATATATATATATATATATATATATATATATATATATATATATATACCTTATGTATAATATCCAAATGGTATATTTATATTTAGCTTTTATTATGAAATTATGAGTTCTATTTATTAATTAAAATTTAATGCATGAGAAAATGCATGAGAAATTTAATTAGTATATACATTTTTAAAACTATTTGTTTATTATGATTTTAGTTACATGTATATGTATGACTTTTTTCATCATAATTCTAATTAGAAGTGGTATATTTTTATACTTTCCCAAATATTTATATTTTATTTCTTTTTTTGTACCTTGCTTTTGTAATTGTATTATCCATTACTTAATATTATTAAATTGTCATAGGGATCATTAATAAGTTACCGATTTAATATAATACAATAAATATAATTTTTTATTACTCTTGAAATTTAACTTGACTTTATCACGTATGGCTTTCTCATAAATATTTCGATATTTAAATTTATCAATAATATTTTTATAGCGACCCGGCCGGTCATTTTGAATATATAACTCCGTTCCCCCATTTACTGCTCAATTTATTCCTTGCAATTGATTTATGACTTATTAGGTTAGTTATTTCGGGTCCGGAGGGAATTCAGAGTGAAATTAGACACTTAGTCTCATAATTGAAAATTTAAGTTAAAAAAGTGGACCGGTTATGGAACTATGTGTAAACGACCTTGGATTTGAATTTTGATGATTCCAATAGCTCCGTATGGCGATTTTGGACTTAGGATCGTTTCCGGAAAATTGTTTGGAGGTTCGTAGAGGAATAAGGCTTGAAATGCCGAAAGTTAAATTTTTGAAAAATTTGACCGGGGGGTTGACTTTTTGATATCGGGGTCGAAATCCGATTCTGAAATTTTTAATAGGTTTGTTATATATTTATGACTTGTGTGCAAACATTGAGATCAATCGGACGTGATTTGATATGTTTCGGCATTGTTTGTAGAAATGAAAAGTTTCAAAGTTCAATAGGCTTGAATTGGGGCGTAATTCATGGTTTTAGCATTGTTTGAGGTGATTTGAGGATTCGACTAAGTTAGTATGATGTTTTAGGACTTGTTGGTATATTTGGTTGAGGTCCCGAGGGCCTCGGGTGAGTTTCGGATGGTTAACGGATAAAAAAGTGGACTAAAATAGCTTCTGTAATTTCCTTCTACTAGAAATTTCTTCTGCCAAAATTGAGCTCAGATTCGAGCCCAGATCGAGCCCAAAAATCGAACCCAGAATCAAGCCACGATCGAGCCCAGGGTCGAGGGCCACGATCGAAGGCCAGGTCGAAGACGTGATCGAGGTCCAGGGTCGAGGGCCATGATCGAGGGTTAGAAGCGAGGCCCAGGATCGAGGCCCAGGATCGAGACCCAAGATCGAGGACCTCGATCGAAGGCCAAGATCGAGGCAAAACCGAGGCAGTCTGGGCAGAATTATAAAGCAGGGATTTCGTCCCACTCGCCATTTTTGACAAATTAGAGCTTGAGGAGACGTGAGTTTTGATATATTTTCAAGGAAAACTTGAGGTACATCCCTTGTGATCATTTCTACTCCATAATATTGAATTATCATTGAATAATCCGACTAGATTACATGATTTTGAGGTGTAAATCAGAGATTGGAACTTAGAAATTTTGAAATAAGATTTGTAGATTTGAGGGTTGAGTTGAGGTTAGATTTTGGTAAAATTGGTATGGTTAGACTCGTGGTTGAATGGGCTTCCGGATTTTGTAACTTTTGTCGGGTTCTGAGATATGGGTCCCACGGGCAATTTTTGAGCTAAATTTCGAATGGTTATGGAAAATTAGTATTTTCTTATGGAATTAATTCCAATAAATTTTATTGACTGAAACGAATTATTTGTGACTAGATTCGAGGTATTCGGAGGCCGATTTGCGAGGCACATGCATAGCAGAGTAAAGAATTTCACATTTTGAGGTAAGTAACAGTTATAAATCTGGTCCTGAGGGTATGAAACCCCAGATTTTGTGTCATGCGATTATTTTGGAGGTGACGCACATGTTAGGTAACGGGCGTGTGGGCGTGCACCGAGGGACTTGGTCCGTTTTGTGGAAACTGTATAGTTGAATAATTTATTGTTAGCTATATGCTCTCTATGTGTTGAAGAAATTTGACTATAAATCATGTTAGAAATCATGATTAGGCTATGTGATAGTCCTGTTGGGAACCAAAGAGGTCACGTACTTATTGAATTATTTGCTAATTTCTATCTTATGCTCAGTCATGATTTTACTTGCGTATCATATCTCAGTCTTTGTTGATATTTGTTGATGCATTATGTTATCTTTGTTTGGGCTGATCTTTGTGATTTCTAAGAGTCCAAGAGACTAAAGAGGTTAAGGACCGAGTAAGGCCGAGGGCCTGTCGGTGAGGTAAGGATATTATGGCACGTGAGTTATCCGTGAAGGATATTATAGCACGTGAGTTGTCCGTGCAAATTATGGCGCTTGGGCTGTAGGAGCCCCTCCGGAGTTTGTACACACCCCTAGTGAGCGCGGGTACCCATTGAGTATGAATGCTGAGGTTTGAGAGCCGAGTGGTTGAGTTGTGGTGATGAGTTGAGTGATTGTTGCCTGAGAGGTTGTACTTGCTTTGCATTTGTTGTTGCACTTGGTTGCTATCTGTCATTATTGTGAAATATCTGAAAGATTTTATATCCGAATTACATGAAATCGAGCTATATAAAATTGATTTGACTTAAACTGACGGATTTGAAAGCATGTCTATTCTTTGCTGGAATTACTGAAAGTAAACTATAACTGTGTAGCTCGTCATTATCTTCAGTTCCTTAGTTATTATTGTTACTTTCTGAGTTGGTTGTACTCATACTACACCCTTCACTTTGTGTGCAGATCCAAGTGTTCCCGGACATAGCGGGTGCTGATCATTTCACGCAGTTGATTTTTAGGAGATTTTGAGGTAGCTGCCGTGTTCCGCAGACCTTATCTCTCCTTCTCTATCTCCTTGTTTACTGTATTTGGTCTCAGACTATTATAGACCGTATTTTCCAGACTTGTGTTCATATGAGATGCTCATGTACTCAGTGACACCATGTAACGACCCGACTTGTCATTTTAAGAATTTACACCCCGTTCAGTGACTTAAGGTCTCGAGCAGCTTCGCAATATGTATTATGACCCGCGAGTGTGGTCGAGTTTGATTTATTGAAGATTTAGAATTAAATTAAAAGAAGAATCCTTATTTAGAAGCTTAAATGAATGGAGTTGACTGGAGAGTTGACTTTTGAGTAAACGACTTTGGAATGAAATTTTAATGATGTCAATAGCTCCGTATGGTGATTTTGGACTTAGGAGCGTGTCCGGAAAATTATTTGGAGGTCCGTAGTGGAAGTAAGCTTGAAATGGCAAAAATTGAATTTTGGGAAGTTTGATCGGGGGCTTGACTTTTTGATATCTGGGTCAAAATCTTATTCTAGAAATTTGAATAGCTTCTTTATGTCATTTATGACTTGTGTGCAAAATTTGAAGTCATTCCGGATTGATTTGATATGTTTCGGCACAGGATATAGAATATGAAAGTTAAAAGTTCATAGATTTTGATTTGAGGTGTGATTCCTCATTTTGATGTTGTTAGATATGATTTGAGGCCTCGAGTAGGTCTGTGTTATGTTATGGAACGTGTTGGTATGTTCGGACGGGGTCCCGAGGGCCTCGGGTGAGTTTCAGATGCTTAACAGATCGTATTTGGATTTGGAGGAGGAGCTGAAGCAGCTGGGCTGCTAGTGTGATCGCACCTGCGCGAAAAAGGGCCGCAGGTCCGAGCTCGCGGAAGAAATGATTCGCAGAAGCGAAAATGCATGGGCTGTCCAGGCACCGCGGGTGCAAAAAAAATTAAGATCACCGCGAGTGCGAAGACCGCAGGTGCGTATAAATCACCGCGGGTGCGAAGAAATCACCACGGGTGCGAAAATCCTGGACAAAATGTTAAAAATAAAGGGATTCCGAGTTTTTGCCATTTTTGGGCCTTCAAGTACGGTTTTTGGGGCGATTTTGAGAGAGAATTCAAGAGAAACTCAAGGTAAGTCACTTGTGATCATTTCTACTACATAATATTGAATTATCATCGACTAATCCGACTAGATTACATGTTTTTGAGGTGTAAATCGGGGGTTTGAACTTAAGAATTTAAAAATAAGATTTGAAGATTTGGAGGTCGAGTTGAGGTCGTATTTTAGTAAAATTGGTATGGTTAGACTCGTGGTTGAATGGGCTTTCGGATTTTATAACTTTTGTCGGGTTCCGAGATGTGGGTCCCACAGACGATTTTTGAGCTAATTTCGGATTTGTTTGTTGGAAAATTAGTATTTTCTTATGGAATTAATTCCAATAAATTTTATTGACCGAATCGAATTATTTGTGGATAGATTCGAGGTGTTTGGAGGTCAATTCAAGCAAGAAGGCGATTATGAAATATTGGCATAACTTCAAAAAGGTAAGTATCTTGCCTAACCTCGAGCGGGGGAATTACCCCTTAGGCAATGAGTCTTATGTGAAAATTGTATAATTGAAAACCATGTACGCGAGGTGACGAGTACGTACTTGGTTTATATATGCAAATTATATCGGTTGAAATTCGTAGACGCCCTTAAGTATTAAGTTGGAAAATTGTTGTAACTTATTAAATCCTCTAATTGTCATGCCTAGATCATTGTTTGTCGAAATTATTTTTTTATGATGATTTGGTGTGATTGCCACCTTGAATTTATGTGAAATATTATATTGTTGAGTTGTTCACTCCCGGATATTTTTCTTAAGATTTTTTGCACATTATGGTCGAGCCATGGGCTCCTTATTATGAAAAAATGATGTATTGTTGATTTTCGTGGCAAGTGGAAATATTTGAGCACTCGATGTGCAATTTGTGATATGTTGTAAAATTTAAGCACTTGATGACCCATTTGTGATATGTGAGCACTTGATATGTAGTTTCTGAAATCATATTTACTTTGGGACTATGGAACGGTATTCCGGGAGATCCCCCTGCCCTGCATATTTACTTTGGGACTACGGAACGGTATTCCGGGAGATCCCTCTGCCCTGCATATTTACTTTGGGATTACGGAACGGTATTTCGGGAGATCCTCCTGCCATGCATATTTATTTTGGGACTACGGAACGGTATTCCGGGAGATCCTCCCTGTCTTGCATATTTACTTTTGGGACTACGAGGCGGTACCTCGGAAGTGCCCTTTTGTTGATGTTTTTCTATGGGTGCACGTGCCTTTGGTTATTTTGTTTTTTCGTGATATGTAAATTCTTGTGTTCTTCCGTGATGTATTATTTGATTTTATTATGTGTTTTGTATTCCTTGTTGTATCATGTTGGTTTTGGCTCTTTGTACAAGACTCTGCAGATTTGTGTTTATGGTTTTTACTTATTTTTGAGAATTGAGTTGTTGCGAATAAAATAAATTACTATTATATTTTAATTTAATAAATTTTACATCCAAATTAGTAGTCATCGGATGCTTCATTTTAATTGAAATGTCATTTTCTTTACCCAAATGATTTCTAAAATAAATTTATTCCTTTGTTGATTTCTTACTTGATTTAAAGATTTTAACCCTACTTTAGTGAAAATAAATTGATCCTGTGGATCTTATATACATTGATATTTTGACACATGAGTTGTCCGTGTGATGGTGATAGAAATATGGGCACGAGGTGTCGTGGAAAAATATGAAAGTGGGCTGAGACCCGTAATTTTTATGATTGTGAAATGAGGTGTCACATGGTGACTTTTACTTGAAAATATATTTATTGGAAAGTATTATATCCTGAAGATTTTTATTTGAAAAACATATAGGCGAAAGAATTTATATTTGAAGGACTTGATTAATTGGTTGTATTTGTGTTCGTTATTCGTCTGAGCAATAATTATGATGTTCTTGTTGCATTGTTGTTATATCACTGGTTGATTTTGTTGTTATCATTGCTATTTATTTTCCAGTATTATTTTGTATACTACTATATTGCACAGGCTATTAGACTAGTGAGTGTCCTGACTGTACCTCGTCTCTACTCCACTGAGGTTAGTCGTGATACTTACTGGGTATCGACCGTGGTGTACTCATACTATACTTCTGGACATTTTGGTGCAGAGCCAGGTATTGGAGGTATCGGACCCGGACAGAGTTAGAGTGTGATCGCAAGGATTCAAGGTAGAGGTTCTTGGTCGTCGGAGTCCCTTGGAGTCTGTTTATTTCATTCTACTGTTAATTTTTAATCAAACAGTATTGTATATTTGGTCCTCGTGATCGTTTCATGTATTCAGCTAGAGTTCGTGACTCAGTACTACTAGTTTTGGGGGGGTTGCATGTTCTTATTCTTTCCACTGTTAGTTTTGGTTGCTTATTTAAATAAATAAGAAAAACAAATGGCTTCAATTTTTTTTTATTTAACTCGAGTTACCTAGTATTAGAGACTGGGTGCCATCACGACGCCTGTGGCGGGATTTTAGGTCGTGACAAGTTGGTATCAGAGCTCTAGGTTCATAGGTTCTACGAGTCACGAACGAGTTTAGTAGAGTTTTCCCGGATCGGTACGGAGACGTCTGTACTTATCTTCGAGAGGCTACATAGCTAGTAGGAAAATTTTCACTTCTTTCATTCCTCATCGTGCGACATTATTCAGCTTGAAGCATATATCTTATGTTCTTTTGCATCCGCTCGTGTATGAAATTGTGCACTCAGTATCAACTATGCGCCAACGGTTCGTGATACTATAGAGGGGTTATAAGAGATCCATGGTTGCTCAACCATTATTACAACGTGTCGTCCAGATAGAGGATGCAGAAGTATTGAGAGACCATTCAGTTGTGCACATTGGGGTGTAGCAGGTTCTGACATCTGGTTTATAAGTATGATATTAAGAAGGTTTAATTAATTGTCTAATCATCATAAATTGTGGTAGGGTCACGAGGTGGATGTAGATCTAAAATAGATGGTGGTATTAAAGACTATGTAGTTCGTATGGGATTTCTATTTAGCGAAGGGTACGTACGCAACCAAGGCACTAGAGGAAGCGAGTTTAACTGTCACAAGGATGACATGCGCCAAATAAATGGTTTGAGATATCTTATGACTAGAGTCATACGAGCGATGAAGGTTAGTATTGTGGATCATCAGAATGTTCCCTATGGCTTCACGCCAAGTGAGGGGAGTCCACTATCAACGATCAGATTGTGGGGGTCGTGTGTTATATCAGTTTTGGCCTGAGATGTATTTATGTGGTATTGAAAGGTTCTCCGAAATTTGTATATGATTAAGAGCTGAGATTGGTATAAGATGATGCTGGGACTTGCGGTATTCCCGTTTCCTTAATAATTCTACATTTCAGTATCAGCGAGGTCATAGAAACAATTTTAGAATACTCGGAGTGCTACAGTAAGTTCTTTTAATGCACGACCGACACGTGGTTCCTATAATGGTTATTCCAGTTATCCGGCAGAGACTCAGTATGAGAAGTCGAACCCGCAGAGGGGTTGTTATCAGTGTGATTGTACTAGACACATCAAGAGGAATGTCCCAGACTTGGAAGAGACGAATTTCATCAGAATAGTTAGGCTACAAGCTTTATTCCAGTTAATACTCCACGTGCACAATCAGCTAGAGGTGGAGGACAGATGGGAGTGGGCACCTAAGAGGTGGAGACCCGACCCCTTGATATAATTGTTATGATTTGGCTGAGGCCAATACACCCGATGGTGACGTTACAGGTATGATCTTGATTTTTGTTATAAAAAGATATTTTACCCTTAATTTGATTCGGTTTTAAATATTGAGGTGAGTCCTCCTATTATGCTCTGCTTATGGGTGAGCTTCATAGTTTTATGACCCACTTATATGTTTATCCCTATTGGGAGATTTGAAGATGTGAGCCTGTGTCTATCATTTTTATTTTTGGGCACCATTGAGGACTATAAGTCCAAAAGTAACTTTTATTATTCATTACAGTGGGTTTGATGCGTTTCAGAATAATTGATTCCAGTTTTATGAATTATATGCCCTACCGGTATGAGGGTTCATTATGTGTTATGAAAAATATTTACGAAAATTTATTGAAAGGAAGAAAAAAAGGAAATTGAAATTTCGGTTGGCACAATGTGCAAAATACTTGTGATTCGGAGTTAAGTACGAGGTCCTTGTGGTGAAATATTTATGAGTTTAAAATTTTACCTTTGTGAAATTTAATTTGTACAATAATATTAATAGGGAGTCATGCCTGTTAGGCTTATTTGATAATTCTTGTATATTTTTTGTTCATATTCAGCCATTTTCGTGCTGTAAAAATTGAGTTTTAGCCTATGAGGTGAGTGCCCAGTTGGCGTTAAATGTGACTCATTAATCCGAGTAAGTAATCGTGGGGTCTTCATGCCTCGTATTCTGTTGTCAGTGTTGTGAAAATTTGAAACATGGTGGTGGTTAATATGAGATTAATTGATGATGCAGGAATCAATTATGAACAGCTTTTAAGACTAGAGATGTGGTGATGAACATACATATGATGTGCTTCATGTCCTGATATTATTATGATAATGCAATGCTGAGATTAGTATTATTGATATATACCTTGTGGTGTTTTATTGGGTTGCGGATGTGTTGTAGGAGTTATTTTGGTGTTACTCTGGCAGGTGGTTAGGCCCAATTACAGGGGAGACTCTGTCGAAATTTTCTGGAACATTTGGGAGTTAGTAAAATTTAGGGGATTGAGATGTCCGAAAGAAGAGATAAGTTATGTTGTGTGTTTGAGGGCGAATGATCCTAAGCGGGGAAGAATGAAATACCCCAGAAAATTTTTGAAGTACTTCAACACTATCAAGAAAGTTGATATGTGCATAGGCACGAGTTGCTATAGCCAGTTGAGACTAATACCGTGCGTCGAAGTGAAAATCAGGCATTTTGAAAATGATTGGAGAGTTAGGGATTTTTGCTCTAAAGCTTATAAGAATGGAGACAAGAAATAATCTCAATTGAGATGGTGCTGTCGGACCCGTGTTAAATTGCAGGAATGTAGAATCACCCACAAGTATGTGTGCAAGAATATACTCAGTAATTTAAAGTCCTCAGAAAGATTCTTAGCACGTTCGAGGACAAACGTTTGTTTAAGAGGTAGAGAATATAACGACCTGACTTGTCGTTTTAAGAATTTATGCCCCGTTCAGTAACTTAAGGTCTCGAGCAGCTTCGCAATATGTATTACGACCCGCGGGTGTGGTCGAGTTTGATTTACTGAAGATTTAGAATTAAATTAAAAGAACAATCCTTATTTAGAAGCTTAAATGGAACGAGTTGACTGGAGAATTGACTTTTGAGTAAACAACTCCGAAATGGAATTTTGATGATGTCAATAGCTCCGTATGGTGATTCTGGATTTAGGAGCGTATCCGAAAAATTATTTGGAGGTCCATAGTGGAAGTAAGCTTGAAATGGCGAAAATTGAATTTTGGGAAGTTTGACTGGGGGGTTGACTTTTTTATATCATAGTCGAAATCTTATTCTGGAAATTTGAATAGCTTCGTTATGTCATTTATGACTTGTGTGCAAAATTTGAAGTCATTCCGGATTGATTTGATATGTTTCGGCACAAGATATAGAATTTGAAAGTTCAAAGTTCATAGATTTTGATTTGAGGTGCGATTCGTCGTTTTGATGTTGATTGATATGATTTGAGGCCTCGAGTAGGTCCGTGTTATGTTATGAAACTTGTTGGTATGTTCGGACGGGGTCCCGAGGGCCTCGGGTGAGTTTCGAAAGCTTAACGGATCGAATTTTGATTTGGAGGAGGAGCTGAAGCAGCTAGGCTGCTGGTGTGATCGCACATGCCCGAAAAAGGGCTGCAGGTGCGAGCTCGCGGATGCGAGGAATGCTTCGTAGAAGCGAAAATGCATGGGCTGTCCAGGCACCGCGGGTGCGAAAAAAATCATCGCGGGTGCAAAAAGAACCATCGCGGGTGCGAAGCCCGCGAGTGCGAAAAAATCACCGCAGGTGCGAAGACCGCAGGCGCGAAGAAATCATCGCGGGTGAGAAGACCGAAGGCGCGAAGAGATCACCACGGGTACGAAGACCGCAGATGCGAAGAAATCACTGTAGGTGCGAAGACCGCAGGCGCGAAGAAATCATCGCGGGTGAGAAGACCGAAGGCGCGAAGAGATCACCACGGGTGCGAAGACCGCAGATGCGAAGAAATTACCGCGGGTGCGAAGACCGCAGGTGCGAAGATATCACCGCGGGTGCGAAGACCGCGGGTGCGAAAATACTGGATAGATTGTTAAAAACAGAGGGGTTCCGAGGTTTTGCCATTTTTGTCCTTCAAGCACGGTTTTTGGGGCGATTTTGAGAGAGAATTCAAGGGAAACTCGAGGTATGTCACTTGTGATCATTTATACTACATAATATTGAATTATCATCTACTAATCCAACTAGATTACATATTTTTGAGGTGTAAATCGGGGGTTTGAACTTAGGAATTTAAAAATAAGATTTGAAGATTTGGAGGTCGAGTTGAGGTCGGATTATGGTAAAATTGTATGGTTAGACTTGTGGTTGAATGGGCTTTCGGATTTTATAACTTTTGTCGGGTTCCGAGATATGGGCCCCACGGACGATTTTTGAGCTAATTTCGGATTTGTTTGTTGGGAAATTAGTATTTTCTTATGGAATTAATTCCAATAAATTTTACTGACCGAATCAAATTATTTGTGGCTGGATTCGAGGTGTTTGGAGGTTAATTCAAGCAAGAAGGCGATTATGGAATATTGACATAACTTCAAAAAGGTAAGTATCTTGCCTAACCCGGAGTGGGGAAATTACCCCTTAGGCAATGAGTCTTATGTGGAAATTGTATAATTGAAAATCATATACGCGAGGTGACGAGTACGTACTTGGTTTATATGTGCAAAATTATATCGGTTGAAATTCGTAGACGTCCTTAAGTATTAAGTTGGAAAATTGTTGTAACTTATTAAATCCTCTAATTGTTATGCCTAGATCCTTCTTTGTTGAAATTATTTTTCTATGATGATTTGGTGTGATTTCCACCTTGAATTTATGTGAAATATTATATTGTTGAGTTGTTCACTCCTGAATATTTTTGTTAAGATTTTTTGCACATTATGGTCGAGCCATGGGCTCCTTATTGTGGAAAAGTGATGTATTGTTGATTCCTGTGGCAAGTTGAAATATTTGATCACTCGATGTGCAATTTGTGATATGTTATAAAATTTGAGCACTTGATGACCCATTTGTGATATGTGAGCACTTGATGTGTAGTTGTTGAAATCATATTTACTTTGGGACTACGGAACGGTATTCTGGGAGTTCCCCCTGCCCTGCATATTTAGTTTGGGACTACGGAACGGTATTTCGGGAGATCCCCCTGCCCTACATATTTACTTTAGGACTACGGAACGGTAATTCCGGAGATCCTCCTGCCCTGCATATTTACTTTGGGACTACAAAACGGTATTCCGGGAGATCCTCCCTGTCTTGCATATTTACTTTTGGGACTACGAGGCGGTACCTCGGGAGTGCCCTTTTGTTGATGTTTTTCTATGGGTGCACTTGCCTTTGGTTATTTTATTTTTCCGTGATATGTAAATTCTTGTGTTCTTCCGTGATGTATTATTTGATTTTATTATGTGTTTTGTATTCCTTGTTGTATCGTGTTGGTTTTGGCTTTTTGTACAAGACTCTGTAGATTTGTATTTATGGGTTTTACTGGTTTTCGAGAATTGAGTTGTTGCGAATAAAATAAATTTCTATTATATTTTAAATTAATAAATTTTACATCCATATTAGTAGTCATCGGATGCTTCATTTTAATTGAAATGTCATTTTCTTTACCCAAATGATTTTTAAAATAAATTTATTCCTTTGTTGATTTCTTACTTGATTTAAAAATTTTAACCTTACTTTAGTGAAAATAAATTAATTCTGTGGATCTTATATACATTGATATTTTGACACGTGAGTTGTCCGTGTGATGGTGATAGAAATATGGGCACGAGGTGTCATGGAAAAATATGAAAGTGGGCTGAGACCCGTAATTTTTATGATTGTGAAATGAGGTGTCACATGGTGACTTGTACTTGAAAATATATTTATTGGAAAGTATTATATCCTGAATATTTTTATTTGAAAAACATATAGGCGTCACCATGTACTTGAAAATATATTTATTGGAAAGTATTATATCCTGAATATTTTTATTTGAAAAACATATAGGCGAAAGAATTTATATTTGAAGGACTTGATTAATTGGTTGTACTTGTGTTTCTTATTCGCCTGAGTAATAATTATGATGTTCTTGTTGCATTGTTGTTATGTCACTGGTTGATTTTGTTGTTACCATTGCTAGTTATTTTCCAGTATTATTTTGTATACTATATTGCACAGGCTATTAGACAAGTGAGTGTCCTGACTGTACCTCGTCTCTACTCCACTGAGGTTAGTTTTGATACTTACTGGGTACCGAGTGTGGTGTACTCATACTACACTTCTGCACATTTTTGTGCAGAGCCAGGTATTGGAGGTATCGGACCCGGACAGAGTTAGAGTGTGATCGCAAGGATTCAAGGTAGAGCTGCTTGGTCGTCGCAATCCCTTGGAGTCTGTTCATTTCATTGTAGTGTTAATTTTTAATCAAACAGTATTGTATATTTGGTCCTCGTGATCATTCCATGTATTCAGCTAGAGTTCGTGACTCAGTACTACCAGTATTAGGGGATTGTATGTTCTTATTCGTTCCGCTGTTAGTTTTGGTTGCTTATTTAAATAAATAAGAAAAACAAAATGGCTTCAAAATAATGTTATTGAAATCGGCTTACCTAGTACTAGAGACTAGGTGCCATCACGATGCTTGTGGCAGAATTTTGGGTCGTGACACACCAGGTTTTGGGGAGTGTTCATGTCAGTATTTGTGAGATTATAGATTGTATTAAATTATTGCATTTTCAAACTTAAGAGAAATTATGGTTTATCGAGATTATCGTCTTGCCTAGAATCGAGATAGGCGCCATCACGACATGTTGGGATTTTGGGTCGTGACAATTTTTGAGTATCTTTATTTTGTCAAATAAATTTAAAGTGGGGGATAGAATCACATTATATCTATCCTACTCTTTATACATTAATTTTTGTTCTACAATATTTTGATTTTTTTCATTATGTTTATTTATAATACGAATATTATTGTATTATTTTTCTAAATGGATGATGTTAAATTTTTCAAAAGTTATACGGAGAAGTTCTTTAAATATATGTCATAAATCTTAGACTTTTATTCTATTTCTCATAATTATTTCATTATTAGAATTTATCAATAATATTTTTGAGTATTATTTTGATAGTTTATTCTATTTCTTAAGTTAATTTACAGTATGATTAGCCTCACACTATATCTATTTTTCTCTCTTTATATATTATTGTACATTTTATGATATTGTTGTCACGACCCAATTTTCCCTCCATTGAGTATCGTGATGGCACCTAGTCTTAGGGACTAGGTAAGCCTAACATTTACTGAGTAATAACAATAACAAAGGAAATCTAACAATCTTGATATAGAAATCTTTACAAAATTTATAATTTTCCAAAATCGGTAGTACAAGTCATAAGCTCTACAGAGTTTGCTAACACTTCTAAATACAACTATTCGGAAGTAAGTAAAAATAGTGTAAATACAAAATAGGAAGGTGACTCCGAAGCCTGCGAACGCAGCGACAAGTTTACCTTGAGTCTCCATAGCAAGGATCCACACAGCTACTAACAATCGATACCTGAATCTGCACAAAAATGTGCAGAAGAGTAGCATGAGCACACCACAGGGGTGCCCAGTAAGTATCAAGACTAACCTCGGTAAAGTAGTGACGAGGACTAGTCAAGACACCCACTGGTCTGATAAACTGAACAACTATATAAGTATAGGGATGACAGAACATGACATCTATCTAAGGACCCCATGATATAGCTAACTGCATAACAACTGTAGTAAGGAAGGAAAAACAGCAAGTAACAGCGGAACACCAGAATAAGACATAGAAGAATGAACGAAAGCACAACCCAAATCCAAAAATCACAATACAGTAAAGACAAGTAGTAACTCAGCAACTGTAATAGTTTTCACATCAGGACTCAGCCAACAAACCCTAATAAATTAGTCAAATCCTTCAAGTGTAAACTTTCACCCGTAAGTTTTTAAATTGAGGTCTTTAGAATATAATACTTTCCAATAAGATTTTTTTTTTGAAATATTCTTCCTTCAAATAAATATCTTTCAAGATAAAAAAAACCTTTCAAATATACACTTTTCCAGTAATAGCTTTCGAGTATAAGTCACCCTGTGACACCAAAGCATGGAAGATTAGCAGCTCCGAACACAGATATAATCACATGGGAATCTACTGCAATACCGTCCTGTAGTCCCGAATTAAATATGCAAGACAGGAGAATCTTCCAGAATACGTCTGCAGTCCCAATTTAAATATGCAGTGCTGGGGGATCTCCTGGAATACGTCCGTAGTCCCAAAGTAAATATGCAAGACAGGGGGATATCCCGGAATACGTCCGTAGTCCCAATTTAAATATGTAGTGCTGGGGGATCTCCCGGAATACGTCCGTAGTTCCAAAGTAAATATACAAGACAGGGGGATCTCCCGGAATACGTCTGTAGTCCCAATTTAAATATGCAGTGCTGGGGGATCTCCCAGAATACGTCTGTTGTCCCAAAGTAAATATGCAAGATAGGGGGATCTCCCGGGATATGTCCGTAGTCCCAATTTAAATATGCAGTGCTGGGAGATCTCCCGGAATATGTCTGTAGTCCCAATTTAAATACGCAGCACAAATAACAGAGATAACAACTATAACACAACCGAAACCTCGTACATCACCACAACAAGTACAAAAGCAACAATGACAAAGATGCAAGGTACGACGAGCAAATCAACTCAAGAACTTAAATCACAAGAACGGTAGAACTCATTCACAAGGAATAACCACAGTGAAGAATGCTAGGCATAAGGAGAACAACTTAACAAGGGAAACCAAAACAAGATATAGCAATGATTTCACAATATTCAAGACAACGATAAGAAGCCAACATGAGTCAAATAGTTCTAAACAATGGAAAGTCAACTAAGATATAGGTTATCTAAACTCCTTTTGTGGTTGAGCAATTACGAGAAATATTCAACAATTCCAGTAAGGATATGCAACGGAAGATAATCATAACTCCAATTAAGACTAAACAATTATAAGATGAGAAAATAATGATTTCAATTAAAGATAAGCAGTTATGAAAAATATAGCATGACTATAGAAGAGGTAAAATCTTTGGTTACGTTGAATAAGGGTCAAATAGGCTGTAAGAGTAAATCCTAAAGCAATTATCTCTAATCAAAGCATGTAAAGGTGAAACTAGCAAATGAGAATTCAAGCGTATCAAGAACAACATCATACATGGTGAATATAAGAACATAAGAACCCTAAAAGGCCAACTTTTCAAAAATAAGTCTGAGCACGCACTCGCCACCTCATGTACACAGACTACAATCAACATAGATGACTCAAATCCTAAGGGGCAGTTCCTCCACACAAGGTTAGGCAAGATACTTACCTCAAACTGCGCTCAATCAGTCAAGTAGTATGCCCTTTCCTCGATTTTCCGACTCCGATCGGCTCAAATCTAGTCATAATTAATTAGATTCAATCAATATAAATTGTAGGAATAAATTCCATACGAAAATACAAATTTTCTACAAAAATCCGAAATTTAACCCAAAAATTGCATGTGGGGCCCACGTCTCAGAACCCGAAAAAGGTTTACAAAATATGAACGCCCATTGCGATACGAGTTCAACCATAACAATTTTATTCAATTTCGATAACAACTCGACCTCCAAATCCTAAATTGGATCAAGAGGGTTTTCACAATTGTTTTCCAACTTAATTCACCGATTATGTTAAAAATAACCATGGATTCGGGTAATTTAACCAATATTGAGTCAAGAACACTTATCCCGTTGTTTTCTCTTAAAATCTCCCAAATATCGCCTCATCCCGAGCTCCAATCCGTCAAAAGTGGAAAATGGGACGAAGTCCCATTTTCTGAACTTAAACTCACTGCTCAGGCTTTCGTTCTTCGCGTTCGCGTGACCAGTGTCGCGTTCGCGAAGGCCTGACCACGCACAGCATCGCGTTCGCGTTCAAGCTCTCGCATGCGTTCGCGTTCAAGCTCTCGCATTCACGGTAGCCAACTACCCTCCTTCTTCGCGTTCGCGGTTCATGCTTCGCTTTCGCGAAGGGTTAATGGCTCAAGGTCCCGGCTCCCCTTCCTTCTTCGTGTTCGCGACCACTGCGTCGCGTTCGCGTAAGCTTGACCAGACCTTGCCTTGCATTCGCATTCACGTCCACTCCTTCGCGTTCGCGAAGGTCAAATCCAGCACCACCAAAATATCTTCTTTGCGAACACAGGACTTCCTTCACGTTCGCGAAGAAGGAAACCAGACACCAGAATCAGCACTTCCAAAACAGCTCCAAATGATCAGAAACCACCCCGAAACACACCCGAGGCCCCCGGGACCTCAACCATTCATACCAACCAGTCCCATAACACATTATGAACTTGCTCGAGGCCTCAAATCACATCGAAAAACACCGGAATTACGAATCGCGCATCGAATCAAATTATAAGTTTTTCAAATCTTTCAACTTCTATATTGTGCGCTGAAACGTATCAAATCAATCCGCAACGACTTCAAATTTTGCACACAAGTCATAATTGATGTAAGGGAGCTATTCCTATTTCCGGAATTGAAATCCGACCTCGTTATCATAAAAATTCACCCTTCGGTCGGACTTTTTTCCAAAATCTTATAATTTCCAACTTTTGTCAAAATGTGCTGAATTGTCCTACGGACTTCCAAATCCAAATCCGAACATACGCCTAAGTCTGAAATCATCATACAAAGCTATTGCCATCATCGAAATTCCATTCCGGGGTCGTTTATTTAAAAGTCAACTCTCCGGTCGACTCTTTCGATTAAAGCTTCTAAATAAGATTTTTTTTTCTTTAAATTAAATTCTGAATCTTCCGAAAACCAAACTCGACCACACACGCGGGTCATAATACATATTGTGAAGCTTCTCGAGACCTTAAGTCACTGGACTGGGCGTAATTTCTTAAAACGACAAGTCGGGTCGTTACATTCTCCACCTCTTAAACAAATGTTCGTCCTCGAACGTTCTAAGAATTATTCTCAGGTTACCAAATTGATGATTTTACTTTTACACATATACTCACAGTTGATTCCACGCTACCGCATTTGAGATAAGCTTGACAACATCATCTCATTTGAGATTATTTCTTTTATCCATACTTGAAAACTTTAAGGCCATTTTCTTACGCTCCAATATTTTCAAAAGGCCTGATTTCTCACAACAGCGCACAATATTAGTCTCAACTGGCTATAGCAACTCATGCATATGCACATATCAATTTTCTCAATAGTGTTGAAGTAATTCAAAACTTTCTCTGGGGTGTTACATTATTCTCCTCTTAGGATCATTCGCCCTCAAACACATAACATAATTTGTCTCTTCTTTTGCAAATCTCAATCCCCCAGATTTTGCTAACTCCCAAATTTTTCAGAAATTTCGGCAGAGTCTCCCCTGTAATTGGGCCTATCCACCTGCCAGAGTAACACCAAACAACTCCTAACAACACATCCACAACCCAACAAAGCACCACAATGTATATATCAATAATACTAATCTCCGCATTACAAGCACTACATTATCATAATGATATCCGGGTATGATGCACATCATATGTACACTCATCACCACATCTCTGGTCTTAAAAGCTGTTCATAAATAAATTTCAGCATTATCCACCTCATTTTGAATTTTCACAATAATGACAACAGAATGTGAGGCATGAAGACCTCATGATTACTTACTCGGATTACTAAGTCATATTTAACGCCACCTGGGCACTCATCTCGTAGGCTAATACTCAATATTTACAGCACGAAAATGGCTGAATATGTACAGAAAATATACAAGAATCATCAGAAAAGCCTAACAGGCATGACTCCCTATTAATATTATTGTACAAATTACTTTTCACAAAAGGTAGAATTTTAAGCTCATAAATATTTCACCACAAGGACCTCGTCATTATATAACTTCCATCGTGGCTTGCAGCCCGGTTTAAATATTTCACATCATATAAAAAAAAGCGAGGATCTCGTCCTCAACTCCGAAATACAAGTATTTTGCACATTGTGCTAACTGAAATTTCAATTTCCTTTCTTTCTTTCTTTCAATAAATTTCATAAACAGTTTTCACAACCCATAATGAACCCTCATACCGGTAAGGCATATAATTCATAAAATTGGAATCAATTATTCCAAAACACATCAAAACCCATTGTAGTGAGTAATAAAATTTCTTTTGGACTTATAGCCCTCAATGGCGTACAAAAATAAAATGACAGATACGGGCTCACATCTTCAATTCTCCCAACATGGATAAACATAATTGTGGGTCACACAATTTATGAAGCTCACCCATAAGCGGAGCATAATAGGAGGACTCACCTCAATATTCAAAACCGAATCAAATTAAGTGAAAAATATCCTTTTATAACAAAAAATCAGGATCGTACCTATAACGTCACCATCTGGTGTATTTGCCTCAGCAAAATCATAGCAATTATATCAACGGGTCGGGTCTCCACCTCTTAGGTGCCCACTACCCGCCTGTCCTCCACCTCTAGCTGACTGTGCACGTGGAGTATTAACTGGAATAAAGCTTATAGCCTAAATATTCTGATGAAATCCGTCTCTTCCAAAGCTGGGACATTCCTCTTGATGCGTGTGGTACAATCACACTGATAACAACCCCTCTGAGGTCGTGGATGCTCGTACTGAGTCTGTGCTGGATAACTGAAATGATCATTATAGAAATCTCGTGCCGGTGGTGCGCTGCAAACTGGAGCACTCCGAGTAATCTGATGTGCGGACTGAGCTGACCGACTGCTCGAGCCTCCGCTATAATGGGTCCTATCTGAAGAGTAAAATCCACTGAATTCTCCAGATCTTCGAGACTTTTTGGCCTCCTTAGACTCCCTTTCCTTATCTGAAACACCCTCAATCTTCCTTACAATCTCCACTACTTGTTGAAATGGAGTATCAGCTTGCAACTCTCGAGCCATGCATATTTTAATATCATAATCAAGCCTCTCAATGAATCTGCGGACCCGTTCTCTGATTGAAGGAACTAAGATAGGTGCATGATGGGCTAACTCACTGAACCTGATAGCATATTCTGACACTGCCATAGTGCCCTGACGCAACCGTTCAAACTCTGTGTGTCACGTATCTCGGAGAGTCTGGGGAACAAACTCGTTCAAGAACATTTTTGAAAATTGAGCCAAGTTGGTGGTATTGCATCGGCTGGTATACCTTCTTCATAGATTTGCCACCACCGATACACTGTGCCTGACAGTTAAAATGTAGTAAAGGCAACACCGCTGACTTCCACAATACCCATGGTGCAGAGAATACGGTGACACTTTTCTAGAAATCCTTGCGCATCCTCTGAAGCTGTGCCACTAAAAGTAGGTGGGTTATACTTCTTAAACCTCTCAAGCCTCTTTTGTTCTTTTTCTGATGCCTCTGGCCTGACCTCAGGCTGAACCGGAATAACGGGTTATACTGGTACTATACCCGAAACCTGACCAAGGTGAACCTGCTGCTCTGAAGTTACTCTGGCTGCGGTACGTGCTCCTCGTCGGCCTCTGCCTGTGCCTCTAGCGACATCTGCTCCGGGGTAATGTTATCAGCAACTACAGCTCGTGTCCTCACCATCTGTGAGAGAAAGGAATGATAAAAGTTCAAACTTCGAGATCAATGAACTTGCACGATGGAATGAACGAGGTGAGATTATCCTAATAGTTCTGTAGCCTCTCGAAGATATGTACAGACGTCTCCATACCGATCCGCAAGACTCTACTAAACTCGCTTATGACTTGTAGCACCTATGAACCTAAAGCTCTGATACCAACTTGTCACGACCCAATTTCCCCTCCATTGGGTATTGTGATGGCACCTAGTCTTAGGGACTAGGTAAGCCTAACATTTACTGAGTAATAACAATAACAAAGGAAATCTATCAATCTCGATATATAAATCTTTACAAAATTTACAATTTTCCAAAACCGGTAGTACAAGTCATAATCTCTACAAAGTTTGCTAACACTTCTAAATACAACTGTTCGGAAGTAGGTAAAAATAGTGTAAATACAAAATAGGAAGGTGACTCCGAAGCCTGCGAATGCAGTGACAGGTTTACCTTGAGTCTCCTCAGCAAGAATCCGCACAGCTACTAACGACCGATACCTGGATCTATACAAAAATGTACAGAAGAGTAGCATGAGCACACACAGCGGTGTCCAGTAAGTATCAAGACTAACCTCGGTGAAGTAGTGACGAGGACTAGTCAAGACACCCACTGGTCTGATAAACTGAACAAGTATAAGTATAGGGATGACAGAACATGACATCTATCTAAGGACCCCACGATATGGCTAACGGCATAACAACTGCAATAAGGAAGGAAAAACAACAAGTAACAGTGGAACACCAGAATAAGACTTAGAAGAATGAACGAAAGCACAACCCAAATCCAAAAATCACAATACAGTAAAGACAAGTAGTAACTCAGCAACTGCAATAGTTTTCACATCAGGACTCAGCCAACAAACCCCAATAAATTAGTCAAATCCTTCAAGTATAAACTTTCACCCGTAAGTTTTTAAATTGAGGTCTTCAGAATATAATCCTTTCCAATAAGAAATTTATATATTTTTTTGAAATATTCTTCCTTCAAATAAATTTCAAATATAGTTCTTTCAAGATTAAAAAAAAAACCTTTCAAATATAAACTTTTCCAGTAATATCTTTCGAGTATAAGTCACCCTGTGACACCTAAGCATGGAAGATTAGTAGCTCCGAACATATATATAACCATATGGGAATCTATCGGAATACTGTCCCGTAGTCCCGAATTAAATATGCAAGACAGGGGAATCTCCCGGAATACGTCCGTAGTCCCAATTTAAATATGTAGTGCTGGGGGATATCCCGTAATATGCCCGTAGTCCCAAAGTAAATATGCAAGACAGGGGGATCTCCCGGAATACTTTCGTAGTCCCAATTTAAATATGTAGTGCTGGGGGATCTCCCAGAATATGTCCGTAGTCCCAAAGTAAATTTGCAACACAGGGGGATCTCCCGGAATACGTCCGTAGTCCCAATTTAAATATGCAGTGCTGGGGGATCTCCCAGAATACGTCCGTAGTCCCAATTTAAATATGCAGCGAAAACAACAGAGATAACAACTATAACATGACCGAAACCTCGTACATCACCACAACAAGTACAAAATCAACAATGACAAAGATGCAAGGTACGACGAGCAAATCAACTCAAGAACTTAAATTACAAGAACGGTAGAACTCATTCACAAGGAATAACCACAGTGAAGAATGCTAGGCATAAGGAGAACAACTTAACAAGGGAAAACAAAACAAGATATAGCAACGATTCCACAATATTCAAGTCAATGATAAGAAGCCAACACGAGTCAAATAGTTCCAAATAATAGAAAGTCAACTAAGATATAGGTTATCTAAACTCCTTTGAGGTTGAGCAATTACGAGGAATATTCAACAATTCAAGTAAGGATATGCAACAGAAGATAATCATAACTCCAATTAAGACTAAACAATTATAGGAAGAGAAAATAATAATTTCAATTAAAGATAAGCAGTTATGAAAAATATAGCACGACGATAGAAGAGGTAAAATCTTTGGTTACGTCGAATAAGGGTCAAATAGGCAGTAAGAGTAAATCCTAAAGCAATTATCTCTAATCAAAGCATGTAAAGGTGAAACTAGCAAATGGGAATTCAAGCGTATCAAGAACAACATCATACACGGTGAATATAAGAACATAAGAACCCTAAAAGGCCAACTTTCCACAAATAAGTCTGAGCACGCACTCGCCACCTCGCGTACACAGACTATAATCAGCATAGATGACTCAAATCCTAAGGAGTAGTTCCCCCACACAAGGTTAGGCAAGATACTTACCTTAAACTGCGCTCAATCAGTCAAGTAGTATGCCCTTTCCTCGATTTTCTGACTCCGATCGGCTCGAATCTAGTCATAATTAATTAGATTCAATCAATACAAATTGTAGGAATAAATTCCATATGAAAATACAATGTTCTACAAAAATCTGAAATTTAACCCAAAAATTGCTCGTGGGGCCCATGTCTCAGAACGCAACAAAAGTTATAAAATATGAATGCTCATTCCGATACGAGTTCAACCATACCAATTTTATTCAATTCCGATAACAACTCGACCTCCAAATTCTAAATTGAATCAAGAGGGTTTTCACAATCGTTTTCCAACTTAATTCACCGATTAAATGTTAAAAACAACCATGGATTCGGGTAATTTAACAAATATTGAGTCAAGAAAACTTACCCCATTGTTTTCTCTGAAAATCTCCAAAAAATCGCCTCATCCCAAGCTCCAATCCGTCAAAAATGGTTAGTCCCATTTTCTGAACTTAAACTCACTGCCCAGGCTTTCCTTCTTCGCGTTCGCGTGACCAATGTCGCGTTCGCGAAGGCCTGACCACGCACAACATCACGTTCGCATTCAAGATATCGCATTCGCGGTAGCCAACTTCCCTCCTTCTTCTTGTTCGCAGTCCATGCTTCGCGTTCGCGAAGGGTTAATGGCTCAAGGTCCCAGCTCCCCTTCCTTTTTCGTGTTCGCGACTACTGCGTCGCGTTCGCGTAAGCTTGACCAGACCTTGCCTCGCGTTCGTGTCCACTCCTTTGGGTTTGCGAAGGTCAAATCCAGCACCCCAAAAATTTCTTCTTCGCGAACACGGGACTTCCTTCGCGTTCGCGAAGAAGGAAACCAGACACTAGAATCAGCAGTTCCAAAACAGCTCCAAATGATTCGAAACTACCCCGAAACACACCCGAGGCCCCCAGGACCTCAACCATTCATACCAACCAGTCCCATAACACATTACGAACTTGCTCGAGGCCTCAAATCACATCGAACAATACCAGAATTATGAATCGCGCATCGAATCGAATTAAAAGTTTTTCAAAATCTTTCAACTTCTATATTTTGCGCCGAAACGTATCAAATCAATCTGGAATGACTTCAAATTTTTCACACAAGTCATAATTGACATAAGGGAGCTATTCCCATTTCCGGAATCGAAATCCGACCTCGTTATCAAAAAATTTCACCCTTCGGTCGGACATTTTTCCAAAATCTTATAATTTCCAACTTTCGTCAAAATGTGCCAAATTGTCCTACGGACTTCCAAATCCAAATCTGATCATACACCTAAGTACGAAATCATCATACGAAGCTATTTACATCATCTAAATTTCTTTCCGGGGTCGTTTTTTCAAAAGTCAACTTTCCGGTCGACTCTTTCCATTTAAGCTTCTATATAAGAATTTTGTTTTCTTTAAATTAAATTCCGAATCTTCCGAAAAACAAACTCGACCACACACGCGGGTCATAATACATATTGTGAAGCTTCTCGAGACCTTAAGTCACTAGACGGGGCATAATTTCTTAAAACGACAAGTCGGGTCGTTACAATTGTAGTTTGCTTTTTTCAGATCCTATTTTACTATAACTCAAAACATGATATTATTTTAAAATAAAAAAATAAAATGAAAAAAAAATTACCAATTCAAATTGGGGAGTAGTTTCGATTTGGAGTTTTAAAATAAAAAACGAAAATAATAAATAGTTATAGGGAAAAGGGCCAAATATACCCCTCTACTTTGGGATATTGTCTATATTTATCCTCCGTTATGCTATCCGACCAAATTTATCCCTACCATCAGCAAGCTTTTAAAAATTACTCCTCAGTCAGTCAGGTCACCCAGAATCTCCCAAATCATTTTAATTAAGTCACTTAATTCTTCTTCTTGATACACTATTTTCAGAAATTACTATTTATGTGAATGCTAAAGGTATTAGACTATACATATTATTTATGGATATTTTTAATTTCCAATTCCCAACTTCTCTTCTTGTGATAATGAGTTTTGAATTGGTTTAAAATTTATTTATTTTTCAACAATATACACACCTTATAATTCAGTGGGTTTATTTATTGTGTATTATATATAGATGATCATTATGTATGTAAATGTATATTTGAATATATTTTGTTATTGTCTGGTTAGTATTGAGTTCGATCGACTAACTTAAAAGTGCACAATGCGTAGGCATTTGATTAAAGCAAAGTTGAATTCGATAATGTAAAGTCTCCAAGGAACTTCAACTTCTATCAGTAATACTTGCAAAGTCTCCATACCTTTGGTGCAGCGAATTCATTAAAGTTGGGATGTTGTAAATACTTTTGGAATTTAAACAAGCTACCTAATTTAGATTCTTCAATTTACTATACTTTATTTACGAACCGTTGTATTATTTTAATATTTCTTTCTCTTATTTTTTTTCAATTAAAAAAATATGTAAATGCCAATTATTTCGAAAATAGTGGATCAAGAAGAAGATTAAGTGACTTAATTAAAATGATTTGGAGATTCTGGGTCACCGTACGGACTGAGGGATAGTTTTAAAAGTTTGTTGATGTTAGGGGTAAATTTGGCTGCATAATATAACGGCAGTAGTAAATTTGGCCGGATAATATAACAGAGGTTAAATGTAGATAATATCCGAAAGTAGAGGTGTATATTTGGCCCTTTTTCCATAATTATATGATGCTAAGTGGTATAACCATAATACAACAAGTATAGATCTTTAGGACAAATCTCCAACAAAGTTGGAGTTTTAAAATAAAAAATTTCGAATTGGTGAGCAGTTTCAAGTTGGAGTTTTACAATTATTTTAAAATAAAAAAACAAAAATAAAGAAATCAAAACACTTTCCATTTAAGTTGGGGAGTATTTCCTACCTAATATAGTAGTCTATATATATAAGCAAACCATTTATATGATGCCAAGTGACATAACCATTAGTAATATTTCTAAATTTGAATGTGAATGAATTTTAAATTAAAATGAAGTTCCAACTTTTTAAAGATGTGAATGAAAGATGCAATTTATAGTTGAAAAATAAACTCTTTGGAAACAAATATGATGTAGTTGATGATGTTGCTTGCTTTATTAGATATGATCTTTATTTTCATTTAGGGTTAAGGAAAAAAAAGGAATTAAGGGTTCAAACAATAGGTACATTGAAGTAGCGAAGAAATGGATAGAAAATCATAGGAGATGGTTGTGTGAATGGGATAGAAAAAAGTTAGAACTTTATAGAAAATTGAAGGAGCGACTGAATTAGATCTACTAATCATGCAGCTACTTTGAAATATTAGTCCTTAAAATTTAGAATAAAATAAAACTCCAACTTTATTGGATTTTTGTCCTAAAAATCTACATTTGTCGTATTATGGTTATACCACTTGCCATCATATAATTATTTATTTCTCTTATATATATTAGGAAGAAACTACTCCCTTATTTAAACTGAAAGTTTTTTTTATTTCATTATTTTTGTTTTTTAATTTTAAAATTAATTGTAAAACTCCATCTTGAACCTACTCCTCACTTTGAATTGGTATTTTTTTTTAATTTCGTTTTTAATTTTAAAATAATTTTAAAACTCCAACTTTGTTGGAGATTTGTCCTAAAAATCTATACTTGTCGTATTATGGTTATACCGCTTTCATATATATATATATATATATATATATATATATATATATGTATATATATATGTATGTATGTATTTATAACTACACGACCAGTCGTTTTACTTTCTAGATCCCCGTTCCTTTAAATAAGACTTTTCGTATGTGCTTTTGCTATTTTATGACTTGCGTAGATAGTTAGTTCGGGTTTGGAAGGGTTCGGGTTGAAATCAGAACTCTTAGTTCCTTAATATTAGCTTTAACGGGTTGAGTTTGACTTGGGTCAACATTTGTAGTAAACGATCTCGGAACCGGAATTCGACAAACTTGGGCGTAGGTTCGGATTGGGTTCGGATGACCCGCGAGCGTTACGACACTTAATATTGAAAGTTGGCACATTAGAGGTTTTCAAGTTCTTTAAATTTTGTTTGAAGTAAGTTTTAGTGCTATCGAGGTCCGTTTGGAATTATGAGCCTGTGCATAGTTCAGTATGGTGATTTAAGACTTGCACGCAAAATTTGGTGTCATTCCGAGTAGTCTAAGTATGATTCGGCATGTTCGGAGCAAGTTAAAAACTTGAAGTTCATAATTTGATTCAATTTGGTTTTGGGGTGCGATTCTTAGTTTTGATATTGTTTTACGAGTTTCGAGAGTTCGAGAAGGTCCGTATTATATTTATGGACTTGTTGGTGTAGTTGGACAGGGTTTTGGGGGGCTCGGGTACGTCTCGGACCACCCGGAGCTAAGTACAAAACTGCTGGTTTGCTGGTTCTTGTTTCCTTCTTCGCGAACGTGGAAGGACCCTCGCGTTCGCGATGAAGGATTTGGGGACTGGGAGCTTTTGATCTTCGCGTTTGTGAAGATAGGGTCGTGTTCGCAGAGGTTTGGAACCATTGACCTTCATGTTCACGGTTGACTCATCGCGTTCGCGTAGAAGACCTATGCCTGGGTAACTCCGTTGCCCTTTGCGTTCACAAGTGGAGACACGCATTCGCGAGTGGAGACACGCTTTCGTGATGAGTGGACTACTTAGTGCATCGCGTTCGCGAGTGGCTTCTCGCGTTCGTGAAGAGGACCTTTTCTGGGTTTGTGAGCTTTGCCTTCACGATCGCGAGGGCTTTGTCCGCGATCACGAAGAAGGCAGACCTAGGCAGTAACTTAATAAAAATCGGGATTTTGGCCATTTTGTTCACTTCTCTCATTTAGTGGCTGATTTTGGAGCTTTTTAAAGAGGGATTTTCACCTAGCATCTTAAGGTAAGTGTATTCTACACAATGTGAGTTTATTTCATGATCCAAAACCCAAATCATCGTGATGGCACCTAACCCGAGCCGCTAGGTAATCCAATTAACTATTAAACACAATATAATAATACTAATCTGAGTCAAAGATGAGATAACTGAATTTATACAACTCCCCAGGGACTAGTAGTATAAATCATGAGCTTCAAAGATATAGAGTTTACAAAACTGGTTTGAAATAAAATAAACCATTTGTTTGAAATATACATGAACATATCTAAAACACTAAAGCTACTAAGATCAAGACGTAGTTATGACTGGAACGCAGGTACATCTTCAGATCCAGTTCCCGCCGTACGTAGCTACATCAGCATCCAACATCTGCATGCAAATTGTAGAAGTATAGTATGAGTACAACCGACCCCATGTACTCAATAAGTAACAAACCTAACCTTAGGTTGAATGTAGTGACGAGCTGGGACAAGGGTCAGAGTCCAACTCCAATAACCAACAATAATTCATAACAACATATTAAAGATGGTACAAGAAATAACTCGGCTGGTTCATAGTTACGAAAACTATGCATGCTTTTCAAGTATAACAGTAGACCCTAGATCTTTCACTGAAAACCTAAAAAATATATGAATAAGTTTGAAAACTGTGATTTTCCCAAAAAAACTGTCAACAATAAATAAAATGTTTCATTTTCAGATAGCATGAGGAAAATATATCTCTACGCCAACATGTCAATATACAGGTGAAATCATGAATGTCACCAAAATCGGGTAGCATGAGCAAATGTATCTCTATGCTTGTACCTCAAGTACGCATGTCAAATGCAATACATCTCAATGATGAACTCATGTACTCACACTCTCAGAGTACTTAATCACTCAGTACTGTACGAGGGAGGTCTAGCCCAGGGAAGATCGATGCCTCAATATAAATGTATAGGGAAACTCCATGCCCAAGGAACTCCATCCCAAATATGAATATATAGGGCAAATCCATGCCTAGAGAACTCCATCCAAAATGTGAATATATAGGGCAAATCCATACCCACAGAACTCCATCCCAAATATAATATCCAATGCGCTCACTATGGGTATGCAGACTCTGAAGGGGCTCCTTCAGCCCAAGTGCTATAATAAGCCAGGTCCAGACATAAATAAATAAAAATATATTGTGGCGTGCATCCTCATCCCATAAATATCACTCACAATCAGGCCCTCGGCCTCACTTAGTCATCAATCTCTCTTGTCTCTCGGGCTCACAACGTCATGAAGCTAACCCAAAATGATGATATGATGTATCAATAAATAACAACAGAGACTGAAATATGATGTGAATTGAATGAATATGAGTGTGTGCGAAATTATAATTTAAACATATAATTCGACAGCAGTAATGACCTCAATGGGTCCCAATAATACCAGCATTTGCCTAAGCCTGATTTCTAACATGAGTCACAGCTCAGTTTCTCTAACACATAAACAATACATGGAAAATACAAGTTAATTGACTACACAGCTCTTCGGAATCGACCTAATCTCAATTTCTACAGTGCAAGCCCACACGCACGTCACCTAGCATGTGCGTCACCTCCAAAAAAATCACATAACACGTATAATTAGGGTTCATACCTTCAGCACCAAGTTTAGAAAAATTTCTTACCTCGAACAAGCCAAACGATGCTCTAAAAATTCCATCTCGCGCGTACCGACCTCCGGACGACTCGAAACTAGTTCAATACAATCAACATGAGCTAAAGGAATCAATTCCATAAGAAAATACTTAGTTCTTAATCAAAAGGTCGAAAGTCAACTCAAAAGTCGCCGACCCAGGCCCACATCTCGGAATCCAATAAAAGTTGCAAAATACGGAAGCCCATTCAACAACGAGTCCAACCATACCAAATATACCAAAATCCAACACCAAATCGTCACCCAAATCCCCAAATTAAACTCTCCAAATCCCTAGCCTCAAACTCCCAAAATTACACCTAAAAAACACACAAACTAGTTAAGAAATTCAATGGGGAAACATAACTAGTGAACAAAATTAACCACAAGTGACTTACCTCAAGAATCCCTTCGCAATCCCTCTCAAAAATCGCCTTAGCCTGAGCTTGAAATGTCCAAAATGAAGAAAATCACGAAACCCTTGAACTTAATACTCTGCCCAGCACTTTCGCACCTGCGGTTTTGCAGGTGCGAGAAATCGTGCTCTCCTGCGGTTTTCCGAAGGCTCCACTGCCTCCGCTTTTGCGATCACACAGGCGTAGGTGCGAGTCCGCACCTGTGAAAATCCTTCCGCATCCGCACTCCACAGTAACCAAGTCAATTCCCGCTTCTGCGATCATTGCTTTCGCTCCTGTGCACACGCAGGTGCGCCTCTTCCTCCGCTTCTCCGAAGACCCGAAGCCCAGTCGTCTTTCACTTCTATGATGGCACTGCCGCTTTGCGGCTTCGCACCTGCGCCCATAGCTCCACAAGTGCGGTCACACCAGAACCTCTGCCAAACCAGCCTTAGCCAAAATTTTCAAAAATGATCTGAACATCGTCCAAACTCACCCGAGCCCCTCGAGACCCCGTTCGAAATATACTAACAAGTTATATAACATAAAACAGACCTACTTGAGGCCTCAAATCACACATAACAACATAGAAGCGACGAACCACACATCAAATCAAACTTAAACGAATATTGAACTTTGAACTTCCAAAACTCGCGCCGAAACATACAAATCAACTCGGAATGAGCTCAAATGTTGCACACAAGTACCATATGACATAACGAAGCTATCCAAATTCCTGGAACCACAATCTGAATCCGATATTCTCAATGTTAACTCGCGGTCAAACTTATGAACTTTCCAAACCTTTAAATTTTCCACTTTCGCTAATTGTGCCGAATCCTTCAAGAAATATTCAAATGCAAATACGGGTATATGCCCGAGTCCAAAATCACCATACGGACCTACCAGAACCATTAGAACTCCGTTTCGGGGTCAAATTCACAAAAGTCAAACTTAATCATCTCTTCCAACTTAAAGCTTCAACAATGAAGTTCATTCTTCCAAATCGATTCTGAATAACATGAAAATCAAAATTGACGATTCACACAAGTCATAATACATCATACAGAGCTACTCATGCCCACAAACTGCCGAGCAAAGTGCAATTGCTCAAAACGACCGGTCGGGTCGTTAGAGTTTAATACCTAGATTATGAGTAGATCTAACATGAAAATTGTAGAAACTTTAGCATTATGTTGAAAACCCTAGGTTTTGATAAAAATGGGATTTAACCACGAAAAGGATTGTGGAATTGGGTAAAAATTATATATTTGAGTTTGTGAGGTTATGGGTAACAATTATCTTCAAATATTTTCGGAATCCGGGCACGTGGGCTCAGAGGTGAATTTTCGAAATCTTCCAATTTGGGTTGGGTAATTACTCTAATAGCTAAATTATTAAATTTTGAGTGTATATTGAATAATTTATATAACATTTGTCTAGCCTCGAATTGTTAGGCACCAAGTTGATGCCTTAGAGTGAATTTGTGGGCCGGAAAGTGAGCTTTGAGACGAGGTAAGTCTCTTGCCTAACCTTGTAAGAGAGAATATACCCCATAGTTGTTTAAAATTGCTATTTGCTTCTAATTGTGGGGCTACACACGCACGAGGTGACGAGAGTCCATGCGTGGCTACTAAGTTTACTTAAGTCCGGGTAGTTTTAGGACCCAAATCATGAAATACTTGTATTGTTTGCACTCCACCTGTTAATTTAAGTGCCTAAATTATATTGAAACTTGATAAAGGATTCGTAAAGGCCAAATTTCACTTAATTTGAGTTTTGGCGGGTTACTTGACCATTAATAGAAATTTTGCCACGTTGCGTATTAGGCTTGTAATAGCTTTTAAATCGGATGTTCATAGAGTATTCTCTCTTCTTGTGGAGCGAGCTGAACGCCTCGATAGTATAATAGATGCATCTATGGTTCGTGACGGTCGACCCTCGACACTATACATATTATTCTGGATCGGGCCGTACGACCTCGGCATAAATCGTGCGTCTAAATGCTTGGAGCCCGAATACACTTGATCTTATTTTTATGAATTGGGAAGTTATAAGTTATTTAATGGCCCGAAATTTATTTGGAGTTAGTATGTGTTAGTTGAATATTTTTTTGGAATTTACTATCAATTAAAGAATCATTTAATCCTTGTTTGCTATTGTGTTATTATTATTATTATTATTCACATATTTCATGCTTATTTAGTCTTCCTTTATTTTACTGTTGGCCCATAGTAAGTGTCAATGTCAACCCCTCAATACTACTTCTTCGAGGTTAGACTAGATACTTACTGGGTACATGTTGTTTATTGTGATGACCCAAAATGTCATCTTTAAAGTTAATAATTAATTCTGTGTTCTAAGACCTCAAAAAGTACTATCTTTCATTATTCGAATTGCGTGCGTAGTCCGTAAAAAATTTCGGAAAGTTTTTATGTGAAAAATGGATTAAAATGTGAATTATAGCTTTAAAACTTAATTGAGTTGACTTTGGTCAACATTTCAAGCAAACGGACTCGGATCAGTGTTTTGACAGTTTATGTAGGTCTGTATCATGATTTGGGACTTGGGCGTATACCTGGAATCAAATTCCGAGGTCCCTAGCCCGAGATATGGAATTTTGATGAAACATTAAAGGTTTTAAAAGCTTAAGTCAAATAGTGACCGGATGTCGACTTATGTACAAATGACCCCAGAATAGAATTTTGATGATTCAAACAGCTCCGTATGGTGATTTTGGACTTAGGAGCATGATCGGAATTTTATTTGGATGTCCGTAGTGAAATTAGGCTTGAAATGTCTAAAACAGGAATTTAAATTTGGAAGTTTGACTGGGGAGTTGACTTTTTGATATCGGAGTCGGAATCTAGTTTAGAAAATTTTTATAGCTCTGTTATATCATTTATGACTTGTGTGCAAAATTTGAGGTCAATCGGACTTGATTTGATAGGTTTCGACATCGAATATAGAAGTTAGAAATTCTAAGTTTCATTAAGCTTGAATTGGAGCATGATTCGTGATTTTAGCGTCGTTTTATGTGATTTGAGGTTTCAAATAAGTTCGTATGATATTTTAGGACTTGTTGGTATATTTGTTTGAGGTCCCGAGGGCCTCAGGTGAGTTTTGGATGGTTAACAGATCAAATATTGGACTTAAAAAGCTGCTGCAATTCTTTCTCTTCTGCTAGATATTCTGGATTGTGATCGAGCCCAAGATCGAGCCCATATATAGAGCCCAGGGTCGAAGCTAGAGACGAGGCTCAAGATAGATGCCATGATCGAGGCCATGATCGAAGACCCAGGCTCGATGCCATGATCGAAGACCCAGGCTTGATACCATGATCGAGGCTATGATCGAAGGACTAGGCTCAATGCCATAATCGAGGACATGACCGAGGTCCAGGATCTAGCTTGTGATTGAAGCCACGATCGAGGCCTACGATCGAGGGCCATGATCGAAGCCACGATCGAGGCCCAGTCTTGAAGGCTGCCTAGGCAGATTTAAAAAGAGGGCATTCGTCCCATTCGCCATTTTTAACAAACTGGAGCTTGAGCAGAGGAGATTTTTGATAGATTTTCAAGGAAAGACATTGGGGTAAGTGATTCTAACTCAGATTTGGTCTATATACACAAATATATCATTGTTTTCACCATTTAATTAGTGTTTTGGGATTAAAATTTTGGAAACTTTTTGAATTATCATAGAAACGAATTTTCGAGATTTCGGTATCGATTCAGAGTCGGATTTGAGTGAAACTAGTATGGTTGGACTCGTAATTGAATGGGAGTTCATATTTTGTAACTTTTTTCGGATTCTGAGACGTGGGCCCCACGGGCCATTTTTGAGCTAATTTCGGATTTTATTGAAAAATGTAGTATTTTGCCTATGAAATTGATTCCTATAATTTTTGTTGACTGTATCGAAATAATTATGACTATATTCGAGTCGATCAGAGTCGGAAAATCGAGGAAAAAACATACTACTTGGTTAAGTTGGAGCAAGTCGAGGTAAGTGACTTGTCTAACCTTGTGTGGGGGAAATTTTTTCTAGGATTGGTATTAATTGTAATGTGATGAAAGTCGTGTACACGAGTTAAATGTGAAGGATTATGTTTTAAACTTTTGTAAATCACTGTTGCATATTAATTAAATTATTAAATCTTGTTATATTCTCCATCATTGATTTGATATATATATGTTAAATTTGCTTGGCCTTTTGCCGGTTAATTGTTTTACCTGTTTAGTTGGAACTTGGTTTCTTTTATTCTGTGCATTATTTGAAGGTTGATTTTCTTTAAAATAAATATTATTAATATGAAGTATTTGACATTTTAAATTTGGTGTTGAAGCAACGTATTAAAGATTTTGAAATATTATTTTACTGAATTATTTATTCCTGGATATTTTTGTAAGATTTTCGTAATCATGATGATAGAGCTGTGAGCTCTTTATTGTGGAAAAATATTATTAATGATTTATTTTGGCATGAGCCGTGAGCTCTTTATTGTGGAAAATATTATTGTTGAATTATTTTGGCAAGTTAAATTATTTGAGCACTTGAGGTGCAAATTGTGATATATTGTGATATTGATATGCATGCGGTGGTATAAGGTCTGGGCATTGAAACGCATGCGGTGAGATAAGGGTGGCTTGATACGCGTGGCTAGTAGGGGGAACTACTAGAAGTCATGCGGTGTGATAAGGATGGTTAAAACGCGGGATGCTATTTCGGGAAAAATATTTTCTTAAAATAAATTGTGAAGGCTCCTGCGATGAGATAAGAAAATGAGATATTGTGAATTTATTTATGATTTGGTACTATGAGTCGGTACCTCGGAAGTGCCTTTGTTGATAATGTTTTATGGCCGCAGTTGCCTTTGATTATTTGTTTTGATTTTCTTAAAGTTGAAAGGAATTCTATTTTGATTCCACGAGATATTATTTGCCATTATTTTGTGTAATTAAATGGTAACATGCTATTTGATTCATTTCCATTGTCATTTTATTTTATTTTATTGTTAAACATTTTACCATGGAATTATTATTTTCCAGTAGGGCCTGACCTAACCTCGTCACTACTCTACCGAGGTTAGGCTTGGCACTTACTGGGTACCGTTGTGGTATACTCATACTATGCTTATGCATATCTTTTTGTACAGATCCAGGTACTCCTTACCAGCCCCAACATCAGTGAGTTACCTGTACACGGAGACTTCGAGGTATATCTGCCAGCATCCGTAGACTCCGGAGTCCCCTTCTATCATTATTATGTTGCTTCCTTATTTTCGTTAGACCTTGATATATATAGAGAGACATTGAGGATAAAATTCTTAGAAGCTTGTGACTTATTTCTACCAGGTTTTGGGGAGTTGCAATTATTTAAAGTTTCAGATTTCTATTTTTATTCCGCATTGATAGGTTTACCTAGTCTTAGAGACTAGATGCCATCACGACATCCTACATAGGGAATTTGGGATTGTTACAAGTTGGTATCAAAGCTCTAAGTTCATAGGTGTTATGAGTCACAAGCAGGTTTAGTAGATTTTTGCGGATCAGTACGGAGACGTCTATACTTATCTTCGGGAGGCACTGGAACTGTTAGGAAAATATTCACTTATTTGATTCCTTATCGTGCGAAATTGATTTATCTTGAAACATATATTTCATATTCCTTTGTATCCACTCATGTATGTCATTGTGCACTCGGTATCAGTTGTACTCAACGGTCGTGATGCTGCAGATAGACTGCGAGGGAGCCAGGGACGCTCAAACATTGCCTCAACGTGTGGTTCTGACTGAAGATGTGGACATATTGAAAGATCACCCAGTGAATCATGTGGGGGGTGCATAGGACGTTGTGACCTATGACCTCGCGCCGAGTGGGGGGGAGTCCACTATCAATAGATGTATTGCGGGGTCATGTGTTATATCAGTTTTGGCCTGAAATGTATATATGTGGTACTGAAAGGTTCCCTAAAATTTACACATGTTTAAGGCCTGAGATTTTGTAGAGTATAAGGTTGGGACTTGCGATATGTCTGCCTCCTTAATAATCCTATACTTCAGTACCAAAGGAGTTAGAGAAACAACTATAAATTTATAGAAGGTCTACTCAATGTGGACGTCACGGTTGCGGATTTTGGGGTGCTTTGGAGGAAGTATAGCTGTTGACGAGATTCTGGACTATGTGGTTCGTGCCAAGAATTGTCTGTATGGAGCTATACTTTTGTGATCGTTGTGTATAAATAGGGGTAAGGGTTACCCCAAAGAAGAATCGAAGAGTATGTTAAGAAATGGGTCAGCTCAACAGTGTTGAGTCAGCATAACAAAAGAAGAAATTGGCCTTGGGAGAGATTATTCGCCACCGGTGTTCGTGGCAAGCCTATGAAGAGGGAAGACCAGTCAATGCAATACCACCCACTTGGCTCAGTTCTCAGACACGCTTTTGAAAGAGTTTGTTTCCCCGGACTCTCCGTAATGCGTGGCATATAGGGTTGAAGGGTTGCGTCAGGTCACTATGACGGTGTCAGAATATGCCATCAAGTTCAATAAGTTAGCTTGTCATACTCCTACTTTGCTTCCTACAGCCAGAGAGCGAATCCACAGACTCATTAAAGGACTCAATTATGATTGTAAAATTTTGTATGACTTGGGAGCTACATGCTAATACTTCATTTCTACTAGTTGTAGAAATTGCCAAGATATTAGAACGTGCTCGGGGTGAGGAAAAAGGAAAACTAAGTAGACCAAGAGGTCTCGAGGTTCTGGAGGATTTAGTGAATTCTACTCTTCAAGTATAAATCATTATGGCGGGGGCTTGGGCAGTCGGCCAGCCCAGTCCGCACATCGGATTACTCGGGATGCTCTAGTAAGTTCTTTTAATGCACCAACGACATGAGTTTCCTACAATGGTTATTCCAGTTATCTGGCACAGACTCAATATGAGTAACCAAACCCGTAAAGGGGTTGTTATGAATACGGTGATACTAGGCACATCATGAGAAAATTGTCCCAAACTTGGGAGAGACATATTTCATCAAAGCACTCAAGCTACGTGCCCCATTGCAGTTACTACACCACCCACACGACTAGTTAGGGGTAGAGGACATGCGGGTAGAAGGTATCCTTGAGGTGGAGACCCAGACATTGATATATTTGTTTTACGGTATGGCGGAGGTCGCTACATCAGATGGTGTCGTATAGGTACGACCTTGATTTAATATAAAGAAATAATTTCCTTAACTTGATTCGGTTCTCAGTATCAAACGAGTCCTCCTATGGTGCTCCACTTATGAGTGAGCTTCGTAATTCTATAATCTACTTATGTGTTTACTCATGTTGGGAGATTCTATGGCAATAACTACGCCTATCATTTCATGTTGGTCACTAAAAAGAGCTGTGATGCTAAATGTGGCCTTCTGTTACTTATTTCGATAAGTTTTGATGTAATTTACGGATAATTAATTACAAATTATGAATTATATGCCCTACCGATGTGGGGTTCATTATGTGTTATGATTTTGTTTAACAGAAAGTATTTAAAAGGAGCAAATGGAAAGTTTCAATTGGCACGATGTGCATATTACTTGTGATTCAGAACCGAGGACGAGATCCTCGTATTTTAATATAAACTGATATGTTTAAACCGAGCTACGAGCTGCGGTGGAAGTTATATAAGGATGAGATTCTTGTGAGGAAAATTCTTGTGTTTAAGTTCTACCTTGTGAAATTTAATTTGTACTATAGTACTAATAGGGAGTCATGCCTGTTAGGCTTATTTGAAAATTCTTATATGAAATTCTCTGTGCATACTTGCCAAATTAGTGTTATAATTATTGAGTTTTAACCTACGAGGTAGGTTCCCACCCAGGTGACGTTAAATGTGACTCATTAATTCGGGTAAATAATTATGAGGTCTTCATGCCTCGTATCTCGTTATCAGTATTGTGAAGGTTTGAAACGAGATTTTTGTTAACATGAAGTTAATTGACGATTATGTAATTGATTATGAACAACTATTAAGACCAGATTGACCCAGAAGAGTGCTCCGTTCAAGTGGACCGAGGAATGTGAGGAGAGCCTCCAAAGGCTCAAGACAACTTTGACTACAACCCCAGTATTGATATTACCTACAGGTTCAAGGTCTTATACAGGGTATTGTGATGCTTCGTATATTGGTCTCGGCGTAGTGTTGATGTAAGATAGTAGGGTGATTGCCTACGCGTCCAGACATTTAAAGGTATATGAGAAGAATTATCCGGTCCACGACCTTGAATTAGCAGCTATTGTTCATGCCTTGAAAATTTGGCGGCATTACTTATATGGTGTCCATTGTGAGGTCTACACCGATCACCGGAGTCTACAACATCTGTTTAAATAGAAGGATCTTAATTTGCGGCAGCGGAGATGGTTGGAGTTGCTTAAGGATTATGATATCATAATTCTCTATCATCCCGGGAAGGCCAATGTAGTGGCCGATGCCTTGAGTCGTAAGGTGGAGAGTTTGGGCAGCTTAGTATATTTACCGATAGCAGAGAGGCCTTTAGTCTTGGATGTTCAGGCCTTAGCCAACCAGTTTGTCAGGTTGGATATTTCTGAGCCGAGCCGAGTTTTGGCTTGTGTGGTTTCTTAGTATTCTCTCTATGATCGTCTTAGGGAGTGTCAGTATGATGACCCCCATATGCTTGTCCTTAAGGATACAGTTTAGCACGGTAATTCCAAGGAAGTCACTATTGGAGATGACGATATATCACGGATGCAGAGCAGGCTATGTGTGCCTAATGTAGATGATTTGCATGAGTTGATTCTCCAAGAGGATCACAGTTCGCGGTATTCCATTCATCCGGGTGCTGCAAAGATATATCAGGACTTGAGACAACACTATTTGTAGAGGCAGATGAATAAAGACATAGTGGAGTATGTAGCTCGGTGTCTAAATTGTCAACAAGTGAAATATGAGCATCAGCGACCGGGTGGATTGCTTCAGAAGTTAGAGATTCCAAAATGGAAATAGGAGCGGATCACTATGGATTTCGTTGTTGGACTTCCACGGATTCAGCGGAAGTTTGATGCAGTTTGGGTGATTGTGGATAGGTTGACCAAGTCAGCTCATTTCGTTCCTGTGATGACTACCTACTCTTCCGAGTAGTTGGCTTGAATCTATATTTGTGAGATTGTCAGACTTCACGGCGTACCAGTATCTATCATCTCTGACTGGGGTACGCAGTTTACATCGTGGTTCTGGAGGGCAGTACAGCGTGAGTTGGGTACTCGGGTAGAGTTGAGTATAGCATTTCACCCTCAGACGGATGGGCAGTCCGAACGTACTATTCATATATTGGAGGATATGCTTCGTGCGTGTGTGATAGATTTTGGGGGTGCTTGGGATCAGTTCTTACCACTTGTGGAGTTTGCTTACAATAATAGTTATCAGTCGAGCATCCATATGGCTCCGTGTTAGGACTTATATGGTAGGCAGTGCCGGTCTCCAGTGGGTTGGTTCAAACCGAGCGAGTCTAGGCTATTGGGGACAGACTTGGTTCAGGATGCCTTGGAAAAGGTTAAATTGATTCAGGATCGACTTCGTACAGCCCAATCTAGACAGAAGAGTTATGCAGATCGGAAGGTTCATGATGTTGCATTCATGGTTGGTGAGCGGGTCTTGCTTCGGGTTTCGCCTATGAAGGGTGTGATGAGGTTCGGGAAGAAGGGCAAGTTGAGCCCTAGTTATATTGGGCCTTTTGAGATTCTTGAAAGAGTTGGAGAGGTGGCTTACAGGCTTGTACTACCACCTAGTCTCTCTGCAGTTCATCCGGTATTCCATGTTTCTATGCTTCGAAAATATCACGGCGATCCGTCCCATGTGTTAGACTTCAGTTCGGTTCAGTTGGACAGGGATCTATCTTATGTTGAGGAACCGGTGGCTATTTTATATAGGCAGGTTCGAAAGCTGAGGTCAAAGAACATTGCTTCCGTGAAGGTTCAGTGGAGGGGTCATCCGGTTGAGGAGGCGACTTGGGAGACCGAGAATGATATGCGCAGCTGTTATCCACACTTATTCACCAGCTCAGGTACCTTTTTCTAACTCCGTTCGAGGACGAACGTTTGTTTTAGAGGTGGAGAATGTGATGACCCAAAATATTATCTTTAAAGTTAATAATTAATTCTATGTTCTAAGACCTCGAACAGAACTATCTATAATTACTCGACTTGCGTGCGCAGTTCATAAAATTTTCTGGAAAGTTTTTATGTGAAAAATGGATTAAAATGTGAATTAGAGCTTTAAAACTCAACTGAGTTGACTTTGGTCAACATTTCGGATAAACGGACTCAGATCAATGTTTTTATAGTTTCTGTTGGTACGTATCGTGATTTGGGACTTGGGCGTATGCCTGAAATCAAATTCCGAGGTCCCTAGCCCGAGATATGGAATTTTGATGAAAAATTAAAGGTTTTAAAAGCTTAAGTCAAATAGTGACCGGATGTCGAATTATGTGCAAACGACCCCGGAATAGAATTTTGATGATTCCAACAGTTCCGTATGGTGATTATGGACTTAGAAGCGTAATCGAAATTGTATTTGGAAGTCCGTAGTGAAATTAGGCTTGAAATGGCTAAAACAAGAATTTAAGTTTGGAAGTTTGACCGGGGAGTTGACTTTTTGATATCGGAGTCGGAATCAAGTTCCAAAAATTTTCACAGCTCCGTTATGTCATTTATGACTTGTGTGTAAAATTTGAGGTCAATCGGACTTGATTTGGTAGGTTTTGACATCGAATGTAGAAGGTGGAAATTCTAAGCTTCATTAAGCTTGAATTGGAGCATGATTCGTGCTTTTAGCGTCGTTTTATGTGATTTTAGGTTTCAAATAAGTTTGTATGATGTTTTAGGACTTGTTGGTATATTTGGTTGAGGTCCCGAGGGCCTCGGGTGAGTTTCGGATGGTTAACGGATAAAAAATTGGACTTAAAAAGCTGCTGCAATTTTTTCTCTTCTGCTGGATATTCTGGGCTGTGATCGAGCCAAATATCAAGCCCAGATATCGATCCCAGGGTCGAAGCCAGAGACGAGGCTTAGTATCGATGCCATGAACTAGGCCATGATCGAAGGCCGAGGCTCAATTCCATGATCGAAGCCATGATCGAAGGCCCAGGCTCGATGCCATGATCGAGGCCATGATCGAAGGCCTAGGCTCGATGCCATGATCGAGGCCATGATCGAAGGCCCAGGCTTGATGCCATGATCGAAGGACCAGGCTCGATTCCATAATCCAGGCCATGACCGAGGTCCAGGCTCGAGCCTGTGATCGAAGCCACGATCGAGGCCTAGGCTCGAGGGCCATGAATCGAAGCCACGATCGAGGCCCAGTTTCGATGGCTGCCTTGGCAAATTTATAATAGAGGGCATTTGTCCCATTCGCCATTTTTAACAAACTGGAGCTTGAGCAGAGGAGATTTTTGATAGATCTTCAAGGAAATGCATTGGGGTAAGTGATTCTAACTCGGATTTGGTCTATATACACAAATCTATCATTATTTTCACCATTTAATTAGTGTTTTGAGATTGAAATTTTGGGAAATTTTTGAATTATCATAGAAACGAATTTTCGAGATTTCGGTATCAATTCGGAGTCGGATTTGAGTGAAACTGGTATGGTTGGACTCGTAATTGAATGAGCGTTCATATTTTGTAACTTTTGCCGGATTCTGAGACTTGGGCCCCACGGGCCATTTTTGAGCTAATTTCGGATTTTATTAAAAAATGTAGTATTTTGCTTATGAAATTGATTCCTATAATTTTTGTTGACTGTATCGAAATAATTATGACTAGATTCGAGTCAATCAGATTCGGAAAATTGAGGAAAAAGCATACTACTTGGTTAAGTTGGAGCAAGTCGAGGTAAGTGACTTGTCTAACCTTGTGTGGGGAAATTTCCCCTAGGATTGGCATTAATTGTAATGTGATTAAAGTCATGTACACGAGGTGACGAGTGTATACACAGGCTAAATGTGAAGGATTATGTTTTGAAATTGTGTAGATAACTGTTACATATTAATTAAATTATTAAATCTTGTTATATTCTCCATCATTGAATTGATTTATATACTTTAACTTTGCTTGGCCTTTTTCCTGCTAATTGTTTTACCTGTTTAGTTGGAACTTGATTTCTTTTATTATGTGTATTATTTGAAGGTTGATTTTCTTTAAAATAAATATTATTAATATGAAATATTTGACATTTTAAATTTGGTATTGAAGCAACGTATTAAAGATTTTGAAATATTAGTTTGCCGAATTATTTATTCCTGAATATTTTTGTAATATTTTCGTACTCATTGTGATGGAGCCGTGAGCTCTTTATTGTGGAAAAATATTATTGATGATTTATTTTGGCATGAGCCGTGAGCTCTTTATTGTGGAAAATATTGTTGTTGAATTATTTTGGCAAGTTAAATTATTTGAGCACTTGAGGTACAAATTGTGATATATTGTGATATTGATACGCATGCGGTGGTATAAGGTCTGGGTATTGAAACACATGCGGTGAGATAAGGGTGGCTTGATACGCGTGGCTAGTAGGGGGAACTACTAGAAGTCATGAGGTGTGATAAGGATGGCTAAAACGCGGGATGCTATTTCGAAAAAAATATTTTCTTTAAAATAAATTGTGAACGTTCCCGCGGTGAGATAAGGAAATGAGATAGTGTGAATTTATTTATGATTTGGGACTACGAGGCGGTACCTCGGGAGTGCCCTTGTTGATATTGATTTATGGCCGCAGTTGGCTTTGATTATTTGTTGTGATTTTCTTAAAGTTGAAAGGAATTCTGTTTTTGATTCAACGAGATATTATTTGCTATTATTTTGTGTAATTAAATGGTGACATGCTACTTGATTCATTTCCGTTGTCATTTTATTTTATTATATTGTTAAATATTTTACCATATAATTATTATTTCCAGTGGGGCCTGACCTGACCTCGTCATTATTATTACCATGCAATTATTACTCTATTTCAGACAATAGCTTAGTATTTTGTATATTCAACTAGTTGCTCATACACATATGACACCAGGTCTGGAAACATGCTAGTAGACTTTATTGTTTTTAAGCATTTATTTCACTGCAATTGCTCTTTCATTATCTTTTGCTTTACTTTATTAACTTTTCCACTTCTTATTTTCTTAATAATGAAACTTCAACTAATTTGAAATTATTAAAAAGGATAATACATGGTTAGTTCACCGTTGACTTGCCTAGCGGCGGCGTTAGGTGCCATCACGGCCTATAGAAGAAATTGGATCGTGACAATATTGAATTGGGAAGAAACTGCTTTCCAATTTGAACTAGTAGTTTATTATTTTTTATTATTATTGTTTTTTATTTTAAAATAAGTTGAAAACTCCAACTTGAAACTACTCCCCAATATAAATTGGAATTTTTTTATTTTTTTTGTTTTAAAATAATTTTAAAACTCCACCTTTGTTGGAGCTTTGTTCGAAAAATCTACACTTGTCGTGTTATGGTTATACCACTTGGCATCATATAATTATTTACTTCTTTTTTTGTATATATATATATATATATATATATATACACACACACACACACACTCTCTATGAACTACTCCCCAATTTAAATTAAAATTTTTTTTATTTCCATATTTTTTTTTAATTTAAAATAATTTTAAAACTCCAACTTGAAACTACTCCCCAAATTGAATTGTAGTTTTTTTAATTTATATTTTATTTTTGTATTATATATAATTATAAGATATCTATATTTATTAATTCAAATAGAGTAACCAATTAATTTAAAATTTAAAATCCAAAAGGTTTTTTTATTAGAAAGGAAGTGTATTTTGTCTTAACAATGCCACTTAGCTTTTTGTGGTTATGCACTTGTCTTAATATTATGCTTTTGCCTCTCCTTTTATTATATATAGATAGATATAGATATATAGATTACTATATTAGGAAAAAACTACTCTCTTATTTAAATTGAAAGTTTTTTTTAGTTCTTTATGTTTTTAAATTAAGTGAAAAACTCCGACTTGAAATTACTCCGCAATTTGAATTGGTATCATATTTTTTAATTTCCATTTTCATTTTAAAATAATTTTAAAATTCCATCTTTGTTGAAGATTTGCCCTAAAAAATCTACACTTTTCGTATTATGGTTATACCACTATATATATATATATATATATATATATATATATATTGGGAAAAAACTGCTTTCCAATTTGAAATGATAGTTTTTTTATTTTTTATTATTTTTTATTATTTTATTTTAAAATAATTTGAAAACTCGAACTTGAAACTACTCCCCGATTTAAATTAATTTTTTTTTTAGAATAGTTTTAAAACTCCACCTTTAGTGAAGCTTTGTCCTAAAAATCTACACTTGTTGTCTTATGGTTATACCACTTGGTATCATATAATTATTTGCTTCTCTTTATATATATACACACACACACATACACACTACTCCCCATCTTAAATTGAATGTTTTTTATTTCTTTATTATTATTATTATTATTATTATTATTATTAATTTTAAAATAATTTTAAAACTCCAACGTGAAACTATTCCCCAATTTGAATGGTAGTTCTTTTTAATATATATTTTTATATTCTATTATTGATAATTATAATATATTTATATTTATTAATTCAAATAGAGTAACTAATTAATTCAAAATTTAAAAGTCAAAAGTGTTTTTAGTCAGAAAGGTAGTTCATTTTGTCTTAATAATACCACTTGGCTTTTTGTGGTCATATCACTTGTCTTAATATTGTGATTTTGCCTCTCCTTTAATTATATATAGATAGATATAGATATATAGATTACTATATTAGGAAGAAACTACTCCCTTATTTAAATTGAAATTGTTTTTAGTTCTTTATTTTTTAAATTAAATGTAAAACTCCAACTTGAAACTACTCCCCAATTTGAATTGGTGTTATATTTTTTAATTTCCATTTTTATCTTAAAATAATTTTAAAATTCAAACTTTGTTGGAGATTTGTTCTAAAAATCTACACTTGCCGTATTATGGTTATACCACTATATATATATATATATATATATATATATATATATATATATATATATATATATATATATATATATATATATATATATATTGGGAAACTGCTTTCCAATTTGAAATGGTAGTTTTTTATTTTTTATTGTTTCTGTTTTTTATTTTAAAATAATTTGAAAACTCGAACTTGAAACTACTCCCAATTTATATTTGTAACGACCCGGCCGGTCGTCTCGAGAATTGTAGCCCCGATCCCCTATTTACTGCTTTCCCTGTATCTTTTTCTGCTTATGAGACTTGCCGGGAGGTTTTGTTGTGATTTCGGAGTGATTTGGGACACTTAGTCCATAAAACGGAAGCTTATGTCTTAGGATTTTGACCGTAGCCGGAACTGTGTGAAGACGACTCCGGAATGGTTTTGGACTTAGGAGCGAGTCTGGAATGTGATTTGGAGTTCTGTAGTAGAATTAGGCTTGAAATGGCGAATGTCGAATTTTTGGAGATTTTGACCGAAAGTGGACTTTTTGATATCAGGGTCAGATTCTGATTCTGGGAGTTGGAGTAGGTCCGTAATGTTGAATATGACTTGTGAGCAAAATTTGTGGTCAATCATACGTGGTTTGATATGTTTCGGCATCGATTGTAGAAGTTTGAACTTTCAAAGTTCATTAAGTTTGAATTGGAGGGTGATTCGTGTTTTTAGCATTGTTTGATGTGATTTGAAGGCTCGACTAAGTTCGTATGGTATTTTAGGACTTGTAGGTATGTTTGGTTGAGGTCCCGAGGGCCTTAAGTTGATTTTGGGTGGTTAACGGATCATTTCGGACTTAGGAGAGATAGCAGATTTTCTGCTATTTTTGTTGCAGACTTTTCTTCATCGCGTTCGCGAGAGAGGTCTCGTGATCACGTAAGGCATTTGAGAGGCCAGCTGAAGTTGTTCTTCGCGTTCGCGGAGATGGGGACGCGTCCGCGAAGGTTTGAGGATCAGTGCATTGCGAACGCGAGAAGGACATCGCGTTCGCATAGAAGAAGTCGAGCAGCTGGGAACCCCAAGGATTTGTTCTACGCGTTCGCGAAGCATCAAGAAATGAAAGGTACGCATTCGCGAGAGGTCCCTCGTGTTCGCGAAGGAGGAATTTTGGTTAGTGGGATTTTGTTATACGCGAACGCGAGGGTGGCCAAGTTCGCGAAGAAGGTTTTGCGTGGGCATAATATAAGATTTCAAAAACGAGGGTTTGGTCATTTTTATCAAAACTTGAGTTTGAGAGCTCGGATTTGGGCGAGCTTTTGATGGATTTTCAGAGACATCAATTGGGTAACGATTCTTCACTTGATTTTTGTTATATCCCACTAATCTATCACTAATTTCATCTTTTAATTACGCATTTGGGTGGAAAATTTGGGAAAAATGGGAAGAAGTTCTTCAACTAAGATTTTGGGTTTTGATTGAGATTTTGATATCCGATTTGGAAAATTTTGGTACGATTTAACTCGTGAGTGAATGTGCTTTCGGTTTTTGTGACTTTTTTCGGATTTTGAGACGTGGGCCCGGGGTCGTGTAACGACCTGACCGGTCGTTTTGAGCATTTACACTTCGCTCGGTTGTTTGAGGGCATGAGAAGCTCCGTATGATGTATTTGGCTTGTGTGAATCATCGGTTTTGACTTTCAGGTTATTCGGAATTGAACTGGAAGAAGGAATTTCATTATTGCAGCCTTAAGTCGGGAGAGTTGATAGAGTTTGAATTTTTAGCATTTGACCTCATATTGGAATTTTGATGGTTCTGTTAGCTCCGTTGGTTGATTTTGAACTTAAGAGCGCGTCCAGATTATGATTTGGAGATTCGTGGTTGAATTTGGCTTGAAATGGCGAAAGTTGAAATTTTGGAAAGTTTGCCGGGAGTGGACTTTTTGATATCGGAATCGGATTCCGATTCGGGAAGTTGGAGCAAGTCCATAATGTCGAATGTGACTTGTGTGCAAAATTTGAGGTCAATCGGACGTCATTTGATAGGTTTCGGCATCGGTTGTGAAAGTTGAAGTTTCAAAGTTCATTGAATACGAATTGAGGTGCGATTCGTCATTCAGATGTTATTTTGTGTGTTTTGAGGCCTCGAGTAGGTCCGTGTTATGTTGTTGGACTTGTTGGTATATTCAGACGGGGTCCCAAGGGGCTCGGGCATGTTTCGGATTGTGTTCGGACTATTTTACTCCATTTTGGCCTTGCTGGTATGTTTTGGTTTTCTGGTGCGTGGATTGTTCTTCGCGATCGCGGATTAGTTGGTGCGATCGCATAAAGGGAAAATGGAGCTGGGTTGTTTCTTATTCGCGGTCGCGATGGGCCAGAAGCGATCGCGTAGCTTTATGTTGAAAAATGTTCGCGTTCGCATAGGTGTGTACGCGTTCGCATTATAGAGCTGAGCTAGGCAGGTCTTCAGGGTTTCTTCATCGCGTTCGCGAGCCTGGGGCTGCATTTGCGTAGGATCTTTTCAAGACTGAGCAGTTTGTGCTTCGCGATCACATAGCTTATTCCGCAATCGCGTAGTGTATTTTCAGGGGCAGTGCATTTTCTTCTTCGCGATCGTGAAGGTATTTCCGCGATCACGATGCATTGATTCGCTCAGTTATTATAAAGTACTCTATTTCGAGGGTTTCAACCATTTTTACATTTTGGGAGCTATGAAGCTCGGATTGAGGCGATTCTTGAAGCAATTTTCACCATATAAATTGGGGTAAGTGTTCTCTACTCGGTTTTGGTTATATTCCATGATTCTATCTTCGATTTAGCTTTTGGTTGATGAATTTTAAAGAGGAAATTGGGGTTTTGGCCAAAAGTTTCATAATATGAATTTTTGAGTTTTGAACATCGAATTGGGGTCGGATTTGAGTGAAACTAGTATGGTTGGACTCGTAATAGAATGGGTTGTTGGATTTTGTAAATTTTGCCGGGTTCCTAGATGAGGGCCCAGGTTGGACTTTTGGCCGATTTTGGGCTTTTGATTCAAGATTTGATCCTTTTCGATCGAGATTGGTTCCTTTAGCATTTTTTGATGTATTTAAGTTGTTTTTGGTTAGTTTCGAGCCGTTCGGAGGTCGGAACACGCAAGATGGCATTTTGGAGCATTGTTTGGCTTGCTTGGCATTGGTATTGGCTTGTTCGAGGTAAGTAACTCTTCAAATCTAAGTGCTGAGGGGTATGAAACCCCGAAATACGTGTTATGTGATTGGTATTGAGGTAACACACATGCTAGGTGACGGGCGTGTGGGCGTGCACCCTGTGAATTGTGACTTTGTTGTTTCATGGCACTGTATAGTGGCCTTATTTTGTTGATATCTGTGTTTTCACCATGTGATAAAGTAATTGAGCTGTCAATCATGCTAGATATCATGTTTAAGCTTTATGCCGATATTGTTGGGACCCATAGTGGTCGTTTCTTGATGTCATCTCACTGATTTCATTGATATTTTGTACTCAGTCATATTCATGCATTCATATCATATCTTAGTCTCAGTAATTAATTATTTATTGATACATCATATCATTGCTGTCAGGCTAGTTTCATGACATTGTGAGCCCGTGAGTGAGACTGGAGAGATTGATGACTGAGTGAGTACGAGAGCCTGATTATGAGTGATAGTTATGGGATCGGGCTGCACGTCACAGCATGCTATATTGATTTATGCCTGGATCTGGATTATGATAGCGCTTGGGCTGTAGGAGCCCCTCCGGAGTCTGCACACCCCCAGTGAGCGCGGTTGATATTATTGAGGGATGGATCTTCCCTGGACATGGATCTTGTCCGAAGCTATTTATACCCGAAGATGGATCTTCTCCACGGGACGGATTGTCCTTCCTCGCTACTGAGTGATTGATGGTCAGTGATGTATATATTCTGGGATGGATCTTCCCTGGGTCGTATGGGCCATATACAGTACCAAGTGGTTGAGAATGATGAGCGAAAAGTGTGAGATAATGAGATTGAGTACTTTGAGAGAGTGAGTACATGATTCATCTCTGAGATACATGGCATTGGCATGCACACATGACATACAGGCATAGAGATGTATTTTTCCTCATGTTGTACGGTATCACGTCATTCATGACTTTTTACACATATTGATATGTGTGCATAGAGAGGTATTTCACACTTGCTAGCTGGAAAGAAAATGAAACATTTTATTTATTGTGGAAAGGATATTTGGAAAAATTACAGTTTTCAAACTTACTTGTATTTTGGCATTTTCGGTAAAAGATTGGGTTTTTACTAAGATACTTGAAAAAGCATGACTATTTTCTGGGACGAGCTGAGCATTTTATTTCTGAGATACATCTTTTATTACTTGTATTATGTTGTTATGAACTGTTGTGGGATATTGGTATTAGACCCGACCTTGTGTTAGCTCGTCACTACTTTCAATCTAAGGTTAGGTTTGTTACTTATTGAGTACATGGGGTCGGTTGTACTCATACTACACTTCTGCACCTTGCATGCAGATGTTGCCGCGTTCGATGGTGAGCTGGATTGAAGATGTACCTACGTCTCGGTTGTAGCCGCCTCTTGTTCGTGGTAGCCTTAGATCTATAAAACTCTGTTTATGTACTTTTCAAACAAACTATATATTTATTTCATTTTCGATTTGTAAACTCTATTGTTAGAAGCTCATGATTTGTACTACCAGTTCTTGGGGAATGTAAAAGATTCAGATATTTATTTACTTAATCATTTTATTAATTGTTATTGGAATTGGATAGAGGTTAATTGGCTTACCTAGCGGGTTGGGTTAGGTGCCATCACGACTAGTGGATTTGGGGTCGTGCCATGGTGGTATCAGAGCTCTAGGTTCATAGGTTCTATAAGTCATGAGCAAGTGTCTAGTAGAGTCTTGCGGATCGGTATGATGACGTCCATACCTATCTTCGAGAGGCTACAGGACATTTAGGATATACTTCCCATCTTTCATTTCTTATCGTGCGACATTGATTCAGCTTGAAGCGTAACTTATTGAATTCCTTCCACGTATTCGTATGTGCATGCAAGCGCTCGGTATCAGTTGTGCATCGACGGCTTGTGATTCCATGGAAGAGGTGCGAGATGTGATTTTGGTATGCTGATGATGGGCCAGTCTGAAGGACTTGAGGCCAGGTTTTGACTGTAGCTTGAGCACAGAGATGTTGATTTTATGAATACGTGCTTTTGGATTTATATGTCCGGTAGCGTCCCTGTGAGTGGAATTTATGGCTCGATGAGCGGTTGGATGGCTATATAACGAGTATGATATGACTGCGGAAAGTATTCAGATTATTCGAATGTGACAAAAAAAGTTTGATTGAGATGTAAATTTAGTGCTTGATTTCCATCTTGATTTGACGTATAGTCTCAAGTTATGGGTGTGTTGAAGGACCTCTCATGTTATTTAGTTGTGGAGTGCAGTAGATTTCATGTCCTGTTATGAGTTCAGACTTAGGAATATTAAGTGATTGCGTAATAGTTATGACTGTGGAAGAGTATAGAGAGATGTCAGTTTGAGGCAGAGCAGGCGGGTATCTCCTGCGAGGTTCCTGAGGTTGTGTGATCCTTATGATGTTTTGTAGAGTGTTCTCTTTTAGCAGTGAATGATATATGTTACAATTTGAGTTTGGATCGCTGGTGGATGTTGGTCTGACTATTACAAGGGTGAATGCGGGATTTGCAGATGATGTGAAGTATGAGATGGTTTGCGTTACAGGAGCTCAGGAAGGATTTGGTTGAATCTCACTATGGTATTATGGCAGTAATAGAGTATGGGCATTGTAAGTTATGTGTTTTGATCTATGGCTTTGAGCCAAGTGGGGGAGTCTTCTATGGATAAGTTGATGGCATAGTTATGTGTTGAATTGGTTTCAGTTTGAGGCATACCGGTGAATCAGTTATGACTGGCAGAGGTTGAGTTCGAGGATGACTCGAGTAAAAGAATTTCTGGATATGGGTTATATTATGTTCTTGTGCATATGGGAAACACTGAATGATTGAGTTGTTATCCGTAAAAAATATAGGGTGCATGGAGTAGGGAATTCACTCGGTTGCTTAGAAGTGTGGATTACTTCTTAGGGTGTTGGTGTGCAAATAGGGCACATGTCGTTCGATATATTTGATCAGTTTAATTGAGATTTGAGTAGAGTGGATGACTCTCGAGAATGGTTCTAATGGATTCAAGATTTATATGTAACAATTGGGAATCTTCAGGATGTGTAATTAGCTAGAAACTGAGATTTATATGGGAGGGTGTCAAGACTTGTGGCAATTCTATATCATTATGGATTCTACATATCAGAATCAGGAAGGTGAAGGTAATGGCTTTAAATTTGCAGGAAGTCTCTTCAGAGTAAGTATTTTGGTTGTGGTATTTTTGGGATACATAAAGAGGGAATTCAGCGGCTGATAAGCCTTAGGGTGGTGTGATCCTATGCTAAAGTTCGTGGGGCAAGTTTTGGTCAAGGTTAGTAGTGTTCTAGCAAGGAAAGGTATCAATTCGAAGGCAACTCGGAAGGAACTCAAAGAATGAGGACAACTTGGTAACGGGATGGACCAGCACGGTAACGGATGTGATTGGCTCTTTTGGTTCTTATAATGTAGTGAGTTTCTAAACGTGTTTCGTGGCAATGCTCTTGGGTTTTTGGCAACCTGTGTGGCTGGGTTGAGTTAGAGTGATTCGGTTCTGATAGATTGGTTGTGTGAAAATGGGTTTTGAAGAGTTCTTAATGGTTTTTACCACGATTTGAGGAGTATATTTCCTACCGGCATGAGGAATATGTTTTATCCGGGGTGAGATCAAATGGAAGGTCCTTGGCTAATTGAGTATGTAGTTGCTTGTGACTCGGAGCGGACTATGAAGTTCTCGTATTGTTTCATATGATGGCATGGTATATGCGGTATGTTGTGTGGGATTGAGATTTACGTGAGCGGGATCACCGTTCTGTTTGGAAGCATGGATGGTTTTAGATGACTAGGTAAATGATATTACTATTTGGCATGGCTTGATGAGAGTATACATTTCAGAAGGGGAAGTATATTTTTATTTATGGATACTTCACTGGTATTGCGACACTCTTATAGTTGATCGACTGCTGATATTCAAATTTTGCTATGTGGCACGGAAGAATTTTAAAAGTATTCCTCGTAAAATGATCGTGTATGAGAGATGATTTAGACATTCTGGCGGTGGAGTTGGGATCAGACATGGTGATTCATGTGTTCTATGGATTTGGAGACTAGGAGTTCTCAGGAACAGATTATTTCATGGTTGCGGACTGTGAAGTCGTGGCCGAAGCTAGCCAGATGATAGTATGTGTTATGATTCAGCCATTGTGGGCTTTCGGAGGGTTATTTATCCATGTGTGGGTGCCCAGAATTGATTTGGGGTCACATTGGTAGGCTCAACTAGGATGGATATTTTTCGTCGAGTCGGATTGGTTGGCTCCGTACTGCTATTATTGAGGGATGTGCCATTCGGTTGTTGTTGAGCTTATTCGTGTTCTGTAATGATCTGTGAGTTACTCTTCTATGCTACGAGGGGTTGCGATCCGTGGGTTATATGCACACACGGTGTGGTTCTATTTGGGCTTTATAGCGGAATTTGAGCGAGATGAGTATTTGAGTATTGCGTGATTGTTTGCGCATTGGCTATGTTCTTTCCGGATTGTGGTATGGTGCTATTTGCTCTCCGGGGTTACGGTAATGCACCTTGGGTACTTGATGTCGAATTTTGCGTGGTTATTGATTTTGAGCATGGTGGCTGAGGTATTTCATATGGACCAGTATTTGGACGGGGTCACGTATTGCAGCAGAGTTATGTTGCGATATGATCCCTTGTGTTAGATTCGTGTGTTTTGGTTCTACGATGTGTGATAGGTTCTTAGCATTGCGTTGTGGTGGTACTTGTTGAGCTTGCGGGACAGTTCTCCCGTTTGAATCAGCTTTCTATGATTTGAGTATATTTGGAAGGTTGCTTATTGGTGCACGGATTGCACGGGTTATGGCGTCAGATTGTATTGATGTGGCATGTCACTAGAGTGGTCGTGTTGGATGAGATGAGATCATTGGACCTAGAATGGATACTATCGGAATTGATTACAACATGTTTGGAAGGATAAATCGAAAGTCGGCTAAGAATTTGCTATAGTTCTTGTCGAATGAGAGGGAATTCCATGACTGGTTGATCTGATGAATGGTTATGAGTTCTGCATGTTTCTTTCATCATCGGCAGTGTACGAAGGTTTTAGAACGAGGTTATGTTTGATATGAGGTTTATTACCGGTATTGGATTGTTTTGCGCAGCTACTGTGATTTGAAATTATCGCTATGATTATTTGAGTTATGTGGTACATCATGTGATTGCATCTTGGGTTATGGTGAAGGCTTGTTACAGCTTGTTCAGACTTGTACAGTGTGTAAATGCGAGATTATGATCTTATAGAAATTCCGGATGTTGGAAATTGGATTCTAAGTTTTATGGGCTAGGTTGAATTAAGAAACTATAGTTATGCTATGTTGTTGGGCCTATATGGTATAGGGTGACATGAGATCACCCACGGGTATGTGCATGGTAAGGTTACACGGCGATTTGATGGCTTTTGGAACAACTCTTGGCACGTTCGAGGATGAACGTATGTTTAAGTGGGGGAGGATGTAACGACCCGACCGGTCATTTTGAGCATTTACACTTATCTCGGTTGTTTGAGGGCATGAGTAGCTTTGTATGATTATTTTGACTTGTGTGAATCATCGATTTTGACTTTCAGGTTATTCGGAATCGAATTGGAAGAAGGAATTTCATTATTACAGCCTTAAGTCGGGAGAGTTAATAGAGTTTGACTTTTTAGCATTTGACATCAGATTGGAATTTTGATGGTTCTGTTAGCTCCGTTGGTTGATTTTGAACTTAGGAGCGCGTCCGGATTGTGATTTGGAGATCCGTGGTTGAATTTGGCTCGAAATGGCGAAAGTTGAAATTTTGGAAAGTTTGACCGGGAGTGGACTTTTTGATATCGGGATCGGATTCTGATTCGGGAAGTTGGAGCAGGTCCATAATGTCGAATGTGACTTGTGTGCAAAATTTGAGGTCAATCGGACGTCATTTGATAGGTTTCGGCATCGGTTGTGAAAGTTGAAGTTTCAAAGTTTATTGAATACGAATTGAGGTGTGATTCGTCATTCAGATGTTATTTTGTGTGTTTTGCGGCCTCGAGTAGGTCCGTGTTATGTTGTTGGACTTGTTGGTATATTCAGACGGGGTCCCGAGGGGCTCGGGCATGTTTCGGATTGTGTTCGGACTATTTTACTACATTTTGGCCTTGCTGGTGTGTTCTGGTTTTCTGGTGCGTGGATTGTTCTTTGCGATCGCGGATCAGTTGATGCGATCGCATAAAGGAAAAATGGAGCTGGGCTATTTCTTATTCGCGATCGTGATTGGCCAGAAGCGATTGTGTAGCTTTGTGTTGAAGATTGTTCGCGTTCGTGTAGGTGTGCATGCGTTCGCATTATAGAGCTGAGCTAGGCAAGTCTTCATGGCTTCTTCATTGCGTTTGCGAGTCTGGGGCTGCGTTCGCGTAGGATCTTTTCGAGACTGAGCAGTTTGTGCTTCGCGATCGCATAGCTTATTCTGCGATCGCGTAGTGTATTTTCAGGGGCAGTGCATTTTCTTCATCGCGATCGCGATCGTATTTCAGCAATCGCGATGCATTGATTCGCTCAGTTATTATAAAGTACTCTATTTCGAGGGTTTCGGCCATTTTTACATTTTGGGAGTTATGGAGCTCGGATTGAGGCGATTCTTGAAGCAATTTTTCCCATATGAATTGGGGTAAGTGTTCTATACTCGGTTTTGGTTATATTCCATGAATCTATCTTCGATTTTAGCTTTTGGTTGATGAATTTTAAAGAGGAAATTGTGGGTTTTGGCCAAAAGTTCCATAATATGAATTTTTGAGTTTTGAACATCGAATTAGGGTCGTATTTGAGTGAAACAAGTATGGTTGGACTCGTAATTAAATGGGTTATTGGATTTTATAAATTTTGTCGGGTTGCGAGGTGCGGGCCCGGGTTGGGCTTTTGGCCGATTTTGGGCTTTTGATTGATTTTGGGCTTTTGATTCAAGATTTGATCTTTTTCGATCGGGATTGGTTCCTTTAGCATTGTTTGATGTATTTGAATTGTTTTTGGTTAGTTTCGAGGTCGGAACACACGGGGTGGCATTTTGGAGCATCGTTTGGCTTGCTCGGCATTGGTATTGGCTTGTTCGAGGTAAGTAACTCTTCAGATCTTAGCACTGAGGGTATGAAACCCAGAAATACGTATTATGTGATTGGTATTGAGGTGATGCACTGAGAACTAGGGGTTTTAGCCTATTATTTGCTCTCTTTTGCTTAGGTTTTGGGTCAAAAATGCGTAAAGGTATTTCTGAAAACTAACTTAATGTGGTTGCCTGCAGGGTTTGGTCAAAATGAGGCAAAGAAGCCATAATCAACTAATGAAGGAGTCAAACCTGCACGAATCCAAGGCTGATACGGGAGTGCTGAGAGCGGCAGAAAAGCGCGGCTGTGTAAGGACCATCGCTGAGGCGGCTACTATTACGCAGTAGCGAAAGTAGATTCAGAGAAGCTGCTTTGAGTACTAAAATCATCGCTGACTGCATTGGAAAGGCGCAGCAGCAAAATCTTTGGCGCGGCCGCGGGGGGATGTTTGCTGAGAGCGTGGTTCGAGGTTCAGAGACTCTACAGTTTGGGCTAAAATGAAGAATGCGGTCCGCATCCAAATTACGCGGCTGCTATGGAAGCACACGCGGACGCGGTTGAAATTATGCGGTCCGCGAAACTAAGCCCAATCCAAGCCCAGTATTGAAGAAATGCGGACCGCACTCATTATTACGCGGCTGCGAAAGCTCAAGCGCGGACGCGGTCAGAATTACACGTCCGTGAATCCTAAGCAGGGGCATTTTTATCCGAAAATTTTTGCCTAGTATAAATAGATCCTTTTATCAATTTTAGGTTAAGTTTTGTTTAGCAGAGCACGTGAAAGGCTGGTTTTTCCCTTTTGGGGAAATTTAGAGTAGATTTACCTTCAAACTTTAGATTTTCATCTTGTACTTTAATATTATGGCTTATGTTTCATCTTTATCTTTGATTTTTACTGTTATTATGAGTATCTAGACCCCATAGATAGGGTTGTGACCCAACCCTAGTATGGGTATTTAATGGGTCTTGAATTTTAGGGCTTAATTGTTTATGGTTTAGTGATATTTAGCCTAAGTAATGCTAAAATTGTAGAATTAGTGATTGCAAACACTGATTCATGCCTTTATGACTTAGGCTATTCTTGAGAAAGAGGGATTAAGTCTAGGAAAATTAGGCTTACAAGGAATTGGGGTGAACTCAAGAGATTGATAACCCCAATTAAAGGGTTAAACCTAGAGATAGTAATATCCGACTTGAGCAAAATTCACTTGTATTGTATGAACACCCATTTGGGCTTGAGAAAGCCAAATCGGCAAAGTCACTCAAACTACCGAGAGTTATAGAGTGAGCACGTATGTGTGATGGTTATATCACGACCCCAATCATAACAAGCTTGTCCTATATTCTAGATACCCATTAGGTACTCACCTAGGCGGAAGTTATTTCCCTAGTGCCTTTTAACACTTGAAAACGTTCACCAAAAATATTGTACTTAGCTTACATTCAGCATACAATAGTATAAAATTAGAATAGAATCAATCGCAACAATGTTTGGAAGTGCAATTAGGAACAACACGCACATCTAGACTAGTTAGATACCCAACTCCAAACCAAATTAACTCCCTGTGTAAATCGATTCCGACCTCGTTGGGTAAAATTGCATCGACCATCCTCGCTACTCTATAGTGGTGCCCTTGGTGGAAGCTCTCGAACAAATGCCGGGATATACCAAGTTCATGAAGGACTTGGTAGCTAAGAAGAGATCTATGAATTGTGAGACCATCAAAATGACTCATCAAGTGAGTGCTATTGTGCACTCGATGGCTCCAAAGCTTGAAGCTCTCGATGCCTTTACAATTCCATGCACCATTGGTAGCGCCGATTTTGCAAAAGCCTTGTATGATTTGGGAGCAAGTATTAATTTGATGCCATATTCTGTGTTCAAGACACTAGGCATTGGGCAACCAAGATCTACTTCCATGAGATTACAGATGGCGGATCGGACAATGAAAAGGCCGCTTGGTATTATTGATGATGTTCTAGTCCGGGTCGACAAGTTTATTTTGCCTGCGGATTTTGTGATTCTCGACTGCAAAGTCGACTATGAGGTGCCTATAATATTGGGGAGACCTTTCCGAGCAATAGGGAAGGAATTGGTTAATGTGGAAGCAGGGGAGCTCACCTTCCGAGTGGGCGATGAAAAAGTTATATTTCACGTGTGCAAATCAATGAGGCAACCAATTAGCAATGAAGTTTGCTCTTTTGTGGATCTTGTGACGGAGGTGATAGTTGATGACACGAGTGCCATGATCAATGTGGAAGACCCTTTGGAAACTGTGTTGTTAAACCATGAGGATGATGAAAAGGAAGGCTTGGTTAAATGTGCAAATGCGTTGCAAGGAATGGGATCTTACTCATATGGCCCCCGTAAACTTTCCTTGGACCTGAAAAACCGGAAGACTCCACCAATGAAGCCCTCAATCGAAGAGTCACCAACATTGGAGTTGAAGCCTTTGCCTTCACACCTCAGGTATGAATTCTTAGGCCCTTCTTCCACATTACATGTTATTCTTTCTGCTTGACTAACTAATGTGCAGGTAGACTCTACCCTTGCGGTGCTTCAAAGAAGGAAAAAGGCAATTGGATGGACTTTGGCTGACATTCGGGGTATAAGAATCGCCTTTTGCATGCACAAATTATACTAGAGGAAGATTCCAAACCCTCCGTGGAACATCAAAGGAGGTTGAACGAGGCTATGCAAGAGGTCGTCAAGAAGGAAATTATCAAGTGGCTTGATGCAGGGGTTGTGTACCCTATTTCGGATAGTTCATGGACTTCACCGGTACAATGTGTTCTGAAGAAGGGGGGTATGACTGTGGTCACAAATGAGAAAAATTAGTTGATCCCCACTCGCACTGTCACTGGATGGAGGGTATGTATGGACTACAGAAAGCTGAACAAAGTGACCCGCAAAGACCACTTTCCATTGCCCTTTCTTGATCAAATGTTGGACAGACTTGCCGGGCGTGCCTACTATTGCTTTTTGGATGGGTACTCAGGGTACAACCATATTCTCATTGCGCCGGAAGACAAATAGAAAACCACCTTCACATGTCCGTATGGCACATTTGCATTCTCACGGATGTCGTTTGGTTTGTGTAATGCACCGGCTACCTTTCAGTGGTGTATGATGGCAATATTTACGGATAGTGTGGAGGACTTCCTCGAAGTGTTCATGGATGATTTTATTGTTATGGGGGACTCATTTGAAGAATGCTTGGATAATCTTGATAAAGTGTTGGCCCGATGTGAAGAGACCAACCTAGTTCTTAATTGGGAAAAATGCCATTTTATGGTCGAGGAGGTCATTGTCCTCGGCTATAAGATCTCAAAGAACGTTATTAAAGTGGAAAAGGCAAAGATTGAAGTTATTTCAAATCTCCCTCCTCCTACTTCCGTAAAGGGAGTTAGGATCTTTCTTGGGCACGCGGGGTTCTACTGAAGGTTCATCAAGGATTTCTCAAAAGTGGTGAACCCCTTGTGCAAGCTGCTAGAAAACGATGCAACATTTGTGTTCAATGAAGATTGCATGAAAGCTTTTGAGCTTCTCAAGTATAAATTGACAACCACTCCCATCATTACCGCACCCAATTGGAGCTTACCATTTGAGCTCATGTGCGATGCTAGTGATGTTGCGGTAGGAGCGGTTTTGGGGAAAAGGGTCAACAAGATATTTCATCCGGTCTATTATGCAAGAAAAATGATGAATGATGCCAAAGCCAATTATACGGTGACCGAGAAAGAGTTATTAGCCATTGTCTTTGCCATGGAAAAGTTCAGGCCATATCTCATGGGTGCCAAAGTTATTGTGCACACCGATCACGCGGCACTCCGTTACTTGATGATCAAAAAGGACTCGAAGGCTAGGTTGATGAGATGGGTTCTTCTGCTTCAAGAGTTTGACCTTGAAATCATTGATAGAAAAGGAAGTGATAATCAAGTGGCGGACCACTTGTCCCGCTTAGAAGAGGAGGACAGGCCCCATACTGGCCTCGATATTAATGATTCGTTCCCGGATGAACAACTCCTCTCCGTGTCTTTGAATGGTATGCCTTGGTTCGCCGATGTGGCTAACTTTTTTATGATCGTCATTGTCCCGAGTGAGCTCTCTTCTAACCAAAGGAAGAAACTCAAATGGGACAGCTTGGATTATTATTGGGACGAGCCCTATCTTTTCAATATTTGCAATGATGGTGTGATCCAGAAATATGTCCCGGAAGAGGAGCAAATGAATATTCTTGATGCTTGCCATTCCTCGCCCTACGGTGGTCATCATGGTGGGGCGAGAACTGCTTCAAAGGTTCTTAGCTATGGATTTTATTGGCCTACCCTGTATAAAGATACAAGTGAGCTTGTTAAGAGGTGTGATGAATGCCAAAGAGCTGGTGGAATTTCCAAGAAGGATGAAATGCCTCTCACCACTATTCTTGAGATCCATATTTTTGACGTATAGGGCATAGACTTCATGGGGCCCTTTGTGAGTTCGTGTGGTAATACTTACATTTTGGTTGTTGTTGATTATGTTTTCAAGTGGATTGAAGCTGTAGCTTTGCCCAACAATGAGGCACGGAGTGTGGTGGCATTCTTAAAGAAAAATATCTTCACAAGGTTTGGCACTCCTAGGGCGATCATCAGTGATGGGGTTCTCATTTCTGAAACAAGGCCTTCGACACTTTACTTTCCAAGTATGGTGTCAATCATAAGGTGCCAACCCCTTATCATCCCCAGGCTAGTGGACAAGTTGAGGTCTCCAACAGGGAGATAAAGAGCATATTATCAAAAACTGTCAATGCAAATCGGACGGATTGGTCAAGGAAACTTGACGATGCATTATGGGCTTATAGAGCTGCGTGCAAGACACCAATTGGTATGTCTCCGTACCGGTTGGTTTTTGGTAAAGCATGCCATCTTCCGTTTGAGTTAGAGCACAAGGCCATGTGGGCGCTCAAGAAGTTAAACCTTGAATGGGATGTAGCAACTCAATGAACTTGATGAATTCCGGTTTCATACCTATTCCAGCTCGTCCTTGTATAAGGATAAGATGAAGTACTTATATGAAAAATATGCCCGCAATAAAGAATTCAAGAAAGGTGACTTGGTTCTTCTATTCAACTTTCAGTTACGACTATTTCCGGGAAAGCTCAAGTCAAAATGGAGTGGCCCTTTTGAGGTGGTGCACGTGACTCCGTTTGGTGCTCTTGACTTGAAAAACAAAAATGGTGAAATATTCAGAGTTAATGGGCACCGAGTGAAGCATTACCTTGGCAAGTTTGATGACAGCCATGTAGTTGCCTTGATCAATTTCCAATAATGTTGGTAACATGCGTCGTGCCGCGACGTTAAATCAGGTGCTTCTTGGGAGGCAACCCATGTATTTTTCTTTCTTTTTTTGATTTTCTTCTTAGATCAGGATTTATTTTGAACTAACTGGCTGTGAGCTTTGTGTAGCAATTGTTTGTGCAGTACAGGACTGTTGCTGGAAATATTTGCCTAAGTGTGGGGAATTACGCGGACCGCGCTCAAAATTTTGTGGTCAACGAGAGCTTTTCGCGGGGGCGCAAATAGTCAGCGGACGCGGACTTGAAAAGTCCAGGATATCAACTCTCTGAAGTTGTATTCGCGTCCGCATTCGTAATTTCACGATCCGCGTTGATCTTACGCGGTCGTGGCCGATAATCCACTCTCAGCAGACCTGCTTCTAAAAAGGCTCTTCGAAAGGTAAAAAGCGCGGACCGTGCTCAGGTAAGTCGGTGGGACCTCTGGGGTTGGTATAAATAGGAAGTCCTTAGGACTTTTACACTTTTCGAACCTCACACTCTCACCGAAATAGACTATTGTTCATCTTCCCATTCTTACATGTTCAATTTCATATCTCATTAATCAAGAAGCAATTTTCTACTACAAATCCACATTTGGTATGCTCAAATCTTTAGATTAATTTCATCTTTTGATTTTCTTTTCTTCTAGTTTTACTTTTTCTTTTTAGGGTTTAACACATGTAATGATTTCAAAATGATGCTTATTGATGCTAAAATTGCATGTGGGTAATGTTTAATACCTAATGGGGGATAGGGTTGTTCACTATGCCTGTTAATTGCCTATATTTTTGCACTAAGTGAAACCCTAGGTCTTCAATAATTCATCAGTGCCAGTATGATTTGAATTTCGCGGACCGCGGTCCAAACTACACGGTCCGCGTTCATGCTTTTATGCGAACTAGTTTAGCTGATATGTTCGCAGACGCGGTGATTTTTCCGCAGTCAGCGGTTGACTTTACGTGTCCGCGTCCATAATTTCGCGGACCGTATTCATGAGCTTCAGAGAATTAACAAATTAATTCTGCGGTCGCGTTCATTTTTATGCGGTCCGCGTCTGTTATTTTGCGGCCGCGCTCATTATTTGGCGGTCAGCGGAAACCAATGTTCAGAGAGTTGGTAGTCTGGTCCCAACTCTTTCGTGGGCCGCGCTCATTTTTATGCGGACCGCGCTGACCTTCCGCTGCCGCGCTCCTTTTTACACTGTCAGCGGACCCCTGTTTTGAGAAACAATGTGATCATTTCATGTGCTTTCCTTTGCTAATTCATTGAACCACAATACTAATGAGCTTTCACGGATTGTGTGTGCAGATAATGGTGCGATCTCATGGCGGTCCTGAGAAATCACAAGGTAGGGGAGAATCCTCCCGAGGCCACGGCAGAGGGAAACAGACTGCACCCTTAACACTTAAAAGGGTCATTGGCAAGAAGCAAACCCTACGAAGACCCACTCCCGACTCTTCTGAGACTAGTGAATATGTCCCCTCCCGGGAGATTTCTGAAGGAGAAGCTGCACAACCCCAACAAGAGGCTTAATAACAGCCCCACCGCCTCGTCAATGAATCTACCTCCTTGTCTTGGTCGTCTGATGGCTCAGGAGGAGGTAGTGAGACTTCCATACCACCTGCCCCACTTGTTGCAACTACAGCCTCAACAGCGGCTCCAATTAATATTGATGATGAAGAGGATGTCCCGGATGACGGGAGAGGTGGTGATACCCGGGTTGGAGGTTTGATTAGATCAAGGAAGCCGGCAGTGTGGCAAGATCAGTTCGTGATTAAGAAGTCCTATCACAAATTTCGGGAATGGTGGCCACAAAGGTCGCTCAACCTTGAGCAACATTTCATAGAAAGTGACCTTCTCCCTCACAACCCGAACGTGAAGAGACAATTTGATGAAAGAGTGGGGTGGAAATTCTTCACTAGTAAGTTGCCAGAAGCAAATGAGTACCTAGTCAAGGAATTCTACACCAATGTAGCCCACATCAAAAAGGGCACCTATGTGACTAAGGTACGGAACCGGAAGATAAGATTTGATGGCAAGACACTAAACACATATGTCGGGTTCGATGATGTGGACGAATCCCTATACTTGGAGAAGGTAGCATTATATGAGGTAGCCCATCCATGGCTTGCAGAGGTGATAGACATCCCTGGGACAACACCGGCTTGGATTACACCGGGAGTCTTAATTGCCAGAAACACCCTTAGCTTTGAAGCCAAAGGGTAGTGCACCTTCATCTGTAGCCGCCTTGATCTATGCCAGCATGACAGTGAGTAGACAACCCGAAGTTCAAAGGCAAAGCCACTACCTCCACTGGCCAGTCTAAAGAGCCAAGGGTAGTGGCCACTGGTTCCAAGCCTTCCACAGCGGAGGGTTCTTCGGCTGCTATGCCACCTCCCTTATCTAGGCCATCTGTCACAGGCCCATTATCTGTGCCCTCATCTTCCGCATATCCTTAGACTTCACTTCGGGTCTCTCAGACGCTATCCAGCATCAACAACTGGTTGCAGGCAGCTATATCAAAGCTGTCTGTCTTATCTAGTGCAGTCGCAGCACAGGCAGCCCCAGCACAACTTCAGGTACCTCCATCAGTGCATGATTTATTGAAGGAGCTTCTAGACAACCAAAAGAAGTTCATGGAGAACCAAAAGAAAATCTTGGAGACATTAGACACTCATGGGAAGGTGATCAAGGAGCTGGGCAAGCAGGTCAAAAAGATGAAGAAGACTCAAGCTTCAAAAGAGTCAGTGGAGCTGCTGAAGAAGGAGGTAGAGAAGTTCACTTCTACCGGAGATATTCCACTGGACCTGCTTATGGAGTAGATTGCCCCTGTAGAACAGACAACACAGGCATCAGAGCAGGAGGCTGACAGAGAGTCGGTGAGAGGATTTATGGTGCCCCAGTCAGAGGACCTGGAGATTCAGTTAGAGGATCCTGATGGAACTGATGAGCCTACACAGTCTAAGGACCCTACCAGAGTACCTGATCCCATGTAGATAGAGACCACATAGGGAGTTGTCTTTAATCTCTATCCCTCCCCTAATATTATTTTTACTTTTAGCATTGAGGACAATGCTAACTTCTATTTGGGGGGTGGTCTTATTTTGATTTTATAACTTTGATGACTGGCATGTAATAATTATGATACTACTTTTCTTTATTTTTACTTATCGTTATTTTTCACTTTTGGTATGTATATAACTTTACCATTCCATGTATATATTCATCCCCATTTTGTGTATATTTGTTTAATTCCCCTATTATACATATTCATTTTACTTTCCATATTTTACTTTATAACTTATTTTTGTAATTTTCTTTAATAGCTTAGCTTATTATTTCCTTTATTAGCTTCTTTTTGAGTTTGTAGCCTCTTTTTACATTTCTGCATGATCAATAAGCCTTTGGTTTTCTTAATGCCACGGTTTTTTCCAAAGGTGGATGTTGTGAGAACCGGGTGGCTCTTCCCAATGATGGATGGCGTGACAACCTTCTTAAGGGATTGAGTCTGTGTTTCTTTCTATTTTGAAATATAGTAGTAATGAATAAAAGTGTCTCAAGTAGGCTTCACTTGGAACTAACACATTTACCTTCGACCTCATGGTTAGAGATAAGTTTGTTGATGAGATTAGCTCTAGTTGTAACCTTTAGACTCTTGAGTTGACTAAAACTATCATCAAGTGATTTCTGTGATCTTCAATCTTAGCTGGGGTTGTTGTGGGCCCTCGACTCTATTCTCTTTAACAATCCATTAGCTTGAGAGAGAGGTGAGGTATTGAATTGCAAGTCCAATTCTCGTGCCAATAAGTCTAGAACTTGCCCTGAATGTTTGTCTAGGCAAAATTCTAAGTGTAGCTCGACTTGAGAAGTGATTGTAGGCTCTCCTTGGTACCATTTGAACTGTGAAAGCTTCCGTAGCCTACCAATATGATATCCCTATTCAACCCCTTTGAGCCTAAACCTTTTTCATTCAATAGCCACATTATAAGCCTTCATCCGTTTTATAATGACCCTCTCTTGGCACCCAATCTTTGCTTAGCATTCATAATGAGCAATTAGCAAAAACATAAGTTTGGGGGAGAGATGAGGACTTTTAAAGTGATGAAAGGTACAAAGAACAAAAAGAATTGATGAAAGGTAAAGGCAAAGAAAAGGATGAAGAGTTAAAAAGAAATATGTCAAAAAAAAAGGTTGAATGGATTCAAAGAAAACAATGTTGAAAGGCATGGAATGATGAGAAAAGGAGAAAATGATTGTCATGAACAAGAAAGAGTGACAATGTGTCTCTCTAGTTCCCCTGAGGAAGAAGAAAATGACTCAAAGAGTCAAGAAAGTATGAACCGAAATGAGAAAATGGAGTGCTTAAGGAAAGATGAAACCATCATAGTTCATTATGTCTTACCTTGATCCAAAAAGCCTTCATTACATCCCGCTAAAGCCCTATAGGATTTCAAGTTGAGTGAGCTTTCATTAGTGGTGATTTACATGAGGGGCAAGCTTATGGCACTTAGTGCCGGACTTGTTACATTCTTTTGAGAGTGATGAGCTCACTTCTTTACAATCCCTGTTTTGAGTGTCACATTCTATAAGGTGAGATTAGCTCATGGAGAGTAGAGGAGGAGGAGTCTGGGATCCACAATGACCTACGTGAGAGAGCGAGCTTCCTCGATGAATTGAGTCAACTCTTGATGCTTTTTGTGTCACATTAGAACTATGGAACTCAAGAAGTCATAGCATGATGTTGTTGATAATGCATTTGTGTTGAGGGTAATTGTTAGTCCCAATTGATGCTTGATGAAGTCACCTTAGGAAAGCTGAAATTTTCCTTTTTTTTTCTTGTGGAGGTGGGAATTACCTTGTTTGCTTCAGGGCAAGCAGAAGTTTAAGTTTGGGGGAGTTGATAACTAGGGGTTTTAGCCTATTATTTGCTCTCTTTTGCTTAGGTTTTGGGTCAAAAATGCGTAAAGGTATTCCCGAAAACTAACTTAATGTGCTTGCTTGCAGGGTTTGGTCAAAATGAGGCAAATAAGCCATAATCAACTCATTAAGGAGTCAAACCTGCACGAATCCAAGGCTGAGTCTGGAGCGCTAAAAGCAGCAGAAAAGCGCGGCCGCGTAAGGATCACCGCTGAGGCTGCCACTATTACGCGGTCTGCGAAAGTAGATTCAGAGAAACTGCTTTGAGTACTAAAATCATCGCTGACCGTATTGGAAAGGCGCGGCCGCGAGGGGATTTTCGCTGAGAGCGTGGTTCGACGTTCAGATACTCTACAGTTTGGGCTCAAATGAAGAACGCGGTCCGCATCCAAATTACGCGGTCATGATGGAAGCACTCGCAGACGCGGTTGAAATTATGCGGTCCACGAAACTAAGCCCAATTCAAGCCCAGTATTGAAGAAATGCAGACCACGCTCATTATTACGCGGCCGCGAAAGCTCAAGAGCGGACACGGTCAGAATTACGCGTCCGCGATTCCTCCGTAGGGGCATTTTTGTCCGAAAATTTTAGCCTAGTATAAATAGATCCTTTTATCAATTTTAGGTTAAGTTTTGTTTAGCAGAGCACGTGAACGACTGGTTTTTCCCGTTTTGGGCAATTTTAGAGTAGATTTACCTTCAAACTTTAGATTTTTATCTTGTACTTTAATATTATGGCTTATATTTCATCTTTTTCTTTGATTTCTACTGTTATTATGAGTATCTAGACCCCATAGCTAGGATTGTGACCCAACCCTAGTGTGGGTATTTAATGGGTCTTGAATTTTAGGGCTTAATTATTTATGGGTTAGTGATATTTAGCCTAAGTAATGCTAAAATTGTAGAATTAGTGGTTGCAAACATTGATTCATGCCTTTATGACTTAGGCTATTCTTGAGAAAGAGGGACTAAGTCAAGGAAAATTAGGCTTACAAGGAATTGGGGTGAACTCAAGAGATTGATAGCCCCAATTAAAGGGTTAAACCTAGAGATAGTAATACCCGACTTGAGCCAAATTCACTTGTATTGTATGAACACCGATTAGGGATAGAGTGAGAACGTATGTGTGATGGTTATATCACGACCTCAATCATAACAAGCTTGTCCTAGATTCTTGATACCCATTAAGTACTCACCTAGGCGGAAGTCATTTCCCTAGTGCCTTTTAACACTTGAAAACATTCACCAAAAATATTGTACTTAGCTTACACTCAGTATACAATAGTATAAAATTAGAATAGAATCAATCGCAACAATGTTTGGAAGTGAAATTAGGAACAACACACACATCTAGACTAGTTAGATACCTAACTCCAAACCAAATTAACTCCCTGTGGAAATCGATCCCGACCTCGTTGGGTAAAATTGCATCGACCATCCTCGCTACTCTATAGTGGTGTAGGTTTGGCCTCGATTACGCACATGCTAGGTGACGGGCGTGTGGGCGTGCACCCTATGAATTGTGACTCTGTTGTTTCATGGCACTGTATAGTGGCCCTATTTTGTTGATATCTGTGTTTTCTCCATGTGATAAAGTAATTGAGCGGTCAATCATGCTAGATATCATGTTTAAGCTTTATGCCGATATTGTTGGGACCCATAGTGGTCGTTGCCTGCTGTCATCTCACTGGTTTCATTGATATTTTGTACTCAGTTATATTTATGTATTCATATCATATCTTAGTCTCAGTTGTTATTTATTTATTGATACATCATATCATTGTTGTCGGGCTAGTTTCATAACATTGTGAGCCCGTGAGAGAGACTGGAGAAATTGATGACTGAGTGAGGCCGAGAGTCTGATTATGAGTGACAGTTATGGGATCGGGCTGCACGCCACATCATGCTATATTGATTTATGCCTGGATCTGGCTTATAATAGCGCTTAGGTTGTAGGAGCCCCTCCAGAGTCTGCACATCGCCAATGAGCGCGGTTGATATTATTGAGGGATAGATCTTCCCTGGACATGGATCTTGTCCGAAGCATTTTATACCTGGAGATGGATCTTCTCCACGGGCCGGATTGTCCTTCCTCGGTACTGAGTGGCTGATGATCAATGATGTATATATTCTGGGATGGATCTTCCCTGGGCCGTATGGGCCATATACAGTATTGAGTGGTTGAGCATGATGAGCAAAAAGTGTAAGATAGTGAGATTAAGTACTCTGAGAGAGTGAGTACATGATTCATCTCTAAGATACATGACATTGGCATGCACACATGACATACAGGCATAGATATGCATTTTTCCTCATGCTGTACGATATCACGTCATTCATGACTTTTTACACACATTGATATGTGGGCATAAAGAGGTATTTCACACTTGCTATCTGGAAAGAAAATAAAACATCTTATTTATTGTGGAAAGGATATTTGGAAAAATTACAGCTTTCAAACTTACTCGTATTTTGGCATTTTTGGTAAAAGATTGGGTTTTCACTAAGATACTTGAAAAACATGACTATTTTCTGGGACGAGCTGAGCATTTTACTTCTGAGATACATCTTTTATTACATGTATTATGTTGTTATGAACTGTTGTGGGATATTGGTATGACCCGACCTTGTTTTAGCTCGTCACTACTTTCAAACTAAGGTTAGGTTTGTTACTTATTGAGTACATGGGGTCGGTTGTACTCATACTACACTTCTGCATCTTGCGTGCAGATGTTGGTTGTTGATGTTGCTGTGTTCGATGGGGAGCTGGATTGAAGATGTACCTGCGTCCTGGTTGTAGCTGCCTCTTGTTCGTGGTAGCCTTAGATCTATAAAACTCTGTTTATGTACTTTCAAACAGATTATGTATTTATTTTATTTTCGCTTTGTAAAATTTATTCTTAGGAGCTCCTGATTTGTACTACCAGTTCTTGGGGAATGTATAATATTCAGATATTTCTTTACTTAATCATTTTATTAATTATTATTGGAATTGGTTAGAGGTTAATTGGCTTACCTAGCGGGTTGGGTTAGGTTCCATCACGACTAGTGGATTTGGGGTCGTGACAGGCCGGCTTTTGACCAATTTTGGATTTTGTCTTGTAATTTCATATTTTTCTTGTGGAATTGATTCCTTTAGTCCTTATTGATTATATTGTGCTGTTTGTGGCTAGATTCGAGACGTTTGGAGGCCGATTCGCGAGACAAAGGCATATTGGAGTAGAGTTTTGCTCGGATTGAGGTAAGTAACAGTCTTAAATCTGGTCCTTAGGGTATGAAACCCCGAATTTTGGTATGATGTGATTATTTTGGAGGTGACGAACATGTTAGGTGACGGGCGTGTGGGCGTACACGGTGGGGGATTGTAACTTGGCCTGTCCCGTGAGACTGTAAAGTCGAATAGCTTATTGTTAATTACATGTTTCCTCTATCTTCTAGAAATTTGACTGCCATTCATGTTAGAAATCATGCTTAGGCCATATGATATCATTGTTGGGACCCACAGCGGTCGGGTACTTGTTTAATTAGCTGTTATTTGCTATCTTCTACTTAGTCACAGTTTTACTTGCGTGTCATATCTCCGTTTCATCTTGTTTTCTTGTGGATACTTGTTATCATTTCTTTTGGGCTGATTTGTATGATTTCTTAGAGCTCGAGAGGCTGGAGAGGTTAGTGACTGAGATAGGGCCTAAGTGCCGAGCTGTGAGCTATGTGAGGTATATGGATCGGGTTGCACCCCGCAACGAGCCTGAGGGCTAAATATATATAGATCGGGTTGCATGCCGCAACGAGCCTTATGGCTATTTATGGATTGTGGATCGGGTTGCATGCTGCAACGAGCCTTATGGCTATTGGATCGGGCTGCATGTCGCAGCGATATAGCGTTTGGGCTGAAGGAGCCCCTCCGTAGTCTGTACACCCTCAGTGAGCGCAGTACCTATTGAATGTGATTATTAAGGCCCGAAAGCCGAGTGTTGAGCTATTGAGAGCTTGAGTGATTGTTACCCTGAGAGGTTGCATTTGTTTTCTTTGTTGCTGCACTTAGCTGAATTATGTCATTGTTCTAAACTTCTGGAAAATATTGTATCCGGTTTATCTGAACTTAGTAAATGTACAACTGATTGAACTTATATTTGCCGGAATTGAATCATGTTTACTTTCATTTCTGAAATTTCTAAAGTGAACGTTAATTGTATAGCTCGTCACTACTTCTTAGCTACTTATTTATTTTTATTAATTACTGAGTTGGTTGTACTCACGCTACACCCTACACTTCATGTGTAGATCCAGGTGTATCCGGTCATGGTGGACATTGATCTCGTGCGTGGTTGAGTATCGGAGATTCACGAGGTAGCTGCCGACGTTCGCAGTCCTTGTCTCTCCTTTCTTGTTATCTTTCTTTTCTGTATTGGCATTTAGACACAAACTCTTGTGGATAGTTTATTTTATCTTAATAATACAACTTGGCTTTTTGTGGTTATGCCACTTGTTTTAATATTGTGCTTTTGCCTCTCCTTTTATTATATATAGAAGATTTAGAACTTAGCCTCATTTCTCATAGTTGGAAAATTTTGAAACTTCTCTCATCTTTTTTACATTGTTGTATTATTTTTTAAAATAAACATAAGTATTTAGTGTGATTTGTTTTGTTTGTTGAGTTCGTTGAAGTTTTGTGATTTGTCAAATTCTTGCACAAAGGGGATTAAATTTTTTTAAGTATCCACAGACAATTTATCGGCTCGGAGTTATTTTTCAATTTTGTAAAGGAACAAATGTTCTTGGAAAAGAAAACCAGAGTGGGTCAGTCGAATCATGATTACGGTGAAAGAAGAGAAAATTTGCACTCAAAGTTAAAAGTGGTGCTTTCATTTTCTTCTGTCGGACTAGAATTGACATGCAAATGTGCAAAGAAATGGATAGTTTTGAGATAAAAAAATTAATCAGAATCTCATTCTCGTGGGATTCTTAAAGTCTTTGCCTCGGTTTTCCATGTCCCGATGTCCGATGCATAACTTTTATGAAAATATAAATGACATCAAGGTCAAAACATGGAAAAATGTGTTATTGGTTTTGTACCGATTGTGGGATACGGAACACGGGTGTCTTGTTTTCCTCGTTTGCATGTTGTCGCTGTTATATGACTGGCTATTTTCAATCAATACTTCCTTCGCCAACATATATTCGAACCGACATGTTGGCATCTTGTTCAAATTTGGAGTTCTCAAAATTGGATTACGAATATTGGAGAAAATGTGGAGGTCGTAGTGATGGTTGGAAGTTAACCAAATGTATGTGACCGGTAGTTGCGAGTATTTTAATATTATTTTTTTTATTTGATGTTTATATATATATATATATTTGTAATTATGTGACTTGTTGGGATGATTGATTAGTTTCAGAAGAGTTTTGGATTGAATTGGGACACTTAGTTTCTTGGTTAGAGGTTTAAGTTGTAAATTCGGCTGCTTCGCATAACATTCCTTGATTTGCATGCGCAGTCCGTGTCTTGTTCCGAAAAGTTTTTTTGTGTAAAATTGAAGAAAATATGAAATTTTGCCTTAAAATGATTTGAGTTGACTATAGTCAACGTTTTGCGTAAACGGACCCTGATCAGTGTTTTGATGGTCCCGGTGGGTCCGTATCGTGATTTGAGACTTGCGTGGATGCCCGAAATTAAATTCAGAAATACTTAACTTGATTTAACGTGATTTGCTGAAAACTATTAATTTGAAGGTTTAAAGAATTCCTAAGTTTGACCGTAAGTTGACTTTGTTGCTATCTAGTTCAGATTTTGGTTCCGTAACTTGGTATAGGTTCATTTTACTATTTATGATGTGTCTGCAAAATTTGGTGCAAAACGGAGTTGATTTGACGTGATTCAGACGTCGAATTGTAAATTTGAAAGTTCTTAAGTTTTATTAAAAATTTAATTCATTTTGATGTCCGATTCGTCGTTATAGATGTTATTTTGGTGTTTTGATAGCGTGAGCGAGTTCGTATGATGTTATTACACTTGTGCATATGTTTGGTTTGGAGCCCAAGGGGCTCAGGTGAGTTTCAGACGTGTTTCAGAGTGTTTGAGGGAGTTTTAGTGTTGCTAGTGTGAACTCATATTGCAGGCTTCGCAATAGCGAGGTTGGAAGTCGCATTAGCGATGTTTAACCTCAGTTTCATATTTTGGAACCCTATACTCGGTAGAAGACGATTTGGAGAGGGAATTTTCATAAAAATAACTTTGGGTAAGTGATTCTAATCTATTTCTAATCATATTCCATCAATTTATCTTTGATTTTAACATCAAAATAATGTTAATCAAAGTGAAAAATTGTGAAACATTGTCATGTTTTTGAAAAATAAGAAATTGGGTTTTGAGAGTCGATTTGGATTCGAATTTTGAACGTAATCACATATATGAACTCGTGGGGTCATGAGTAGTCAAAATCTACCATTGAACCCGGGTTTTGACCGGGCGAGCCCCAGATTGACTTTTGTTGACTTTTTTGGAAAAATATAAAGATCTTAGCTTTATCTATTGTAATTGATTTCCCTAGTAGTGTTTGATGATATTAAGTCGATTTTTGGTTAGATTCAATTGGTTTGGAGGCAAATTTTAGAGGAAAGGCCCCCATTGAGTTTTGATTTGATTGCGGAGTGAGGTAAGTGTTGGGTCTAACCTTGACTTGAGGGAATTAGGAAATTTGTATTATGTGAGAAAATGGCGTATATACGAGTTGACGAGTGTATATACGCCGTTAAGATATTTGTTCCCATGTTTCTCATTATTTCATGAATTATCTCATTTCATGCTTTAACTGCTTTCTATGCCGTAAAATTTTATTTGTCATTTAATTATTCTTGTATTAAATTATTCGTCCTTCTATGACTCCATCCTTATTTGTTACTTCCCTTTAAGTGATTTACTTGCACACCTTGATTGTTACATGCTTTACTGGTCCCGTTGTTTTTGTGATATTCGTTGCATTCCTTTGATTATTACGTGGTTCCTTTATTGCCTTGCACTCATACCCTTGGATTGTAGAATTTCTAGCAAATTGAGTTATTGGATTATTTATGTTTATTGAAATTGTTTGTGGACCGGGTTGCATGCCGCAACGGTTTGTATAGAAATGGTGGAATAAGGAAGGGCTATGATATTGATTAATAATGATATGGCGGGATCACATTGCACGCCGCACCGGATTGTTTGCGTAATAATCGATATTGATAAATGATGATATGGTGAAATAAGGGAGGATTATGATATTGATTAATGATGATATGTTGGGATCGGGTTGCACGCCACAACTGATTGTTTACGTTTGTGTTGAAATGGTGGAATAAGGGAGGGCTATGATATTGATTGATGGTGGGATCGGGTTGCGCGCTGCAACAGATTATTTACGTTATACTTGATATTGATAAAGGATGTTACAGTGGGATCGGGTTGCGCACCGTAACGGATTGTGTGTGTTGTTGTCACGACCCCAATTTCTCTCCGTAGGTTGTCGTGACGGCACCTAGTCTCTAGGACTAGGTAAGCCTAACACTTACTGAATTAATAGCAAAATTCAGCCAACAACCGTTAAATATGAAATAGAAATCTCTATACAAAACTTACAATCCCAAAACCGGTAGTACAAGTCATAAGCTCTACTGAGTTTACTAGAAAATCCCTAAATATAACTGTTTCAGAATAGAAATACAGTATCACAAGGTGACTCCGAGGCATGCGAATGCGATGACAGGTTTACCTTGAGTCTCCACAGCAACACTCAAACAACTAGCTAGAGATCAACCAACTTTGAAATACCTCGATCTGCATAAAAATGTGCAGAAAGCGTAGCATGAGTACACCACAGCAGTACCCATTAAGTATCAAGACTAACCTCGGTGGAGTAGTGACGAGGGACAGTCAAGACACCTTCTGGACAAAACAACCTGAACAAGTATGAAGGTGAACGAACGGGGAGGCAATATTAATATAAAGCTAAGAATGGTAAGGAAGACAAAACAATACTCGCAATGAAACACTAGAAACACAATTAGCAATAAGAAGCAAACAAGTAATAATGTTCTAGAGCAAGCTGAACAAAGTCTATTCAAGAATTTTCACGAGGTACCAAACCTCATAACCATAAATCATGGGTCTCAATACATTAACCCTAATTACTTCGCATCTTGTACCCACATTACAATTCATAACCGCATAGATGACTCACGTGCCAAGAGAGTGAAAACATCTAATATCCACACGGACCACTCATGTGCCAACAATAAAAATGACTCATGACTGCACAGACAACTCACGTGCTAACAAGATAACTCTCACACAGAAGGCAAGTACACGGGAGTACATGTAAATGGTCAATAAAATCAGGATTCATCTTCTTAAACCGATATGGGTGATTTATTTATGTGTATGCTTGTGCAAGTGTTCTACCACTATTCAAGTCAACAAGTAAAAGTAGAGATAATGAATGGCACATAAGAAACGATCACCACAAAATGTACAAAGTATAACTCACACAAGGTAGGTACACCACTACACAAATATCAACAATAATAGTGCCCCCAGGACATCGCAAGTCATCACAAATCATTTCCCGACATAACCCACCTTGTGTCGCCACGTGCGTAATAATAAAATAAATGCCCGCCTTGTCTCGCCGCAAGCACACAATAATATTCCCACCTTGTTTTACCACATGCGTAAAATCACATATATATCCTGCCTTGTCACACCGCATGTGCACATATCAGTTGTAACAACAACATGGACAACTCACTGCGAACACCCCGACAATCCTCTCAACAATACCACGTGTGCAAAACATAACAACACAATAACATGACTTTCACAACATGTGCCCATATGCCACAATATTTCCTCAAAACAATTTCGATACCACAACCACGTATAGCCCTCGACTCAACAACACTAAGAATAACAACAACAACAACACGATAATACGACAAGTAAATCAACTCAGGAACTTCAGAACACAAAGAAACGAAAGAACGAGCTCACAAAGAAAGACACAATAGGGAATAATGGTCTCAACAAGAATAGATCAACAAGGCAGAGATAATGTGTAACAATGATTTCCACAAAAGTACAATTCGATGATAAAAGAGAAAGTATGAATCAATGACCCCAAATAAGAATACGTCAACAATGAAAGTGATAAGAAAACTTCAATTAAGGTTAAGCAATTACGAAGAGATAATAATAACTTCAATTAAGTTTAAGCAATTACAGAAAAGATAATAATAACTTCAATTAAGGTTAAGCAACTACGGAAATAAACAACAAGGCAATAAAGAAGCAACAACTTCAATTAAGGCACATAAGGGTTAAATTGGCAACAAGGGTAGAACATGAATCAATCAATTCCAAATAAGACACATAAGGGTGAATTTAGTAAATGGAGAATTTAACATACTAAAACAACTTCACATCTAATGAACATAAGAACCTAAGAGCCCTAAACGATGAAATTTCCACAAATATGTCTAAGTACATACTCGTCATCTCGCGTACACGGCCTTCACATGACACAATTAGCACAAATGTCTCAAATCCTAAGAGGTAGTTTCCCCCACTCAAAGTTAGGCAAGATACACACCTTAAAGAAGCTAGACTGTTACTCTAAAATGACCTTCTCGAGTGAAACAACTTCCAAACAGCTCAAATATAGCCAAAATAACTTCAAATCATAAATAAAACTCATAGGAAACAATTTCGGATAATAAAGCTTCGATCTTTAATTAAAACTAAAAAGTCAACCCCCATGGAAGAGATAATAATAACTTCAATTAAGGTTAAGCAATTACGGAAAAGATAATAATAACTTCAATTAAGGTTAAGCAATTACGGAAGAGATAATAATAACTTCAATTAAGGTTAAGCAACTACGAAAAAAAATAACAAGGCAATAAAGAAGCAACAACTTCAATTAAGGCACATAAGGATTTAATTGGCAACAAGGATATAACATGAATCAATCAATTCCAAATAAGACATGTAAGGGTGAATTTAGTAAATGGAGGATTTAACATGCTAAAATGACTTCACATCTAATGAAAATAAGAACCTAAGAGCCCTAAACGATCAAATATCCACAAATAAGCATGAGTACTTACTCGTCACCTCGCGTACACGGCCTTCACATGACACAATTAGCACAAATGACTCAAATCCTAAGGGGTAGTTTCCCCCACACAAAGTTAGGCAAGATACATACCTCAAAGAAGCTAGACCGTTACTCTATAATGACCATCTCGAGTGAAACAACCTCCAGACGGCACAAATCTAGCCAAAATAACTTCAAATCATAAATAAAACTCATAGGAAACAATTCCGAATAATAAAGCTTCGATCTTTAATTAAAACTAAAAAGTCAATTTTCGGGCTCGCACCTCGGGAACCGATAAAATTCAAAAAATCCAAATACCCATTTCGATACGAGTCCAACCATACCAAAATTATTAAATTCCGATATCGAATCACCCTTCAAATCCTCATTTTATATTTTTGAAAGATTTTACAAAATTCGTATTTTCTTCCATTCAATTAACTAATTTAATAATATAAATAAGTATGAAATCCTGAAAAGTAATCGATTTCGGATATAGAACACTTACCCTAAACGAACACGTGAAGAACCCCTCAAAATCAATCAAATCCGAGGTCTACAACTCAAAGTATGTTAAAATGGTGAAACTCCCATTTTTAGAAACTCTCAGCCAAGCCGCATTTGACACCTGAGATTTATAAATCACATTTGACACCTGCAATTTGTCTCTGTTCCCTCAAACACCAGAAAAATAACAGTCTTTCCCGACACGGAAATGGGCATAACTTGCTCATATGACCTCGGAATGCCACGATTCTTGTTGCTATGGTTCTGTAATTATGATACAGATCTAATGGTTCAATTGAATAACAAATCAAAGGTCGTTTGCACTATGTGATACCCTTTATTCCAAAAGAAACGATGCTGAAATATCAAATAAGAGCGCAGCACAATTCAAACCCATCTGAAACTCACCCAAGCCCTATGGGACCCTAACCAAGTATACTAACAAGTCCCAAAACATGATACGAACTTCTTCGAAGCCTCAAATTGCCTTTAAGAACACTAGAATCACGAATCACGCATCGATTCAAGCCTAAGAAACTTATGAACTTCCGAATTCCAAAACTAATGCCGATTTATACCAAACCAACTCCGATTAACTTCAAATTTTGCAAACATGTCATAAATTACAGTACGAACCTATTCCACTTCTGAAACTGGGATTCAACCCTGACATCAACAAAGTCAACTCCTAGTTAAACTTTCCAAAATCTTTTAGTTTTTCCAACTTTCGCTAATTCATGTAGAAATGACCTACGGACCTCCAAATCAACATCCGGTCATGTTCCTAAGACCAAAATCACCATACGGAGCTATTGGAACCATCAAAATGCCATTTCAGAGTTGTCTACACAAAAGTCAAACCATGGTCAACTCTTACTGCTTAAGCTTCTAAAATATGATTCCTTCTTCCAAATCAATCCCGAATCATCCAAAATCCTAACTCAAACCACACACGCACGTCATAACGCATAATACGAAGCTGCTCGAGACCTTAAGCCACCGAACAAGAGGGTAATCCTCAAAAACCAGTCGGGTCATTATATTCTTCCCAAACTCAAACCACGCACGCACGTCATAACGCATAATACGAAGATGCTCGAGACCTTAAGCCACCGAACAAGAGGGTAATCCTCAAAATCCAGTCGAGTCATTATATTCTTCCCATCTTAAATGAACGTTCGTCCTCAAACATGCCAAGAACCATTTCGAATTCCTCAAATCACTGAATGAACTTACCATACATATACTCGCGGGTGATCCCACGTCACCCCAATCCACAAAAGCCCGACGACACCATCTCAACTGAAAATTATTCCTTCCACCCACACCGATAACCTTAGAGTCAAAATTTTCACATATCGAGTATTTCCAAAAGACCCGATTCCCACACCGACACACGGTATCAGCCTCAACCAGCTACAACAACTCATACCTAGAACCACCAGGTACAACCACAAGACATAACACATCACACATATGCCCATAACAATATCTCAAATCACAATAGCTACCCATAATCAAATCCAGCACCGGCAATTAACCTCATATACGCTAGAACCCTATTCAAAACCTTCACAACACTGACAACGATGGAAGAAACATGAAGACCTCATAACTATTCACTCGTATCAATAAGTCACATCTAACGCCAACTGGGCACACACCTCGCAAGCTAAAACACAATAAGTACATCACGAATATGACTGAATATACAAGGAAACACATGAAAGAACTATCAAATAAGCCTGACAGACACAACTCCCTATCGGTATCATACTACGAATTATTTCCACAACAGAGAATCAATGTATATGAACAAATCACAAGGATCTCATCCTAATATAACTTCATCGCGACATGCAACCCCGACCCATACATAACAAACCTCATGAAAACATGAGGACCCCATCCTCAGATCTGAATCACAAGTAGTATACACATCATACCAACCGAAATATTCCACCAATTCAATTCCGCTATCGAACTCACCACACATACTTAACCCCCATACTGGTAGGGCATCTTAAGCACAAATCGTAACCAACCATCCCGAAATCACATCAAAACCTACCATAATGGGTAACAGGAAGTCACTTCTAGTCTCATAGCTCTCAATAATGAATTAAAACAACACGATAGACATGGGCTACCACTAAAGAATCTCCCAACAGGGGAAAACACATAAGCAGAGTAACAAATCACTAAACTCACCCATATATGAAGCTAGGTAAGAGGACTCACCCCGATAAGCAGAACCAAGTCAAAATAAGAATGATGCTCCTCTATAAAAATTGAAACCATACCTATAACGACACCATCTGGTGCAACAGCCACAACCTACCATGCAAAGCACATCAACGGGCTGGGCCTCCCCCTCTTTGGCACCCTTTACTCGCCTGACCTGTACCCCAACCTGGCGGTGCAGGGATATCAGCAACTGGAGTAGAACTCATAGCCTGAATACCCCGCTGTGACATATCTGTCCAGAGTTTGGGACAATCTCTCACCATATGGCTGGTATCTCCACACTCAAAGCAACCTCTCCGTTGACGTGGTTGTGGAAGTTGACCGGTATGGGTACCTTGACATCCACGGGTACCTGAAACACCGTGCAAAGCTTGAAGTGCAAACTGGACTGGCTAACCCACAAAGCCTCTACCCTGCCGCATCCTACCTCCAAAATAGGGACCAGTAGATTAATCCAGTCTACAAGGCCTCTTAGCCTCTCTGACCTCTCCCTCCTGATCCCACATGCCCTCTAATCTGCAAGCGATCTCTACCACCTATTGGAATGAAACATCTCTCACCAAATCCTGAGCCATGCTAAATCGGATACCATGACTGAGTCCCTCAATGAACCTGCAGACTCTCTCTCTGACTGTAGAAACCAAAGCAGATGTATGTATGGACAAATCACTGAATCTAACGGCATACTCTGACTCTGACATAGTGCCCTGGTGCAACTGCTCAAGCTCCACGCGCCATGCTCCCCGAAGGGTCTGGGGAATAAAGTCTCTCAAGAATATCTCTAAAAACTCAGATTCTTAATAATATCTCTGAAAATTGAAAGTGAAGCTGCATCGGCTAGACTACTCAACTCATATGCTCGCCACCACTGATATGCCGCTCCCTTAAGTTGTAACATAGTAACAGCAATCCCACTCATCTCCACAATACACATATTATGGAGAATAAGGTGGCACTCATCTAGGAAACCATAGGCCTATTCTGAAGCCCAGCCACTGAAAGTAGGAGGGTGATACTTCTTGAACCTCGCAAGTCTAAGCTGTTCCTCCTCAGATGCTGCTTCCCTAACCATGGGCTGAATTCGGACAGAAGGCTGTGTCAGCATGACACCTTGAACTTGACCAACATAGACTCGCTACTCTGTAGTACGGGTGGCGGGAGTCTAAGCTTATCCCCCGATCTGTGAAGTAATTGGTGCAACCGGAATCAACCCCGCCTGAGTCATTGTACCAAACATGCTCAGGAACTATGCTAAAGTCTCCTGAATTCCCGGGGTAACAACAGGCGCCTCCAGTACCTGTCCCCCAGCCAGAGCTACTGGCCGCTTGTCAACTACTACTCGGATAGGTGCTCTAGCTGCGGCTTATGCTCCTCCTCGGCCTCTACCTCAGCCCCACCCCCTAGCAACACCGGCTCTGGGGGTAGCGTCATCGGTAACTACAACTCGTGTCCTCACCATATGTATGAGAATAGAATGACAAAGGTTCAAACTCTGAGATCAATAAACTCGCATGATAGGAATGAAAGAAGTGAAACTATCCTAATAGTTTCATACCCTCTCGAAAATAAGTACAGATGTCTCTGTACCGATCCATAAGATTCTACTAAACTTGCTTATGACACGTAGTAACTATGAACCTAGAGCTATGATACCAACTTGTCACGACCCTAATTTTCCTCGGTAGGATGTCGTGACGGCTCCTAGTCTCTAAGACTAGGTAAGCCTAACACTTACTGAATTAATAGCAAAATTTAACTAACAACAGTTAAATATGAAATAGAAATCTCTATACAAAACTTACAATCCCAAAACCGGTAGTACAAGTCATAAGCTCTACTACGTTTTCTAGAAAATACCTATATACAACTATTTCGGAATAGAAATAAACATGACAAGTACAATATAAGAAGGTGACTACGAGGCCTGAACAAGTATGAAGGTGAACTAACAGGGAGACAATGTTAATATAAAGCTAAGCATGGTAAGGAAGACAAAACAATACTCGCAATGAAACACTAGAAACTAGCAATAAAAAACAAACAACTAATAATGATGCAGAGTAAACTGAACATAGTCTAAGTCCGGTAAAACCAAATAAAGGAAAATAAGTAACAACTCAATAAGAATAACCGCTTTTACTCCAGATTTATTCAAGAATTTCCACGAGGTACCAAACCACATAATCATAGATCACGTGTCCCAATTCATGAACCCTAATCACTTGGCATCTTGTGCCCACATTATAATTCATAATCGCATGGACGACTCACGTGCCAAGAGAGTGACAACATCAAATATTTGCATGGACCACTCACGTTCCAACAATAAAAATGACTCATGACTACATGAACAACTCACGTGCCAACACAATAACTCTCACACAGAAGGCAAGTACACGGGAGTACATGTAAATGGTTAATAACATCAGGATTCATCTTCTTAAACCGATATGGGTGGTTTATTTATATGTATGCTTGTGCAAGTGTTCTATCACAATTCAAGTCAACGAGTAAGAGTAGAGACAATGAATGACACATAAGAAACGATCATCACAAAATGTACAAGGTATAACTCACACAAGGTAGGCACACAACTACACAAATATCAACAATAATAGTGCCCCCAGGGCAACGCAAGTCATCAAAAATCATTTCCCGACATAGCCCACCTTGTGTCGTCACGTGCGCAATGATAAAGTAAATGCCCGCCTTGTCTCACCGCACGCGCACAATAATATTCCCACCTTGTCTCGCCACATGCGCAAACCGATATATATAGCCTGCCTTGTCATGCCGCATGTGCACATATCAATAGTAATAACAACACGGACAACTCACGTGTGAACACCCCGACAATAGTCTCAACAATACCACGTGTGCCAAAACATAACAACACATTAAAATGACTTTCACAACATGTGCCCATATGCCACTACATTTCTTCAAAACAGTTTCGATACCACAACCACGTATAGCCCTTGGCTCAACAAAACTAAGTACAACAGTAAAAACAACAATAACAAGAGAATACGACAAGTAAATCCACTCAGGAACTTCAAAACACAAAGAAACGAAAGAACGAGCTCGCAAAGAAAGGCACAACAGGGAATAATGGTCTCAATAAGAATAACCCAACAAGGTAGAGATAATGTGTAACAACGATTTCCACAAAAGTACAATTCGACGATAAAAGAGAAAGCATGAATCAATGACCCCAAATAAGAATACATCTACAATGAAAGGGATAACAAAACATAAATCAAGGGTAAGCAATTACAGAAGAGATAATAATAACTTCAATTAAGGTTAAGCAATTACGGAAGAGAAAATAATAACTTCAATTAAGGTTAAACAATTACAGAAGAGATAATAATAACTTCAATTAAGGTTAAGCAACTACGGAAAAAATAACAAGGCAATAAAGAAGCAACAACTTTAATTAAGGAAAGTAAGGGTTTAATTTGAAACAAGGGTAGAACATGAATCAATCATTTCCAAATAAGACATGTAATGGTGAGTTAAGTAAATGGAGGATTTAACATGCTAAAATAACTTCACATCTAATGAACATAAGAATCTAAGAGCCCTAAAAGGTCAAATTTCCATAAATAAGGCCGAGTACGCACTCGTCACCTCGCGTACACGACCTTTATATGACACAATTAGCACAAATGACTCAAATCCTAAGGGGTAGTTTCCCCCACACAAAGTTAGGCAAGATACTTACCTCAAAGAAGCTAGACCGTTAATCTAAATTGACCTTCTCGAGTGAAACAAATTCCGGACGACTAAAATCTAGCGAAAATACCTTCAAATAATAAATAAAACTCATAGGAAATAATTCTGGATAATAAAGCTTCGATCTTTAATTAAAACTAAAAAGTCAACCCAAACGTCAACTGTCATGACCCTAAACTCAAACCTGTCATGATGGCGCCTATCGATGGTACTAGGCCAGCCGATTCCCAGAATACTACAATAATTCATTCAAAGATATGCCAAAAGGCATATTGTATAGCAGCATTTCAGAAAAGAAACAAGGGTTGAACTCAAAAATGGAAATGCGGAATGAAAAGCCCCAAACATCGGGGGATGCCACTGAGTCAAGAGCAACTACTAAAAACTGGTCCAACAACAATAAGACTAACATAGTTTGGGAAAAATCCAAAATACAACTAATGGGAAGATAAAGAAGAAGAAAACAAGGCTGCGATCGTCGGGCAGCTACCTTGCTAACTCCAATGATCAGCTACAGGAATATCAACAGCCGCTACCATGACCAAAAATGTCTGGATCTGCACACAAGGTGCAGGGAGTAACGTGAGTACACCAACTCAGTAAGCAACATAAGTAAATAAAGGCTGAGAAATAGTGACGAGCTAAATGCAAGTACCGTTCATATCACAAGAATTTAGTAAAGTGCGGCATGCTATGCAACCAGAGTTTAAGTCAAATCAGCTTGTTTAAATCAAGTTCAAGTAAGATAATTAGAAATATATTTCAACACTTCTCAAACAAGGACTCAAAACAACTGTGAGCATGGATGTTGAAATCATGTACTGCCCCTCGGGCTAACATCACTCAGTCCTCCCAATCACTCCAATCTCACAACCACTCAAGCCTCACAATAACTCAAGCCTCACAATCACTTATGCCTCACAATCGCTCAGCACTCGGCACTCGCACTCAGTAGGTACCTGCGCTCACTGTTGGTGTTCAGACTCCATGGGGGCTCCTACAGCCCAAGTGCTATAATCTTCACGGACAACTCACGTGCTATAATAGCATATCAGAATCTGCAAGGACAACTCACGTGCTGAGGTACAATACCTCATAAACAGGCCATCGGTCTCACTCAGTCATAAACCTCTCCAGTCTCTCGGGCTCTCAGAAATCAAAGAAATCAGCCCAAATAACATTAACATGATGCAACAAATAGAATAACAGAGACTGAGCTATGATGTAAGAATGCATGAACATGACTGAGTACGGGATATCAACTAAATCAGTGAGAGGACAGCAAGAAACGACCTCTAAGGGTCCAAACAATACTGGCATAAGGCCTAGACATGGTATCTAGCATGACTTACAGTAAATCTTTCTATAGCACATAAAGAGCATATAGCTACAACAGGTTGTTCAACTTTACAGTTGCTACGGACGGACAAAGCCACAAATCCCCAATGGTGCACGCCCATACGCCCGTCACCTAGCATGTGCGTCACCTCCAAATAGTCACATGATACAAAAATCCAGGGTTTCATACCCTCTGGACTAGATTTACATCCGTTACTTACCTCAATCCGAGCAAATCTTTACTCCACAATGCCCGTGCCTCTCGAATCGGCCTCCGAGCATCCCAAATCTAGCCACAAGCAGTACAATACCATTAATATATGCTAAAGGAATCAATTCCACAAGAGAACTACAAAATTAGACTCAAAACTCGAAATCGATTCAAATCTGACCCCCGGGCCCACGTCTCGAAATCCGACAAAAGTCACAAAACCCGAAAGCCCAATCAATCACGAGTCTAACCATACAAAATTCATCAAAATCCTACATCATTTGGTCCCTCAAATCCTTAAATTACTCTCTCCAAAATCCCAAGCCCTAACCCCCCAATTTTCACTTCAAAACCCCACTAATTAGATGAGAAATCAACGGGAAAGTACCATAGCTAGGAGTATTAGAGCTCAAGCAACTTACCTCTGCGAAAACCCTTGAAACCGCACCCCAAAAGCTCCAAAGTTCGAGTTAAAAATGGTAGAAATGAGCAAAAATCACGAAGTCCTCAATTTATACATTCTGCCCAGTGAAACCGCACCTGCCGCCCCTTTTTCCGCTTTTACGACGCCAGCCAAATTCCTCCTCTCTGCATCTGCGCCCCAGGTCTCGAACCTGCGAGCTCGTAGTGCGACAACCTTCTCGCACCTGCGGATCAACAACGCACCTGTGCCCCATAATCCGCTTCTGCGACCATCGCAGGTGCGGGAACTTTATCGCACCTGCGCTTTTTGCCCAGCTCCTCCAATCTCGCATCTGCGGGCTCGCACCTGGGATAAGACATCCGCAGGTGCGATTATGACAGCTCGGTTCAACTTAAGCAATTCCTCCAATTTCCAAACTTGTTCCGTTAATCACCCGGAATCATCCCGAGGCCCTCGGGACCTCAACCAAACATACCAACATATCCCACAACATCATACGAACTTAGACAAATCATCAAATCACTCAAAACAACATCAAAGCACCAAATTACACTGGGATTCAAGCCTAAGGACTTCTAAACTTTCGAATTCCACCAACGATGCCGAAACCCGCTAAACCACATCCGAATGACCTCAAATTTTACACACAAGTCCAAAATAACACCACGAACCTATTCCAACTTCCAGAATTCCATTCCGACCCCGATATCAAAATTTTCACTACCGACCAAAATTGCCAAAATTCTAACTTCTCCAATTCAAGCCTAATTCTACCACGGGCCTCCAAATCTTATTCTGAACGCTCTCCCAAGTCCAAAATCACCTAACGGAGCTAACAGAACCATGAAAATTCAAATTCGAGGTCGTTTACATATAAGTCAACGTCCGGTTGACCTTTCCAACTTAAGCTTCTACTTTAGAGACTAGGTGTCTCAATTCACTCTGAAACCACTCCAGACCTGAACCAACTAACCCAGTATAACACAATATAGCTGAAGGACACAAAAAGAAGAAGAAAAGGGGGAAATGGGGCTATAACTCTCGAAACGACCGACCGGGTCGTTACATCCTCCCCCACTTAAACATACGTTCGTCCTCGAACGTGCCATGAGTTGTATCCAGTCCATGAAATCACTATTCCATCTTACCATGCACGTACCCGGGGGTGATCTCACGTCACCTATTCTATATAGGCCCGACCACACAATATAACTGAAAATCATTAATATAACCTTAGCCCAAAAAACTTGGAGCCAAACTTCTAACATCCAGAATTCTTCTCAAGACCCGAATCTCACATCCACACACTGTATAAGACTAAACGAGCTACATCGAGCCATAATTATAACCACGGATATAATCAACTAATATTTTACATAACTCGCGTGACTATTCCTGATCACAGTAACTACTCCAAAACCAACCAAGTACTAGTATTAAACCCCATATCGAGCCAAACATCACCCCAAAACTTCGTACACTGTCGATAATAAAGGAAACACGCAGAATCTCGTAATCTCTTATCAGATCAGCACGTCATGGAGCTCTCTCGCCCCACCCAAAACCATAATCCCTTTCTTAGCCGACTTTCAATGTCATCTTCCCAAATATACCGTAATCAAACCTGACAGTACCCATTCTGGGTCCAATGACCTTATATTATTAAACACAACTATCCCACAGACATGCCATACCAATATAACTTAGAGCCACAAACTATGCCATCCGTGCGCCAATACGCAATAATTCAAATGTATTCAGTCATGGAAAATGACTCAAATGAGAGAACTGCCTCGCTAGATTAACAAGTACTGCCACAAAGAAATGCTGAAAATCCATCACACACCGAAGAACCATCACACAATTCTAACGCAAGGTTCATACCTTAACATAACTCCGCTGCAATGCGTGCCCCCATCCAAATGCTGGTCTATATTATCTACCTCGAGCCACCCTGCTCAAAATCAATAACGACGGAGAGGCAAATGGCAAAAATGCCACACAAAACCTGAAAGAACATTACCAATACGCAATCGATCATGCAATACCCTAATACTCATCTCGCTCAAATTCTGCCATAAGGCCCCCAATAGATCCGCATCATGTGCACATATAACTAATGAAACACAGCTTCTCATAGCATAGAAGAGTAACTCACAGATCATTTCATACCACGAATAAGTTCAACATCAACCGAATGGAACATCACTCAACAATAGCAGTAGGGAGCCAACCAGTCAGACTCGGTGTAGTATACACATCCTAATTGGGCCTACCAATGGACCCCAAATCAACTCTGGTCACCCACAAATAGATAAATAATCCTACGAAAGTCAACAATGACTGAATCATAACACATACTATCATCTGGCTAGCTTCAGCCATGACTTCACAGTCCACAACCATGAAACAATCTGCTCCTGAGGACTCCCAGTCTCCAAATCTATAGAATACACGAATCACCATATCTGATCCCAACTCCAGCACTAGAATGACTAACACATCTTCCATTCACGATCTTCCCATAAGGAATACTTTCAAAATTCTTCCGTGCCACATAGCAATAATTTGAATATCAGCAGTTTTTCAACCAGGTGAGTACTGCAATACCAATGAATATCCGTAAGTCAAAACACAATGCACCTTTTGAAATGCGCACCCTTCTCAGGGACTACCGAGCAGTTATAACATTCTTCTAATTATCTGAAATTGACCATTCTGTCCATAATTCGTGATTTTCCTTTCAAGAATGAACTGCCACCTTGTACATGTAAATCTTAATCCCGCGCAACACACCATGTATATCATGTGAAAGGCACAAGAATCTCATTATAAACTCTAAGTCACCAGCAAATTACATGCCTTATTAGTTGGAAACCTCTCTCTTGCTTCTTTCTAGGAGAAAATCACAATACATAACACGTTCCATACACTGGTAGAAAATATCCGGTTGAAACCATAGTAGAACCCATCATGAACACTTTGAAATTCATTTTCACATAACCAAGCTATCAGAACTGAATTCTTCTAACTCCACCAAGCCACACAGGTTGCCAAATCCGAGAGTATTGCCACAAAACACCCGTAAAGCCCCACCTTATCGTAAGAACCAAAAGAACCGAGCATACCAATACCATACTGATCCATCATGTTACCCATTTGTCTTATTTTCTCCTAGTTTCTTCTGAATTACCCTTAAGTTGACATCTCTCCTTGTCAGAACACTTCTATCCTTACCCAAAGCTCACTACAAGACATCCTAACATAAAACTGCATCGCCCTAAGGCCCATAAGCCACTCTATTCTTCTTAAGCACCTCCATAAATACCCCAACCGTAACACTCACTCTGAAAATACCTTATGCGAATTTAAAATTGTTCCTCTTTCCTTTCTTATATTGAAATGTAGAATCCATAGTCAACAGAATTACCGCACGTCCTGATACCATTCAATGTAAGTAACTGATTTTAGTGATATACAAATTCGAAATTTTTTTAATTTCTACATATACATTTTGTATCCATTAGAACCCTCTCGAGAGTCATCCTGCTCAAATCTACTTTACTCCGCCCCAAACGGGCTGAAAGATATGTGCTCCTTTAGCACAATCAACACTCAAATAAGTAACCCTGCATTATCACGACCAATCAAACTCATACTTCGTGTGCACTAAATCCTTCAAAATAACAATTTGATCATTCCAAAATTTTCATGTTTTCATAAAGTGCAATGTAACCCGTATCCAAGAATTTACTTACCCGAGTCATCCTCGATCTCCTCCTCTGTAAGCCATAACTAAAGCACAAGTATGCCTCAAACCAAAACTAAAATTTAACACATAACCATGAAATCAAATTGTCAATAGCAGGCTCCCACACTTAGCTTTAAGATGCAATTATATAAACTTATAACCCGCAAGGATTTCTCTTTCTCAATTACCATGATCTCGCATCGTTAACACGTCAGACTTCTCGAAGTCTTTTGTTAAGCTTTTCATGAAAATTCTGAATCACCAGCCACAGTCACACACTCGACCTCTTACCGAGTATCAAGTAATATTCCTCGCAAAAGCTTCATCAACATCACACCACCGCTAACTGCTCAAAAGAGATAACCCACCTGTGGAGTTCCTTACCGACATATTCCAAAGACGCTGCACTGGGTGCAACAACCACGTAATCAGTAAATTCTCTTTAGTTCATGCTCGCCCACCATTTGTATAAGACTGCACTTTCCCTATTGTCATCAAGTTACAGTTCAACAATACCTTCCGAATTCAAGTCATATTGCGCCTGAAACAATAATCAGATCTTCACATCCTTCTTCATTTCAAACAAACTCCTTTCTTCCATATTCAATCTTTCTTCATACAGTAACAATCACTCCAAATAAAGTCCATAGGCCAAATCACATTCTATCACGATTCCAAACCGTTCTACACTTTCTCAAGGCGCGCGACTACCCTACCGTAGAATCCGTATGCTAATCTGCCACTCTTACTTTGGTTAAACCGTCTCCTTTAAGCAACTTCTCAACCTCTACTTCTCCTACTTGACATGCTAGTACTTTAACCACCGCGAAACACTTCCAGTCATGTCTTCCCTCATACTTTGCTGCCCAACTGTTGCATCAAATCAAAATGCATCTATGTCGCACCTGAACCAATAAAATGTTACAGACTCTAAGCCTCTTCGAAGATCATCTTTCTCGAGCCATCAACATTAGAAATGCCCATCTGCAACCATAATTACTACACAATCACTTACTCTTCTTGAGTCCAAACTCATTGACGAGACATGAGAATTTAATTTGTCCCACAATTTAACAACGTGAAAGATCCTTCAATATACTCACAACTCGAGACTATACGTCAAATCAAGACAGAAATCGAGTACCCAACAACAAACTATTGAGTCATAAGCATACTTTATTCGTCATATTCAACCCATATGAACACATCCTGTAGTCACATCATACTTACCATATAGCCATTCAATCTCTCATCGAGGCACAAATCCTACTCGTGGGGATATTATCGGATATAGGGGTCCATATGTACAAGTTCTCACAACCAAAACTACCGAGCATAAGCTACAGTCTAACCCCGGCCTCAAGTCCTCCAGACTGGCCCATCAACAAAATACAGACTCGAACCTCGTTCATAGAATCACAAGCCGATGATGCACAGCTGATACCAGGTGTTAGTATGCGCATACGAAATGCGTGGAAGGAATTAAAAGAGTTATGTTTCAAGCTGAATCAATTCCGTACGATAGAATACAAGAAAGTGAAATTTTCCTAAGGGTTCGGCAGCCTCTCGAAGATAAGTACAGACGTCTCCGTACCGATCCGCAAGACTCTACTAAACCTGCTCATGACTCATGAGACCTACGTAACCTAGAGCTCTGATACCAACTTGTCACGACCCTAAACTCAACACAATACTACAACAATTCATTCAAAGATATGCCAAAAGGTGCCTTGTATAGCAGAATTTCATACAAGAAACAAGGGTTGAACTAAAAAATGGAAATGGAGGATGAAAAGCCCCAAACATTGGGGTGCCACTGAGTCATGAGAAACTACTAAAAATTGGTCCGACAATAACAAGACTAACATAGTCTGGGAAAAATCCAAAATACAAATAATGGGAAGATAAAGAAGAAGAAAACTAGGCTGCGATCGTCGGGCAGCTACCTTGCTAACTCCAATGATCAGCTACAGGAATATCAACAGCCGCTACCGTGACCAAAAATGCCTGGATATGCACACAAGATGCAGGGAGTAACGTGAGTATACCAACTCAGTAAGCAACCGAAGTAAATAAAGGCTGAGAAGCAGTGACGAGCTAAATGCAAGTACCGTTCATATCACAAGAATTTAGTAAAGTGCGACATGCTATGCAACCAGAGTTTAAGTCAAATCAGCTTGCTTAAATCAAGTTCAAGTAAGACAATTAGAAATATCTTTCAACAGTTCTCAAACAAGGATTCAAAACAACTGTGAGCATGGATGATGAAATCATGTACTTCACCTCGGGCTAACATCACTCCAACCTCACAATCACTAAAGCCTCACAATCACTCAAGCCTCACAATCACTCATGCCTCACAATCGCTCAGCACTCGGCATTTAGCATTCGCACTCAGTAGGTACCTGCGCTCACTGGGGGTGTTCAGACTCCGGAGGGGCTCCTACTGCCCAAGCGCTATAATCTGCCCGGACAACTCACGTGCTATAATATTATATGAGAATCCGCACAGACAACTAATGTGCTGAGGTACAATACCTCACAAATAGGCCCTCACCCTCAATCAGTCATAAACCTCTCCAGTCTCTCGAGCTCTCAGAAATCAAAGAAATCAGCCCAAACAACATTAACATGATGCAACAAATAGAATAACAGAGACTGAGCTATGATGTAAGAATGCATGAACATGACTGAGTACGGGATATCAACTAAAGCAGTGAGAGGACAGCAAGAAACGACCTCTAAGGGTCCAAACAATACTGGCATAAGGCCTAGCCACAAATCCCTAATGGTGCATTCCCATACACCCGTCACCTACCATGTGCGTCACCTCCAAATAGTCACATGACACAAAAATCCAGGCTTTCATACCCTGAGGACTAGATTTACAACCGTTACTTACCTCAATCCGAGCAAATCTCTACTCCGCAATGCCCTTGCCTCTCGATCGGCCTTCGAGCATCCCGAATCTAGCCACAAGCAGTACAATGCCATTAATATATGCTAAAGGGAATCAATTCCACAAGAAAACTACTAAATTAGACTCAAAACCAAAAATCGACTCAAATTCGACCCCCGTGCCCATGTCTTAAAATCCAACAAAAGTCATAAAACCCGAAATTCCAATCAATCGCGAGTCTAACCATCTTCATCAAAATCCGACTTCATTTGGTTCCTCAAATTCTCAAATTACACTCTCCAAAATCCCAAGCCCTAACCCCCAATTTTCACTTCAAAATCCCACTAATTAGATAGAAATCAACGGGAAAGCTCCATAGCTAGGAGTATTAGAGCTCAAGCAACTTACCTCTGCAAAAACCCTTGAATCCCCTTCAATAATCACCACAAAAGCTCCAAAGTTCTAGTTAAAAATGGTGGAAATGAGCAAAAATCACTAAGTCCTCAATTTATACATTCTGCCCAGTGAAACCGCACCTGCGGCCCCTTTTTTCACTTCTGCGACTCCGGCCAAATTCCTCCTCTCCGCATCTGCGCCCTAGGTCTCGCACATGCGGGCTCGCAGATGCGACATCCTTCTCGCACCTACGATTCAACAATGCACTTGCACCCCATGATCCGCTTCTGCGACCATCGCAGGTGCGGGAACTTTATCGTACCTGCGCCTTCTGCCCAGCTCCTCCAATCTCCCATCTGCGATCTCCCGCTTGGTTCTGCAGGCTCGCACCTGCGATGAGACATCCGCATGTGCGATTATGATAGCTGAGTTCAACTTTCGCAATTTCTCCAATTACCAAATTTGTTCCGTTAATCACCCTGAATCACCCCAAGGCCCTCAGGACCTCAACCAAACATACCAACATATCCCAAAACATCATACAAACTTAGAAAAATCATCAAATCACTCAAAACAACATCAAAATACCAAATTACACTCGGATTCAAGCCTAAGGACTTCTAAACTTCTAAATTCCACCAACGATGCCGAAACCCGCTAAACCATGTCCGAATGACCTCAAATTTTAAACACAAATCAAAAATAACACCACGAACCTATTCCCACTTTCGGAATTCCATTCCGACCCCGATATCAAAATTTTCACTACCGACCAAAATCGCCAAAATTCTAACTTCGCCAATTCAAGCCTAATTCTACAACGGGCCTCCAAATCTCATTCCAAATGCGTTCTGAAGTCCAAAATCGCCTAACGGAGCTAACAAAACCATCAAAATTTAAATTCGAGGTCGTTTACATATAAGTCAACGTCCGGTTGACTTTTCTAATATAAGCTTCTACTTTAGAGACTAAATGTCTCAATTCACTCCGAAACCACTCTAGACCCGAACCAACTAACCGGTATAATACAATATATCTGAAGGACTCAAAAAGAAGCAGAAATGGGGGAAACGGGGATATAACTCTCGAAATGACCAGCCAGGTCGTTACATCAACCCACGGGCCCGAACCTCGGAACCCGATAAAATTGACAAAACTCGAACACCCATTCCGATACGAGTCCAACCACACTAAAATTATCACATTTTGATATTGAATCACCCTTCAAATCTTCATTTTACATATTTGAAAGATTTTACAAAATTCCCATTTACTTCCATTCAATTCACTAATTTAATGATATAAATAAGTATGAAATCATGAAATTTAATCAATTTCTGATATAGAACACTTACACAATCGATCACATGAAGACAATGACACATGAGATTTATAAATCGCATTTGACACTTGCGATTTGCCTCTGTTCCCTCAAACACAAGAAAATAGTAGTCTTTCCCGATACGGAAATGGGCATAACTCTCTCATACGACCTCGAAATGCGAAAGATTCTTTCTTATATGGTTCTGTAATTATGATACGGATCGAAGGTTCAATTGAATCACAAATCAAAGGTCATTTTCACTATGTGGTACCCTTTATGCCAAAAGAAATGACTCCGAAATATCAAATAAGAGCGTGGCACAATCCAAACCCATATGAAACTCTCCCGAGCCCCATGGGACCCCAACCAAGTATAACAACAAGTCCCAAAACATGATACGAACTTGTTCAAAGCCTCAAATTGTATCTAACAACACTAGAATCATGAATCGCACATCGATTCAAGCCTAAGAAACTTATGAACTTCCGAATTCCAAAACTAATGTCGATTCATACCAAACCAACTCCGATTGACTTTAAATTTTGCACACAAGTCATAAATGACAGTACGAACCTATTCAAACTTCCAAAATCAGGATCTGACCCCAACATTAATAAAGTCAACTCCCGATCAAACTTTTCAAAATCTTCCATTTTTTCCAACTTTCGCCAATTCATGCCGTAATGACCTACGGACCTCTAAATCAACATCCGGACACGCTCCTAAGACCAAAATCACTATATAGAGCTATTGGAACAATTAAAATTCTATTTTAGAACCGTCTACAGAAAAGTCAAACTCTGGTCAACCCTTACCGCTTAAGCTTCTAAAACAAAAATCCTTCTTCCAAATCAATCCTGAATCATCCAAAATCCGAACTCAACCATGAACGCACGTCATAATGCATAATACGAATCTGCTCGAGACCTTAAGATACCGAATGAGATGTTAATCCTCAAAACGACCGATCGGGTCATTACAGTTTTACTTGTTATTGTTTTAGTTTTAGCATTTTCTTATGAGATTACGAGGTTTGTTATTCTGGGCTTTCTAATCGCGAGGTTTGAGTTCATTATCATAAATTAATTGCTGTACATTCATTTCTATTTTCTTTCCTTGCTATTATTATTACTACTGTGTACAAGTTATTGTAAGTAACCCGCTTTAGTCTCGTCACGACTTCGTCGAGGTTAGACTCGGCATTTATAGAGTACATGGGATCAGTTGTACTCATGCTACACTCTGTACCTCTTGTTTAGATACCGGAGTTGGTTCCAACAACGTTCAGTGAGGTCGCCCAAATTTGACTACTAGCGGATACTTGAGGTACAGTTGCACGACGTTCGCATCCCTGAAGTCGCCTTGCACATCAACTTAGCTATTTATTTTGATTCAGACAATTATATTTTTTGTTCGGATTATTATATGTAGTACTCTAGACGCTCGTGTATTTGTAACACCAGTTCTGGGATTGTATTTGGATTTCATCATTTATTCGTTTATCCACTCCATTTAAGTCAATTCAGCTTATTGATTTTCATTTGATTTGAATTGTTAAAAATGGTTAATAATTTTATCTAACGTTGGCTTGCCTAGCAAGTGAAATGTTAGGTGCCATCACGGTTCTGAGGGTGGATATTCCGGTCATGACACCCGGGAGTCTTGGGTGTGTTTCGGATGGGTTACGCACCATTTCACCATGTTTTGGATTGCTGGTTTGTGATGTATAGTTTTCCTCAATGCGATCTTGACAAGGCAATCACGTTTGTGAAGGGAAATTTAATGGCAAGTGTGTTTGTTCATCGTGTTCGTAGAGAAAGAGATCATGTTCGCGAAGCTTGGGGAGGCTGTGGCCTTCGCGATTGCATGCTTGGTGTCGCATTCGCGTAGAAGGGGAGGCCTGTTGGGGCGTCAGGCTTTAGCCTTCGCGATCAGGGGTGGAGGACCGCGTTTGTGTAGGCTTAGAGGTGGAATGCATCGCATTCACGACTAGGATCTCTCGTGCGTGTGGGCCTTTTCTGATGCAGAGGTTGTTGTGCGTAACGATCGCGAAGTTGGTCCCGTGATCGCGAAGGGTATGTCTGGGCAGACCTTAATTACTATATTTTCGAGTGTTTTAGCCATTTAAACATATTTTGAGAATTATAGCTCAGATTTGGACAATTTTGGAGGGGATTTTCAAGATTTGGATTATGGTTAGTATTTTAACTCGGATTTTTTTTATTATTCATGATTCCAACCTGGAATTTAGCATTTGATTGATGAATCTAAGTGAAAAATTGGGGGTTTTAGTAAAGACTTTTCTTTAGTAAAAATTGATGCTTTGAAGGTCGATTTGAGGTCAGAATTGGATGAAACACATATATTTGGGATCATATTAGAATGGGTGTTCAAAATTTGTGATTTATGTCAGGTTCCGGGTGGCGGGCCTAGGTTGACTTTTTGATTTTTGTTCAAGATCTAAGCTTTATTGTTTGGGATTGTTTTCTATAGTTTCTATTGATATTATTAAATTATATTTGTTAGATTCGGGCTGTACGAAGTTTGATTCATGCAGGAATGGTTTCTTAGAGTGTTGAGTTAGCTTATTTGAGGTAAGTATCTTACCTAACCGTGTGTGGAGGAATACCCCTTAGGTTCTAGCCCTAATTTGTTGATTTATATGATGTGAAAAGGGACGTGGACATAAGGTGACGAACATGTATACGGGTACTATGTTTGGTTTTGACCGGAATAGATCGTAGGCTATTAATATGCTTTAATATGATAATGACACTTTATATGAAACATGTTGACACTACTTTATGACTATTTGATCTTGACCATTACATTGACTTAGCCATAGTCATGCTTTGTTGGTTGAACTCCCCTCCAGTTTTATGATTATTGTTATGTCCTTGTGCACTATTGTTGAAAGTTATGAGCTTATATCTTGATGAAACTTTGAGTAGCATTGTTGTGATATTGTGCCACTTGGTATTATTGTTTTGTGGTATTTTGGAACTTGTGGAAATGTTGAGCGGATTGATAGGGGGTGTCAGCACGAGGTTTTTGCCATGTGATTGTGTCTATTATTGAGCGCATAGGGCAAAATAAGGGTTTCTATATGCACATATGGCAATATAAGTGGGTAATTTTATTGTCATGTGCATATGCAATGGAATAAGGGCACCTTTTTGATGATGTTATGTGATATTTCTGGGTGTCCTTCTTGATGTTGTGATTGTGTTGGGACGAGGTTGATATTTTGATTACATAATTACCCTTGAAAGTTTTCGTCTTACACTTTTATGAGTTTGTTGTTACTGTTTTCAGTTATATTTTTGTTGTCCGTTTCTTTGATGTATTCACTACACGTGTTATTTGTCTAGTGAGTATCATATGACTTGAATCTCATCACTACTCCACCGAGGTTAGTCTTGATACTTACTGGTTACCGATTGTGGTATACTCATACTACTCTTCTTCATATTTTTGTGCAGATCCAGGTACTTCAGATCGGGCAGATCGGCAGTGAGGCATTGTGTACATCGAAGACTTCAAGGTATCCCTACATGATCTGACTGCAGGGCTCAGAGTCACCCTCTTATTTCATTTCTACTATTTACGTATTTTAGATAGTACTGTATTTAGAGATATTCTCATGTATTTAGTTAGAGCTCGTAATTTTGTAATACCTAGTTCTGGGGAGTTATGTTGAGTATTACCGCTTTAGGTTGTATTACTTCTATTCCGTATATATGTTAAGCTTTGTTTCGTCATATCATGATTTTATTATTTTAAATAATGTTAAGTGATCGGATTATCTAGTTTTAGAAACTAGGTACCATCACGACCCCTGTGGAGGGATTTGGGTCATGCCAAGTTGGTATCAGAGCTCTTGGTTCATAGGTTCTACGAGTCACGAGCAAGTTTAGTAGAGTCTTGCAGATCGGTATGGAGATATTTGTATTTATCTTTGAGAGGCTACAAAACTATTACGAAATTTCACTTTTTTTATTCCTTACCGTGCGTATTTGTTAATTCCGAAATTTGAGCATTTGTCTTTCTATTCTCTCACAGATGGTTAGGACACGAGCTTTAATTACTGATGATGTTGCCCCCAAGGCCGATGTTACTAGGGGATGGGGCAGAGGCAGAGGCCCAGGTGGTGCACGTGCTACGGCTAGAGCAACTGCTAGAGCAGCAATTGAGAAGTCACCAATAGCTCCGGTTAGGGAGCACCCGAGGCGCCTGTTGCTACCCCTGGATTTCAGGAGACTTTGGCATATTTTCTGAGCATGTTTGGTACTTTGGCTCAGGCATGATTGATTCTGTTGCACCAACTACTTCTCATGCTATGGGGGAGCTCAAACTCCCGCCGCATGTACCCTAGAACAGTGGGCTCATGCTAATCAAGCTCCTAGATTTATGCCGGTGTAGACTATGAATGAGGCTCAGCCTGAGGTAAGTCCAGTTGCGATAGAGGAGGAGCAAAAGAGGCTAGAGAAGTTCTAGAAGTACCATCCTCCTCATTTCAGCGGCGGGCCTTCTGAGGATGCACATGGTTTCCTAGACAATAGTCACCATATTCTGCACATCATGGGCATAATGGAGTTAAGCGGGGTCGACCTTACTTATTTCCAACTGTCAGGTCCGACATATAGATGGTGGCAGGCATATGAGGAGAGTAGACCAGCTGGCACAATACTTGGGCTCAATTCACTGATCTTTTTTTGAGGGAGCTCGTTCTACAGACCCTCAGGGATGCATTGCACACCGAATTGGAGAAGTTACGCTAAGGGACTATGACTGTGTCTGAGTATGCTATAAGGTTTGATGTGTTATCTTGTCATGCACCTATTTTTGGTTTCCACTGTTAGATATAGAGTCTACAGATTTATTGAAGGACTCAGTTATGGTCTCAGATTTGGGATGGCAAAGGAGTTGGAGACTGATACTCTATTTTATCAGGTTGTAGAGATTTCTAGGAGGTTGGAGTGTATCCTCGGTCAGGAGAGGGAGAATAGGGAGGCTAAGAAGACTCATGGCTTTGGAGGAATCGGGGGCTCCTACTCTATGGGCAAGATCCGTCATGGCACATGTTTTACTACTCGACCAGTTTAGTCTGCACTTCAGGTTACTCGTGGTGCTCCACTTAGTTAGGGACCTCATATGTGACAACCATCTTATAGTGCACCTCCTGAACGAGGTTTTTCCATCGGTTACTCTAGCCGACCGAGTCAGACTCATTACCTGCAACCACGCTCGCAAAGAGGTTATTATGAGTGTGGTGATACTAGGCACATGGTGAGAGATTGTCCCAGACTTGGGATGGGTGGAACTCTGTAGGGTACTCTGGCTATAATTTCTGCTCCAATTGCTACTCCACTTGCATAGTTAGCTAGGGGTAGAGGACATGCGGGTAGAAGACGTCCTAGAGAGGGAGGCCAGGCCTTTTGTTTATGCTTTCCCTGGTAAGACTGAGGCAGTTACATCAGATGCTGTCATCACAAGTATTGTTCTAGTCTATCATAGCGATGCATCAGTTTTATTTGATTTGAATTCCACTTATTCGTATGTTTTATTCTATTTTACTTCATATTTGGATATGTCTCGTGATTCCTTGAGTACTCCTATTTATGTGTCTACGCCCGTTGGGGATACTATTATGGTGGACCAGGTCTATCATTATTGTTTGGTCATGAATGGGGGCTATGAGACTAGGGTTGTCCTTATGTTACTCAATATGGTTAATTTTGATGTGCTTTTGGGCATGGATTGGTTGTCACCATATCACTCTATTCTTGATTGTCACACTAAAATCGTGATGTTGGCTATGCAGGCGTTGCCGAGGTTGGAGTGGAGAGAATCTTTGGGTCATGTTCCTAGTAGGTGGTGTCATTTTTGAAGGCACAACGGATGGTTGAGAAGGGGTTCTTGGAATTCTTGTCCTTTGTGAGGGATGTTAGTGTTGATACTCCTACCATTGAGTCAGTTTCGGTAGTGAGAAAATCACATATGTGTTTCTAGTAGACCTACTGGGCATGCCACTTGATAGAGATATTAATTTTGGTATTGACTTGGTATTGACTTGGTGTCGGGCACTCAGCCCATATCTATACCAAGTACCCACTACCCTTGTTGATGATTTATTTGATCAGCTCCAGGGTGCTAGGGTATTCTCGAAAATTGATTTGAGATCGAAGTACTATCAGTTTAAGATCTAGGCTTTAGATATTCTGAAGATGACTTTTAGAACACTCTATGGTCACTATGAATTTTTAGTGATGTTGTTTGGTTTGACCAATGCCCCAACATGCTTTATTCACTTGATGAACAATGTGTTTCAGCCATATCTTGATTCCTTCATCATTATTTTCATTAATGATATACTGGTGTATTCTCGCAGCCGAGATGAGCATGAGCAACACTTGAGGATTGTGGTCCAGACTTTGAGGGAGAAGAAGCTATATTCTAAATTCTCCAAGTACGAGTTTTGGCTTCATTCGTTAGCATTCTTGGGCAATGTGGTGCCCAGTGAGGTGATTAAGGTTGATCCGAATAAGATTGAGGCTATTCAGAGTTGTCCCGGGGCTTCTATCTCCACTGAGATCCAGAGTTTTATAGAGAGATGGGTATTATCGCCGTTTTGTGGAGTGGTTTTCACTTATAGAAGCTCCATTATTTAGATTAACTCAGAAGGGTGCCCCATTCAGGTGGTTTGGTGAGTATGAGGAGATCTTTTAGAAGCTTAAGACTGCCTTGACTATAGCTCCACTTCTGGTTTTTCCTTCGGCATCGGGTTCTTATACAGTCTATTATGATGCTTCACAGATGGGCATTGGGTGTGTGTTGATGCAAGAGGGTAGAGTGATTGCTTAGGCTTTATATTAGTTCAAGTCGAATGAGAAAAACTACCTAGTGCACGATTTAGAGTTGGCAGCTATTGTTCACGCTCTTAAAATTTGGAGGAACTATCTTTACGGCATATCTTGTGGGGTGTTCATGGATCATATTAGTCTTCAACACTTATTCAAGCAAAAGGATCTGAACTTGAGGCAACAGAGGTGGTTAGAGCTACTAAAGGTCTATGATATCACCATTCTTTATCAACCCGGGACGGCCAATATGGTGGATGACGCTTTGAGTAGGAAGGGTGAGAGCATGGGTAGTCTTGCTTTTGTCCCACCTAGGTAGAGACTGTTAGCGTTGAATGTTCAGGATTTGGCCAATAGGTTCGTATGGTTGAATTTTTTGAAGCCTAGCCAGGTTCTTGCTTGCATAGTTTCATGGACGTCTTTGTTTGAGTGCGTTAAGGCACGTCAGTATGATGATCCCCAATTGCTTGTCATTGCCACATGGTGATGCCAATGAGGTGACTATTAGTGAAGATGGGGTGAGGCTTCAGGGCCGAATTTGTGTGCCCAATATTAATGGGTTATGATAGCTAATTCTTGAGTAGGCCCACAGTTCGGGGTATTCCATTCATCCACGCGCCGCAAAGATGTACCATGATTTGAAGCATCACTACTGGTGGAGAAGAAAGAAGAAAGATATTGTGGAGTATGTTGCTTGGTGTTTAAATTGTCAGCAGGTTAAGTACAACCATCAGACATTGGGTGGGTTGCTCCATAGGCTTGATATTCAGAGTGGAAGTTGGAATGTATCACTATGGATTTTGTAGTTGGGATTTCACGGAACTTGAGGAGATTCAATGCAGTGTGGGTTATTGTGGATAGACTGACCAAGTCTGCACACTCCATTCCAGTCATGCCTATCTACTCTTCAGAGCAGCTGGCTCAAATTTATATTCAAGAGATCGTTCTCCTTCCTGGTGTGCCTGTGTTTATTATCTCGAATAGAGACATGCAGTTTATATTGCATTTTTGGAGAGCAGCGCGAATTGGGCAGATAGGTCGAGCTGAGTACGAATATCCCTAGACGGACAGGCGGTCCGAGCACACTATTCAGATTTTGGAGGACATATTACGAGCCTGTGTCATTGACTTTGGAGGATCATGGGATCAGTTTCTACCATTAGAAAAGTTTTCCTACAACAACAACTATTAGTCGAGTATCCAGATTGCTCCATATGAGGCCTTATATGGGAGGCGATGTAGTTCTCCAGTTATTTGGTTTGAGCCTGGGGAGGCTAGTTTGTTGGGCACTGATTTGGTCCGTGTTGCCTTGGAGAAGGTGAAATTTATTCAGGAGCTTCTTCGTAAAACGCAGTCCAGACAAAAGCGTCATGCTGTCAGGAAGGGTCGTGATGTGATATTCATGGTAAGTGAGAGGGTTTTACTCAGAATTTTGCTCATGAAGGGTGTGATGAGGTTAGGGATAAAGGGTAAGTTGAGCTCTCGGTATTTTGATCTTTTAGATATTCTTGAAAGAGTGGGAGAGGTGGCCTAAAGACTTGCATTTCCACCCAACTTATCGGGAGTTCACCAGGAGTTCCGGAAGTATTATGATGATCCATCACATGTGTTAGATTTCAGCTTGGTGCAATTGGACAAGGATTTGGCCTACGTTGAGGAGTCGGTGGCTATTTTGGACAGGTAGGTTTGGAAGTTGAGGTCGAAGAACATTACATCAGTGAAGGTTTAGTGGAGAGGTCAACCGGTCGAAGAGGCAACTCGGGAGACCGAGCATGCTATGTGGAGCCGTTGTCCTCATCTTTTTGGCACTTTAGGTATGTCTCAATACTCATTCGAGGATGAAGGTTATTGGGCCGAATTTGTGTGCCCAATATTAATGGGTTACGATAGTTGGTTCTTGAGTAGGCCCACAGTTCGGGGTATTCCATTCATCCACGCACTGTAAAGATGTACCGTGATTTGAAGCATCACTACTGGTGGAGAAGAAAGAAGAACAATATTGTGGAGTATGTTGCTTGGTGTTTGAATTGTCAGCAAGTTAAGTATAACCATCAGACATCGGGTGGGTTGCACCATAGGCTTGATATTCGGAGTGGATGTTGGAACGTATCACTATGGATTTTGTAGTGGGGCTTTCATGAACCTTGAAGAAATTCGATGCAGTATGGCTCATTGTGGATAGACTGACCAAGTCTGCACGCTTCATTCCAGTCATGCCTATCTACTCTTCAGAGCAGCTGGCTCAAATTTATATTCAGGAGATTGTTCTCCTTCATGGTGTGCCTCTGTTTATTATCTCGAATAGAGGCATGCAGGTTATATTGCATTTTTGGAGAGTAGTGCAGCGCGAGTTGGGCACATAGGTCGAGCTTAGTGCGAATATCCCTAGACAGACAGGTGGTCTGAGCACACTATTCAGATTTTGGAGGACATGTTACGAGCCCGTGTCATTGACTTTGGAGGATCATGGGATCAGTTTCTACCATTAGAAGAGTTTGCCTACAACAACAACTATTAGTCGAGTATCCAGATGGCTCCATATGATGCCTTATATGGGAGTCGATGTCGTTCTCCGATTATTTTGTTTGAGCCTCGGGAGGCTAGTTTGTTGGGTACTGATTTGGTCTGTGTTGCCTTGGAGAAGGTGAAATTTATTCAAGAGCTTCTTCGTACAGCGCAGTCCAGACAAAAGAGTCATGCTGTCAAGAAGGCTCGTGATGTGACATTCATGGTGAGTGAGAGGGTTTTACTCAGAGTTTTGCCCATGAAGGGTGTGATGAGGTTATGAATGAAGGGCAAGCTGAGCTCTTAGTATATTGGTCCTTTAGATATTTTTGAGAGAGTGGGAAAGGTGGCCTAAAGACTTGCAATTCCACCCAACTTATCGGGAGTTCACTAAGAGTTCCATGTTTCCATGCTCCAGAAGTATTATGATGATCCATCACATGTGTTATATTTCATCTTGGTGCAATTGGACAAGGATTTGGCCTATGTTGAGGAGCCGGTGGCTATTTTAGACAGGTAGGTTTGGAAGTTGAGGTCGAAGAACATTACATCAGTGAAGGTTTAGTGGAGAGGTCAACCGATCGAAGAGGCAACTTGGGAGACCGAGCATGTTATTCAGAACCGTTATCCTCATCATTTTGGCACTTTAGGTATGTCTCAATATTCATTCGAGGACGAATGTTATTTTTAAGAGGTCGAATGTTATTGGGCCGAATTTGTGTGCCCAATATTAATGGGTTACGATACCTGATTCTTGAGTAGGCCCACATTTTGGGGTATTCCATTCATCCACGCGCTGCAAAGATGTACAGTGATTTGAAGCATCACTACTGGTGGAGAAGAAAGAAGAAAGTTATTGTGGAGTATGTTGATTGGTGTTTGAATTGTCAGCAGGTTAAGTACAACCATCCGACATCGGGTGGGTTGCTCCATAGGCTTGATATTCAGAGTGGAAGTTGGAACGTATCACTATGGATTTTGTAGATGGGATTTCACAGAACTTGAGGAGATTCGATGCAGTGTGGGTTATTTTGGATAGACTGACCAAGTCTGCACACTTCATTCCAGTCATGCCTATTTACTCTTCAGAGCAGCTGGCTCAAATTTATATTCAAGAGATCGTTCTCCTTCCTGGTGTGCCTGTGTTTATTATCTCGAATAGAGGCATGCAGTTTATATTGCATTTTTGGAGAGCAGCGCGAGTTGGGCAGATAGGTCGAGCTGAGTACGAATATCCCTAGACGGACAGGCGGTCCGAGCACACTATTCAGATTTTGGAGGACATATTACGAGCCTGTGTCATTGACTTTGGAGGATCATGGGATCAGTTTCTACCATTAGAAAGGTTTTCCTACAACAATAACTATTAGTCGAGTATCCAGATGGCTCCGTATGAGGCCTTATATGGGAGGCGATGTCGTTCTCCAGTTATTTGGTTTGAGCCTGGGGAGGCTAGTTTGTTGGGCACTGATTTGGTCCGTGCTGCCTTGGAAAAGGTGAAATTTATTTAGGAGCTTCTTCGTACAGCGCAGTCCAGACAAAAGAGTCATGCTGTCAGGAAGGCTCATGATTTGACATTCTTGGTGAGTGAGAGGGCTTTACTCAGAGTTTTGTCCATGAAGGGTGTGATGAGGTTAGGAATGAAGGGCAAGTAGAGCTCTCAGTGTATTGGTCCTTTATATATTTTTGAGAGAGTGGGAGAGATGGCCTAAAGACTTGCATTTCCACCCAACTTATCGGGAGTTCACCAGGAGTTCCATGTTTTCATGCTCCAGAAGTATTATGATGATCCATCACATGTGTTAGATTTCAGCTTGGTGCAATTGGACAAGGATTTGTCCTATGTTAAGGAGCCGGTGGCTATTTTGGACAGGTAGGTTTGGAAGTTGAGGTCGAAGAACATTACATCAGTAAAGGTTCAGTGGAGAGGTCAACCGGTCGAAGAGGCAACTTAGGAGACCGAGCATGCTATGCGGAGCTGTTGTCCTCATCTTTTTGGCACTTTAGGTATGTCTCAATAGTCATTCGGGGACGAATGTTATTGGGCCGAATTTGTGTGGCCAATATTAATGGATTACGATAGCTGGTTCTTGAGTAGGCCCACAGTTTGGGGTATTCCATTCATCCACTTGCTGCAAAGATGTACCGTGATTTCAAGCATCACTACTGGTGGAGAAGAAAGAAGAAAGATATTATGGAGTATGTTGCTTGGTGTTTGAATTGTCAGCAGGTTAAGTACAACCATCAGACATCGGGTGGGTTGCACCATAGGCTTGATATTTGGAGTGGAAGTTGGAACGTATCACTATGGATTTTGTAGTTGGGCTTTCACGAACCATGAGGAAATTCGATACAGTATGGCTCATTGTGGATAGAATGACCAAGTCTGCACACTTCATTCCAGTCATGCCTATCTACTCTTCAGAGCAGCTGGCTCAAATTTATATTCAGGAGATTGTTCTCCTTCATGGTGTGCCTGCGTTTATTATCTCGAGTAGAGGCATGCAGTTTATATTGCATTTTTGGAGAGCAGTGCAGCACGAGTTGGGCACATAGGTCGAGCTGAGTACGAATATCCCTAGACGGACAGGCGGTCTGAGCACACTATTCAGATTTTGGAGTACATGTTACCAGCCCGTTTCATTGACTTTGGAGGATCATGGGATCGGTTTCTACCATTAGAAGAGTTTGCCTACAGCAATAACTATTAGTCGAGTATCCAGATGGCTCCGTATGAGGCCTTATATGGGAGGCAATGTCGTTCTTCGATTATTTTGTGTGAGCCTCAGGAGGCTAGTTTGTTGGGCACTGATTTGGTCCGTGCTGCCTTGGAGAAGGTGAAATTTATTCAGGAGCTTCTTCGTACAGCGCAGTCCAGACAAAAGAGTCATGCTGTCAGGAAGGCTCGTGATTTGACATTCTTGGTGAGTGAGAGGGCTTTACTCAGAGTTTTGTCCATGAAGGGTGTGATGAGGTTAGGAATGAAGGGCAAGTTGAGCTCTCAGTGAATTGGTCCTTTATATATTTTTGAGAGAGTGGGAGAGATGGCCTAAAGACTTGCATTTCCACCCAACTTATCGGGAGTTCACCAGGAGTTCCATGTTTTCATGCTCCAGAAGTATTATGATGATCCATCACATGTGTTAGATTTCAGCTTGGTGCAATTGGACAAGGATTTGTCCTATGTTGAGGAGCCGGTGGCTATTTTGGACAGGTAGGTTTGGAAGTTGAGGTCGAATAACATTACATCAGTAAAGGTTCAGTGGAGAGGTCAACCGGTCGAAGAGGCAACTTGGGAGACCGAGCATGCTATGCGGAGCTGTTGTCCTCATCTTTTTGGCACTTTAGGTATGTCTCAATAGTCATTCGGGGACGAATGTTATTGGGCTAAATTTGTGTGCCCAATATTAATGGGTTACGATAGCTGGTTCTTGAGTAGGCCCGCAGTTCGGGGTATTCCATTCATCCACGCGCTGCAAAGATGTAGAGTGATTTGAAGCATCACTACTGGTGGAGAAGAAAGAAGAAAGTTATTGTGAAGTATGTTGATTGGTGTTTGAATTGTCAGCAGGTTAAGTACAACCATTAGACATCGGGTGGGTTGCACCATAGGCTTGATATTTGGAGTGGAAGTTGGAACGTATCACTATGGATTTTGTAGTTGGGCTTTCACGAACCATGAGGAAATTCGATACAGTATGGCTCATTGTGGATAGAATGACCAAGTCTGCACACTTCATTCCAGTCATGCCTATCTACTCTTCAGAGCAGCTGGCTCAAATTTATATTCAGGAGATTGTTCTCCTTCATGGTGTGCCTGCGTTTATTATCTCGAGTAGAGGCATGCAGTTTATATTGCATTTTTGGAGAGCAGTGCAGCACGAGTTGGGCACATAGGTCGAGCTGAGTACGAATATCCCTAGACGGACAGACGGTCTGAGCACACTATTCAGATTTTGGAGGACATGTTACAAGCCCGTGTCATTGACTTTGGAGGATCATGGGATCAGTTTCTACCATTAGAAGAGTTTGCCTACAACAACAACTATTAGTAGAGTATCCAGATGGCTCCGTATGAGGCCTTATGTTGGAGGCGATGTCGTTCTCCGATTATTTTGTTTAGGCCTCGGGAGGCTAGTTTGTTGGGCACTGATTTGGTCCGTGTTGCCTTGGAGAAGGTGAAATTTATTCAGGAGCTTCTTCGTACAGCGCAGTCCAGACAAAAGAGTCATGCTGTCAGGAAGGCTCGTGATGTGACATTCATGGTGAGTGAGAGGGTTTTACTCAGATTTTTGCCTATGAAGGGTGTGATGAGGTTAGGGATGAAGGGTAAGTTGAGCTCTCGGTATATTGGTCTTTTAGATATTCTTGAGAGAGTGGGAGAGGTGGCCTAAAGACTTGCATTTCCACCCAACTTATCGGGAGTTCACCAGGTGTTCCATGTTTCCATGCTCCAGAAGTATTATGATGATCCATCACATGTGATAGATTTCAACTTGGTGCAATTAGATAAGGATTTGGCCTATGTTGAGGAGCCGGTGGGTATTTTGGACAGGTAGGTTCGGAAGTTGAGGTCGAACAACATTACATCGGTGAAGGTTCAGTGGAGAGGTCAACCGGTCGAAGAGGTAACTTGGGAGACCGAGCATGCTATGCGGAGCCGTTGTCCTCATCTTTTTGGCACTTTAGGTATGTCTCAATACTCATTCGAGGACGAATGTTATTTTTAAGAGGACGAATGTTATTGGGCTAAATTTGTGTGCCTAATATTAATGGGTTACGATACCTGATTCTTGAGTAGGCCCACAGTTCGGGTATTCCATTCATCCACGCGCTGCAAAGATGTACAGTGATTTGAAGCATCACTACTGGTGGAGAAGAAAGAAGAAAGTTATTGTGGAGTATGTTGATTGGTGTTTGAATTGTCAGCAGGTTAAGTACAACCATTAGACATCGGGTGGGTTGCACCATAGGCTTGATATTCGGAGTGGAAGTTGGAATGTATCACTATGGATTTTGTAGTTGGACTTTCACGGACCTTGGGGAAATTCGATGCAATATGGCTCATTGTGGATAGACTGATCAACTCTACATACTTCATTCCAGTCATGCCCATCTACTCTTCAGAGCAGCTGGCTCAAATTTATATTCAGGAGATTGTTCTACTTCATAGTGTGCCTGCGTTTATTATCTCGAGTAGAGGCATGCAGTTTATATTGCATTTTCGGAGAGCAGTGCAGCACGAGTTGGGCACATAGGTTGAGCTGAGTATCAATATCCCTAGACGGACAGACGGTCTGAGCACACTATTCAGATTTTGGAGTACATGTTACAAGCCCGTTTCATTGACTTTGGAGGATCATGGGATCGGTTTCTAACCATTAGAAGAGTTTGCCTACGACAACAACTATTAGTCGAGTATCCAGATGGCTCCGTATGAGGCCTTATATGGGAGGTGATATCATTCTTCGATTATTTTGTTTGAGCCTCGGGAGGCTAGTTTGTTGGGCACTGATTTGGTCCGTGCTGCCTTGGAGAAGGTGAAATTTATTCTGGAGCTTCTTCGTACAGCGCAGTCCAGACAAAAGAGTCATGCTGTCAGGAAGGCTCGTGATTTGACATTCTTGGTGAGTGAGAGGGCTTTACTCAGAGTTTTCTCCATGAATGGTGTGATGAGGTTAGGAATGAAGGGCAAGTTGAGCTCTCGGTGTATTGGTCCTTTATATATTTTTGAGAAAGTGGGAGAGATGGCCTAAAGACTTGCATTTCCACCCAACTTATCGGGAGTTCACCAGGAGTTCCATGTTTCCATGCTCCATAAGTATTATGATGATCCATCACATGTGATAGATTTCAGCTTGGTACAATTATATAAGGATTTGGCCTATGTTGAGGAGCCGGTGGGTATTTTGGACAGGTAGGTTCGGAAGTTGAGGTCGAACAACATTACATCAGTGAAGGTTCAGTGGAGAGGTCAACCGGTCGAAGAGGCAACTTGGGAGACCAAGCATGCTATGCGGAGCCGTTGTCCTCATTTTTTTGGCACTTTAGGTATGTCTCAATACTCATTCGAGGACGAATGTTATTTTAAAGAGGACGAATGTTATTGGGCTAAATTTGTGTGCCCAATATTAATGGGTTACGATACCTGATTCTTGAGTAGGCCCACAGTTCGGGGTATTCCATTCATCCACGCGCTGCAAAGATGTAGAGTGATTTGAAGCATCACTACTGGTGGAGAAGAAAGAAGAAAGTTATTGTGAAGTATGTTGATTGGTGTTTGAATTGTCAGCAGGTTAAGTACAACCATTAGACATCGGGTGGGTTGCACCATAGGCTTGATATTCGGAGTGGAAGTTGGAACGTATCACTATGGATTTTGTAGTTGGACTTTCACAGACCTTGGGGAAATTCGATGCAGTATGGCTCATTGTGGATAGACTGATAAACTCTGCATACTTCATTCCAGTCATGCCTATCGACTCTTCAGAGCAGCTGGCTCAAATTTATATTCAGGAGATTGTTCTACTTCATGGTGTGCCTGCGTTTATTATCTCGAGTAGAGGCATGCAGTTTATATTGAATTTTTGGAGAGCAGTGCAGCACGAGTTGGGCACATAGGTCGAGTTGAGTATGAATATCCCTAGACGGACAGACGAACTGAGCACACTATTCAGATTTTGGAGTACATGTTACAAGCCCGTTTCATTGACTTTGGAGGATCATGGGATCGGTTTCTACCATTAGAAGAGTTTGCCTACAACAACAACTATTAGTCGAGTATCCAGATGGCTCCGTATGACGCCTTATATGGGAGGCGATGTCGTTCTTCGATTATTTTGTTTTAGCCTCGGGAGGCTAGTTTGTTGGGCACTGATTTGGTCCGTGCTGCCTTGGAGAAGGTGAAATTTATTCAGGAGCTTCTTCGTACAGCGCAGTCCAGACAAAAGAGTCATGCTGTCAGGAAGGCTCGTGATTTGACATTCTTGGTGAGTGAGAGGGCTTTACTCAAAGTTTTGTCCATGAAGGGTGTGATGAGGTTAGGAATGAAGGGCAAGTTGAGCTCTCGGTGTATTGGTCCTTTAGATATTTTTGAGAGAGTGGGAGAGATGGCCTAAAGACTTGCATTTCCACCCAACTTATCGGGAGTTCACCAGGAGTTCCATGTTTCCATGCTCCAAAAGTATTATGATGATCCATCACATGTGTTAGATTTCAGTTTGGTGCAATTATATAAGGATTTGGCCTATGTTGAGGAGCCGGTGGGTATTTTGGACAGGTAGGTTCGGAAGTTGAGGTCGAACAACATTACATCGGTGAAGGTTCAGTGGAGAGGTCAACCGGTCGAAGAGGCAACTTGGGAGACCAAGCATGCTATGCGGAGCCGTTATCCTCATTGTTTTGGCACTTTAGGTATGTCTCAATACTCATTCGAGGACGAATGTTATTTTAAAGAGGACGAATGTTATTGGGCTAAATTTGTGTGCCCAATATTAATGGGTTACGATACCTGATTCTTGAGTAGGCCCACAGTTCGGGGTATTCCATTCATCCACGCGCTGCAAAGATGTAGAGTGATTTGAAGCATCACTACTGGTGGAGAAGAAAGAAGAAAGTTATTGTGAAGTATGTTGATTGGTGTTTGAATTGTCAGCAGGTTAAGTACAACCATTAGACATCGGGTGGGTTGCACCATAGGCTTGATATTCGGAGTGGAAGTTGGAACGTATCACTATGGATTTTGTAGTTGGACTTTCACAGACCTTGGGGAAATTCGATGCAGTATGGCTCATTGTGGATAGACTGATAAACTCTGCATACTTCATTCCAGTCATGCCTATCGACTCTTCAGAGCAGCTGGCTCAAATTTATATTCAGGAGATTGTTCTACTTCATGGTGTGCCTGCGTTTATTATCTCGAGTAGAGGCATGCAGTTTATATTGAATTTTTGGAGAGCAGTGCAGCACGAGTTGGGCACATAGGTCGAGTTGAGTATGAATATCCCTAGACGGACAGACGGACTGAGCACACTATTCAGATTTTGGAGTACATGTTACAAGCCCGTTTCATTGACTTTGGAGGATCATGGGATCGGTTTCTACCATTAGAAGAGTTTGCCTACAACAACAACTATTAGTCGAGTATCCAGATGGCTCCGTATGACGCCTTATATGGGAGGCGATGTCGTTCTTCGATTATTTTGTTTTAGCCTCAGGAGGCTAGTTTGTTGGGCACTGATTTGGTCCGTGCTGCCTTGGAGAAGGTGAAATTTATTCAGGAGCTTCTTCGTACAGCGCAGTCCAGACAAAAGAGTCATGCTGTCAGGAAGGCTCGTGATTTGACATTCTTGGTGAGTGAGAGGGCTTTACTCAAAGTTTTGTCCATGAAGGGTGTGATGAGGTTAGGAATGAAGGGCAAGTTGAGCTCTCGGTGTATTGGTCCTTTAGATATTTTTGAGAGAGTGGGAGAGATGGCCAAAAGACTTGCATTTCCACCCAACTTATCGGGAGTTCACCAGGAGTTCCATGTTTCCATGCTCCATAAGTATTATGATGATCCATCACATGTGTTAGATTTCAGTTTGGTGCAATTGGACAAGGATTTGTCCTATGTTGAGGAGCCGGTGGGTATTTTGGACAGGTAGGTTTGGAAGTTGAGGTCGAAGAACATTACATCAGTAAAGGTTCAGTGGAGAGGTCAACCGGTCGAAGAGGCAACTTGGGAGACCGAGCATGCTATGCGGAGCCGTTGACCTCATCTTTTTGGCACTTTAGGTATGTCTCAATAGTCATTCGGGGACGAATGTTATTGGGCCGAATTTGTGTGGCCAATATTAATGGATTATGATAGCTGTTTCTTGAGTAGGCCCACTATTCGGGGTATTCCATTCATCCACGCGCTGCAAAGATGTACCGTGATTTGAAGCATCACTACTGGTGGAGAAGAAAGAAGAAAGATATTGTGGAGTATGTTGCTTGGTGTTTAAATTGTCAGCAGGTTAAGTACAACCAACAGACATCGGGTGGGTTGCACCATAGGCTTGATATTTGGAGTGGAAGTTGGAACGTATCACTATGGATTTTGTAGTTGGGCTTTCACAAACCATGAGGAAATTCGATACAGTATGGCTCATTGTGGATAGAATGACCAAGTCTGCACACTTCATTCCAGTCATGCCTATCTACTATTCAGAGCAGCTGGCTCAAATTTATATTCAGGAGATTGTTCTCCTTCATGGTGTGCCTGCGTTTATTATCTCGAGTAGAGGCATGCAGTTTATATTGAATTTTTGGAGAGCAGTGCAGCACGAGTTGGGCACATAGGTCGAGTTGAGTATGAATATCCCTAGACGGACAGACGGCCTAAGCACACTATTCAGATTTTGGAGTACATGTTACAAGCCCGTTTCATTGACTTTGGAGGATCATGGGATCGGTTTCTACCATTAGAAGAGTTTGCCTACAACAACAACTATTAGTCGAGTATCCAGATGGCTCCGTATGAGGCCTTATATGGGAGGCGATGTTGTTCTTTGATTATTTTGTTTAAGCCTAGGGAGGCTAGTTTGTTGGGCACTGATTTGGTCCGTGCTGCCTTGGAGAAGGTGAAATTTATTCAGGAGCTTCTTCGTACAGCGCAGTCTAGACATAAGAGTCATGCTGTCAGGAAGGCTCGTGATGTGACATTCATGGTGAATGAGAGGGTTTTATCAGATTTTTGCCTATGAAGGGTGTGATGAGGTTAGGAATGAAGGGCAAGTTGAGCTCTCGGTGTATTGGTCCTTTAGATATTTTTGAGAGAGTGGGAGAGATGGCCTAAAGACTTGCATTTCCACCCAACTTATCGGGAGTTCACCAGGAGTTCCATGTTTCCATGCTCCAGAAGTATTATGATGATCCATCACATGTGATAGATTTCAGCTTGGTACAATTATATAAGGATTTGGCCTATGTTGAGGAGCCGGTGGGTATTTTGGACAGGTAGGTTCGGAAGTTGAGGTCGAACAACATTATATCGGTGAAGGTTCAGTTGAGAGGTCAACCGGTCGAAGAGGCAACTTGGGAGACCGAGCATGCTATGCGGAGCCGTTGTCCTCATCTTTTTGGCACTTTAGGTATGTCTCAATACTCATTCGAGGACGAATGTTATTTTAAAGAGGACGAATGTTATTGGGCTAAATTTGTGTGCCTAATATTAATGGGTTACGATACCTGATTCTTGAGTAGGCCCACAGTTCGGGGTATTCCATTCATCCACGCGCTGCAAAGATGTACAGTGATTTGAAGCATCACTACTGGTGGAGAAGAAAGAAGAAAGTTATTGTGGAGTATGTTGATTGGTGTTTGAATTGTCAGCAGGTCAAGTACAACCATTAGACATCGGGTGGGTTGCACCATAGGCTTGATATTCGGAGTGGAAGTTGCAACGTATCACTATGGATTTTGTAGTTGGACTTTCACGGACCTTGGGTAAATTCGATGTAGTATGGCTCATTGTGGATAGACTGACCAACTCTGCACACTTCATTCCAGTCATGCCTATCTACTCTTCAGAGCAGCTGGCTCAAATTTATATTCAGGAGATTGTTCTACTTCATGGTGTGCCTGCGTTTATTATCTCGAGTAGAGGCATGCAGTTTATATTGAATTTTTGGAGAGCAGTGCAGCACGAGTTGGGCACATAGGTCGAGTTGAGTATGAATATCCCTAGACGGACAGACGGACTGAGCACACTATTCAGATTTTGGAGTACATGTTACAAGCCCGTTTCATTGACTTTGGAGGATCATGGGATCGGTTTCTACCATTAGAAGAGTTTGCCTACAACAACAACTATTAGTCGAGTATCCAGATGGCTCCGTATGACGCCTTATATGGGAGGCGATATCGTTCTTCGATTATTTTGTTTTAGCCTCGGGAGGCTAGTTTGTTGGGCACTGATTTGGTCCGTGCTGCCTTGGAGAAGGTGAAATTTATTCAGGAGCTTCTTCGTACAGCGCAGTCCAGACAAAAGAGTCATGCTGTCAGGAAGGCTCGTGATTTGACATTCTTGGTGAGTGAGAGGGCTTTACTCAAAGTTTTGTCCATGAAGGGTGTGATGAGGTTAGGAATGAAGGGCAAGTTGAGCTCTCGGTGTATTGGTCCTTTAGATATTTTTGAGAGAGTGGGAGAGATGGCCTAAAGACTTGCATTTCCACCCAACTTATCGGGAGTTCACCAGGAGTTCCATGTTTCCATGCTCCATAAGTATTATGATGATCCATCACATGTGTTAGATTTCAGTTTGGTGCAATTGGACAAGGATTTGTCCTATGTTGAGGAGCCGGTGGGTATTTTGGACAGGTAGGTTTGGAAGTTGAGGTCGAAGAACATTACATCAGTAAAGGTTCAGTGGAGAGGTCAACCGGTCGAAGAGGCAACTTGGGAGACCGAGCATGCTATGCGGAGCCGTTGACCTCATCTTTTTGGCACTTTAGGTATGTCTCAATAGTCATTCGGGGACGAATGTTATTGGGCCGAATTTGCGTGGCCAATATTAATGGATTATGATAGCTGGTTCTTGAGTAGGCCCACTATTCGGGGTATTCCATTCATCCACGCGCTGCAAAGATGTACCGTGATTTGAAGCATCACTACTGGTGGAGAAGAAAGAAGAAAGATATTGTGGAGTATGTTGCTTGGTGTTTAAATTGTCAGCAGGTTAAGTACAACCAACACACATCGGGTGGGTTGCACCATAGGCTTGATATTTGGAGTGGAAGTTGGAACGTATCACTATGGATTTTGTAGTTGGGCTTTCACAAACCATGAGGAAATTCGATACAGTATGGCTCATTGTGGATAGATTGACCAAGTCTGCACACTTCATTCCAGTCATGCCTATCTACTATTCAGAGCAGCTGGCTCAAATTTATATTCAGGAGATTGTTCTCCTTCATGGTGTGCCTGCGTTTATTATCTCGAGTAGAGGCATGCAGTTTATATTGCATTTTTGGAGAGCAGTGCAGCACGAGTTGGGCACATAGGTCGAGCTGAGTACGAATATCCCTAGACGGACAGGCGGTCGGAGCACACTATTCATATTTTTGAGGACATGTTACAAGCCCGTGTCATTGACTTTGGAGGATCATGGGATCAGTTTCTACCATTAGAAGAGTTTGCCTACAACAACAACTATTAGTAGAGTATCCAGATGGCTCCGTATAAGGCCTTATATTGGAGGCGATGTCGTTCTTCGATTATTTTGTTTTAGCTTCGGGAGGCTAGTTTGTTGGGCACTGATTTGGTCCGTGTTGCCTTGGAGAAGGTGAAATTTATTCAGGAGCTTCTTCGTACAGCGCAGTCTAGACATAAGAGTCATGCTGTCAGGAAGGCTCGTGATGTGACATTCATGGTGAGTGAGAGGGTTTTATCAGATTTTTGCCTATGAAGGGTGTGATGAGGTTAGGAATGAAGGGCAAGTTGAGCTCTCGGTGTATTGGTCCTTTAGATATTTTTGAGAGAGTGGGAGAGATGGCCTAAAGACTTGCATTTCCACCCAACTTATCGGGAGTTCACCAGGAGTTCCATGTTTCCATGCTCCAGAAGTATTATGATGATCCATCACATGTGATAGATTTCAGCTTGGTACAATTATATAAGGATTTGGCCTATGTTGAGGAGCCGGTGGGTATTTTGGACAGGTAGGTTCGGAAGTTGAGGTCGAACAACATTACATCGGTGAAGGTTCAGTGGAGAGGTCAACCGGTCGAAGAGGCAACTTGGGAGACCGAGCATGCTATGCGGAGCCGTTGTCCTCATCTTTTTGGCACTTTAGGTATGTCTCAATACTCATTAGAGGACGAATGTTATTTTAAAGAGGACGAATGTTATTGGGCTAAATTTGTGTGCCTAATATTAATGGGTTACGATACCTGATTCTTGAGTAGGCCCACAGTTCGGGGTATTCCATTCATCCACGCGCTGCAAAGATGTACAGTGATTTGAAGCATCACTACTGGTGGAGAAGAAAGAAGAAAGTTATTGTGGAGTATGTTGATTGGTGTTTGAATTGTCAGCAGGTTAAGTACAACCATTAGACATCGGGTGGGTTGCACCATAGGCTTGATATTCGGAGTGGAAGTTGGAACGTATCACTATGGATTTTGTAGTTGGACTTTCACGGACCTTGGGGAAATTCGATGTAGTATGGCTCATTGTGGATAGACTGACCAACTCTGCACACTTCATTCCAGTCATGCCTATCTACTCTTCAGAGCAGCTGGCTCAAATTTATATTCAGGAGATTGTTCTACTTCATGGTGTGCCTGCGTTTATTATCTCGAGTAGAGGCATGCAGTTTATATTGAATTTTTGGAGAGCAGTGCAGCACGAGTTGGGCACATAGGTCCAGTTGAGTATGAATATCCCTAGACGGACAGACGGTCTGAGCACACTATTCAGATTTTGGAGTACATGTTACAAGCCCGTTTCATTGACTTTGGAGGATCATGGGATCGGTTTCTACCATTAGAAGAGTTTGCCTACAACAACAACTATTAGTCGAGTATCCAGATGGCTCCGTATGAGGCCTTATATGGGAGGCGATGTCGTTCTTCAATTATTTTGTTTGAGCCTCAGGAGGCTAGTTTGTTGGGTACTGTTTTGGTCCGTGCTGCCTTGGAGAAGGTAAAATTTGTTCAGGAGCTTCTTCGTACAGCGCAGTCCAGACAAAAGAGTCATGCTGTCAGGAAGGCTCGTGATTTGACATTCTTGGTGAGTGAGAGGGCTTTACTCAGAGTTTTGTCCATGAAGGGTATGATGAGGTTAGGAATGAAGGGCAAGTTGAGCTCTCGGTGTATTGGTCCTTTAGATATTTTTGAGGGAGTGGGAGAGATGGCCTAAAGACTTGCATTTCCACCCAACTTATCGGGAGTTCACCAGGAGTTCCATGTTTCCATGCTCCAGAAGTATTATGATGATCCATCACATGTGTTAGATTTCAGCTTGGTGCAATTGGACAAGGATTTGTCCTATGTTGAGGAGCCGGTGGCTATTTTGGACAGGTAGGTTTGGAAGTTGAGGTCGAAGAACATTACATCAGTAAAGGTTCAGTGGAGAGGTCAACCGGTCGAAGAGGCAACTTGGGAGACCGAGCATGCTATGCGGAGCCGTTGACCTCATCTTTTTGGCACTTTAGGTATGTCTCAATAGTCATTCGGGGACGAATGTTATTGGGCCGAATTTGTGTGGCCAATATTAATGGATTACGATAGCTGGTTCTTGAGTAGGCCCACAGTTCGAGGTATTCCATTCATCCACGCGCTGCAAAGATGTACCGTGATTTGAAGCATCACTACTGGTGGAGAAGAAAGAAGAAAGATATTGTGGAGTATGTTGCTTGGTGTTTGAATTGTCAGCAGGTTAAGTACAACCATCACACATCGGGTGGGTTGCACCATAGGCTTGATATTTGGAGTGGAAGTTGGAACGTATCACTATGGATTTTGTAGTTGGGCTTTCACAAACCATGAGGAAATTCGATACAGTATGGCTCATTGTGGATAGATTGACCAAGTCTGCACACTTCATTCCAGTCATGCCTATCTACTATTCAGAGCAGCTGGCTCAAATTTATATTCAGGAGATTGTTCTCCTTCATGGTGTGCCTGCGTTTATTATCTCGAGTAGAGGCATGCAGTTTATATTGCATTTTTGGAGAGCAGTGCAGCACGAGTTGGGCACATAGGTCGAGCTGAGTACGAATATCCCTAGACGGACAGGCGGTCGGAGCACACTATTCATATTTTTGAGGACATGTTACAAGCCCGTGTCATTGACTTTGGAGGATCATGGGATCAGTTTCTACCATTAGAAGAGTTTGCCTACAAGAACAACTATTAGTAGAGTATCCAGATGGCTCCGTATAAGGCCTTATATTGGAGGCGATGTCGTTCTCCGATTGTTTTGTTTGAGCCTCGGGAGGCTAGTTTGTTGGGCACTGATTTGGTCCGTGTTGCCTTGGAGAAGGTGAAATTTATTCAGGAGCTTCTTCATACAGCGCAGTCCAGACAAAAGAGTCATGCTGTCAGGAAGGCTCGTGATGTGACATTCATGGTGAGTGAGAGGGTTTTACTCAGATTTTTGCCTATGAAGGGTGTGATGAGGTTAGGGATGAAGGGCAATTTAAGCTCTCGGTATATTGGTCTTTTAGATATTCTTGAGAGAGTGGGAGAGGTGGCCTAAAGACTTGCATTTCCACCCAACTTATCGGGAGTTCACCAGGAGTTCCATGTTTCCATGCTCCAGAAGTATTATGATGATCCATCACATGTTATAGATTTCAGCTTGGTGCAATTAGATAAGGATTTGGCCTATGTTGAGGAGCCGGTGGGTATTTTTGACAGGTAGGTTCGGAAGTTGAGGTCGAACAACATTACATCGGTGAAGGTTCAGTGGAGAGGTCAACCGGTCGAAGAGGCAACTTGGGAGACCGAGCATGCTATGCAGAGCCGTTGTCCTCATCATTTTGGCACTTTAGGTATGTCTCAATACTCATTCGAGGACGAATGTTATTTTTAAGAGGACGAATGTTATTGGGCCGAATTTGTGTGCCCAATATTAATGGGTTACGATACCTGATTCTTGAGTAGGCCCACAGTTCGGGGTATTCCATTCATCCACGCGCTGCAAAGATGTACAGTGATTTGAAGCATCACTACTGGTGGAGAAGAAAGAAGAAAGTTATTGTGGAGTATGTTGATTGGTGTTTGAATTGTCAGCAGGTTAAGTACAACCATTAGACATCGGGTGGGTTGCACCATAGGCTTGATATTCAGAGTGGAAGTTGGAACGTATCACTATGGATTTTGTAGTTGGACTTTCACGGACCTTGGGGAAATTCGATGCAGTATGGCTCATTGTGGATAGACTGACCAACTCTGCACACTTCATTCCAGTCATGCCTATCTACTCTTCAGAGCAGTTGGCTCAAATTTATATTCAGGAGATTATTCCCCTTCATGGTGTGCCTGCGTTTATTATCTCGAGCAGAGGCATGCAGTTTATATTGCATTTTTGGAGAGTAGTGCAGCACGAGTTGGGCACATAGGTCGAGCTGAGTACGAATATCCCTAGCCGGACAGGTGGTCTGAGCACATTATTCAGATTTTGGAGGACATGTTACAAGCCCGTGTCATTGACTTTGGAGGATCATGGGATCAGTTTCTACCATTAAAAGAGTCTGCCTATAACAACAACTATTAGTCGAGTATCCAGATGGCTCCGTATGAGGGAAGGCGATGTCGTTCTTCGATTATTTTGTTTGAGCCTCGGGAGGCTAGTTTATTTGGCACTGATTTGGTCTGTGTTGCCTTGGAGAAGGTGAAATTTATTCAGGAGCTTCTTCGTACAGCGCAGTCCAGACAAAAGAGTCATGCTGTCAGGAAGGCTCGTGATGTGACATTCATGGTGAGTGAGAGGGCTTTACTCAGAGTTTTGTCCATGAAAGGTGTGATGAGGTTAGGAATGAAGGGCAAGTTGAGCTCTCGGTGTATTGGTCCTTTAGATATTTTTGAGTGAGTGGGAGAGGTGGCCTAAAGACTTGTATTTCCACCCAACATATCGGGAGTTCACCAAGAGTTCCATGTTTCCATGCTCCAGAAGTATTATGATGATCCATCACATGTGTTAGATTTCAGCTTGGTGCAATTGGACAAGGATTTGGCCTATGTTGAGGAGCCGGTTGTTATTTTGGACAGGTAGGTTTGGAAGTTGAGGTCGAAGAACATTACATCAGTGAAGGTTCAGTGGAGAGGTCAACTGGTCGAAGAGGCAACTTGGGAGACCGAGCATGCTATGCGGAGACGTTGTCCTCATCTTTTTGGCACTTTAGGTATGTCTTAATTGTCATTCGAGGATGAATGTTATTGGGCCGAATTTGTGTGGCCAATATTATTGGATTACGATAGCTGGTTCTTGAGTAGGCCCACAGTTCGAGGTATTCCATTCATCCACGTGCTGCAAAGATGTACCTTGATTTGAAGCATCACTACTGGTGGAGAAGAAAGAAGAAAGGTATTGTGGAGTATGTTGCTTGTTGTTTGAATTGTCAGCAGGTTAAGTAAAACCATCAGACATCGGGTGTGTTGCACCATAGGCTTGTAATTCGGAGTGGAAGTTGGAACGTATCACTATGGATTTTGTAGTTGGGCTTTCACGAACCTTGAGGAAATTCGATGCAGTGTGGCTCATTGTGGATAGACTGACCAAGTCTGCACACTTCATTCCAGTCATGCCTATCTACTCTTCAGCGCAGCTGGCTCAAATTTATATACAGGGGATTGTTCTCCTTCATGGTGTGCCTGTGTTTATTATCTCGAGTAGAGGCATTCAGTTTATATTGCATTTTTTGAGAGCAGTGCAGCATGAGTTGGGCACATAGGTCGAGCTGAGTACGAATATCCCTAGACGGATAGGCGGTATGAGCACACTATTCAAATTTTGGAGGACATGTTACAAGCCCATGTCATTGACTTTGGAGGATAATGGGATCAGTGTCTACCATTAGAAGAGTTTGCCTACAATAACAACTATTAGTCGAGTATCCAGATGGCTCCGTATGAGGCCTTATATGGGAGGCGATGTCCTTCTCCGATTATTTTGTTTGAGCCTCGAGAGGCTAGTTTGTTGGGAACTGATTTGGTCCGTGTTGCCTTGGAGAAGGTGAAATTTATTCAGGAGCTTCTTCGTATAGCGCAGTCCAGACAAAGGAGTCATGCTGTCAGGAAGGCTCGTGATGTGACATTCATGGTGAGTGAGAGGGTTTTACTCAGAGTTTTGCCCATGAAGGGTGTGATGAGGTTAGGAATGAAGGGCAAGTTGAGCTCTCGGTATATTGGTCCTTTAGATATTTTTGAGAGAGTGGGAAAGGTGGCCTAAAGACTTGCATTTCCACCCAACTTATCGGGAGTTCACTAAGAGTTCCATATTTCCATGCTCCAGAAGTATTATGATGATCCATCACATGTGTTAGATTTCAGCTTGGTGCAATTGGACAAGGATTTGGCCTATGTTGAGGAGCCGGTGGCTATTTCGGACAGGTAGGTTTGGAAGTTGAGGTCGAAGAACATTACATCAGTGAAGGTTTAGTGGAGAGGTCAACCGATCAAAGAGGCAACTTGGGAGACCCAGCATGCTTTTCAGAGCCGTTGTCCTCATCATTTTGGCACTTTAGGTATGTCTCAATACTCATTCGAGGACGAATGTTATATTTAAGAGGACGAATGTTATTGGGCCGAATTGGTGTGCCCAATATTAATGGGTTACGGTAGCTTATTTTGAGTAGGCCCACAGTTCGGGGTATTCCATTCATCCACGCGCTGCAAAGATGTACCGTGATTTGAAGCATCTCTACTGGTGGAGAAGAAAGAAGAAAGATATTGTGGAGTATGTTGCTTGGTGTTTGAATTGTCAGCAGGTTAAGTACAACCATCAGACATCGGGTGGGTGGCTCCATAGGCTTGACATTCAGAGTGGAAGTTGGAACGTATCACTATGGATTTTGTAGTTGGGCTTTCACGGACATTGGGAAAATTCGATGCAGTATGGCTCATTGTGGATAGACTGACCAACTCTGTACACTTCATTCCAGTCATGCCTATCTACTCTTCAGAGCAGCTGGCTCAAATTTATATTCAGGAGATTGTTCTTCTTCATGGTGTGCCTGTATTTATTATCTCGAGTAGAGGCATGCAATATATATTGCATTTTTGGAGAGTAGTGCAGCAAGAGTTGGGCACATAGGTCGAGCTGAGTACGAATATCCCTAGACGGACAGGCGGTCCGAGCACACTATTCAAATTTTTGAGGACATGTTACAAGCCCGTGTCATTGACTTTGGAGGATCATGGGATTAGTTTCTACCATTAGAGGAGTTTGCCTACAACAACAAACTATTAGTCGAGTATCCAGATGGCTCCGTATGAGGCCTTATATAGGAGGCGATGTCGTTCTTCGATTATTTTGTTTGAGCCTCAGGAGGCTAGTTTGTTAGGCACTGATTTGGTCCGTGTTGCCTCAGAGAAGGTGAAATTTATTCAGGAGCTTCTTCGTACAGCGCAGTCCAGACAAAAGAGTCATGCTATCAGGAAGGCTCGTGATTTGCCATTCATGGTGAGTGAGAGGGCTTTACTCAGAGTTTTGTCCATGAAGGGTCTGATGAGGTTAGGAATGAAGGGCAAGTTGAGCTCTCGGTGTATTGGTCCTTTAGACATTTTTGAGATAGTGGGAGAGGTGGCCTAAAGACTTGCATTTCCACCCAACTTATCAGGAGTTCAACAGGAGTTCCATGTTTCCATGCTCCAGAAGTATTATGATGATCCATCACATGTGTTAGATTTCAGCTTGGTGCAATTGGACAAGGATTTGTCCTATGTTGAGGAGCCGGTGGCTATTTTGGACAGGTAGGTTTGGAAGTTGAGGTCGAAGAACATTACATCAGTGAAGGTTCGGTGGAGAGGTCAACCGGTCGAAGAGGCAACTTGGGAGACCGAGCATGATATGCGGAGCCGTTGTCCTCATCTTTTTGTCACTTTAGGTATGTCTCAATAGTCATTCGGGGACGAATGTTATTGGGCCAAATTTGTGTGGCCAATATTAATGGATTACGATAGTTGGTTCTTGAGTAGGACCACAGTTCGGAGTATTCCATTCATCCACGCACTGCAAACATGTACCGTGATTTGAAGCATCACTACTGGTGGAGAAGAAAGAAGAAAGATATTGTGGAGTATGTTGCTTGGTGTTTGAATTGTCAGAAGGTTAAGTACAACCATCAGACATCGGGTGGGTTGCTCCATAGGCATGTTATTCGGAGTGCAAGTTGGAACGTATCACTATGGATTTTGTAGTTGGGCTTTCACGGACCTTGAGGAGATTCGATGCAGTGTGGGTTATTGTGGATAGATTGACCAAGTCTGCAAACTTCATTCCAGTCATGCCTATCTACTCTTCAGAGCAGCTCGCTCAAATTTATATTCAGGAGATTGTTCTCCTTCATGTTGTGCCTGTGTTTATTATCTCGAATAGAGGCATGCAATTTTTATTGCATTTTTGGAGAGCAGTGCAGCGCGAGTTGGGCTCATAGTTCGAGCTGAGTACGAATATCCCTAGATGGACATGCGGTCTGAGCACACTATTCAAATTTTGGAGGACATGTTACAAGACCGTGTCATTGACTTTGGAGGATCATGGGATCAGTTTCTACCATTAGAAGAGTTTGCCTACAACAACAACTATTAGTAGAGTATCCAGATGTCTCCGTATGAGGCCTTATATTGGAGGCGATGTCGTTCTCCGATTATTTTGTTTGAGCCTCGGGAGGCTAGTTTGTTGGGCACTGATTTGGTCCGTGTTGCCTTGGAGAAGGTGAAATTTATTTAGGAGCTTCTTCGTACAGCGCAGTCCAGACAAAAGAGTCATGCTGTCAGGAAGGCTCGTGATGTGACATTCATGGTGAGTGAGAGGGTTTTACTCAGATTTTTGCCTATGAAGGGTGTGATGAGGTTAGGGATGAAGGGCAATTTAAGCTCTCGGTATATTGGTCTTTTAGATATTCTTGAGAGAGTGGGAGAGGTGGCCTAAAGACTTGCATTTCCACCCAACTTATCGGGAGTTCACCAGGTGTTCTATGTTTCCATGCTCCAGAAGTATTATGGTGATCCATCACATGTGATAGATTTCAGCTTGGTGCAATTAGATAAGGATTTGGCCTATGTTGAGGAGCCGGTGGGTATTTTGGACAGGTAGGTTCGGAAGTTGAGGTCGAACAACATTACATCGGTGAAGGTTCAGTGGAGAGGTCAACTGGTCGAAGAGGCAACTTGGGAGACCGAGCATGCTATGCGGAGCCGTCGTCCTCATCTTTTTGGCACTTTAGGTATGTCACAATACTCATTCGAGGACGAATGTTATTTTTAAGAGGACGAATGTTATTGGGCCGAATTTGTGTGCCCAATATTAATGGGTTATGATACCTGATTCTTGAGTAGGGCCACAGTTCAGGGTATTCCATTCATCCACGCGCTGCAAAGATGTACAGTGATTTGAAGCATCACTACTGGTGGAGAAGAAAGAAGAAAGTTATTGTGGAGTATGTTGATTGGTGTTTGAATTGTCAGCGGGTTAAGTACAACCATTAGACATCGGGTGGGTTGCACCATAGGCTTGATATTCAGAGTGGAAGTTGGAACGTATCACTATGGATTTTGTAGCTGGACTTTCACGGACCTTGGGGAAATTCGATGCAGTATGGCTCATTGTGGATAGACTGACCAACTCTGCACACTTCATTCCAATCATGCCTATCTACTCTTTAGAGCAGTTGGCTCAAATTTATATTCAGGAGATTGTTCTCCTTCATGGTGTGCCTGCGTTTATTATCTCGAGTAGAGGCATGCAGTTTATATTGCATTTTTGGAGAGTAGTGCAGCACGAGTTGGGCACATAGGTCGAGCTGAGTACGAATATCCCTAGACGGACAGGCGGTCCGAGCACACTATTCAAATTTTTGAGGACATGTTACAAGCCCGTGTCATTGACTTTGGAGGATCATGGGATTAGTTTCTACCATTAGAGGAGTTTGCCTACAACAACAAACTATTAGTCGAGTATCCAGATGGCTCCGTATGAGGCCTTATATAGGAGGCGATGTCGTTCTTCGATTATTTTGTTTGAGCCTCAGGAGGCTAGTTTGTTAGGCACTGATTTGGTCCGTGTTGCCTCAGAGAAGGTGAAATTTATTCAGGAGCTTCTTCGTACAGCGCAGTCCAGACAAAAGAGTCATGCTATCAGGAAGGCTCGTGATTTGCCATTCATGGTGAGTGAGAGGGCTTTACTCAGAGTTTTGTCCATGAAGGGTCTGATGAGGTTAGGAATGAAGGGCAAGTTGAGCTCTCGGTGTATTGGTCCTTTAGACATTTTTGAGATAGTGGGAGAGGTGGCCTAAAGACTTGCATTTCCACCCAACTTATCAGGAGTTCAACAGGAGTTCCATGTTTCCATGCTCCAGAAGTATTATGATGATCCATCATATGTGTTAGATTTCAGCTTGGTGCAATTGGACAAGGATTTGGCCTATGTTGAGGAGCCGGTTGTTATTTAGGACAGGTAGGTTTGGAAGTTGAGGTCGAAGAACATTACATCAGTGAAGGTTCAGTGGAGAGGTCAACTGGTCGAAGAGGCAACTTGGGAGACCGAGCATGCTATGCGGAGCCGTTGTCCTCATCTTTTTGGCACTTTAGGTATGTCTCAATAGTCATTCGAGGATGAATGTTATTGGGCCGAATTTGTGTGGCCAATATTATTGGATTACGATAGCTGGCTCTTGAGTAGGCCCACAGTTCGGGGTATTCCATTCATCCACGCGCTGCAAAGATGTACCTTGATTTGAAGCATCACTACTGGTGGAGAAGAAAGAAGAAAGGTATTGTGGAGTATGTTGCTTGTTGTTTGAATTGTCAGCAGGTTAAGTAAAACCATCAGACATCGGGTGTGTTGCACCATAGGCTTGTAAATCGGAGTGGAACTTGGAACGTATCACTATGGATTTTGTAGTTGGGCTTTCACGAACCTTGAGGAAATTCGATGCAGTATGGCTCATTGTAGATAGACTGACCAAGTCTGCACACTTCATTCCAGTCATGCCTATCTACTCTTCAGCGCAGCTGGCTCAAATTTATATTCAGGGGATTGTTCTCCTTCATGGTGTGCCTGCGTTTATTATCTCGAGTAGAGGCATGCAGTTTATATTGCATTTTTGGAGAGCAGTGCAGCATGAGTTGGGCACATAGGTCGAGCTAAGTACGAATATCCCTAGACGGACAGGCAGTCTGAGCACACTATTCAAATTTTGGAGGACATGTTACAAGCCCGTGTCATTGACTTTAGAGGATAATGGGATCAGTGTTTACCATTAGTAGAGTTTGCCTACAACAACAACTATTAGTCGAGTATCCAGATGGCTCCGTATGAGGCCTTATATGGGAGGCGATGTCCTTCTCCGATTATTTTGTTTGAGCCTCGAGAGGCTAGTTTGTTGGGAACTGATTTGGTCCGTGTTGCCTTGGAGAAGGTGAAATTTATTCAGGAGCTTCTTCGTACAGCGCAGTCTAGACAAAAGAGTCATGCTGTCAGGAAGGCTCGTGATGTGACATTCATGGTGAGTGAGAGGGTTTTACTCAGAGTTTTGCCCATGAAGGGTGTGATGAGGTTAGGAATGAAGGGCAAGTTGAGCTCTCGGTATATTGGTCCTTTAGATATTTTTGAGAGAGTGGGAAAGGTGGCCTAAAGACTTGCATTTCCACCCAACTTATCGGGAGTTCACTAAGAGTTCCATGTTTCCATGCTCCAGAAGTTTTATGATGATCCATCACATGTGTTAGATTTCAGCTTGGTGCAATTGGACAAGGATTTGGCCTATGTTGAGGAGCCGGTGGCTATTTTGGACAGGTAGGTTTGGAAGTTGAGGTCGAAGAACATTACATCAGTGAAGGTTTAGTGGAGAGGTCAACCGATCAAAGAGGCAACTTGGGAGACCAAGCATGCTATTCAGAGCTGTTGTCCTCATCATTTTGGCACTTTAGGTATGTCTCAATACTCATTCGAGGACGAATGTTATATTTAAGAGGACGAATGTTATTGGGCCAAATTGGTGTGCCCAATATTAATGGGTTACGGTAGCTAATTTTGAGTAGGCCCACAGTTCGGGGTATTCCATTCATCCACGCGCTGCAAAGATGTACCGTGATTTGAAGCATCACTACTGGTGGAGACGAAAGAAGAAAGATATTGTGGAGTATGTTGCTTGGTGTTTGAATTGTCAGCAGGTTAAGTACAACCATCAGACATCGGGTGGGTTGCTCCATAGGCTTGATATTCAGAGTGGAAGTTGGAACGTATCACTATGGATTTTGTAGTTGGGCTTTCACGGACCTTGGGAAAATTCGATGCAGTATGGCTCATTGTGGATAGACTGACCAACTCTGCACACTTCATTCCAGTCATGCCTATCTACTCTTCAGAGCAGTTGGCTCAAATTTATATTCAGGAGATTGTTCTCCTTCATGGTGTGCCTGCGTTTATTATCTCGAGTAGAGGCATGCAGTTTATATTGCATTTTTGGAGAGTAGTGCAGCACGAGTTGGGCACATAGGTCGAGCTGAGTACGAATATCCCTAGCCAGACAGGTGGTCGGAGCACATTATTCAGATTTTGGAGGATATGTTACAAGCCCGTGTCATTGACTTTGGAGGATCATGGGATCAGTTTCTACCATTAGAAGAGTCTGCCTACAACAACAACTGTTAGTCGAGTATCCAGATGGCTCCGTATGAGGCCTTATAATGGAAGGTGATGTCGTTCTTCGATTATTTTGCTTGAGCCTCGGGAGGCTAGTTTGTTGGGCACTGATTTGGTCTGTGTTGCCTTGGAGAAGGTGAAATTTATTCAGGAGCTTCTTCGTACAGCGCAGTCCAGACAAAAGAGTCATGCTGTCAGGAAGGCTCGTGATGTGACATTCTTGGTGAGTCAGCGGGCTTTACTCAGAGTTTTGTCCATGAAAGGTGTGATGAGGTTAGGAATGAAGGGCAAGTTGAGCTCTCGGTGTGTTGGTCCTTTAGATATTTTTGAGAGAGTGGGTGAGGTGGCCTAAAGACTTGCATTTCTACCCAACTTATCGGGAGTTCACTAGGAGTTCCATGTTTCCATTCTCCAGAAGTATTATGATGATCCATCACATGTGTTAGATTTCAGCTTGGTGCAATTGGACAAGGATTTGGCCTATGTTGAGGAGCCGGTGGCTATTTTTGACAGGTAGGTTTGGAATTTGAGGTCAAAGAACATTACATCAGTGAAGGTTCAGTGGAGAGGTCAACCGGTCAAAGAGGCAACTTGGGAGACCGATCATGCTATGCGGAGCCGTTCTCCTCATATTTTTGGCACATTAGGTATGTCTCAATACTCATTTGAGGAAGAATGTTATTTTTAAGAGGACGAATGTTATTGGGCCGAATTGGTGTGCCCAATATTTATGGGTTACGATAGCCGATTATTGAGTAGGCCCACAGTTCGGGGTATTACATTCATCCACGCGCTGCAAAGATGTACCGTGATTTGAAGCATCACTACTGGTGGAGAAGAAAGAAGAAAGATATTGTGGAGTATGTAGCTTGGTGTTTGAATTGTCAGCAGGTTAAGTACAACCATCAGACATCGGGTGGGTTGCTCCATAGGCTTGTTATTCGGAGTGGAAGTTGGAACGTATCACTATGGATTTTGTAGTTGGGCTTTCACGGACCTTGAGGAGATTCGATGCAGTGTGGGTTATTGTGGATAGACTAACCAAGTCTGCACACTTCATTCCAGTCATGCCTATCTACTCTTCACAGCAGCTGGCTCAACTTTATATTCAGGAGATTATTCTCCTTCATGGTGCGCCTGTGTTTATTATCTCGAATAGGGCATGCAGTTTATATTGCATTTTTGGAGAGCAGTGCAGCGCGAGTTGGGCACATAGGTCGAGCTGAGTACGAATATCCCTAGACGGACATGCGGTCTGAGCACAATATTCAGATATTGGAGGACATATTACGAGCCCGTGTCATTGACTTTGGAGGATCATGGGATCAATTTCTACCATTAGAAAAGTTTGCCTACAACAACTATTAGTCGCGTATCCAGATGGCTCCCTATGAGGCCTTATATGGGAGCCGATGTCGTTCTCCAGTTATTTTGTTTGAGTCTGGGGAGGCTAGTTTGATGGGCACTAATTTTCTCCGTGTTGCCTTGGAGAAGGGGAAATTTATTCAGGAGCTTCTTCGTAAAACGCAGTCCAGACAAAAGTGTCATGCTGTCAGGAAGGCTCGTGATGTGACATTCATGGTTAGTGAGAGGGTTTTACTCAGACTTTTGCCCATGAAGGGTGTGATGAGGTTAGGGATTCAGGGCAAGTTGAGCTCTCGGTATATTGGACTTTTAGATATTCTTGAGAGAGTGGGAGAGGTCTCCTAAAGACTTGCATTTCCACCCAACTTATCGGGAGTTCACCAGGTGTTCCATGTTTCCATGCTCCAGAAGTATTATGATGATCCATCACATGTGATAGATTTCAGCTTAGTGCAATTGGACAAGGATTTGGCCTATGTTGAGGAGCCGGTGGCTATTTTGGACAAGTAGGTTCGGAAGTTGAGGTCGAAGAACATTACATCGGTAAAGGTTCAGTGGAGAGGTCAACCGGTCGAAGAGGCAACTTGGGAGACCGAGCATGCTATGCGGAGCCGTTGTCCTCATATTTTTGGCACTTTAGGTATGTCTCAATACGCATTCGAGGGCGAATGTTATTTTTAAGAGGACGAATGTTATTGGGCCGAATTTGTGTGCCCAATATTAATGGGTTACGATAGCTGATTCTTGAGTAGGGCCACAGTTCGGGGTATTCCATTCATCCACACGCTGCAAAGATGTACCGTGATTTGAAGCGTCACTACTGGTGGAGAAGAAAGAAGAAAGATATTGTGGAGTATGTTGCTTGGTGTTTGAATTGTCAGCAGGGTATGTACAACCATCATACATCGGGTGGGTTGCTCTATAGGCTTGATATTTGGAGTGGAAGTTAGAACGTATCACTATGGATTTTGTAGTTGGGCTTTCACAGACCTTGAGGAATTTCAATGCAGTATGGGTCATTGTGGATAGACTGACCAAGTCTTCACACATCATTCTAGTCATGCCTATCTACTCTTCAGAGCACCTGGCTCTAATTTATATTGAGGAGATTGTTCTCCTTTATGGTGTGCCTGTGTTTATTATCTCGAATAGAGGCATGCACTTTATATTGTATTTTTGGAGAGCAGTGCAGCGCGAGTTGGGCACATAGGTCGAGCTGAGTACGAATATCCCTAGACGGACAGGCGGTCCGAGCACACTATTCAGATTTTGGAGGACATGTTACGAGCCCGTGTCATTGACTTTGGAGGATCATGGGATTAGTTTCTACGTATGAGGCCTTATATGGGAGTATCCAGATGGCTCCGTATGAGGCCTTATATGGGAGGCGATGTCTTTCTCCGATTATTTGGTTTGAGCCTGGGGAGGCTAGTTTGTTGGGCACTGATTTGGTCCGTGTTGCCTTGGAGAAGGTAAAATTTATTCAGGAGCTTCTTCGTACAGCGCAGTCCAGACAAAAGAGTCATGCTGTCAGGAAGGCTCGTGATGTGACATTCATGGTGAGTGAGAGGGTTTTACTCAGAGTTTTGCCCATGAAGGGTGTGATGAGGTTAGGGATGAAGGGCAAGTTGAGCCCTTGATATATTGGTCCTTTAGATATTCTTGAGAGAGTGGGAGAGGTGGCCTAAAGACTTGCATTTCCACCCAACATATCGGGAGTTCACCAGGTGTTCCATGTTTCCATGCTCCAGAAGTATTGTGATTATCCGTCATACGTGTTAGATTTCAGCTTGGTGCCATTGGACAAGGATTTGACCTATGTTGAGGAGCCGGTGGCTATTTTGGACAGGTATGTTCGGAAGTTGAGGTCGAAGAACATTACATCGGTGAAGGTTCAATGGAGAGGTCAGCCGGTCGAAAGGGCAACTTGGGAGACCGAGCATGCTATGCGGAGCCGTTATCCTCATCTTTTTTTCACTTTAGGTATGTATCAATACTCATTCGAGGGCGAATGTTATTTTTAAGAGTGGGGGAATGTAACAACCCGACCATTTATTGTGACTATTTTAGACCCGTTTCTCCTATTTGATGCTTTGCATATGTGTATTTGTGATTATGTGACTTGACAGGGTGATTGGTTTAGTTTTGGGAGAGTTTTGGATTGAATTGGGTCACTTAGTCTCTTGGTTGGAAGCTTAAGTTGTCAGAGTTGATCGGAGTTTGACTTTTGTGTAGACGACTCCAAAATGGTATTTCGATGGTTCCAATAGCTTTGTATGGTATTTTTCACTTAGGCGTATGCCCGGATTTGTATTTGGAGGTTCCTAGGTTGTTTTGGTTTGAATTGACGAAAGTTTGAAAGATGAAGGTTTGGAAGGTTTGTCCGAGAGTTGACTTTGTTGATATTAGGTTCGGATTGAGGTTTCGGTAGTTGGTATAGGTTTGACCGAGAGTTGACTTTGTTGATATTTGCAGACAGCTATTCTCTAGAAAAATTGTCACAATTGAGTATGTGAAGTCAAGTGATAATATATTGGATCCACTTACAAAAGGCCTAACTAGAGAGGTAGTTGAGAGATTATCAAAGAGAATGGAACTATGGCGGAGGACAAGTCACTGTCTCGGTAATTCTACCTAGAAGACAAGAGATCCCAAGATCTATGTTCAAGGAGATCAAACAAAGTCATTAGTGACTGTTCAACATTGTCACATAAGATTTTGGTCCATTCTCGCGGTGAAGATAATATTCAGTAAGAAGGATAGAGCGTTAAGACTTTTTAATGATTTCTAAGTTTGATATAGAATTGTCAAATAGTACATCTACCGGATTACACATTTAGGAATCACATATGTGAAGTGTAAGGCTCTTCAAGGAGAATTCTGTAAGGCCATTTCTCTATGCGCTTATGAAACCAGGCAGTGTTCAAGACTGAAACGAATACAACAATGAGAATCAAATATGGTTAAGTGTTGATTGTGTCACGACCCAAAATCCTAATCCCTCATGATGGCGCCTAACACACTGTCTGGGCAAGCCGAACATAACAATAAAGAACCTGTATAACATAAATTGTAGAAATAACATAAGTCTGAAATCTCAATATAACAAAATACTTCCAATATAATATAGAAATGAAAAGATGGTCGACCAAGGGCATATATGTCATTTTAACAAACTCCTACATTATTAGCATTTTCTAAATATTACATTTTTTAACATGTAATGTTTGATATAAGTGGACCCCAGTACCCCACATTCCCCTAGCCACAACTTTCCTTTTTGCATAAAGTACTGTGAAACTTTTTTCTTAAATGCACTGTATGTCACTGCAATTAGACTATTTTACAGGAAGTACTGTGAACCTTTTTCCTCATTTGATAAAATGATTAATTTTGTTTTAGTCAAATAGAAGTTTTCATAGAGATAAGAAAATTAATTTTAAATAATAAGGCAACAAAAATAAGTATTGATAGATATTTACAAGGTTTTCATATTTACCCATACTATGTTACATCAGTTTAAAAATGAAAATTAAATGGTTTCATTTATCCACACTATTAGAAAGCGATTTCTAACTAAAATTTTTTATATTCAAAAGTAATTTTAAAAAGTATAGTTTGTTAAACCTCAAAAGTTAATTTAAGTAATGAGATTTGTACTGGGAGGCTATCTTTTATATACTTAATTGATGTAAAAATATAATCTATATGGTTTGAACTCCATTCTTCCATAATAAGTTTTCAACTATCAGTAAATTGTCTTAAATATTACCTGTTATAATTTTTATATTGTTTCATTATGAAAATTAACATATGATAATCTATAAAAAATAAAAATATTTATCTCATCTCCTTAAATTGAGGAAAAAAATAAAATTCGTATAATTTATATAGACCTCTAACAAATGTTTATTATTTTATCACTAGTTAACATCATTTTAAATGAGTTATAATAAAATATAATTTGAACTGGTATATTGAATTCCTACATTTATATCATGTAAAAATATGTAATAATAAAAAATAATAATTTTTGTTATGTTAATACTTGTTTTAATGCCTATTGTTCTCTTAGTTTGTAGTAGTTAATTGCCTCCTTAGGAATGCAAATCCCCTTGGAAGTTCTCTTTGCATATTGTAGTAAAAATACTTCTTAATTTTGATGTATACAAGATATAAAGTAAAATTATAGTTTCTTTTCCATCTTTTATCATATTGTAGAGCATGATATTTCTTTTATCAAGTAGCTAATTGTTTCCACTGTCGAAATACTTGCAAGACCAATTTGGATGTATTCTAGATTAGTTTACAGAAGATAGATTGGTATGCTTTTTATTCTTGAAAATTATTAATATAGACGGCACTTGCAACTTTTTAATGTATTCTCTAGTTAAATATTCAAATATATTGGGAAAATAATACCATTGATATAAATTTTTCAATTTGATGTTTGTGTTTGACATTACCCGGAGGTTAAAATGAGTATCATAGCACGTAATTATTTTATGTTAATTGAAGCAACTTAAACATGTTATAATTTATAACTTAATTTTATGTAAATTATTATTTATTAAAATAATTATTGTGATCCCCAATATCATTCTCAATCCATAATTAAATGTATATAATAATAATTCATTTATCAAAAAATAATTAATTGAGCACCGACAAATAACAATTTTAAAATTTTAATATTGGGCCCGTACACGGGCCTTTCCTCATCTAGTATTTCTAATACAAGGTAAATCCCCCAGAAACTGGTACATACATAGTCATGAGCTCTACAACGGAATACAAGTCTGAAAACAAAGTAGTAATAATACTGTTTGGACTTAAGCGACGGTACATAAGAAAAGACAAGTCAAAACTGCGGCCAAAGATGCAGCTCTACCTCGGCTCTCGAAGCTGGGTCCAACAGATAGATCCACTACTGATAACTGGTCCTCACACCTGGATCTGCACAATTAAGTGCAGAGTGTAGTATGAGAACAACCGACCCAATGTACTTAATAAGTATTGTAGCTAACCTCGGCGACATAAAAGAAGCACGAATTACAAATGATACTACCTATAACCTGTACAATTTCATCATTTTAACAACTACAGAACAATAATGAAATCAAGTCATAAAGCATAGGAAGAACATTTATGTGTGTATTTGTACAGTTACTCAAATACTCTGCTCAGTCAATATTCATCATATAGAGATAATATGCAGTTAAATCAGGTAAATAAATCACGAAAATTACAAGTAAAGATAAAATGCAAAATCCAAACAAACACTGGCAAGATTTCCTCAACCTTTCTATATCCTTACCAAACCACTAATCAGTTTTCCTTAATATTCACGTGTGCACCATCAAGAGAGAAATATGAGAGGGTGAATCTAGGGGGATGGATCCATATCCACACGCAAGCACGACCAATTCAACGTGCTACCAACCCGGCGTGATCACAGGGTCAAAACCATAATCCGCCCGGCGTGGTCAAAGGCTCGATACCATAATCTGCCCATCGTGGTCACATGCATAACAGTACAATAAGCCCGACGTGGTCACAGGAATAACTATACAATCAGCCCAGTGTGGTCACAGGCATAACAACACAATCCACTCGGCATGGTCACATGCATAACAACACAATCTGCCTGGCGTGGTCACAGGCATCCCGTTCAATCATATCACACAAGAGCAAATAAACAAGAATACATGTATATGATTAATGAATAACAGATCTCATGTTCCTGGACTAGTATAAATGACATGCTAAAGTGTAGGCATGTGCAAAGTGTGCTATCATAGCTTAAATCGGTAATTTGATCACAAAATAGCGTTTATCAAGTTCGGTCAAGGATTTAAACCTCTATGTAACCTCAAACATGGCTCGAATAGTTCACAACAATATTACAAATATGAAAAACATCATAGCTTAAAGCTTAATAGTCAATTCTAGTCATATGATAGCCTAATCACAACCCAAGCATAGATAAATACCCCCGATGTTAGAAATTTGGCTCAAACCCCACACATGTGCGCACCCAGAGCAAATAGCTATCACAAATAATTCAGGAAACTAGTGTTTCAACCTAGTTTAGATAAGATACTTACCTCAAGCAAGTCAATTACTCCTCTAACAAACCCTTTCCGCATGTAACAACCTCCGAAAGGCTTGAATCTACCCAAAATAACGTAATACTATCAATAAAAGTTATAGGAAGTGATTCCAAAAGATAAAGCTAAGATCTTTAACTAAAGTCAAAAATAACTCAAAAAGTCAACACTGAATAACCTAACAAAATTTACAAATTCTGAACACTCATTCAATTACCAGTCCAACCATACTAAAATCATCCAATTCCAACCACAAATCGCCTCTCAAATCCTCAAATTTCATTTTCCAATAACATAATCCAAAAATTCCCAAATTCAAACTTAGTTTCATAAATAATAGGCGAAATAATCAACGGGTATTCAATATTTATGGACAAAAGTGATTAAGAGTCACGTACCTCTTCAATCTAAGTGGAAACCACTCCAAAAATCGCCCCAGTCCGAACTCCAAAATTCTCAAAATGAAAGAAAGACTCAAACCCTCGATCGTTAAACAACTGCCCAGCGATCCCGCTTTTGCGGCCTAAAAGTCCGCTTATGCGGAGCCACTTCTGCGATCAAAGATGCGCACCTGTGCAAACCACATAAGTCCCACCCTTCCGCTTCTGCGGTAGGGCTCCCGCATCCGCGCATGCGCACCTGCGGAGAATATTCCATACCAGCGGTTCTCCCACTCTTGCACTTTCTTTCCTCGCAGAAGCGACCTTCCGCATCTGCACACGTACAAGCCTCCTTCTGCATCTGCGTACATAATGCGGCACCTGCGGTGCCTCATCTGCAGCCACTCCCACCGCAAGTGTGATATCACCAGATGCCTGAAACTTCAGCACTTCTCCAAAGTGCAACCATGCTCTGCGAACGATCTGAATCACATCCGAGAACCCCGGACCCCATCAAAACATACCAACAAGTTCTAGAGAACAATAAGAACTCGCTCAAAGCTTCAAATCACATCAAAAAATACCAAAATCACAAATCGCACATCGATTTAAGCCTAATGAACAAATGGACTTCCAACTTCTTAAGCTAATGTCGAATCATAACAAACCTACTCCAATTGACCTCAAATTTTGCACACAATTCATAAATGATACAACAGACCTATTCCAACTCCTGGAACCAAAATCCGAGCCCGGTATCAACAAAGTCAATTCTCGGTCAAATTTCTCAATCTTCCACACCTTCAACTTTCCAACTTTCGTCAATTCAAGCCAAAATGACCTACGGACCTCCAAATCCTAATCCGAACATATGCCTAAGTCCAAAATCACCATATAAAGCTACCAGAACAATCAAAACTCCATTCTAGAGTCATTTACCCAAATGTCAACATCCGGTCAACTTAAGCTTCCAATCTTGTGGCTAAGTGTCGCAATTCACCCCGAAAAGTCATGTAACCACAAGTGAACATAGAATAAGCAATAAACAATGGAACGGGACTACAATACACAAGATGACCAACTGGGTCGTCACATTCTCTCCCCACTTAATCAAATGTGTATCCTCAAACGGGTATAGAATCATACTTAGAGTCTCAAATAAGTGTGGATAGTTGCTCCGCTTCTCCCGCTAAGTCTCCCAAGTAGCCTCCTCAACTAGATGGCTTCTCCACTGAACATTCACTGAAGCTATATTCTTTGATCTCAACTTTTGAACTTGCCGATCCAAAATGGCCACTGGCTCCACATCATAAGTCAAATCCCCATCTAACTGAACCGTGCTGAAGTCCAAAACATGAGATGGATCACCATAATACTTCTAGAGCACAAAAATATGAAATATTGGGTGAACACCCGATAGACTAGGTGGCAATGCGATCTTGTGGGCCAGCTCTCCAATCCTCTCAAGCACCTTAAATGGGACAATATACAGAGGGCTAAACTTGCCCTTCCTTTCGAACCTCATCATATCTTTCATGGGTGAAACTGTGACGTGAACTGCGTGCCTCGATCAGAAATAATGGACACCGGCATGCAATTAAGATGAACAATATTGTGGATATAGATCTGAGCCAGCCGCTCTGAAGAATAGGTGGTCACAACCGGAGTGAAATGTGCAGACTTAGTCAACCGGTCCACAATTACCCAAACTACATCATATTTCTTTAAAGTCCGTGGGAGCCCAAGAACGAAGTCCATATTAACACGCTCCCATTTCCACTTGGGAATCTCAAGTCTCTGAAGCAAACTGCCCGGCCTCTGATGCTCATACTTCACCTACGAATAGTTCAATCACAATGCCACATGCTTTACTGTATATTTCTCTATTCTTCTCCGCCAATAGTGTTGCCTCAAGTCCTGATACATCTTTACAGCACCCGGATGAATAGAATACCATGAATTATGGGTTTTCTCAATAATCAACTCACGTAGCCCATCCACATTGGGCAACTTGCATTCGCAACACCCCATCATCTCCAATAGAAACCTCCTTTGCATCACAGTGGTGCATCATGTCCTTAAGGATAAGCAAATGGGGGTCGTCAAGAACTCGACTAGGCTTCGAAACATCTAACCTCACAAACTGATTGGCCAAAGCCTGAAATCCAATGCTAGCGGTCAGTCACTAATTTGAATATATGCAAGGCTGCCCATACTCTCCGCCTTTCTAGTCAAGGCATTGACCATGACATTGGACTTCCCAAGATGATACAAAATAGTGATATCATAGTCTTTTAACAGCTTTACCCACCTCCGCTGCCACTAATTCAGATCCTTCTGCTTAAACAAGTGTTGTAGACTACGATAATTTGTAAATAACTAATAAGACACGCCGTAGAGATAATGCCCTTAAATCATTAATGCATGGACAATGGCTGCCAACTCTAGATATGAACGAGGTAGTTCTTCTCATGGGGCTTCAACAGGAGCGAAGAATAAGATTTCACCCTACCCTCCTGCATCAAGACACACCCAATACCAATCTGAGAAGCATCACAATAAACCGTATATGAACCTGATGTTGAAGGCAAAACTAGAATTGGAGATGTGGTCAAGGCACTCTTGAGCTTCTAAAAGCTCTCCTTACACTCAGCAGACCACCTGAATGGGTCACTCTTCTAACTCTATCTGGTCAAATTTGCAGCAATGGACGAGAAAGCCCCCATAAAACGATGATAATATCTAGCCAACCAAAGAAAACTCTGAATCTTAGTAGCTGAAAATGGTCTGGGCCATCTCTGAACTGCCTTAATCTTCTTCGGATCCACCTTGATCCCCTCACTTGACACCACATGCCCCAAGAATGCTACAAAATCAAGCGAAAACTCACACTTGGAGAATTTAGCATAAAGTTTCTTCTCCCACAAGGTCTATAGTACAATCCTCAGATGTTGCTCATGCTCCTCCCAGTTACGGAGTATACCTGTATATCATCAATGAATACTATGATAAAAGAATCAAGATATGGCTGAAATACACTTTTCATCAGGTAGATGAAGGTCGCTGGGGTGTTGGTCAGGCCAAAAAAAATCACAAGAAACTCGAAGTGACCATACCGAGTCCTGAAAGCAGTCTTCAGAATATCCGAATCCCGAATCTTCAACTAGTTATACCCAGACCTCAAATCAATCTTAAATAACACTCTAGCACCCCCAAAGTTGGTCAAATAAGTCATAAGTGTGCGGTAGTGGGTACTTATCCTTAATTGTAACTTTGTTCAACTGCCAGTAATAAATGCACATCCCCATAGTACGATCCTTATTCTTTACAAATATAACTGGTGCACCCCAAGGCGACACACTAGATCTAATGAATCCCTTATCAAGTAGATCCTGAAGTTGCTCTTTCAATTCTTTCAACTCTGCAGGTGCCATACAATACGTAGGAATAGAGATGGACTGAGCGCCCGACACTAGGTCAATACCAAAATTAATGTCCATGTCGGGTGGCATACTTGACAGGTCTACAGGAAACACATCTGGAAAATCTCTTACTACCGCAACAGACTTAGTGGTAGGAGTATCAGCACCAACATCCCTCACAAAGGCCAAATATGCCAGAAATCCCTTCCCAACCATCTGTTGGTCCTTCAAATAAGAAATTACTCTATTGGGAACATAGCTAGAGAATCTCTCCACTTAACCCTAGGCAACTCCGGCATCGCCAACGTCATTGTCTTAGCGTAAAAATCCAAGATAGCATGACATGGTGGCAACCAATCCATGCCTAAAATCACGTCAAAATCAACCATGCTAAGCAGTAATAGATCAACTCTCGTTCTAATCCTCCAATAGTCACTACACACGACCGGTACACACATTCCACAATAATAGAATCACCCACCGGCGTAGATACATGAAAAGGCACAACTAAAGAATCACATGGCATATCCAAAAAACGAGCAAAGTATGATGACACATATGAATAAGTGGAACCACGATCAAATAATACTAACGCATCCTTGTGGCATACTAAAACAATAAATGTGATTATGGCATCAGAGACAACAGCCTCTAGCCTGGCTGGAAATGCATAGTAATGGGCCTGACCACCACCTAATCAACCTCCCCCTCTAGGGCGGCCTCAATTTAACTAGGCCCCACACTGAGCTGGCTGTCTGGGTAGTGTAGCTGATGGTGCTGGGATCATAGGCTGAGAACTCTGTTATGGAACCCTACTTAATAGCCTGGGGCAATCTCTATTGAGATGACTTAAGTCTCTACACTCGTAGCAACCCCTCTTGACAGGCTGTTGGCCCTAATAACCTGAAGAACTACCTGTGGAAACCTGAGCAGATGGGGCATGGTAAGAACTCTATGCCGGTAATGCACTAAATGAAGACTGAGCTGGGCGAGCACTATAGGAACTGTGGCTAGCTGAAGAACCACAAGGAACATGGTGTGGTGCCTGAACTGGTCTAGAATAAATACCTCTACTATAATAGGACATGCCTCCAGATGAGGCACTGCTAAAACTACCTGAACTGCGAGGCCTTTTTGCCCCCGCTCTTCACGCTCCTGCCTATGAACCAGCTCTAAGCGTCTAGCAATATTAACCACCTCATCAAACCTCGCTCCCGTTGCCACCTCCCGAGCCATAATAAAGCGTAATCCATAGTTGAGGCCATTAATGAACCTCCTAATCTTCTCCCTCTCAGTGCGAACCAACCATACCGCATGACGGGCCAACTCTGAAAACCTCATCTCATACTGAGTCACTGTCATACCCTCATAGCGTATCTGCTCAAACTGCCTACAACTTCTCTCTACGAGTCTGTGGGATAAACTTCTCTAAGAAGAGAACTGAGAAATCATGTCATGTAAGTGGAACGACATCGGCTGGACTGCTCAACTCGTAAGCCTACCACCATCTGTAGTCTACCCTGATCAGCTGAAAAAAAGTGAATGAAACCCCACTGGTGTCCAAAATAAGTGCGGTGCGAAGAATCCACTGACACTAATTTATTAAATCTTGAGCATCCTCTAACTCTGCTCCACTGAACTCTAGAGGCTTAAGCATCCCAAACCGCTCCTGTCTCTTCTGCTCCTCATCACTCATATGGGCACGAACCTCGGCCCTAGCGCCAACAACCGACTGAACTGGTCATACACCCAGTGTCTGGTGTCCCTAAGCTAGCTTCTCTAGAGTACGGGTGATAGGAGTCTGGGCACCTCCTCCGGCCTATGAAGTGGTTGGTGTAGCTGGAACATAGAATGCCTGAGCTAGACTCGTGCACACATTCAAAATCTGGGCTAAGGCCAGGAATCATAGTGGGCACTACTAGTGCCTAAGCTGGCGCATCGGCTCAACCACATCTAGTACCTGCTCCTAAGATGGAGCAATCTGTGGCTCCACAGGTGCTAATCTAGGTGTAGCACGAGCCACACCTCGGCCTTTACCGCGACCCAAACTGGTGGTACTGGTGGCCGTCCTCTTGACCCGGTCGCACGTATCCTCACCGTATCATCACCATTTGTAAGAGAATAGAAGAGTCAAGTTTAAATTTCGGAAATAATAAATATACACGATAAGAATACAAGAAAGTGAAGTTTCCTAACAGTTCGGTAGCGTCTCAAACATAACTACAGACGTCTCCGTACCGATCCGAAAGACTCTACTAAACTTGCTCATGACTCGTAAAACCTATGACCCTAGGGCTCTGATACCAACTTTTCATGACTCAAAATCTGAATCCGTCGTGATGGCGCCTAACACACCGGCTACACAAGCCGAAACATAACAATAAAGAACCAATATAGCATAAATTGTAGAAATAGCATAAGTTTGAAATAACAGTGTAACAAAAAAACTGCCAATACAAGGTAAATCCCCCAGAAACTAGTAAATACGGATTTATAAGCTCTACAACGAAATACAAGTCTAAAAACTAAGTAATAATAATATTGTTTTAACTGAAGCACTGGTACATAAGAAATGACAAGTCAAAACTGCGGCCAAGGATGTAACTCTACCTCACCTCTCGAAGCTTGGTCCAACAGATAGATCTATTGCTGATAACTAGTCCCCGCACCTGGATCTTCACAATTAAGTACAGTGTATAGTATGAGTACAACTGACCCAATGTACTCAATAAGTATCGTAGCTAACCTCGAAGAGGTAAAAGAAGCAAAAATTATAAATGATACTAGCTATAACCTGTACAGTTTCATTATTTTAACAAGTACAGAACAATAATGAAATCAAGTCATAAAGCACTGGAAGAAGCATCTGTGTATATTTGTACAGTTACTCAAATACTCTACTCAGTCAATTTTCATCATATATAGATGATATGAAGTTAAATCAGGTAAATAAATCACGAAAATTGCAAGTAAAGATGAAATGCAAAATCCAAACAAACACTGGCAAGATTTCATCAACCTTTCCATATCCACACCAAACCACTAATCCGTTTTCCTCAATATCCGCATGTACACCATCAAGAAATAAACATGAAAGGATGGATCCATATCCACAAGAAAGCACGACCAATTCAACGTGCTACCAGTCCGGCATGGTTAGAGGGTCAATATCATAATCCGCCCGGCGTGGTCATATGCATAATAGTATAATCCGCTCGGTGTGGTCACAAGCATAACACAATCCGCCCGGCATGGTCACATGCATCTAGTTAAATCATACCACACATGAGCAAATAAAGAAGAATTCATGTATATGTTGAATGAATAATAGATCCCATGCTCCTGGACTGGTATAAATGGCATGCTAAAGTGTAGGCATGTGCAAAATGTGCTATCATATGTCAAATCGGCAATTTCATCACAGAATAGCGTTTATCATGTTCAGTTAGGGATTTAAACCTCTATGTATCCTTAAACATAGCTCAAATAGTTCACAACAATGTTTACACATATGAGAAACATCATAGCTTAAAGTTTAACAGTCAATTCTGGGCATATCATAACCTAAGCACAACCCGAACATGGATAAATATCCCGGTGTTAGCACATGGGTTCAAACCCCACACATGTGCGCACCCATAACACGTAGCTATCACAAATAATTCAGGCAAATAATGCCTCAACCAAGTTTAGATAAGATACTTACCTCAAGTAAGCCCATTACTTCTCTAACATACCCTTTCCGTGTGTATCAACTTCCGGAAGGCTCGAATCTAGCTAAAATAATGTAATAATATCAATAAAAGCTATAAGAAGTGATTCCAAAAGATAAAGCTAAGATATTTAACTCAACCTAAAAAGTCAACACCGGGTTGGCACCTCGGAACCCGACAAAATTTACAAATTCCGAACACGCATTCAATTACGAGTCCAACCATACCAAAATCATCCAATTTCAACCACAAATCGCCTCTCAAATCCTCAAATTTCACTCTCTAATAACATAATCCAAATATCCCCAAATCCTTACTTAGTTTCATGAAAAATAGGTGAAATAATCAATGGGTATTCCAAAATTACCAAAATCAAAGAAAGACTCAAACCCTCGATTTTTAAACAACTGCCTAGCAATCCCACTTATGCGCCCTAGAAGTCAGCTTCTGCGGAGCCGCTTCTACGGTCAAAGATGCGCACCTGTGCAAACCACTTAACTCCCGCCCCTCCGCTTCTATGGTCGGGCTTCTGCATCTGCGTATCCGCGCCTGAGGAGAATATTCCACACCTGCGGTGCTCCCGCTCCTGTGCTTCTTTTCATCGCAGAAGCAACCTCGCTTCTACTGAGGCATACTTTGCATTTGCGATTCTACTACTCCCAGCCTCCATCCGCATCTATGCACATAATGCCGCACCTGCAGTGCCGCATTTGTTGCCACACCCATTGCAGATGTGATCGCACCAGATTCCTGAAACTTCAGCACTTCTCCAAAGTGTAACCATGCTCCGCCAACCATATGAATCATATCCAAGGCCCCCTGGACCTCATCAAAACATACCAACAAGTTCTGGAACACAATCATTTGAAACCTCAAATCACATCAAACAACACCAAAATCACAAATCGCACATCGATTTAAGCCTAATGAACAAATAAACTTCCAACTTCTAAAACAAATGCCGAATCATATCAAACCAACTGCGATTGACCTCAAATTTTGCACATAATCCATAAATGATACAATGGATCCATTCCAACTCCGAGAAAAAAAATCTGAGCCCGGTATCAACAAGGTCAACTCTCGGTCAAACGTCTCAACCTTCCAAACCTTCAATTTTCTAACCTTTTCCAATTCAAACCAAAATGACTTATGAACCTCCAAATCCAAATCCGGACATAGCCTAAGTCCAAAATCACCATAGGTAGCTATAATAACCATCAAAACTCCAATTAGGAGTCGTATACATAAAAGTCAATATCCGGTCAACTCTTTATACTTAAGCTTCCAACCCTGAGACTAAGTGTCCCAATTCACTCTGAAACATCCCCGAAACCGAACCCACCACCCCGGCAAGTTACGTAACTATAAGTGAACATAGAATAAGCAATAAATAGGGGAACATGGCTACAATAAGCGAGATGACCGGGTGGGTCGTCACAGGTTGTCTAGGTATACACTAAAGTTAGACGGTTCAAAGATATTAAATCTACCGATTGACCGAGTATATCCAACATAACTTTACTATAGAAAGTTCAAAGAGAAACCTACTTATCCAGATGTGATTAATCCTTACTTGCGAATCACACAATTATTTCTTGCATGTTTTTTTAATTACGGCCTTTCCCCATTCATGTGGGGGATTGATTGATTTTTTTCAAAGGGTGCAAATGGAAAATAGAAGAGGCACATCTTGATCTCACCCTTTTATTGTCTATAAATTTAGAGCATAGCCTCATTTTTCATAGATGGAAAATTAGGAAAATTCTTCCCTCCTTTCAACATTGTTGCATTATTTTTACAGATAAATAAAAATATCATGTGTGATTTGTTCTGTTTGATGAATTTGCTGAAATTCTGTGATTTGTAGTGTCGCTATCACATAATAGTTTTTTCGTTCTATCTTGGGAGGAATTAATCCAAAACCTTGGGCAACGGTGAAGGGATTAATTTCCTTAAGGATACACAAGCAACTTGTCTGCTCGAAAGTATTTTTCTGTTTTGTTTATTGAACTATTATTTCTTGGATTTTTTAATTTTCAGATTTTGAACACAGTTTACTAACAATCATCAACATCATCACTTATAATTATTTCATTGAAGCAAAATCTTTCTTTTTCATGCATTGTAAGTTTCGAAATCTTTCCTATGTTGGGCAGTATTATCCTTCTCTAGGTAACACATCATATGGTTTATACCTTCAAGATCATCTTGCTCTTTCAATACATACCATATCTTATGGACCCATGCAACATTATCTTTACCGTTCACTTTATCACTCTTATCCAAATAAGCAATTACACTTTTTGAAGCCATAGTTTGTTATACTTATAAGAGAGAATCATAAAAGTATGACCCATTAGTAATGCATGTGATATATACACTCAAGCAAATAAATTCCCATAATGACTTCACATTTAGTGTAAAGTCAAAAGTCCCATAGTTTTCAATCATCATCTACATCAAAATGTTTAATCAAAAGTAAAATATATTTTTTAGTGTGTATTATATTAACATTTGTAACCAGAATCCAACAGATTCTTTAATTTTTATCCTCTTACAATGCTATGTTATATATCAATAAAATAATATAACAAAAAAGACAAATAAATATATGTTCGTAACAAACTTTACACAATTACAAGTCATATTGTAACGACCCGACCGGTCATTTTGAGAGTAATATCCCCGATCACCTATTTAATATTTCCCCCATACCTTTTTCTGCTTATGTGACTTGCCGGAAGGTTTTGCTTTTGATTTCGGAGTATTTTGGGACACTTAGTCCCTAAAGCGGGAGTTTAAGTTTTAGGATTTGGACTGCAGTCGGACTGTATAAAGACGACTCTGGAATGGAGTTCTGTCGATTCCGTTAGATTCGTTGGGTGATTTTGGGCTTAAGAGCGCGTCCGGATTGTGTTTTGGAGTTCTATAGCTCATTTAGGCTTGAAATGGCGAAAGTCGAATTTTTGGAGTTTTGGACCGGTAGTGAAATATTTGATATCGGGATCGGATTCCAATTCTGAAAGTTGGAATAGATCTGTAGGGTTGAATATGGCTTGTGTGCAAATTTTGGGGTCAATCGGATGTGGTTTGATAGGTTTCGGCATCGGTTGTCAAATTTGAAAAATTCTAAGCTCCTTAAGTTTGAATCGGAGGATGATTCATGATTTTTGCATTGTTTGATGTAGTTTGAAGGCTCAACTAAATTCGTATGGTATTTTATAATTGGTTGGTATGTTTGTTCGAGGTCCCGGAGGCCTCGGGTGAGTTTCGGGTGCTCAACGGGTTGAAATTTGGACTTATGCAATTGCTGAAGATTTTTGTTTGCTGGTGTTTTCGCATCTGCGGTTGGGGAACCGTAGGTGCGGACTCTCACGTGCGGAAGATCAAGCATAGAAGCGGTTTGGAAGGAGGAGCTCAGGGATCATAGGTGCGAGGTAATATTCTACATCTGCGATGCCCGCAGATGCGACCTTGGAGCGCAGGTATGAAGAGAGACTGCAGAAGCGGACCAGTTTTCGCAGGTGCGGCCACTTTCTCGAAGAAGCGGTCCCAGGTCCCTTAAGTCATTTCCGCACCTGCGATGGAATTTTCACAGGTGCGATGAATAGGTCGCATGGGAAAATTTGCTGGGCAGAAAAGGAAAAAAATTGAGGGTTTGATTCATTTCTCCATTTTTGAACTTGGGAGCTCGGAAATTGGCGATTCTTTGAGGGATATTCAGAGAGAACTTTGGGGTAACGATTCCTAACTTGATTTTGATCATATTTCATTAATCTATTATTGTTTTCTTCATTTAATTAAGGAATTTGAGTGAGAAAGTTGGCAAATAGGAATTGTTCTTTCAATTTAATTCTAAATCTTCCAAAAATCAAACTCGACCACACCCGTGGATCATAATACATATTACGAAGCTGCTCGAGACCTTAAGTCACTGAATATGGCGTTAATTCTTAAAACGATAAGTTGGGTCGTTATATTATCAGACTTCATGGAGTGCCGGTATCTATCATCTCTGACCGGGGTACATAGTTTACATCATCATTATGGAGGGCCGTACATCTTGAGTTAGGAACGCGAGTTGAGTTGAGTACATCAATCCACTCTCATACAGATGAACAGTCCGAGAGCATTATTCAGATAATTGAGGGTATGCTCCGTGCATGTGTGATGGAGTTTGGGGGTTCTTAGGATCAGTTATTGCCACTTGTGGAGTTTACCTACCATAACAGCTACCAGTCGAGAACTTAGACGGCTCTGTATGAGACCTTGTATGGGAGGCGATGTCGGTCTCCAATTGGTTTGTTTGAGTCAGGCAAGGCAAGGCTATTGGGTACTGACTTCATTCAGGATGCTTTGAAAAAGGTTTAATTGATTCAAGATCAACCTCGTACAACCCAATCTAGACAGAAGAGTTATGCAGATTGGAATGTATGCGATGTGGTATTCATGGTTGGGGAGCGGGTCTTGCTCTGGGTTTCGCCCATAAAGAGTGTTATGAGGTTTAGGAAGAAGGAAAAGTTGAGCCCTAGGTATATCAGACCTTTTGTGATTCTTGAGAAGATTGGAGAGGTGGCCTACAAGCTTGCACTACCACCTAGTCTAATCTCAGTTCAGACAGTATTCAATGTTTCTATGCTCCGGATGTATCACGATGATCCGTCTCATGTGTTAAACTTCAGCTCAGTCCGGTTGGACAAGGATTTGTCTTATGTTGAGGAGCCGGTATCCATTTTGGACAGGCAGGTCCAAAAGTTGAGGTCAAAGAACATGGCTTCAGTGAAGATTCAGTGGAGGGGTCAACCAGTCGAGAAGGCGACCTAGGAGACCGAGCATGATATGCGTAGCCGTTATCCTCATATTTTCACCACTTCAGGTATGTCTTTATACTCATTTGAGGATGAACGTTTGTTTTAAGAGGGGGAGGATGTAACGAACCGGCCGATCATTTTGAATATTTTATCCCGATCCTCTATTTATTGCCTTCTCTATGATATATTGTTGTTATATGACTTGTCGGGGTGTTTGGTTTTGGTTTCGAGTGATTTTCGGAGTGAAGTGGGATACGTAGTCCCTAAGTTGGAGGTTTAAATTGAAAGAGTTTACCGTAGTTTGAATTTTGTGTAGATGACTCTGTAATAGAGTTTTGACGGTTCCAATAGCTCTGTATGGTGATTTTAAACTTAGGAGCATATCTGAATGTTGATTTGGAGGTCTGTAGGCCGTTTCGTCTTGAATTGGCGAAAGTTAGAAACTTGAAGGTTTGGTAGGTTGATGCCACGACCCAAAATCCCACCACAGGCATCGTAATGGCACTTAGTCTCTAAGACTAAGTAAGCCAATTACAATTACAATTCAAGCCAATTGTGTTTTTAAAAAAAAATATATAATCGAAACCAAAAGCAGAAACAAATATAAAAACTTCCCAAGACTGGTAATACTGAGTCACGAACTCTAACTGGATGCATGGAATGATCTCAAAAATCGAATACTCAATACTGTTTGATTAATAATTGACAGTACAATAAAATGGAAAGACTCCAAAGGACTACGACGACCAAGCAGCTCTACCTTGAATCCTTGCGATTACACTTTAACTCTGTCCGAATGTGATATCTCCAACACCTGGCTCTGCACAAAAATGTACAGAAGTGTAGTATGAGTACACCACGGTCGGTGCCCAGTAAGTATCAAGACTAACCTTACTGGAGTAGTAATGAGGTAAAGTCAAGACACTCATTAATCAATTAAAATGTGCAGTATAGCAGTATATAATAATAATAATAATAATAATAATAATAATAATAATAATAATAATAATAATAATAATAATAATAATAATAATAATAATAATAATAACAAATGGAAATGATGGCAACAAGAATAAATAAATGATATAAACAACAAGGCAACAAGAACACCATAAGTATTACTCAAACGAATAAGAAACACAAATACAATCAATCAATCAAGCCCCTCAAATATACGTCTTTTGAATGTAAGTACTTCAAATATAAATCTTTCAAATATAAGTTTTTCAAATAATATTTTGGAATATAATTCCTTCAAATAAAAGTCACTGTGTGACACATTATTTCATAATCATAAAAATACGGGACTCAACCCACTTTCATATTTCCACGGCACCTCGTGCACATATTTTATCACAACTGTACGGACAACTCACGTGCTAATAATATTAATGTATATAAGATCCACATGATCAATTTATTTCCAATAAAGTAAGTTTACAATTTTTAGATCAAGTAAGAAATCAATAAAGAAATGAATTTATTTTAGAAATTGTTTGAATGAAGAAAATAACATTTCAATAAAAATGAAGCACCCGATAGCTGTTGATTTGGATGTAAAACTTATTAATTTAAAACATAATAGTAATTTCTTCTATTTAAAACAACTCAATCATCGAAAATCAGTAGAAACCAAAAAAAATATAAATCTTCTGAGTCTCGCACTAAAAAGTCAAAGCCAACACAATACAACAAGGAGCACAAAACACATAATAATAAAGTCAACTAGTATATCACGGAAGAAGACATGAATTTACATATTAAATGAAACAAAATCACCAAAGTCAAGAACATAAATAAAGAAATATCAACAGGGCACTCTCGAGGTACCGCCTCGTAGTCCCAAATCATAAATAAATTCACAATATCTCATTTTCTTATATCACCGCGGGAGCCTTCACATTTAATTTTAAAGAAATCATTTTTCCCGAAATAGCATCCCGCGTTTTTGCCCCCCTTATCGCACCGCATGACTTCTAGTAGTTCCCCTACTAGCCACGCGTTCCAAGCCACCCTTATCTCACCGCATGCGTTTTAACACCCTGACCTTGTATCACCGTATGCATATCAATATCACAATATTTCACAAATCGCACCTCAAGTGCTCACATATCACAAATTGCGTATCAAATGCTCAATATATTACAACATATCACAAATTGCACATCAAGTTCTCAAATCTTACAACATATCACAAATTGCGCATCAAGTGCTCAAATATTACAACATATCACAAATTACACATTAGGTGCCCAAATATCACAACTTAGTACAGAAATCAACAATACATTATTTTTTCACAATAAGAAGCCCACGGCTCGGCCATAATGCGCACAAAAATCTTAACAAAATATTCGGGAGTAAAAAGTCAACAAAATAATATTTCACAATTTAACACTTCGCCTCAATATGATTCTTTTATAACTTAATACCCATTTCAACGACATGAACTGAAAAGTAGTTCATCAAGGAACAACGCCTTCTTTAATCTAAATTTTTAGCAAATAGATTAATGCCTCCTTTTAAAACTATTTAATAATTATTTACAGATAGAAAATTAGTAATAAAATTATTTCCACGAAATGCAAACTCAACAAACACAGAATTCACATAAAAGAGAAGTGAAAATCACACCAAATTATCATATAAAAGCAATCTCGACAAACAAGGAAAAGAGACATGACAAATAATGGATTTAATAAGTTCCAATAATTTTTCAATTTAATACATAAGGGTGTCTACGAATTTTAACCGATATAATTTGCACATATAAACTAAGTACGTACTCATCACCTTTACCCGGTCCCGAGACGTGGGCCCGAGGAGACGTTTTTGGGTATTTTTCTAATTTCTTGCCTTGGCTTTGATTTCGTTAGCTAGATTAGTTTCTTGTATTATATTTATGTTATGTAATTGGTTTTGTCTAGATTTGAGCCACTCGGAGCCGGATATTCGTGTGAAAGGCATTGTGACTGATTGAGCTTGGTTCGAGGTAAGTGGCTTGCCTAACCTTGTGTGGGGAACTCCCCTTATGTTTTGGTACTATTTGATATGTGAGCGTCGTGTACGTGAGGTGACGAGTACGTACACGTGATATTTGTTGTAAAACTCCATTTTTCACTAAGTCATAACTTGTTTTCTCATTAATTGAAACATACTAGCATATGTAAATATCATGTTTAGACTAGAATAGTATGCCTACTTGTTTAACTGCCTATTTGAACTCTGTGCAGCATGTTTAGTGAAATTACCTGCTTTCCTTGACTTGAACTTAGTCTAAACTGTAGGATTTTCTTATTGTAGCTATTATTTCGGTGGGTTGCGCTGCATATTTACTTTGGAACTACGGAACAGTCTTCCGGGAGATCCCCCTGTACTACATATTTACTTTGGGACTACAGAACGGTATTCCGGGAGATCCCCCTATACTGCGTATTTACTTTGGGACTACGGAACAGTATTCCGGGAGATTCCCCTATTCTGTATATTTATTTTGGGACTACGGAACAGTATTCCCGGATATCCCCCTGCACATTTACGTTTGGGACTACGAGACGGTATCTCGAGAGATCCCCTGTTGTTACCACTGTGTTCTGAGCTGTTGTCTTTCATTGATTCTATTCCTGTTAGATTTCCGTATTTATTTTTACTGCGATATTTTATTCTGCCTTATTTCATTATATTTATACCAGTAGGGCCCTGACCTGATCTCGTCACTACTCGACCGAGGTTAGGCTTGGCACTTACTGGTGTGGTGTACTCACGCCCTTTCCTGCACATATTTTTCGTGTGCAGATCCAAGTTCATCTTACCAGCCTCATCACTAGTTGCAATCGTTGCTACTTATTGGATACTTCAAGCTATATCTGATGGCGCCCGCAGATCCTCAGAGTCCCCCTCTATCCCCCTATGTTCATTTTTTTCCTCTTTCTGTAGAAATGATGTATAGAACAGTTAAGACTTCTTAGTAGCTTGTGACTTGCGTGTTTTCGGGTTTTGGGAATTGTTTGGTACATTTCAAAGGTGATAATTGTATATGCCGAGTGGCATTCAGTTGCTTATTAGATATTTGTTACTGTTAGTGGTTTATGTTCAAGTTTTTTTTATCTCATCTCTGCAAAGTGTTAGGCTTACCTAGTCGTAAACACTAGGTATCGTCACGACAACTCACGGAGGGATAAATCGGGTCGTGACACATATAAATATTTTTCTATATTTATATATTATTCTCCTCATTACGATTGTGATAAGAATTTACAATACTATCAGTCAAAGTCTTAGATAGTTTATCTATAGGAGAATGTTAATAAAAATGAGGCCTAGGACGTGTATTTATAAGCTAAGACTTCTTAATTGTAAGTTCTATATCCCTTTCCTCCTCCTACTTGGCTTAAAGCGCCTGATCATATATCTGAAGAGGCACATTTGGACCATACGTGATAAATATCAATCAATATATCGTCCAATGGCTTGGGAGAGAATCCAACAATATAGTTAAAGCTCCCCATGTATCAACCTATATATATAATTCTTCAATTCTGCAAGTTTCGCCTCAAATAAGCGAAGATAGTTTGGCATGGAAGAAGAAGGGTCCATTTTAACTTTATAAATAACTCATATTTTCTTCTCCATTCCCTATACAGAGCTCTATCATCCCTAAAGATATTTTGTATCGAACTAGGAACAACATTCTTGACGATTTCAGAATCTGAATCGTTACTGAAATATGTCCTTCGACGATACACTCTTCTACGTTGTCTCCTTGCTTGACTTTCAATACCACTCCACTTAGGGTACTTCGATCTCGTTCCCATCCAGCCACTTCTAAAATGGGAACAAACAACCAATTAGAATGGTTTATCATAACCATTTTATGTGACAATATATGTCACAATAACTTGAGAAGAGAAATTAGGATCGAGGGTCACATTTTATTAATATCAACCCTTTTAGGACCAGTAACACATCAGTAAAAGAAATGACTAAGACTCGGCTAAATCCTCAAATACTAGCCAATTCTCAATATATTATAACAGACCAAGTATGTTTGCTAAAAGCACCATTAAGTTATTTTATATCAAATGATAACTTTGTTAAAGAATGATTATTTACTCAGTTGACAGTTTAAAAGGCATTTTTGCAACTGTCAATCGGTTTTATCACTTTTGTAAAAACTTTATACCCCAAGTTGAGTTGGTCTTTTAAATTAGAAAGTGGAGAAAACCAGAAAGGGGAGCAGTATCAGTACTGGCCCTTTAAATCCTTTGTGGTCCATGAAGTAGAGATGCCTTGAGGTGCGACAATGGATATGCCTTTAAATCCTTTTCAAGAGATCTTATGGTACATATAGGATCAAATTTTTAAGAAGTTTTATCAAAGGCATACTAGTCAAACATGCACTTTCATCCAGCCATTCACCAGCTCATTGCCTTGATATGATAGTGCTCGCGAGTACAAAAGCTACCACTGGATATATCAACCATGCTAGCTCGGCACTGGATCACACATTTAGTGGTTGTTTGGTTTAGAGACAAGTTATGCAGAATTTAATAGTGTAAAGATTGTAATATGTGTATTAGCAATTAATACAAAGATTAGAAATGCAAAAATTGTAATGCATATATTCTTTCTTGTTGAATGTGTAGTTTTATATATTATAAATTACTATAAAAAGTATAATTTAAAATATATGTTTTGTTCTTACATAGAATAATGTTTTTTTACTATTGTGAGGCTTACTTTTGTCATTTTAATGTTTTTAATATCATTATATTAGTAATACTCGCGTGCTCAAGTTCAGGTTTCTTTCCTAGGCCCTCAAATCACACCTTAAGCCAACACGTGCATTAAAAAGATTCTCTTTTTCAGTGGTTATATCGTATTAAAATTCATCAATCAAATTTAGTAACCGATCTACGAATTCTTTCTTAGAAAATGCACGGATTTTATCTTTAATTTCAATCAAGCTTACCTCAAAGGAACGTCACTCATAGCCAACAAGGAAAGTTCAGCCTTTTATTCTTCATCTTCAGAGGCAGCCATAATTACCCTCCTTAAAGCTTCGTTGGATGTTCGCTTCTATAGCTTGGAACGATCCTTAGCACGTTCCTTCTTCTGTTCCTTTTCCCACATAGGACATTCTTTGGTCATTTTTTTTTTTTTTTTTTTTTTTTGCACTTTGTAACGATCCGGCTGGTCATTTTGTGTATTTGTATAACGACTCGACCGGTCGTTTTGAGTATTTGCATTCAGTTCAGTGGTTTAAGGTCATAAGTAGGTTCATATGGTGCATTATGAATTACGTGTATCGACAATTTTGGTTTTCAACTAGGTTCGGGATTGATTTGGAAAAAATAATTCTCAAATAGGAAGCTTTAAGTTGGAAGAATTGACCAAGTTTGACTTTTGTGTATTTGATCTCAGATCGAAGTTATGTTCAGATGGTGATTTGGACTTGTGCGTATGCCTGAATTTACATTTGGATGTTTCTAGAAGATTTTGGCTATAATTGGCTAATGTTGGTAATTTGAAGGTTTGAAAAGTTCATAGATTTGACCGGAAGTTGACTTTGATATTATCGGGTTAAGAATTATTTCGGGACTTGGAATAGGTTCGTTATGTCATTTGCAACTTGTGTACAAAATTTGAGGTGATTCCGAGTTTTTTAGGCACGTTCGGTGTAAGTTTGGAATTCGAAATTTTGAAATAGATCATTAAGCTTGATTTGATGTGTGACTCATGGTTTTGATGTTATTATGTGAGTTTTAGGCCTCTAGTAGGTCCGTGTTATATTTTAAAAATTTTTCTATGTTCGAACAGGGTCCCGAGGGGCTCAGACATGTTTCGGATTGATTTCGGATCTTTTTGGAATGTTTAAGCAGGTCTGATTCTGGTGTTGTGCACCTACGGTTATTTTTGCGCAAGTGCGGTAGTCGCATAAGCGCTTGCTCTGTCGCACCTGTGAAGGAGGCAGGAGGTTGGGGATGTCTGCAGATGCGGAGTTCAGGGCGTATCTGCACGACCGCAGAAGCGATCATAGTGGCGCAAAAGCGGGAAGGCAGGTTGGAAGGGAGTTTCAATTCCTCACACTTGTGATGTCGCAGAAGCGGAAGGCGGTCCGCATATGCGGCAATTGGGGCTTCAGTGATATCTGATGAAGCGGGATTTTTGTCTCAGAGTCGACGATGTAGAAGCGGAATGTTGGACCGCATAAGCGAAAGTGCTGAGCATAAGCTTTATATTTCGAGGATTTTACTCATTTTATCACATTTTGAGATCTAGAGCTTGGATTTGGGCGATTTTGGAGGGAATTTCACCATTTGGATTGGGTAAGTAATTTTTACTCGGATTTGATTATTATATATCATCTCGTCTTTGAATTTGGCATTTCATTTATGAATCTAAAAGAGAAATTAGGTGTTTTTGTCTAAACCCTTTTAAAGTAAATAATTGGGTTTTGAATATCAATTCGTAGTCGGAAATAGATAAAATTAGTATGGTTGGACTCGTATTCGAATGGGTTATTGGAATTTATGAGTTTTGTTTCCGAGGTGTGGGCTCCGGTTGACTTTTTGGTTTACTTTGCGTATTTGATTAAGATTCGACCTTTATCATTTGGGTTTGTTACTTTGGCATTATTTGATTTTTTGAGTTGCTTTTTGCTGCTTTCGAGCCGTTCAGAGGTCGATTCTTGCGTAATAGTGCTTCTAGAGTATTGTTTCGGCTTGTTTGAGGTAAGTAACATATCTAAACTTGAATTTGAGAGTAATTATTCATGAGAATTGTGATATTTGAGATGTGTTGGGGGTGACGCACGTGCTAGGTAACGGGCATGTGTGTGTGCACTGGGTTATTCATGATCCGGGTAGTTCTTAGGCTATTATATGCCTTGTTTTGTTATCATGCTTTTTTTATATCATGTTTTCTCCATTTTTATGAATACATGAGTTATTATTCATCATAGAAATCATGCCTATGATATCTTCTTAATTGTTTGAGGTGTGATAGCATTATTCTTGCCTTATTGAGCTATTTGCCTTAGCCGTAGTCATACTGTTCAGTCATGATAGTTATATCTGCATGTTACATCTCTGTCTCTATGCACTTTTCATATGTTGTCTCACATTTTATTGGTGTCCTTCTATGTGACACGAGTTTGAGCTGAATTTGTGGCACATTGTGATATTCCTTGTTGTGTAATTAGATTATGTTTCTGTGAGATGTTGGCATATGGAGACTCAAGCAGATTGATGACTGATATGGGCCATAGAGTCGTGGTGACAGATAGTGAGACGACACTTGCGTCAGAGCCCCATATTTGGCTGAGTGTTATTGATATTGAGGTGACGCATGCGCCGTGCCCCATATTGGGCTAAATGGTATTATTTTGGGGGACGTGTGCGCAGGCCCCATTCTGGGCTATGTGATATTGATTATTTATTAGCGCTTGGACAAGTATCCGCCCCTCCGGAGTCTGGTATTCACAGTGAGCGCAGTACAGAGATATATATATATATATGCTTTGGTGAGGGGCATCTGTGCTAGTCACCCGTACAATGCTTAGTGTGACTGTGTGTGTGATGGTAAGGGGCATTTGTGCCAGGCATAATGAGCATGTTGAGTGTGAGTATACTTGATTGCTTCACTATGATGTTGTTTACTTGACATGTAGGCATAGAGATGTATTTTTCTCATGCTAGATGGAAATATGGTGTAATTGACTGGACATCTATACTTGACCTGTAGGCATAGAGTTGTATTTTTCCTCATGCTAGATGATGATTTGGTGTAATTGACTTGACATGTATGAATGACATATAGGCACACGGATGTCTTTTCCTCGTGCTAGATGGTAAATGAAACGTTTTACCTGTTGTTGTTAAGATGAAAATAACAATTCTCTTGATAAATTTATGTTTTAGTGATTTTAGTGGTAAGATTTGGAGCTTTCACTGTTATACTTGAAAAACATGTCTAGTTTTCCGTATTTGTGAATAGGTTGAACATGATATCTCTTAAATCGTTTACTTTTACTGTCATCATTATTTCATGTGTCATTATGGTTTCGTCATTGTTGAACACTGGCCTTCTTCCGAGCTCATCACTACTTTCTGTCTGAGGTTATGTTTGTTACTTATTGAGTACATGGGGTCGGTTGTACTCATACTACACTTCTGCACCTTGCATGCGGCTTTTGGAGTTGATGCTACTGTGTATGGTGGGAGATGGCATTGAAGATGTACCTTCTTTTTTGGACATAGCTACCACTTGTCCTTGGTAGTTTTGGATTCGTATTCTTTTTATGTATATTCCAAACAGATATTGTATTTAATATCATAGCACCTTTATAAATCTAAGTCTTAGTGGCTCGTTACTTATACTACCAATCCTTGGGTTATTGCATAGAAATTCAGTAATTTCACTAATTGATTTCTTATTATTTTCATTATCGTTGGGTTGACTTTGCTTGGCTTACCTAGAGGTTGGTTTAGGTGCCATCACGACTAGGAGGATTTTGGGTCGTGACAAGCTGGTATCAGAGTTCTAGGTTCATAAGTTCTACGAGCCATGAGTAAGTGCCTAGCAGAGTCTTGTGGATCGATATGATGACTTTCATAATTATCTTCAAGAGGCTATAGTGCATGTAGGAAAATTTCCCATCTTTCTTTCCTTATCGTGCGGCATTGATTCATCCTGAAGCATATCTCTTTGAATTCCTTCCATCAACACGTATGTTATATTGAGAACTTGGTACTAGTTGTGCATCAACAACCCGTGATGTCATGGATGAGGTGCGAGATGTGTTCTCTGTGTTGTGGAGATAGGACTGTTTGGAGGACTTGAGGCCAGGTTCAGACTGCAGCTTGGGCGCAGTGGTTTCAGTTGTGTGAGCATGTGCTTTTGGAATTATATGTCAGATAGTGTCCCTAGGAGTGGGAATCGATGACTCAGTGAGTAGTTGGATAGCTATATGATGAGTATTATGTGACATCGGAATGTGCTTAGATGGTTTGGATGTGACGAGAAAATTTTTTCTTTGGATGCGAAAGGACTATGGATGCTTGATTTATGTCTTGATGTATTGTACAATCTCGAGTGTGTTGAGGGATCTTTCAGTTGTGCCTTGCGAAATAAAGTAGATTCTTATATCTTGTTGACGAGTTCAGGCTCAAAAGGATGTAGTGGTTGCATTGTGGTTGTGACCATGATAGGGTCATTGAGAGATGCTAGTTTGAGGCTAAGCGTTGGGTTATCTCCTGCAGGGTGGTCTATAGATGTCTGATCTTTATGATATTTTTTTGGAGGGTTTTCTTTCTACTAGTGGGTTATATGTGTTGTAATTTGTGGTAGGATCGCTTGAGAAAGTTCACATGACTTTCACGAAAATGGATATGCACTCAATAGAAGATTTGAGGTATTCTATGGCTAGTGCTTCATGAGCGTAAGAAGGATTTAGTTGAATTACATTGCGAGATTATGGTAATTATGGAGTAAGGGTATTATGGGTTATCAGATATTATGTTCTATGGCTTCGAGCCAAGTGGGAGAGTCTGCTATCAACGATCAGGTGCATGGTCATATGCTATGTTAGTTTTGGTCTGAGGTATATCTGTGGATAAGTTACGAGTTAAAGGGAGCTGGCTTCGAGGTTAGTGCGGGATATATGTATGATATAGTACACTTTATGGATATATGAAAATCTTGGAGCGATTCGGGTTTGTTATTTGTAGTGGACGTAGTGCGCAAGGAGAAGGGATCTGCTTAGTTGCTTAAGATAGGTGTTACTTCTTTTGGTGTTTGTGTGTTTGTGTGTTTGTGTTGCATTGGCGATTAGAGTAGAGTGGATGACTCTTGAGAAGGTTCTAATGAGTTCAAGATTCATAAATGATATTTGAGTGTTCCTCGGAATTGTATATGGCTAAGATCTGAGATTTCATTGGATGGTTCTGAGACTTACGGTATTTCTGTATCATTGGTGATTCTACATTTCACTATCAGAGAAGTTAAAGAAACAACTTAAAATTCACAGAAGGTCTCTTCAGAGTGGGCAGTCTGGTTACGGCACTATTGGATGCTTAAGAGGGAATACAATGGCTTATGGGCCTTTAGGCGACGTGGCTGCATGCTAGGATCTCTTGTGATGTGCTTTGGTTGAGGACCGTAGTATTACTGGCAATGAGAGGTGTTAACTTGAAGGCAAGTCAAGAGGAACTCGAAGAAGTAGGTCAGCTTGGTAGTGGTTTGGATTAGCATAGTAATATAAGTGACCATGGTTTTTTATTCTTTTAGTGGCGAGGCTTTATAGGCATGTTGTGGTAGTTCTGTTGGGCTTGGCAATCTACGTGACTTGGTTGAAGTTAGAGGGATTCAATTCTAATGGCTTGGTTATGTGAAAATTGGCTTCGAAGAGTTCTCGACAGTATCGAATACAGCTTGAGATGGATGTTTCCAACAGGCATGGGGGGTTTGTTGCGTGTTGAAAAATTTTCTTCTCCTGGATGGGGTCATGTAGAAGGTTCCTGGTTTATGGGGTATCTTCCTACTTGTGATTCAGAGTTGATAATGGGATTCTCGTATTTTCATGTGATTGCATGATAGACGTAGTGTGTCATGAGGAATTGAGATTTGCATGTACAGGATTGTGGTTCCATTTCGAAGAGAAGGGGCATGATTTCTAGATAGCATAGATGGGTTCAGATGTTTCGAAGCAGGCTGTCACTGTCTGGTATCACCTGAGAAGGGGGCGCAATTCAGAAGGTGCACTGTATTTTTACTTGCGGATGCTCGACTAGTATTACAGTAATCGCCTAGATGTTGACTGCTAATGTTCGGGATTCGCTACGTGGTGCAACAGATTTATGTGAGTATATTCCGTAAGATGTTGGTACATGAGAAATGTGTCAGTCATTTGAGTGTTGGAGTTAGGATCAAACATGGAGATTCTTGTATTCTAGGGATTTGAAGACTTAGAGGGTTTTCAGAGGTAGATTGCTCCTTGGTTGCGGTCATTGAAGGTATGTTAAGAGGTTAACGGCTGATTATATGTGTTATGGATAGGTTATTGTGGACTTCTCAAAAGTTATTATGGATAGGTTATTATTGAGGGGTACGTTATCAGTTAGAGTTGATCTTATTCGTGTTGTGATATGTTCCATGTGTTATTCTCCTATGCTATGATGGGTTGTGAGACTGTTGACTATTTACACACATGATGCGATTTTGTTTGGGTTTTGTGGCAAAATTCGAGTGAGATAGTTCTTGGGGTGTTGAATGATGGATTACGCCTTGGTTACGGTTTTTCTGTTTGCGGTACATTGTGCTATTCGTTTCCCCATGGTTATAGTCATGCACTTCGTGTGTTTCTTGTTGATATGCATATGGTTTTTGATTGTGCGCATCATGGCTCAAGGTGTTCCATGTGGACCGATGTGTTTAGATCTGGTCCCGCATTGCAGTAGAGTAATATTGGGATATGATCCTTTGTGCCTATTTCGTGTGTTTTGTTTCTCCTCTATGATATGGGTTCATAGCATTGCGCTTTGTGGTGGTATGTGTTGACCTTGTGGGACGGTTCTCTCATTTGGTTCTCCTTCAATCATTGGTTACATTCGAGCAGTTGCTTGTTTAGTTCACAGATTGCATCGTATGTAGCTCTAGGTGTCATTGATGTGGTTTATCAGTCGAGTACCTTGCATTGGGTAAAATGAGATTTTTGGACCTACAAATTGTGCCATTAGATTTGGTTAAGGTATGTATGGAAGATTGATCTCATTAGTAAGGTTAGATTTTGGCTATGGTTCTTGTCAGGCGTGAGCGCCCCACGACTTGTTCATCTGATGGGTGGTTATGAGTTTCTGCATGTTTCTTTCACCATTGATAGTGTACAAATGTTTAGAACAAGTTTTTATTTGATATGAGGTTTGTAACCGGTACCGGATTTGTTATTGAGCAGTTATTGTAGTCCGAAGTTATTGCTACGAGTATTAGAGTTATGTGGTTTATCATGTGGAAATATCTTGAAATATGGTTATGGATTGATACAACTTGTTCAGACTTATACAATTCTTCGATGCGAGAATCAGGTCTTATAATAGATTCCGGTTGTTGGATATTTGGTTCTAAGGTTTATAGACTAAGATTGAAGTAAGGATCGTCAAATAGGTTGCGTTGTCAGGCTTATACGAATTGGGTGACATGGGCTTAACCATGGTTTTGTGCATGATGAGTTTATATAGTGATTTGATGGCTTTGTAACGACTCTTGGGATGTTCGCCAACGAACATATGTATAAGTAGGGGAGAATATAACGACACGACTGGTCGTTTTGAGCATTTGCATTCAGTTCAGTGGTTTGAGGTCATGAGTAGCTTTATATGGTGCATTATGACATGCATGTATCGTCAGTTTTGGTTTTCAAGTGATTCGGTATCTATTTGATAGAATGATTCTCAACTAGGAAACTTTAAGTTGGAAGAATTGACCAAGTTTGACTTTTGTGTATTTGACCTCGGATCAGAATTTTTATGGTTCCTTTAGATCCGGATGGAGATTTTTGACTTGGGCTTATGCCCAGATTTGCATTTGGATGTTTCTACAAGGTTTGGCTCTAATTGGCGAATGGTGGCAATTAAAGGTTTGGAAAGTTTATAGGCTTGACCGGGAGTTGACTTCGATGTTATCGGGTTAGGATTGTTGTTCCGGGAGTTGGAATAAGTTTTTTATTTCATTTGGAACTTGTGTGAAAATTTTGAGGTGATTCCGAGTTGTTTAGGCATGTTCGGTGTAAGTTTGGAACTCAGAAATTTGAAATAGTTCATTAAGCTTGATTTGAGGTATGACTTGTGATTTTGATGTTATTATGTGGGATTTGAGGTCTCGAGTAGGTCTGTGTTGTGTTTTGGGACTTGTTGGTATGTTCGAATGGGGTCGCGAGGGGTTTGGGTGTGTTTCAGATTGGTCTTAGATCTTTTAGGAGTGTTTTGGCAGGTCTGGTTCTAGTGTTGCGCATCTGCGATTGTTTGCGCGCAGGTGCAGTGATCGCATAAATGCTTTCTTTGTCGCACCTGCAAAGGAGGCTGGAGGTTGGGGATGTTCGTTGATACGGAGTTCAGGGTGCATTTGCGGGACCGCAGAAGCGGTCACAGTGGCGCATAAGTGGGAAGGCAGGTTGGAAGGGAGTTTCCCGGTGCGAGGGGCCGGGACTTCTGTAGTATCCACAGAAGCTGGCTTTTTGTCGCAGAAGCGACGCTGCAAAAGCGGCTGTTAGACCACATATGCGAAAGTGCTGGGCAGAAGCTTTATATTTCGAGGGTTTTACTCATTTGATCATATTTTGAGATTTAGAGCTCAGATTTGGGCGATTTTGGAGGGTATTTTTACCATTTGGATTGGGATAAGTACTTAAGACTCGGATTTGATTATTGTATATGATTCCATCTTTGATATTGAAATTTGATTGATGAATCTAAAAGAGAAATTTTGGAGTTTTGTTTAAACTTTTCTAAAGTAAATCATTGGGTTTTGAACATCGACTAGGAGTCAAAATCAGATGAAATTAACATGGTTGGACTCGTATTCGAATGGGTTATCGAAATTTGTGAGTTATGTCTGATTCCGTGCAGGCCCCAGTAGACTTTTTTTTTTACTTTGAGTATTTAATTAAATATTTGACCTTTATCGTTTGGGTTTGTTTCTTATGGCATTATTTGATGTTTTTGAGTTTCTTTTTGGCTAGATTCAAGCCGTTCGGAGGTGGATTCGTGCGGAATGGCACTTCTAGAGTATTGTTTTGGCTTTTTTGAGGTAAGTAACATATCTAAACTTGGATTTAAGAGTAATTATCCATGAGTACTGTGATACTTGAGATGTGTTGAGGGTCACACCACATGCTAGGTGACGGGCGTGTGTGCGTACACCGGGTTATTCATGATCTGGGTAGTTCTTAGGCTATTATATGCCTTGTTTTGCTATCATGCTTCTTTGATATCATATTATCTCAATTTGTATGACTATGTGAGTTATTATTCATTCTAGATATCATGTCTAGTCTATCTGCTTAATTGTTTGAGACGTGATAGGGCTAGTCTTGCCATGTTGAGCTATTTGCCTTAGCCGTAGTCATACTCTTCAGTCATAATAGTTATATCTATATGCTATGTCTCTGTCTCTGTGCACTTTTGATATGTTGTCTCACCTGTTATTGGTGCCCTTGTATGTGACACGAGTTTGTGCTGAATTTGTGGAACATTGTGATATTCCATGTTGTGTAATTGGATTATGTTTCTGTGAGATGTTAGCATATGGAGACTCGAGCGAATTGATGTCTGGTGTGGGACATAGAGCCGTAGTGTCTGATAGTGAGGTGACGCTTGCGTCGAGGCCTCGTATTAGGCTGAGTGTTATTGATATTGAGGTGACACGTGCGCCAGGCCCCACATAGGTCTAAGTGGTATTGTTTAGGGGCGACGCGCGCACCAAGCCCCATGTTGGGCTATGTGATATTAATTATTGATTAGCAGTTGGGCAAGGATCCGCCCCTACACATATGCACCTTCCATGAACTTTGGAGCTGATGCTACTGTGTACAGCGGGAGCTGGCATTGAAGATGTACCTGCTTTTCTGGACATAGCTACCACTTTTCCTTGGTAGTTTTAGTTTCTATTTTGTTTTTGTATATTCGAGACAAATATTGTATTTATTATCATACCAACTTTCTAAATATAAGTCTTAGTGGCTCATGACTTGTACTGTCAATCCTTGGGTTATTGTATCAAAATTTAGTTATTTCACTTATTGATTTTTTATCATTTTCATTAGCGTTGGGTTGAGTATTTCTTGGCTTACCTATTAGTTGGGTTAGGTGCCATCATAACTAGGAGGATTTTGGGTCATGACAGTTTGAGCCTTGTTCCCCTATTTGATATTTCTCGTATGTTCGTTTTTTATTTTGAGACTTGCGGGGATGGTTGGTTTGGTCTTAGAAAGTCTTGAAAGGGATTTGAGACACTATTTAGTCTCTTTTTTGGAGCTTAAGTCGTAAGAGTTAATCAAGGTTTGACTTTTGTGTAAACGACCTCATATTGGTGATTTGATGGTTTCAATAGGTTTTGTATGGTATTTTTAACTTGGGTGTATGTCTGGTATTGGATTTGGAGGTTCATAAAAATGTTTTGGCGGTATTTGCCGAAAATTTACAATTTGAAGGTTTGGAGAGTTCCTAAGTTTGGCCGGGGGTTGACTTTGATGATATCGGATTCAAATAGTTATTTTGGAAGTTGGAATAGGTTTGATTTGTCATTTGAGACTTGCGTCCAAAGTTTGGATGTAAGCCGGGTTGGTTAGGCTTGAATCAGACGCTTGGTTGAAAGTTTGGAAGTTAATTAACTTATGAGAAGCTCAACTTGTGTTACGATCATCGATTCTTTGTTTTGATGTTAGTCGTGGTGTTTTGCGCATTTGGACAAGTTTGGATAAGGTACTGGGACATATTGGAATGATTGGATGGGTCCAAGGGGCTCGGTTGTGTTTCAGGGAGATTTCAGATCATTTCTCTTTGATTCGGAATTGCTGGTTTTCTAATGTTTAGTGGTGCTTCATGATCGCGGAGCTTTTCTCGCGATCGCATAGAAGGGAAGATGGCAGATAAGATTTTCCTTTTTATGTTCATGTTTGTGGAGTTGCATTTATGGAGAGATAGGAGCAGGTGCTTCGTGTTTGTGTGCAGGGGGTCGCCTTCACGATTGAGTGGTGCCACGCAGAAGGGTTGCCTTCATGTTCGCGGAGCATGGCTCGCGTTCTCATAGGCTTAGTAGGTCAAGCACCGTATTCGCGAGGGGGGACCTCGCGTTCGCGAAGAAGTGCAGTAGCTGGGTGGACTTTTTGGCCTTCGCGATTGCGAATGGTGTGTTATGATCGCGATGCATATCACTGGGCAGAACATTAAGTATTATATTTTGAGATTTTACCCATTCTCTTATATTTTGAACCCTAGACTACGACAGATGGAGATTTTGGAGAGCAAATTCACTACTACACTGAAGGTAAGTAATTTTCACTTGGATTTGGCTTTATAACTTAATTCCTTATGGATTTCTACACCTAAAATATGGATTTTTAAAGGAAAAATTGTGGTTTTTGTCTACAACTTAAGAGGGTGTATTTTGGGGATTTGAAGGTCGATTTGTACTCGGTTTTAGAATCTAATCACATATTTTGACTCGTGGGGTGATGGATAGTCAGGATATACCCCTTGACTTGAGTTTTGACCATGTGGGCCCGGATTGACTTCGACTTTTGGGAATTTTATTAAAGATCAAAGCTTTATTGTTTGTGGTTGTTTCCTAGGGTTTTAATTGGCATTATTGAGTTGTCTTTGACTAGATTCGGGTTTTTTGGATTTGAATTTAGATAGTAGGTGATTATTGCTAGATTTTAGCTTATCGGGTAGAGGTAAGTCTATTGTTTATCCTTGTAAGAGGGAATTCTCAAATGAGTGATGTATTTGCTGCTTGATTCATGATAGAGGAGCCACATATATGCGAGGTGACGAGCATATATGCGTAGCTAGGTTTAGACCATATATGATATTGTTAACTTGAATTGTGCTTTGTTGGATTATGTAAATTTATTATCTATGTATAAATTCATTCTATAACACGTGATAATTCATATTGACAATTTTGGATCATGTCTAGGATTATGACTTGTAGATTTGATATGAAGGATTGTTTTTCCGTATCGAGCTTCATTATAAATTCATAATCATATACTTGCCTTATTTGCTCCATGATTTTTGATGGTTTCTATGGCCTAATTAACTCACGAAAATAATATGATTAAGTTAGAACATGTTAAATTGCTTATTGAGCTGTTCTGATAAATTGAGTTACATGATTTGCCATGTCTATCATGTCGTCATATGAGCTTTTATCTGTATTCTTATTATCATGTCTTGTGCCTTTTTATTATATCACTTCATAGACATATGCATGAGTGAAAAAAGTGGTTATTGAGGAAAGTTGTGGATTTTTCACTACGGGCACTAGAGCGGATATTGATGTTGATTATTTGTTAATGATAAAATGATCAATGCTTGAATTATGGATGCGTCCCTTCGGAGTCAGGTGATTACCCATATTATCTTTGGCCCTATGAGCGTAGGCGCCCATGATTCTTTAGGTGCTTTTTGGAAATGTGGAATGTGTCAGGCATATGGATTTGTGATATGAGTTATTGAGAAAGGGATCTTGAGCATTCATATGTATAATTTATTTGACTCATGCTATGAAATGATGTAAGTATTGTTGACAGGTATCATATTTTATTTGATAATTGGGATGCTAATATCTTATTTGGTTTGTGTTATTTGCAAAGCATGCCTACATTCCGTATGAACATTTTTTTTTTGAGCTTTTATACTCATTGATGGTATCATGCCTAGTTACATGTTGAATTATTCTTTCATCTGATTATTTGACATATGGTGAGTGTCGGTCATAACCCCTCGCCACTGCTTCTTCGAGGCTAGATTTGATACTTACTGGGTACAATAATTTATACTCATACTATACTTTGAATATTTTGTGCAGGTGCTGAGGCTGGTGTGAGTGGCATTCATCAGACACAGTAGGTGAATTCTGGAGACTTCGTGGTGAGCTGCTCTACTTGGTCAATTCGCAGCACATGGAGTCCCCTCCTTACTTATCTATTATGTCTATCTATTTTATTCAGACATACAATATATTTTGATGATTCTACATACTTTTGTTAGATGCTTGTGGTGATTGTGACATCTAGGTTTTGCACGATGTAGGAAATTGTGGTCGTATTTAGACCCTGCCTCAGATAGATTGTCTACGTTATCAATTTTTTATTATTATATTTCTTATCATATAGAGTATTTCGTTAAAATTTGATTAATCTTCTTTAGAATTAATATTGTCATTGTGTTGGCTTGCCTAGCGAGCGGGTTATATGCCATTACAATCTTTGATGGGATTTCTGGTCGTGACAAGTTGGTATCATAGCACTAGGTTCTAAGGGTTTCACAAATCTCAAGCAGGCCTATTATAGTCTTGTGGATCGGTACAGATATGTCAGTATATATCTGCGAAAGGATATAGGGCTTTAGGAAACCACAATTTTCTTGATTCCTCATTGTGTATTGATTATTGTCTTGAGTCTAAATCCTTTTATTCGATTCTCTCAGAGATGGTGAGGACTAGCGATTTTGGAGTAGCATACGATGGAGAGGTGGTATCGCTTGTGGTAACCAGGAGAGTCCGAGGTCTAGGTAGAGCCAAAGTTCCTGCTACGGGCTGCACTTTTATAGCCAGAGGTGGAGCATTCCGTGCCATGCGAGGGAAGTTGCAGCGGACCCATCTTTGAACCAGGTGGAGGAGCAGATCATAGACAGACATGTTGATACTCCAGTGCAACCCCAACAGCTAGAGGGTTGCATTGCAGCACCCATGTTTCAGGAGGTTGTGGAAAAGATAGTTAATTTAATCAATGCTTTGACTCAGGCTGGAGTGGTTCTAGTAGCTCTAGCTATATCTCAAGCTAGAGGGGGGAGCTCAGACCCTTGTCACTCGTACCCTAGAGCAGTCTATTATAGTAGCTAGAACTAAGACCTTGCCTGCTATGTCTATTGATGAGCATAAGACATTAGAGAGGTTTCAGAGGTTGTCTTATCCACCCCTCGAGGGCAGTGCTTCAGAGGATTTTCTAGACAGGTACCAGCAGATACTTCGTAATTTGGGCCTGGTAGAGTCCAACAGAGTGGACTTCACTATTTTTCAATTTAGTGGAGATGCTAGGAGATTGTGCCAGACTTATGAGCTGGGCAGGCCAGCAGGTTCATCTCCTCTTACATGAGCTAAATTTTCACACCTATTTTATGAGAGGTACATTCCACTCACCACGAGGGATGAGTTCAGAGGCCAGTTCAAGCACCACCAACATGGTCGTATGTCAGCGACTGAGTATGAGGGGAGATTCATAGAGTTGTATCGTCATGCAGATTTCTTGATCCCACTAAGCCAAAGAAGGTGATGAGATTTATTGAGGGTCTGACCAATAGCATCAAGGTTACTATGGCTCAAGATTCAGGGATGAGGACTACTTTTCATTAGGTAGTAAAGATAGCTCCGAAGATCGAGCGTGTTCTCAGCCATGGTAGAGAGGTCATGATGAGGGACAAGAGTCCTCATCGTTCTGGCAGTTTTAGTGGTCCCTCATATAGAGGTAAAGGTCAGATCATTAGGGGCCATCACAGTAGGCCAGCTCAGTTTACACAGCACGGGGCTCGCGGTGTGATGTCTCGATCATCTTCCAATTATCCAGTTATGTCATCCTTCAGTGTTCTTCCAGTAAGCTCATACCGTACTTCGTTAGTTTAGGGTTCTTCTAGTGGATATTCAGGTCCTTAGGGACAGTATGAGTCTTAGCAGGCTTATTCAGCTTGGGGTTGCTATGATTATGGAGATCTTGGACATGTGAGGAAGTATTTCCCCAGATTTATTAGAGGCACGACTCATCAGGGTTCTCAATCTGTAGTTCCAGAGCCAGTTGCATCACCCCTGCCCAGATTGTTAGAGGGGGAGGGCACACAGTGAGAGGGCACCCGAGAACGGGAGGTGAGGTTGGTAGTAGTCAGACCAATGGTGGCCTAATATGTTTCTATGTTTTTTGGGGGGATACTTGAGGCAATGGCCTCTAATTTTGTGATCACAAGTACGGTTTCGGTCTGTCATAGAGATTTTCCCGTGTTGTTTGATTCGGGGTCTACTTATTCTTATGTGTCATCCATTTTAGATATGCATCATGGCTCTCTTGATATTCCTGTGTATGTATCTACACCTATTGGTGATTCTATTGCAGTGTATTGTGTGTATTGATATGGTGTGGTCACTATTGGGGGTTTTAAGAATAATGTTGATCTACTATTTCTTAGTATGGTGGTCTTTGATGTGATTTTGGGTATGAATTGATTATATTCATACCATGTTATCCTTGATTGTCACACTAAGACCCTGATGTTGGCCATGCCGGGGTTACCGAGGTTGGAATGGAGAGGTTCTCTTGAACACATTCCTAGTAAAGTGATTTCATTTTTGAAGGATCAACAGATCGTTGAGAAGGGATGTTTGGTGTATATGGATCTTGTTCAAGATGTTAGTACTGATAATCCTACTGTTGATCAGTTCGAGTAATGAAGGAGTTTCCAGATGTTGTAAGGCCCCGTAAATATTTCACCTAAAACTCGGGGTTTCGTATTATCGGGGTAGACTTATGTGTTGTTAGTTGTAGATGCCACGGGTTCAGACTTTTTGGGTTGAACAGTGCGCTGGGGAGTAAAGAAAAATTTTTGGCAAAAAAAGACATTTCTGCGGCCTACTATGCGGTCGCAGAATGGCCGCAGATTGAAGCAGAAAACTGGGCAAGTATGGTTGATATTTTGCGGTCAACTATGCGACCGCAAAACCATTTTGCGGGCCGCACATCGACCGCAGAACCAGCATGGGACTTTTCGGAGGGCAGTTCTGCGGTGCATTATGAGACCGCAGAATAGGTCTACGGGTTGTAGAACTGCTGCAGACCCAGCCTGAATGTCCCAGTTCAGGGGCACCGATTGTGCGGCTGATTTGCGGACCGCATATCCATTTTGCGGTCACTCTGTGACCGCAGATTGTGTTTCGGAGCTTTATTTTTCTGGTTTTATAAATCCGACCCCATTCTTATAAAACAATGTTAAGGGTCATTTTAGAAGTTTCAAACTTGTATTTTAGAGAGAGAGGAAGGTGGTCTAGAGTGAGAAGAGGAATTCTAAGTCATTTGTTCATCAATCTTTGCTCAAACCTTGAATATTTCTCTAGGGTAACTCACAAGGTCTTCAACCAAAAGGTAAGATTCTACACCCTAACCCTTAATTTCAAAATTTAACTGAAAATGGGTAATTAGTAAAGCAATTCTTGGGTGTGGGAGTTGTTCATTTTACATGCATGTACCATCTAGGGTAGTGGGAAGATTGCTGAGTCCTTTTGGGTCAACTTTGGGGTAGTGGGGTGAAAGAATCCACCATAGGAGGACCTTGAAACCTTAATGCACATCTAGTATTTGCTAAAATGCTCAAGTGAGCTAGAACTATGAACTCCTTCCTAATTTGTGTTCAATTTTGCTATATCTCTAAATAGATCGAAGTGGCTAGGATTTTCGGAATATTATAGTAAATTAAGAAGCTCGAGGCAAGGTATGTTGGCTAAACTCCTCTCTTAGAATTGAATTCCCACGATGATCTTGCAAGTCCTGAGTTGTCCATTATGTCTACTTTTCTGAATAAGTTTGGCGTCGGATGATGTATATATATGAATATGTTCAAAATGTTTTCTGGAATATTCTTATCATATTGAGTATTCTTCGGGAGAGTATTTTAAGTATGAGTATGTAGTAAAATGTTATGACTTCAAGTCAAGTCCAAACGAAAGTGATCACACCAAATTGTATAGGACATCATATGTTCCTAAGACACTAATTTGCTCATGTATGTATTTAAAAATCGTAATTTGATGGGCCTTGTTGTTGATTATCCATAACGATGTTTGAAGGTGAAATAGTGAGCATTAATTATGAAGTATGACCAATGCGCCAAGAATGATATTTTGTTATGGCCAATGATGCCAATAAAATGAATGACATGTTAAAGAATATGAATTGAATGGTAAATACTTTTAATAGTAAATGCCTTGGGAGTATCGTTTAGCCACCAAGCAAGGGTAGGTCGGAACAACCTAACCTCGAAACTACACGTGCTGATGTAGGAGTGATTGAGGGGTAAATTACCGTGTTAATGTGATGAGACTGTTTCCCTTATATGGGATGAGATTGGTGTGTTGAGATGTTTCCCCTTAAATGGGATGAGATTATTGCTAGTGAGATGTGATGTGATGTCGACCCACACGGTATTGTGGTGAGATGGTTTAGCCGATCAGGCTGAGATCGGATGCAATGCCGTGCACATGATGGTATTGTGAGTATATGTCTTAAGGTGAGATGGCTTAGCCGGTCGGACTGAGATCGGACTCCGTGCTAAAACACGGTGGTGTATCAGTGCTAAAGATCTCCCAACTTAAATTACTAAAACCTATTTGAAGTTTACCTTTCCCTTAACATGACACCTTGCTATTGTTTGAGTCTCTTATTGATTTCATGTTTTATTCCCCCCTTATTGTTGCTCGTTCTATTGAGAGGGTATTTATCTTTACATACTAGTACTATTCCATATGTACTAACGTCCCTTTTGTCGGAGGCGCTACATCTTTAATGGATGCAGGTGGTTCCATAGCAGGTGGTATTGATCAGTGATACCCGCACACCCTCTTCTCAGCTGATTTGGTGAGCCCCACTTCATTTTGGGGTTCTGTATCTTTTATACTTGGTATATAGCATTTGAGGTAAAGCCGAGGCCTTGTTGTCGGTACTGCCATAGCACTCTTTTGTTCTTATTAAAGGCTTCGTAGACATAGTGTGGGTTGTATCTATTTTTGGGAAGGTTAAACTAAAAATGTTGTAATGGTGTCATATGTTCTACTTTAACTATAATTGTACAATGTACTATTTTGGAGACTTGTTAATCTCGTAACCAATGGAAATGAACTAGTGTTTCCATGTGACCTCTTACTGTCTAGTTAATGAAATGTATTCTTCTCTTTATTCATGGGTGAGTTGGGTAGAAGGTATTATAAAGGCTTTCTTGACCGGGATATCTCGGTTGAGCGCCGGTCGCATTCCCCGAGGTCGGGGCGTGACAGATGGGTTCTAGTAGACCTACCTATTAGGATCGAAAACAACAAGGAGTCATGTAGAAGCTAACAAACGCAAACCTTGATGACGATAAATCAGACGACACAAAAAATATCAAAAAGATTTACGATTTAATATGGTTTGGTCAAGTGACCTACATCAATCTACCAATACAAAAATAGAAAAACATATTGAGAGAATAAATTCTCCCCCTATACAAAACTCTCCTAAGGACTACAATGTGGATGCTATTCTATTGTTGTGTAGGAGGGATCCTCAATTTATAGAAGTGCAAAACTTCTCCTCCAAGAAAAGGATCTTCCAAATATGGAAGATATCTATACTTTCCTTTTAGGATAAGTAAAAATTAATTATGGTAAATTATTTTACCTTCTTTCAAGAAAAGGTAAAATTCAAATATGCAAAGAAAATCAGGACAAAATCCTAAGAATTCCACTCTTTGGCCTGAATTTTCTTGGCAAAGCTTGATCTTCCTTCTTTACATAATCTTCATCACTGTTGTTTGCCATTGTTAAATGTAGGTATTGGTTAAAAATTTGAGCCATGTTCTTTCAAAGTTAACACGAGTTAAAAATATTGGAGCCATGTGCATAAAAGTTAACACGAGTTAAAAATATTAGAACCTTGTGTTAAAAGTGAACAGGGTTAAAAGTGGAGCCCAACGATAAAAGTGAGTAGGGTTAAAAGTGGGAGTCTATGCATTAAAAATAAGCATGAGTTAAAATTGGAGCCTGATTTTCAAACGTAAGCAACGGTTGAAAGTGGAGCCCATGATCATGTGTTAAAAATGGTTTTTGTTTATGTATATGTAGCAACACGATTTTTGCAACATATGGTTGAAAATGTATCTCCACATGTAGTATTTCATATTTTGTTTTGATAGAAATCTTCATTGTTGTAAAATTCGCCGCAACTTGATCTGAACTCGCCTTGAACCTTTCATCAACCTCGTTGAACCATTAACTCTAATACCATTGTTGGGATCGAAAATAACAAGGCTCATGTAGAAGTTAACAACGCAAACCTCGATGATGAGAAATGAGATGACAAACAAAAATCAAAAAGACATTATGATTTAATATGGTTTGATCAAGTGACCTACATCAATCTACCAATATAAAAAGAGAAACTTATTGATAGTATCAATCCCCCCCCCCCAAATCTCTCCTAAGGACTATATTGTGGATGCAATTCTATTATTTGTGAAGGAGGGATCCACAATCTATAGAAGTGCAAAGCTCCTTCTCCAAGAAAATGATCTATCAAATATGGAAGAGAAAAGGAAAGTAAAAATCAGTTATGGCAAACTATTTTTCCTTCCTTCAAGAAAAGGTAAAATTCAAATATGCAAAGCAAATCAGGACATCCCATGTCTATTCTTCTGTATCGCATGGCTCCAGAGGAGTTTAAGGAATTAAAAGAACAGTTGCAAGAGTTGTTGGATAAGGTATTCATCAGGACTAGTGTATCACCGTGCGGTGCACTGGTGTTGTATGATAAGAAGAAGGATGGGTCTATGATGATGTGTATTGACTATCGTAAGTTGAGCAAAGTTATCATCAAGAATAAGTATCCACTACCGCACATTGATAATTTATTTTATCATCTTCAGGGCGCCAAGGTGTTCTCAAAGATTGACTTGAGATCGGGGTATCAATAGTTGAAGATTAGTTGAAGATTAGGCTTCAGATATCTCTAAGACGGCTTTCACGACTCGTTACGGGCATTATTAGTTTAAGGTGATGTATTTTTGTTTGATTAATGCCACAACAGCTTTAATGCATTTGATGAACAATGTGTTCCAACCTTATTTGGATTCTTGTCATTGTGTCTCGTAGTCTTGAGGAGGACGAGCAGCATTTGAGGATTGTGCTTCAAATTTGAGGGAGAAGAAGTTATATGGTAAGTTCTCCAAGTGAAAATTTTGGTGGGATTCGGTGGCATTCGTGGGTCATGTGGTATCTAGTGATAGGATCAAGGTGGATTGGAAGATTATTGAGGTAGTTCAAAGTTGGCCCAGATCTTCTATCGCTATAAAGATCAGGAGCTTCTTAGGTTTGGCTGGTTACTACCGTCGCTTCGTAGAGGGAGTTTCATCTATTGAAGACCCATTGACTATGTTTCTCAGAACATCATTCTGTTAAGATGGTCGGATGAGTGTGAGGAGAACTTCCAGAAGCTTAAGACTGCTTTGCCTACGACTCCAGTTTTGGTATTGCCTTGAGGATCGGGGTTGTATAAGGTTTATTATGATTCTTCATCGGTTGGCATTGGGTGTGTGTTGAAGCAGGAAGGTAGGGTGATAACCTATGCATCGCTCCAGTTGAATCCCCATGAGAGGAACTATCTGGTGCATGATTTGGAGTTAGCAGCTATTGTGCATGCGCTCAATATTTGGAGGCACTATCTGTATAGCGTGTCTTGTGAGGTTTACACTAATCATCAAAATCTCCATCATTTGTTCAAGCAAAAGGATTTGAATTTGAGGTAGCGGAGGTGGTTGGAGTTGTTGAAGGACTATGATATCACTATCTTGTATCATCCGGGGAAGGCTAATGAAGTAGCAAATGCATTGATTAGGAAGGCAAGGAGTATAGGGAGTTTGGAATTTATAGCAGTTGTGGAGAGGCCTTTGGCTATGTATGTTCAGGCTTTGGCCAACAAATTCATGAGGTTGGATATATCTGAGCCTAGCAGAGGCTTGTCAGTATGATTATCCCCATTTGCCTGTCCTCAAGGACACGGTGTTGTGGGTGGTGATAATGAGGGGTTTTTTGGTGGTGATGGTATATTTTGGCTTCGAGGTCTGCTTTGTGTTCCTAATGTGTATTTTTTGAGGGGGTAGATTGTTGAGAAGGCTTATAGCTCGCGGTATTCTATTCATCCAAGTGCTACAAAATTTTATCGTGATTTGAGGCAGTATTATTGGTGGCGGAGGATAAAGAAGGACATTATGGACATGTCACACGGTGTTTGAATTTTCAGAAGGTCAAGTATGAGCATCAGATACCGAGTGGTTTGTTTTAGAGGTTAGAGATACCGGAGTGGAACTGGGAGTGCATCACTATGGACTGTGGTAGGGTTTCCACGGACCTTGAGGAGATTTGATGTTGTTTGGGTCATTGTGGACAGAATGACCAAGTCTGCGCATTTCATTCCGGTCATGACTTCCTACACATCGGAGAAGTTGGCTAAGATCTACATTAGGGAGGTTGTCCACTTGCATGGTGTACCTATGTCTATCATCTCACATCATGGCAATCAGCTTACATCGTACTTTTGGAGAGCCGTACAACACGAGTTAGGCACCCACGTGGAGTTGAGTACAACATTTCACACTCGGACGAATGGTCAGTCCTAGCGAACCATTTAGATCTTGGAGGATATGTTGAGAGCATGTGTTAATGATTTTGGTGGCCATTGGGATCAGTTTCTACCATTAGTGGAGTTTTCATACAATAACAACTACCAGTCTAGTATCCAGATTGCTTTGTATGAGGCCTTATATGGGATGCAATGTTGTTCTTCTGGTTGGTTGGCTTGAGCTTGAGAAGGATAGGTTGTTGGGCACTGATTTGGTTCATGATGCTTTGGAAAAGGTGAAATTGATTCAGGAGAGGCTTCGTATAGTGTAGTCCAAGCCACAGAGTTATGATGATAGGAAGGTTTGTGATGTGGCTTTCATGGAAGGTGAGAAGCTTCTTCTCAGAGTTTCACCTATGAAGGGTGTGATGAGGTTTGGGAGGAAGGGAAAGTTGACTCCTTGGTATATCGGTCCATTTGAGGATTTAGAGAGGGTTGGTGAGGTGGCTTAAAAACTTGCTTTGACACCTTGCTCGTCAGGAGTTAATCCGGTGTTTCATCTCTCCGTGCTTCAGAAGTATTATGAGGATCAGTCACATGTATTGGATTTTAGATTGGTGTAGTTGGATGAGAATTTGAAATATGAAGAAGTGTCGATGGCCATTTTGGGTAGGCAGGTTCAAAACCTGAGGTCGAAAGATATTACATCAGTGAAGGTTCAGTGGAGAGGTCGACCAGTTGAGGAGGCAACTTGGGAGATCGAGCACGTTATGTAGAGAAATATCCCCATCAGTTTTGCATTCGAAGGATGATTCTAGACCCGCTTGAGGACAAATGATTGTTTAAGAGGTGTAGTAGCCTCATTGAGAACCAAAGGACTAAGGTCTTGAACAAACTGGTGCACCCTAGCCTCCATAGTAGGAAGCATGTAGAGCGCATACCTTGAAAGCTTCGCAAACTTCAAGTAGTAATCCCACACACTCATATTCCCTTGCTTCAGATTCACAAATTTGGCAGCACGGGTAGCTCTAGTCTCAGCGGGAAAGAAAAGATCAATAAAAGCATCGACGAACTCATTCCACTTCACCGGAAGGTCACCTTCCATGTGGGACTCTTCCCACATCTCGTACCAAGCATAGGCCACTTCCTTCAAGCGATAAGAGGCCAATTCCACTACTTATGTATCAATGGCATGCATAACATAAAGAATCTTGTGCATCTCATCAATAAAATCATGTGGATCCTCATTGGTCTTAGTACCCGTGAATACCGGAGGATCTAACTAGAGGAATATTTTCACCCTGGAACTAGTTGAATCCCCTAAATAGCTGGAAGAGGTGGATTTAGCATTCAGGCTCTGGGCTTGGGAGGCCACAATCTGATTCAACAACTAAAGGGCTCCCCTAAGGCCTCGGTCGGAAGCACTAGGACTGGAGAATGAAGCTGGAGTTTCAGTTGGTAGAGGTGTCTGTGCATTCTAAGCCGGAATCTCAAAAGGGGTACTATAAGTAGGAGGTGCACTTGTTGAGGGAGCACTTTCACTCTTCATGTGCACACTCGTAGCATCAGGAACTGCATTAACTACCACTCTTGGGGTAGTATTTTCCCTTTGGCTACTCTTTGCCTTCTTCCTAGGCGCCATGTTCTAAAAAATTAGAATAATGCATGAGTTAAAAGGATATTCTTATAGTCAAGATCTGTCGCATGATCTAGAGTGTTAAAGAAGGTCGACATTCCTAAATGCCCAAGTAGCCTCCTAATTTTAGATGTGGTCGACTACACACCGATAAGAAGGACTCTACTAGGCACGACTCTAAGAGATCCTAGGAGACTTTAAAACCTTAGGCTCTTATACCAAGCTTGTCATGCCCTAACCTGGGAAGAGTGACAGCGCTAAACAGAGGGAACCCAATCAAGCAAGCCTACTGGGAGTCTACTATCTACCCTTGTCCATGAATAATTTTAAGAAGAATTATATGTAATAGTCTACCGAGAACACCGAAGTATGCCACACTAATTTCCATTATTTAAGGGATTTCATTGATAGTTGATAAAAATGATATAAATCCATAGTTTATAACTGGAAACAACAACAATAACAACAACAACAACACCAAACACAGTATAATCCCACAAGTGGGGTCTGGAGAGGGTAGTGTGTATGCAGACCTTACCCTACCTGAAAGATAAAGAGGTTGTTTTTTATCGACCTTCAACTCAAGGCAAGATAAAAATAAAGTGGTAGCACAAGCATTAACAACAACAAGATAACAAAAAAACAAAGAAAAGGGTACAACACATAAAACTAGAAATTTAACAATAATATCACGCTAGACTAATACTAATACTACTGGTATGTAAAAGGAACACTCTCGACTAGCTAGACTAACACTAATACTACTGGTATGTAAAAGGAACACTCTCGACTACCTACTAGCCTTCTACCTTAATTCTCGAACTCCACACCTTCCTATTATGGGTCATGTCCTCGGTAAGCTGAACGAATGACATATCTTTCCTGATCATCTCTCCCTAATACTTCTTTGGCCTACCTCTTCCATTCCTCAAACCCATCGGGGCCAACCTCTTGCACCTCCACACCGGGGCATCTGTGCTCCTCCTTTTCACATTCCCAAACCATCTAAGCCTCGCTTCCTGCATCATGTCCTCCATCGGAGCCACTCCTACCTAGGCATGAATATCTTCATTCCTAATCTTATCCATACTGGTATGCCCACACATCCATCTCAACATCCTCATTTCTGCTACTTTCATCTTCTGTACATGGGAGTTATTGACTGGCCAATACTCTGCCCCATCCAACATAGTCGGTCAAACAACTACTCTATAGAACTTACCTTTAAGTTTAGGTGCACGTTCTTATCACATAATACACTATATGTATGTCTCCATTTCACCCACCCTGCTCCAATACGATGTGAAACATCCCCATCAATCTCCCCATTTCCTTGTATAATAGACCCAGGGTTCTTGAAACTATATCTCTCGAGGATGACTTGTGTATGAAGCATCACATTCACGTCTTCTTCATCGGTCCTGTCACTGAAGTTGCACTCCAAGTATTCTATCTTGTTCCTACTCAACCTGAAACCTTTAGACTCTAGGGTCTATCTCCAAACCTCCAGTTTTGTGTTTACACCACCTCACGTCTGACCAATCAATACAGTATCATCCGCAAATAACGTGCACCAAGGCTTCTCCCCTTGAATGTGTTGCGTCAGTGTGTCCATTTCCAGGGAAAATAAAAATGGGCTAAGAACTGACCCCTAGTTCAACCCCATCACAACTATAAAGTGGTCCGAATTCTCCCTCCCCCCAACGATCATCACCTAGGTTTTCTATCATACATCTCCTTAATCACCGTAGTATAAGCAACAAGAACACTTCTAGCATCTAAGCATCTCCAAAGATCCTCCCTTGGGACTTTGCCATATGCTTTCTCTAGATCAATGAACACAGTATGCAGGTCTCTCTTCCTCTCATATACTACTCTACCACCCTCCTTACAAGGTGAATGGCTTCCGTAGACGAACACCCTTGCATGAATCTGAAATGATTTTAAGAAATAGATACACTCCTCTTCACCCTCCCATACTTTCATAGTATGGCTCATCAGCTTGATACCCCTATAGTTGTTGCAATTTTTTATATCACCCTTCTTCTTGTTCAACGGAATCATCGTACTCCACCTCCATACTTTAGGCATCTTCTTCATCCTAAAAATTATGTTAAACAACCAAGTAAGCCATTCCAAGCCTACCCTGCCCGAACTCTTCCAAAATTCAATCAGGATCTCGTCTGGCCCAGTCGCTCTTCACCTACTCATCTATGCATCACCCCCTCTACCCCATCCATTCTTATACACCTATAATAACTAAAATCTTGATGGCTCTCGGAGTGCTCCAAATCACCCTACTCAATGACTTTGTCCCCTCTTTATTTAGGAGTTTATGGAAGTATGTCTACCATCTATGTCTAATATACGCCTCTTCTACCAATACTCTGCCTTCCTCATCTTTGACGCACTTCTCTTTGTCTAGGTCACGTGCCTTCCTTTCTGTCGTCTTAACTAACCTGTACAGCTTTTTGTCCCCACCTTTGTCCTTAGGCTCTTCATACAAACGCCCAAATATCGCAGTCTTAGCCACTATAAGTGCTAAGTTCGCCTCCTTCTTGGCCTTCTTGTACCTCTCCATATTCATCCTCTTCTCCTCCTCGTCCTTGCTCTCCACTAGCTTTATATACGCCACTTTCTTAGCTTTTTATTTTCCTTGAACCTCATATTCCACCACCAGTTCCCCTTGTGCCCACCAGAATAACCCTTCAAGACCCCTAGCACCTCTCTAGCAACATCGCTAATGTAGTTGGCTATCATGTTACATATCGCGTCCCCACTACTCTTCTGTTCCCCCATAGCCACCGTTTTCTCCATCAACTCCCTAGATTTGTCCTTAGTTAAGGCTCCCTACTTGATCTTAGGTTGATTGTACACAACCCTCTTCTTCCTCTTTCTCATGATCTTTAAGTCCATCACCAAGACCCTATGTTGGGTCGAGAGATTCTCACTCGGGATAACCTTATAATCTATGCAAATATCTCTATCACACTTTCTGAAATTAGGTAATCAATTTGGGTCTTGGCCACCGGACTCCGAAAGGTAACCAAGTTCTCCTCCTTCTTCGAAACACAAGAGTTAGCTATCACCAAATCAAAAGCTTTAGTGAAATCCAATAGCGAAGTACCACCTCCATTTCTATCCCAAAAAGGCTCTATTCACATCGTCATTAATCCCTAAAAGTCATCCCAATGTGACCATTGAAGCTCCTTCCTATAAAACGCTTCTCAATAAGAGGAATGCTACTCACAACCTAGTCCATATCATCCCAGAAGCTCCATTTCACCTCCTCGTTCAATCCCACTTGAGATGCGAAAGGCACTAATTATGTGTAGTATCAGACCTCAAACAACTAACTTAATAGCCATCTTCCTGTCGTTCACCCTCCTAACCTCTACCACTAGCTCCCTAAGTTCCCTATCTGCCAAAATACCCATGCCTTTATTGCCACTCCCGCTTCCTGAGTATCATAATTTATACCCCTCTACATCTCGTACCTTAGACACCACCCATCTAGTCTCCTATACGCAAGCTATACTAATCCTCCTCTTCTGAAGAATATTTTCTAGCTCTATGGACTTCCCCTTCAAAGTCCCTATATTCCAATACCCAACTCTCAGCCTCGCGACTCCCTTACCACCCTTGCCCCCTCCCCTGCCCTCCCCCCCCCCCCCAACTTCCGGACACTACCTTACTCTATTATCATTCACCGCAGCCACTATAGTCTAAGGGAATACATATCTAGTATGACCACTACTACAAGTAAACCGTAAAACTAAAAATAAAGACTAACACTAATATCTTAAGGCAGTACTTACAAGTAAAGCTAAGAATGTACAAGTGTACATATACGCATGCAAGATAGTGTAAGTGACTCAACTAAGGCACTGAAAAAGGTAAGCAATCTGAAGTAAATATAACAATCAAGAAAAGGGCAAGAAAACAAATACTAGCAAGCGAAATAACAAATTTCAAAGTGGCAAAGTAACTAAACAGGCTAAATAGCAACGAAGTAAACAACTAACAACCCAATATTATACCACAATATAACACAACAAAAGAGTGATGGTAGGCCCGACAAGGTAAAGGTATCACAAAATCAGGCCAACAAGGCCACAATAAGTAATGATAATGAAGCTAAAAATATCAATTCAATACTAACCACAAAATGATCAAGGCAACGAATAACAACGGTAACACAATAATAAAGTCGGTGAGGCTTGAATGAAGGAGAAATAGTACCTGGTTAATGATTTAGTCCAACAAATCTGCTTGTCTGGTGTGTGGGAGTGTCCAGGTCCATTATATATGTTTCGTCCAGAGGCGGCCAAGAACCGGAATGAAGGAAGGCAGGATGCCTCACGCATGACTCCGAGAGTCGCTGCTAAGTACTTGAAACAAACAGAGAAGTACCATGGACCCAAAGGTTGATGGTTGTCGTCTCCGCTACAAGAATGATAGATAGCGATGGACTGGGGAAATGGTGTAGACGAGGAAGAAAGCAAAAAAATCACAAGAAAAAAATAGGGACAAAATAGAAGAATAATAGGTGTCGAAGAAGAAGAAGAACGCAGACAGTCTGCAAAAGGTCGAGAGAAAGAAAAAGGGGGAAGGGGATAGAAAAGAAGAGAAGAGGAGAAAAAGAAAAAGAGAGAGATATATCTACTTACCTGAAGTCACTAGAGGGCCAACGACTGACAATGTGCAGAGGGGAATCAGTTGTGCGAGAAGATAGAGATAGAGAGAGACAGAGAGAGAGACAGAGAGAGAAGGTCGACCTGTATGCCTAACTAACACTACACAGCTCTCCAAAAATGTGATGTGAATTGCATGTCCCGATCGAAGATAATAGACATTGGCACACCATGAAGGAGAACAATCTCACCAAGATAAATCCAATCCAACTAGTCTGAAGAATAGGTAGTCATGACTGGAATGAAGTGTGCATACTTGGTCAGTATGTCCATAATGACCCACACTGCATCAAATCTCCTCAAGGTACGTAGAAGTCCAACTACAAAATCCATAGTGATACGCTTCCACTTCCGCTTAGGAATATTAAGCCTTTGAAGCAAACCACCCGGTATCTAGTGCTCGTACTTAACCTGCTGACAGTTCAAAAACTGAGCCACATACTCCACATAATCTTTCTTCATTCTTATCCACCATTAGTGCTTCTTCAAATCATGGTACATCTTCACGGTGCCTGGATGAACAGAATACCGCAAACTACGGTCCTCCCCAAGAATCATCTCCCGCAACCCATCCATATTGGGCACACAAATCCGGACCTGAAGTCTCAATATCCCATCATCACAATAGTCACCTCCTTGGCATCACTGTGATGCATCATGTACTTAAGGACAAGTATGTGGGGATCATCATATTAAAATGCCTTGATGCGCTCAAAAAAAGAGAACTGTGAAACCACGCAAGCAAGAACACGTCTATGCTTCAAAACATCCAACTTCACGAACCTATTGGCCAAATCTTGAACATACAAAGCTAACGGTCTCTCCCCAACTGGGATAAATGCAAGACTACCCATGCTCTCATCCTTCCTACTCAAAGTGTCGGCCACCACATCGACCTTCCCGAAATGATAAATAATGGTGATATCATAGTCCTTTAGTAGTTCTAACCACCTCCGTTGCCTCAAGGTCAAATCCTTTTTCTTTAATAGGTGTTGTAGACTCCTAGGCTCCGTGAACACTTCACATGACACGTTGTTAATATAGTGCCTCAAAATATTCAGCGCGTGAACAATGGCTGCTAACTCTAAATCATGCACTGGGTGATTTTTCTCATGGGTCTTCAACTGACGCGAAGCATAAGCAATCACTCTACCCTCCTGCATCAACACATACCCAATGCCAATCTATGAAGCATCACATTAGCCTGTATAAGAACCCGATACTGAAGGCAAAACTAGAATTGGAGCTATATTCAAGATAGTCTTGAGCTTCTGAATGCTCTCCTCACACTCATCGGACCACCTAAACGGGCACCTTTCTGAGTCAATCTAGTCAAAAGGAGTTGTGATAGATGAGAAACCCTCCACGGAACAGCGATAATACCTAGCCAAGCCTAGAAAACTCTAGATCTCCGTAGAGGTAGAAGGCTTCGGCCAACTCTGCATTAAATCAATCTTCTTTGGACCCACCTTAATCCCCTCACTGAACACCATGTGGACTAAGAATTCCATAGAGTCTAACCAAAATGCACACTTGGATAATTTATCATACTGCTTCTTCCTCAAGGTGTGGAGCACGATCCTCAAATACTGATGAAGATCCTCCCGGCTGCGATAATACACCAATATATCATTAATGAACATAACGACGAAGGAATCAAGATAGGGATGAAACACGATGTTCATCAAGTGCATAAAGGTTGCTGGGCATTAGTCATCCCAAAAGACATCACTAAAAACTCATAGTGACCGTAGCGGGTCTTGAAAGCCGTATTTGGAATACCTGAAGCCCGAATCTTCAACTAATGATACCTCGATCTCAGATCAATCTTTGAGAATACCGTAGCACCTGAAGTTAATCAATACATCATTAATACACGGTAGTGAGTAATGTTTCTTGATAGTAACCGTGTTCGGTTGTCTGTAGTCAATACACATCCTCGTAGAGCCGTCTTTCTTATTCACAAATAGAACTGGAGCACCCCAAGGTGAAATACTCAGTCTGATGAAAACCTTATCAAGCAACTCCTGAAGTTGTTCCTTTAATTCCTTCAATTGCACTAGTGCCATGCAATATGGTGGAATAGATATGGGGTGAGTGCTCCAATACCAAAATCAATATCCCTATCGCATGGCATGCCTGGTAGGTCTGCTGGAAACACATCTGGAAACTCTCTCACTACCGAAACTGACTCAATGGTAGGAGTATCAGCACTAACATCCCTCACAAAGGCTAAGTATGCCAAGCACCCCTTCTCAACCATTCGTTGTGCCTTCAGAAAAAACACCACCCTACTAGGAACATAACCCAATGTACCACTCTACTCCAACCTCGGCAATCCTAGCATAGCCATTGTCACAGTCTTGGTGTAACAATTAAGAATAGTGTGTTATGGTGACAACCAATCCATTCCCAAAATCACATCATAATCCACCATATTGAGTAACAAAAGGTCAACCCTAGTCTCATAACCACCGATAGTGACCAAACAAGAATGATAGACATGGTCTACAACAATAGAATCCCCAACAGGCGTAGACACATAAACAAGGGTACTCAATGAATCACGAGACATATCCAAATATGAAAAAGAATAGGATGACACATAAGAATAAGTGAAAAGCAGACAAAATAAAACTAATGTATCTCTATGACAAGCCGATATAATACCTATGATAACAACATCTGAAGCAACAACCTTAGTCTTACCAATGAAAGCATAACAATAGGCCTGGCCTCCCCCTCTAGGATTTCTTCTACCCGCATGTCCTCCATCCCTAGCTGGTTGTGCAAGTGGAGTAGTAACTGGAGTAGAAACCATAGCTTAAGTACCCTAAGAAGGTCCACCCCTTCGAGGTCTAGGACAATCTCTCACTATGTGCCTAGTATCATCACACTCAAAACAACCTCTCTGCGGGAGTTGTTGTTGGTACTGAGTCTAACCCCGACGGTTAAAATAACCATTGTAGGAACCTCGTGCAGGAGGTGCACTGGAAGATTGCTTTACAAAATGAGTTCTCTGAGGTCCCTGAATAGTTGGAGCACTGCGAGTAACCTGAAGTACAAACTGAACTGGTCGACTGATAAAGCCTCTTTCATGACGAGCTGAAAATGTAGAGTGGCAACCACTAAACCCTCCAAAATTCGAGCCTCTTGGCCTCCCTATCCCCTCTCTCCTAGTCGCGGATACGCTACAACCTCCTAGGATCTCCACAACCTGCTAGAATGCGGTATCAGTCTCTAACTCTCGTGCCATCCCATATCTAAGACCATAACTGAGTCCCTCAATAAATCTATGGAATCTCTCTCTAACAGTGGAAACCAAAGAAGGTGCATGACGAGATAACTCAGCAAATCTCATATCATACCCAGACACAGTCATAGTCCCCTAGCGCAACCGCTTGAACTCGGTGTACAATGTATCCTTGATGGTTTGTCGAACGAACTCCCTCAAAAATAGATCAGAGAACTGAGCCCAAGTAAGTGGCACTGCATCAGCTGGCCTACTCTACTCATAAGCATGCCACCATCTATATGCCGGCTGCGCTAGATGGAAAGTAGTAAGGTCGACCCCGCTCAACTCCATTATAACCATAGTGTACAAAATACGATGACACTAGTCTTGAAAATCATGTGCATCCTCAGAATCTATGCCATTGAAAGTAGGAGTATAATACTTCTTGAACCTCTCTAACCTCTTTTGCTCCTCCTCTAGAGCCACTAGCCTAACCTCGGGTTGAACTACAATCACAGGCTGCACCAAAATAACACCTGGATCCTGATCAACATGAGTCTGCTACTCTGGAGTATGAGCGGCGGGAGTCTGAGCTCCTCCCCCAACCTGAGAAGTAGCTGGTGCATGTTACACCCTATATTTTTGTACGTAAAAATGCGTCGTAAGCAAACTAATGTAGGACCAAAAATGAGACAATATTTAAAAGTATATAAAGTAAGTTAATCATGTTACTTATGAGGTTACAAATATTGAAGATCATGAACAACAAGTACAAAGAGGGTTGGACGGTTCAGAAGCTAAAGCAATTGTATAAAACAATGTTTCGTCGAAAGTCGACAAGTTGGGAATGTTATAACATATACCTTTGGGGTGAGACTAGGGTGATTAACATGATAAGGAGATTATGTTATGATTTATATTAGTCGTATGACATCCGTGTGTTATGTTTTAATGTCAAGCGAGTTGTGGAACAAAAGTCGATGAAAGTCATCACAAGTTACACTCATAAGTTTTACTGAAACTTTGGGTCAAATGTAACTGCAATTTTCTCCCAATATACTTAGAGTTATGGGGTGTTCCACCCATCAAATTAAAGATCTATGAGTCTATTTTCCAATGTATTAAACCGTTTGTCAATATGACATCGGAGTAATGAGATATGGGCATTTTTGCGATACTGCACAAGCTACTAGGTGACAAGTAGGTGTGTCACCTACTTGCTTAAATGAAAGCCCAAAAATGGGCCATTTCGGGTCGTCCAAGGAGGCCTTTTAAAGACCTATTTTCTTCATATATTAGACTTAAAATAGAGCATAATAACCAGACATAAGCTCTGCAAAGAATCCTCCCAAAAATTTCCCACAAACCCTAAATGATTTTCTCTCCCTTTCAAGTTCTAATTGGAGGTAAAACCTAGAGTTTGAAGAACCAAGATAGGAGCTGAGTTATCCAACAAATAAGGTGAGTTTACTGCTCCCTTTCATCCAGTTTTTCTTCTATAAATTCATGGTAAGTCGTTCTATACTTGTGAGAACTCACGGGACGGTGATCGGAAGCCGTGAGTTCGAGTTATTCACTTGTAGCGGACTGTTTTGTGGACTGTTTTGTGTTGCTGTTGGGCTGCGTGTTTTACTACTGTTTTGTGGAGTTTTGGAGGAGGAAGGGGTGTAGAAACACCATATAAATGTAGGGTGGTTGGCTGGTCGTTCGTCATAACATTTTCGGGTCGTTTGACACTACTACGGTGGTCGTTTTGTGTATGAAGAGATTGGGGTGTGTTGGGCTGTTTTGTAGTATTTGATGGTGTATATAGGGCTGGAAAATGATGTATATATGTTGTCATTGTTCTGTTCTTGTATTGTTGGTGTTATCTTGAATTTGGAGGAAGTAAGGATTATAGGGGAGATGCTGCCCGTTTTAATACAAAATAAGTTTGTCGTTCGTTGTGCGATAGTTGTAACTTTCGTAACTTAATGATAGTATTATTATCATTCTTGTAGATTAAGGTGCGAAGAGGTGAGTTCAACTTGGTGATTGGAAAGATTGTGATAAGGTATGTTAAGGCTAAGCCTTCCTTCATTTTGGCATGATCTCGTAGCTACATGTGTTAGTAATGAGACAAAAAGAGAAGTTCATATTCATGAATTTATTCACACTATTCTAGTCTCATAAGTTACAATATTATTCCTTATCGAGACTCTATATTCAATTTTAGTATTGTCTTCTTCCAGTCAAGAGAGCAGCAAGCCTATATATACAGTATTACAGTATTTTCATTACCATCGAGCTATAATCGATGGGCAGGCCCCTATTGGGCAACCTCTGATCAGATGGAAAGTTATATACCGAGCCTACTGTGGCCGAGCGCCTATGAGCGAGCCCAGCATGGTCGAGATACATAGCCTAGTATGGCCGAGCGCCTATGAGCGAGCCTACTATGGCAGAGCAGTTATATATACCGAGCCTTATAAGGCCGTACAATTATTTTACTTACTATATTGAAGGAGTTTAGTCACTATCAGCAGGTAAGTATATCTCCAGATCATCTTTGACTCCCAGTTACTTCCAGTTATTATATTATCAGTTCAGTTTCGATTTTCAGTTATGTTATTGCCTTACATACTCGGTACATTATTTCGTACTGACGTCCCTTTTCCGGGGACGCTGCATTTCATGCATGCAGGTTCAGATAGACAGACGAGTAGACCTCCTCAGTAGGTGTTTCCAGAGTTTAGCCTGATCGGTAAGCTCCACATCCTTCGGAGTTATCGGGTCTAGGCTTTTGTGTGTATCTTATGTATGTATTTATATATATAATATGGGTAGGTCGGGGCCCTGTTCCGATCACAATACATCTATCAGTAGAGGCTTGTAGACATATCCTGTTGGTTAGTACAGTATGTTAGGTTTGTAGGCCTGGTATGTATAATTTGGTGGTTTGTCAGCTGTCGTAGCTATGACGGCCTTTTCGGCCTAGCTTTATATTGATGTTTAGTTAGCGCTAGTTTCCATTCAGTTTTATATTTTGCTTCGCAAATTATCTTGCAAGGTGGCCCCATGGCCAAAGTATGACATTATGTGTTCAGAGTCCCTTAGTCGCAATTTGGTACGCCAGGTTAGGTGAGGCACCGGTTGCTTGTATCGCTCCTAGGTTCGGGGCGTGACAGTGCAACTATCAGAGCAGTTCTGTCCTAGGGAGTCTACAAGCCGTGTCTAGTAGGGTCTTGTTTATAGATGTGTTGTGCACCACATTATATAAGCAGGGCACTACAGGGCATTTAGGAGTTGGTTACCCTTCTTTGAAATCTAAATCGTGCTACAGAACTGAGTTATAGGAAATTTGAATTAAACTTATGTGTTGGTGTTTGCATGCACAGATGACGGTGACTAGGAAGACTACGGCTAGCCAGAGGAGAGATACAGCAGTAGGTGAGGGGACCAGCAGGGTACCCCCAGTAGATGGGGCCCAGTCTGAGGCTCAAGGTGAGACCCCTACTCAGCCATTACCGGCTCCTCCACCAACTACGGAGATTCCTAGGGAAACCGCACATCCAGTTCCCCCTCCACTTCCATCAGATCAGGACTTAAGGAGTGCGGTGCATTTGTTGACACAGTTGGTAGCTACCCAGCAACATGCTAGGGCATCAGCTAGTGCAGGAACTTCTGAGGGGTCTGGGAGTTCAAGGGTCCGAGAGTTTATTGCTTTGAGTCCCCCAGAGTTCACGGGGACAGATCAGAGGGAGGACCCGCAGGATTTCATAGATCAGCTTCACAGGATCTTTCGTGTTATGCATGCCACGGAGAAAGAGGCAGTTGAGCTAGCAGCTTTTCGACTCCAAGATATAGCCATCCTTTGGTATGAGGGATGGGAGAGGTCCAGGGGACGTGATGCACCTCCAGCTATTTGGGAGAATTTTTCAGATGCTTCCTTGACCAGTACTTACCACGGGAGATCCGACAAGCTCGAGTCGATCAGTTTCTAGCCCTCAAGCAGGGTAATATGAGTGTTCGAGAGTATAGTCTCCGTTTTGACTCATTGGCCAGATATGCACCATCCATAGTTGCTACTATGTGGGACAGGATTCACAGGTTTATAGCAGGGTTAGCCCCAGAGTTAACCGAGGCATGTGCCACCGCTGCATTGCAGGATAGCATGGATATCTCCCGGATTCAGGCATTCGCCCAAAATATAGAAAGGGGTAGGCGTCGGCAGCAGGGTACAGAAAGGGCTGAGCAAGGGCAACGTAAGAGGATGAGATTTCCCAGGTCTCAGGAGCAATATCAGGGTAGTTATAGGACCCAGTACTTCGGACGGCCACCTAGGCCTCCGCCACCTCAGTTACAGGGTTACAGGTATGACCGCTATAATCAGTCAGGACCAGGTGAGAGCTCACGGGCGTCGGGTTTGCAGCGACAGCGAGGATCTGCACAGACATGGTCATTTCCTCCACGGTGTGACATCTGTGGTAGAGGACACTTGGGCCAATGCCGAGCAGGTTCTGATGCTTGTTATACATGTGGGCGTCCAGGGCATATGATGCGAGATTGCCTAAATAGAGATTCGGGGGGAATGGCACAACCAGCGAGTTCAGCAACAGGATCATCTATGTCCGTGCATCCTTCAGGGCGTGAGTCTCAGTCTTCGACTGATAGAGGTCGGGGCAGAGGTAGAGGTTCCAGTTCAAGTGGTAATCAGAACTGTATCTATGCTTTAGCGGGTCGACAGGACCAGGAGTCTTCACCAGATGTTGTGACAGGTATATTAACCATTTGCTCTCACGATGCTTATGCTTTGATAGACCCAGGATCTACTTTATCGTATATTACCCCATTTTTCGCAAGGAAGTTTGGTATAGTGCCTGAAATACTAAGTGATCCTTTTGCGGTATCTACACCGGTCGGAGAATCGATTATTGCTAGACGGGTTTATCGAGGTTGTACGGTGACAATTTGTAGTCGTCAGACCTCAGCTGACCTAGTTGAGCTAGAGATGATGGATTTTGATGCTATCATGGGCATGGACTGGTTGGCAGCTTGCTATGCCACAGTTGATTGCCGAGCAAAGGCAGCCAGATTTTAATTTCCGGGTGAGCCAGTCCTTGAATGGGTAGGTAATACACCAACACCCAGAGGTAGGTTTATTTCCTATCTGAAGGCGAGGAAAATGATCGCAAAAGGGTGCATTTATCATATTGTGCGAGTTAGAGATGCAGATGCTGAGATACCTACACTTCAGTCTATTCCCGTAGTCAAAGAGTATGCAGATGTGTTTCCAGATGAGCTTCCAGGTATTCCTCCAGAGCGAGAGATTGATTTTAGCATCGATTTGCTTCCAGGAACTCAACCAATATCCGTCCCTCCGTATAGAATGGCACCTGGCGAATTGAAGGAGTTGAAGGAGCAGTTAAAAGATTTGTTGGAGAAAGGTTACATCAGGCCCAGTACCTCACCTTGGGGTGCACCAGTACTATTTGTGCGGAAGAAAGATGGCTCGCTGAGGATGTGTATCGATTATAGGCAGCTGAACAAGGTAACTATTAAGAATAAGTATCCACTTCCAAGGATCGATGACTTGTTTGATCAGTTGCAGGGGGCTAGATGCTTTTCAAAGATAGATTTGAGGTCGGGGTACCACCAGGTCAGAGTTCGGGAAAAAGATATTCCGAAGACAGCCTTCAGGACCCGATATGGCCACTTCGAGTTCCTTGTCATGTCCTTCGGGTTGACTAATGCACCCGCTGTATTTATGGACTTGATGAATAGCCTATTCCGGCCATTTTTAGATCTGTTCGTGATAGTATTTATTGATGATATTCTGGTTTATTCCCGTTCAGAGGATGAGCATGCGGACCACCTGCGAACGGTACTCCAAACCCTCCGTGATCGTAAGTTGTATGCTAAGTTTTCTAAATGTGAGTTCTGGTTGAAGTCTGTAGCATTCTTGGGGCATATTGTATCAGATGAAGGGATAAAGGTGGACACTAAGAAGATTGAGGCCGTGAAATCTTGGCCTAGACCTACCACTCCGACAGAGGTTTGTAGCTTTCTAGGCTTAGCAGGATACTATCGGAGGTTCGTAGAGGGTTTTTCTTCCCTTTCGGCACCATTGACGAAGTTGACACAGAAAGAAACTAAGTTTCAATGGACAGAGGCTTGCGAGCGGAGTTTCCAAGAGCTTAAGAACAGGTTGACCTCAGCTCCAGTTCTAACACTTCCAGAGGGTCTAGAGGGTTATGCTGTGTATTGTGATGCATCAGGTGTCGGGTTAGGATGTGTCCTGATGCAACATGGGAAGGTAATTGCGTATGCTTCAAGGCAGTTGAGGAAGCACGAGAGGAATTATCCGACCCACGACCTCGAGTTAGCTGCGGTTGTCCATGCACTTAAGATATGGCGGCATTATTTATATGGTGTTCATGTTGATGTATTTACTGATCATAAAAGCCTACAATATATCTTCAAGCAGAAAGAGTTGAATTTGCGACAGAGGCGATGGCTTGAGTTATTGAAAGATTACGATGTTAACATTCTCTACCATCCAGGGAAAGCTAATGTTGTAGCAGATGCCTTAAGTCGCCGATCTATGGGTAGCTTAGCACATGTAGAGCCCAAGAAAAGACAATTAGCTAGAGAGATTCATCAATTGTCTTCGTTGGGGGTTCGGTTAGTAGATTCTGAGGATGGTGGAGTTGTACTCCAAAACACTACAAAATCATCCCTCATAGCGGAAGTCAAGGAAAGGCAGTACGAGGACCCAGAGTTGGTCGAGCTGAGAGAGCGAGTTCCGCAGCAGAAGAAGCCACTGTTAGAGCTAAAGGGAGATGGGGTTCTCAGATATAGGGGTCGTTTGTGTGTTCCAGATGTAGCAGGGCTACGAGACAGGATTATGTCAGAGGCACATTATTCATGGTATTCCATCCATCCTGGGTCGACGAAGATGTATCATGACATTAAGGATATGTACTGGTGGAATGATATGAAGAAGAACATTGCTGAGTTTGTCGCCCAATGTACTAGTTGCCAGCAAGTGAAGGTAGAGCACCAGAAGCCTGGAGGGCTAATGCAGACTATAGAGATCCCGACATGGAAATGGGAGGCGATAAACATGGACTTTATCACGGGTTTACCTCGTTCTAATCGTAAGTTCGATTCCATATGGGTGATAGTCGATAGGCTCACAAAATCAGCTCACTTCCTACCGGTCAGATCTACATATACAGCAGAAGATTATGCAAAGTTATATATTAAGGAGATAGTGCGGCTACACGGAGTACCAGTTTCTATTATATCTAACCGTGGGGCTCAGTTTACAGCACATTTTTGGAGGTCATTTCAGAGAGGTCTAGGGACTCAGGTGAATCTCAGCACAGCTTTTCATCCACAGACTGATGGACAAGCCGAGCGCACAATTCAGACGCTCGAGGATATGTTACGAGTATGTGTGTTGGATTTTAAAAGAAGTTGGGATGAACATCTACCTCTTGTCGAGTTTGCATATAATAACAGTTACCACTCCAGTATTCAGATGGCTCCGTATGAGGCTTTGTATGGGCGTAACTGCAGATCTCCTATAGGGTGGTTTGATGTTGGGGAATCTGGGTTATATGGGCCAGACCTGGTTCAACAGGCCATAGAGAAAGTAAAGCTTATCCGGGAGCGACTGTTGACAGCTCAGAGTCGTCAGAAGTCATATTCTGACGTGCGGCGACGAGACTTAGAGTTCAGGATTAATGACTGGGTATTCTTAAAGGTATCACCTATGAAGGGCGTGATGAGGTTTGGCAAGAAAGGCAAGCTTAGCCCACGGTATATTGGGCCTTATAGGATCATTCGGAGAGTGGGCCAAGTAGCTTATGAGTTAGAGTTGCCCTCAGAATTGGAGTCTGTCCATCCGGTTTTTCACGTATCTATGCTACGGAAGTGCATTGGCGATCCTACCCGAGTGGTGCCCACGGATGATGTACAGATTACAGAGGACTTGTCATACGAGGAAATTCCAGTTGCCATCCTAGACCGACAAATCCGCAATCTACGAAATAAGGAGGTAGCTTCCGTAAAGGTTTTATGGAGGAGCAAGAATGTAGAAGAGATGACGTGGGAATCGGAGGAAGAAATGAAGTCTAAATACCCCCACCTATTTCAAACTGAAGATATGGTTCGAGATGGGACGCTACAACATAGCTCTATGTAGGCTAGCAGGTCATCAGGTAAGCTTTTATTTTTCACTTTCAATATTTATGATTTACGGTCGGTGAGGCAAATTGCTGCTATTTATAAAGATTGGCCATGTGTGGCATGCATAGTATGTTTCTGGCTACGTGCAGGTTGGTTTTAACCTAGTGTACGAAGGATACTCTGGAAAAAGTTTCCAAAGTCTCTAAGAGTAAACATTCGAGGACGAATGTTCCCAAGGGGGGAGTGATGTTACACCCTATATTTTTTTACGTAAAAATGTGTCGTAAGCAAACTAATGTAGGACCAAAAATGAGACAATATTTAAAAGTATATAAAGTAAGTTAATCATGTTACCTATGAGGTTACAAATATTGAAGATCATGAACAACAAGTACAAAGAGGGTTGGATAGTTCAGAAGCTAAAGCAATTGTATAAAACAATGTTTCGTCGAAAGTCGACAAGTTGGGAATGTTATAACATGTACCTTTGGGGTGAGACTAGGGTGATTAACATGATAAGGAGATTATGTTATGAATTATATTAGTCGTACGACATCCGTGTGTTATGTTTTAATGTCAAGCGAGTTGTGGAACAAAAGTCGATGAAAGTCATCACAAGTTAAACTCATAAGTTTTACTGAAACTTTGGGTCAATTGTAACTGCAATTTTCTCCCAATATACTTAGAGTTATGGGGTGTTCCACCCATCAAATTAAATATCTATGAGTCTATTTTCCAATTCATTAAACCGTTTGTCAATATGACATCGGAGTAATGAGATATGGGCATTTTTGCGATACTGCACAAGCTGCTAGGTGACAAGTAGGTGTGTCACCTACTTGCTTAAATGAAAGCCCAAAAATGGGCCATTTCGGGTCGTCCAAGGAGGCCTTTTAAAGGCCTATTTTCTTCATATATTAGACTTAAAATAGAGCATAATAACCAGACATAAGCTGGTCATTCGTCATAACATTTTCGGGTCGTTTGACACTACTACGGTGGTCGTTTTGTGTATGAAGAGATTGGGGTGTGTTGGGCTGTTTTGTAGTATTTGATGGTGTATATAGGGCTGGAAAATGATGTATATATGTTGTCATTGTTCTGTTCTTGTATTGTTGGTGTTATCTTGAATTTGGAGGAAGTAAGGATTATAGGGGAGATGCTGCCCGTTTTAATACAAAATAAGTTTGTCGTTCGTTGTGCGATAGTTGTAACTTTCATAACTTAACGATAGTATTATTATCATTCTTGTAGATTAAGGTGCGAAGAGGTGAGTTCAACTTGGTGATTGGAAAGATTGTGATAAGGTATGTTAAGGCTAAGCCTTCCTTCATTTTGGCATGATCTCGTAGCTACATGTGTTAGTAATGAGACAAAAAGAGTTCATATTCATGAATTTATTCACACTATTCTAGTCTCATAAGTTACAATATTATTCCTTATCGAGACTCTATATTCAATTTTAGTATTTTCTTCTTCCAGTCAAGAGAGCAGCAAGCCTATATATACAGTATTACAGTATTTTCATTACCATCGAGCTATAATCGATGGGCAGGCCCCTATTGGGCAACCTCTGATCAGATGGAAAGTTATATACCGAGCCTACTGTGGCCGAGCGCCTATGAGCGAGCCCAGCATGGTCGAGATACATAGCCTAGTATGGCCGAGCGCCTATGAGCGAGCCTACTATGGCAGAGCAGTTATATATACCGAGCCTTATAAGGCCGTACAATTATTTTACTTACTATATTGAAGGAGTTTAGTCACTATCAGCAGGTAAGTATATCTCCAGATCATCTTTGACTCCCAGTTACTTCCAGTTATTATATTATCAGTTCAGTTTCAATTTTCAGTTATGTTATTGCCTTACATACTCGGTACATTATTTCGTACTGACGTCCCTTTTCCGGGGACGCTGCATTTTATGCATGCAGGTTCAGATAGACAGACGAGTAGACCTCCTCAGTAGGTGTTCTAGAGTTTAGCCTGATCGGTAAGCTCCACATCCTTCGGAGTTATCGGGTCTAGGCTTTTGTGTGTATCTTATGTATGTATTTATATATATAATATGGGTAGGTCGGGGCCCTGTTCCGATCACAATACATCTATCAGTAGAGGCTTGTAGACATATCCTGTTGGTTAGTACAGTATGTTGGGTTTGTAGGCCTGGTATGTATAATTTGGTGGTTTGTCAGCTGTCGTAGCTATAACGGCCTTTTCGGCCTAGCTTTATATTGATGTTTAGTTAGCGCTAGTTTCCATTCAGTTTTATATTTTTCTTCGCAAATTGTCTTGCAAGGTGGCCACATGGCCAAAGTATGACATTATGTGTTCAGAGTCCCTTAGTCGCAATTTGGTACGCCAGGTTAGGTGAGGCACCGGGTGCTTGTATCGCTCCTAGGTTCGGGGCGTGACAGTGCAACTGGGATCAACCCTGCCTAAGCAAAGGTACCAAATATGCTCAGAAAGTGTGCCAAAGTCTCCTGAAGTCAAGGTGTAGCAACAGGCGCCTCAGGTGCCTCTCCCCAAACGCAGCTACTGGTGGCTCCTCAGTCGCAGCCCTAGCGCGGCCACTCGCTGCAACATGTGCTATGCCTCTATCTCGGCCTTTGCCTTTGCCTTTGCCCCGGCCTCTAGCAATACTGGCACTGGAGACAGCATCATCGGTAACTGAAGCTTATGTCCTCACCATTTGTGAGACAATAGAAAGACAAATGTTGAATTTTCGAAATCAATAAATCCACACGATAAGGAATGGAAGAAGTGAAATTTCCTATTAATTATGTAGACTCTCGAAGATAAGTACAGACATCTTTGTACCGATCCACAAGAATTTACTAAACCTATTTATTACTCGTAGAACTGATGAACCTAGGGCTTTGATACCAACTTGTCACAATCCCACCTTAAGGATCCTGATGGCACCTAGTCTCTAAGACTAGATAAGCCTAACACATGATGATATCAAACAGAATAAAGCAACTTTAACTACTAAATAAAAACTGGAAGATTCCATAACATAGCCGTAAAATGAATATAACAGTCATAAATCCCAAAACCCAGTAATACTGAATCATAAGCTCTACAAGAAGTACATAATAAGTCTCAAAGTATACATCACTATTTTGAATACATAAACAGTAATAAAGCAACTAAAGAGGGTGACACTGAGGCCTGCGAGCAGGACAGAAGGTATACCTTGAAGCCTCCAGCATCTCGGGATCAACTCACTAACGACTAGCACGCTCTAAGATACTTGAATCTGCACAAAAATATGCAGAAGCATAGTATGAGCACACCACAATTGGTACCCAGTAAGTATCAGGACTAACCTCGGTGGAGTAGTGATGAGGTTTAAGTTGAGACACTCACTAGTCAAATAACTTGTGCAGGTTATCAACATAAAACTGACAACGAAAAGCATAACAGAGTAAATATAAGCAAAAATAGGGCATGTGATAACACGGCAAATTAAACAACAACTCGTGAAACACAAAGTGAAATCATTTAGGGAAGACAAGGATATGTTTGAAATATCACTGGTTCCAACACAAGAATAACATCAAGAATCAACCAAAAATACCACATAACATAATCAAAAAGCCAACTTTATGGTGCCACATGAGATTCACAATGAAATATTTCCCATTATATAAATACACACGCATAAGCCCCCTTATTGCACCGCATGGACATCACAATGAAGTATTCTCCTTATTTGCGACAAGTGCATAAGCCCATTTATCTCGCCGCATGCGCATCAATAACACCACCCTTATGCTGCCACATACGCATCTTGCCACCCTTATACTCCACACTATGATAATCAACCCGCACAACACATACACATGTGCCACACCACACCCACAATATCAAAGTCACAACAAGACATAGCCCACAGCTCAACAACAATGTGTACAAGAAACATAATAATAATATAAGGGTGCGAAGAGTGAACAACAATAAAATGTGTCTCATATAATAAACAATTCCAAATCAAGCCATATTAATAGCCTAAAGTCAAAATCCAGTCAATTATCACACATACGCCCATGTACCCACTCATCAGCTTATGTACACGTCACATAGCACAAATGATGTAAATTAGATTAATTCCTAAGGAGAATTTCCCCCACACACAGTTAGGCATGATACTTATCTCAAATAAGCTAAGTAAAAACTGTAAGAAGCCTTTCCCACATGAATAAACCTCTGCATGGCCCGAATCTAGCTAAAACAACTTAATAATAACAATAAAATACTTAGGAATCAAGCCCAAACGATAAAGCCAAGATCTTGAATCAATTATGCAAAGTCAACCAAAAGGTTCAACCCCGAGCACGCACCTCGAAACCCCACCAAACGCATAAATTCTGAACACACATTCCAACATGAGTCCAAATATATGTGTTTCGTCCGAATCCGACCTCAAATCGACCCTTAAATCATCAATTTTTACATTAGAAAAGATTTCACCAAAATCACCAATTTCCTCACTTAGATTCATCAACCAATCGCTAAAATCAAGTTTGGAGTTATGATAATAACCAAATCCGAGTAAAAAATACTTACCCCAATCCAAATCATGAAAATCCCCTCCAAAATCGCCCAAATCCGAGCTCCCAATCTTAAAACGTGATAAAAGAAATTAAACCCTCGTTAAAGATATACTCTGCCCAGTAATTGCGCATTTGCGAAAAAAATAACTACATCTGCGGTGGAAATGCCGCATCTCTGCATTCACTTACACAAGCGACTAGCCACATCTACAGTCCAACCATCTCACTTGTGAGACCACTTATGTTGACCACTCATCACACAAGCGCAGTTGCTTCTACAGAAAAACCATGCATCTGCGAACTCAGCTTCTCCAGCCCAAACCTCGCATCTGCACCTCCAAAGCCGCATCTGTGGCTCCGCATCTGCAACCAAACTTTCATAAATGTGAAAACACTAGTCAGAGCAAACTTCAGCAATGCAACAAAATCCCAAAATGGTCCGAAATCAATCTGAAACCATCTGGGGCCCATCCTATCACACCAATCAATTACAAAACATAACACGAACCTAATCGAAGCCCCAAATCACAATAAACAATATTAAAATCATGAATAGCACCTCAATTCAAGCCTAAGGGACAAATCCAAATTTCTAAATTATAAACTTACACCGAACATGCCTAAACACCTCGGAATGACAATAAATTTTGCCTGAAAGTCCCAAATGACACAATTGACCTATTCCAACTCCCAGAACAAACACTTTTGGACCTCATATCAACAAATTCAACTCTCGGTCAAACCTATCAACCTTCTAAACCTTCAATTTTCTAATTTTTGCCAATTCAAGCCAAAATAATCTAAGAACCTTGTAATCCAAATCTAGACATACTCCTAAGTCCAAACTCCTCATATGAAGCTATAAGAACAATCAAAATACCATTCTGGGGTCGTCTACATAAAAGACAAACCCCGATCAACTCTTATAACTTAAACATCCAATCAAGGGACAAAGTATCCCAATTCAATCCAAAACCTCCCCAAAACCAAACCAACCTAACCCGCAAGTCACGTAACCACAAATATGCATATATAAAGCATTAAATAGAGGAAATGGGGATAAAATACTCAAAATAGTCGATCGGATCATTACAAGAAGTTTTTGGCATTATTTACCGAAAGTTGGCAATTTGGGAGTTTGGAGAGTTCATAGGTTTGATCGGAACTTGACTTTGATGTTATGGGGTTTCGATTGTGATTCTAAGACTTGGAATAGGTTTGTTTAGTTGAATGGAAATTGTGTGCAAAGGTTGGTTGGAATCTAGAATGTTTAGGCATGATTTGGACATGTGTGGCGAAGGTAGAAAGTTTCGAAGTTAAGAGAATGATTGTGTATCTTTGATTCTCGGTTGTTAGTTGTGGTGTTTTGGGCCTTTGGACCAGTTTATATAAGGTATTATGACTGTTGGAATGATTGGACGGGGTCTCGGGGCTCCGGTGTGTTTCAAAATGATTGCGGATCAGTTTGGAGGGTATGGGAAGTTCTAGTTCTAGTGCGCCACACCTGCAAAAGATTGAGCGCAAGTGCAAAGTCATAGGTGTTATTGTCCTATCACATTCACGATGTTGAGCTAGTCTGGAGAATTGTCGCATCTGTGGGAGAAGGAGCGCATGTGCAGAGTCATATCAGCGAGGATTTCTATGCGTACTTGCGAGATTGGTTGGCCCTTTTGAAGATCGCTTCTGCAGAGAGGAGATCAGAGGTGTGAAGTCGCACCTGTGGAGATTTGCGCACGTCTGTGAGAAGTGAAGCAGGCATGAGGAAGTGCATCTGCGCAATTTTGGGCACACCTGCAAAGCCGTAGATATGGTTGGTGAGCTACAAATGCAAGGTCAGGATTATTAAATGAAGCTCACAGATGCAAGCATTTGGCTGCAGGAGCGAGCTCGCAGATGCGACATAGCTGCCAGACTTCATATATTTTGAGTGTTAGCTCATTTTTCAATATTTTGTGCTTTGGAGCACGGAAAGAGGCAATTTTGGAAGAGATTTTCATTACTACTTTGTGGATAAGTAATTTTCTCTTTGATTGATTATATATCTTTCATCCCCATTGATTTATATACTTTAATCATGGAATTTTGAAGAGAAAATTTAGGGTTTTGTCTACAACTTAAGAGACTGAATTTTGATGATTTGAGGGTCAATTTGGACTCATGGGGTTATGGATAGTTGGGATCTACCCCTTGACTAGGGTTTTGACAATGTGAGCCCGGGTTGACTTTTGTTGGCTTTTGGGGATTTGATTAAAGATTGAAACTTTATTGTTTGGAGTTGATTTCTATAGCATTACTTGATGTTATTGAGTTGTATTTGACTAGATTTGAGGCATTTGAAGGTTGCTTTGAAAAGAAAAGTTATTTTAGAAGGTTGAAGTTGTTACTGGGTGGTGGTGAGTCTCTGGTCTATCCTTGTAAGAGGAAAGTTTCCTCATAGGTGATGTATTTTCTATTTGCTACTTGATTAGGTGCTTCGCATATACAAACTGCCGAGCGTATATGCGTGGTTAGGTTGTGACCATAGCCGTTTAGAGTTAAGTTTATATTATGCCTTGTTGATACTTGATGAATTGCTATCCATGCTTCATTGATTCTTTGACTACATGATGAATCTTAAAGTTTTCTTAGAGACTACACTAGAATTATGACTTGTTTATTTGAACTTGACTGACTTCATTCACCGTGTTGGACTTTCTACTTTAGACATATCCATGCAATTGTCGTCCTTGACTTATGATTTGGTGATTATTGACTCTTGTTGCTCATATTGGATACCATGATCGGACTTAAGAATATTAAATGAACAAAATGAACTATTATGGAAAGTTAAATTACATGATTAGCTATAGCCATCTCTTATTCATAATAATATTCATCTGCATTCTATTATTTGTCCTTTTGCGCCTTTATTACATCATCTCATATGCATATACATGAGTTGGAGAGTTTGTTATTGAAGGAAGTTGAAGATATTAGCACTAAGGACAGAGCAAATATTGATTATGGACTTCAATATTATTAGTGGATCAGGTTGCACGCTGCAACACCGCTTGGATACGGATTCATCCCTCCAGAGTTAGGTGATTAGCCAAGTTACTTTTGGCCCTATGAGTGCAGGCACCCAGATTAGTGCTAGTTTGGAAACTTTGCCAGCGTTGGGTTTATGGTATGGTACTGTAAGGTGTTAAAATTTGATCATGAGCATGAATATGCATTCTAGATTCATGCAGTAGCTCTCATATATACATATTGATTTGGTTTATATCTTTGGAATAAACTAAGATATTGACTCGTTTTGCATTTTCCTTGCCTAAAAAGCTTGCCTAAATTTCAAATAGTGTTGTACATTTGCCTCGTACCCATTTGATAGTATCATGCCTTACCATCACTACTTCTTCGAGGCTAAACTTGATACTTACTAAGTACCGTAGTTTATACTTATACTATAGTTTTGCACATTTTGTGTAGATTCAGAGGCCGGTACCATCATGCTGACAAGCGCAAAACACACACTTAAATATGCTCTCTAGTCGAATATAGTATAATATAATATCGTGTCCACATGGATTGGATTTAAACAGTATTTGCGTAGCTTCTAGTTTAATTGCTATCCAAGATGATCAACAATTTAGATTTGTGTAATTTAAAACTAAAATTAACTAAAAGTCTAAACTATTGGCAAATGACAGTCGCAACAAGAGTAAGCAAAGAAGATATCAATGGGAGAAAATAGGGGTTGATTGGATAGGTGCAAGATAATTCTCTAGAATTTAACTCTAGCTAATTCACTTCTAAGGTTCAAGTGAGTCTCTCGAATTCACACAATTATTAGTTCAGACGTTCAATAGAAACTCATCTCTCGATTAAGTCTCAACCTCACAATATGAACCAATTTATGCTCGGTGAAGATATGCAAGAATTCGTAGTGGATTGGTCTTTAGGAGAACCTCTTTCGATTATCCTCCTAACTAGGTCTAAACAATAATTCAACTAGCCTCTTTTGATTACTAAGAAGAATCAATGAATTCAACCAACAAGATAATGCAAAAACATCACAAGTTATGCCTCTTTCAATTACATGAATATGTGAATATAGAAGCAAAAATTAAAACACCCAAAATGATTCAATACATAAAAACTAGAGTTAATCTCCACAAATAAATATCAATACACCAGATCCATCAATCCCTAAAGAGAACTACTCCATAGATATGGAGTAATTCATCATAGATAAGTTTAAGTTAAAGGAAAACATAAAACGATCCAACCTCTTGTCTTGAGTGAGGATTGAATGATGAAATCCTTGTGCTCTTGCTTCTCCAACATATCCTTAGCCTCCTTAGGTCTTAGATGTGTCAAAAGTTCAAAAAATACCAGTTTTCTATGTATATATACCAAGTAGGGTCGGGCCCAAACAAACACACCTTCTCCTTTGCGAAATAGGACTCTTTCCGGAGTTGGACATGCACAGCCGCGCACCTGGGAGTATGTTCGCGCATATGACCGTGCACTTTGGCCAGAACACTGCCTAACTTGCGCGCCCAGTGAGCGCTCACGCACCTGGGTAGCCTCTGAACTTTGCCAATTTTTTACATAAATTTACATTGTTGCATCGCACTAGTGTATTTTTTCAACAGTTGATTCTTCCTTGAATTTTGACGTCCAGTAGTGATCCTCGACCCCTGAACACGATCCCGGCTTATTCCTTTGGGCTTTTACTCAGACTTCAAAGCTCCAAATTAATCAAATTAGTTCCACAATATCTACATAACTTGGAATCACTCCTACAAGGCATAAAACACATAATTAGTGCAAAACACTAGCAATTGAAAGCTCAACTCAATTTAAAGTGCAGTAAATTAGAGTGCGATAAGCAACTAAAACACGTAATTATAGCCTACCATAAACACCCCACACTTAAACCATTACTCGTCCTCGAGCAATCAAACTATACTTTATATAGACACAACCTCATTACACAACTCTCATAACTCATCAAACCAAGAATATTTAAAATAGATTAAGCACAATAGTGTAACATCCTAGCCTCAACATTTGACTCGCAAGTATAACACATTATTTACAACTCACTCACTTACTCTAACCTAGTGGTCAACGACATTACCTTTCCTTCATGAATCAAGTGCCCTCACCCAACAATAGAGAGTAGTTCCACACACAATAGAAATTAAGAACAATTACGAACTCAAGATAGAAAGAATTCGCTCACTCTCAGAAACAACATTCATATGCCACAAAAGATGAACCATAGGCTTGCCCGTAGTGTACTACTATACTAATTCGAGCTCATTCAGTCAAGGATCAAGTAGGACTTTAATTGGTTACAATGTAGGCTGCGGAACGGGTAGGATATATTTAGATAAGAGTGACTACACCTCCCTAAGCACTTTAATACATACATGTAGCCATTAAAAATTCCACACTTATGTCAAACCAAAACTCCACCTTCACATCCATATATATTAACTCCCTACTTCTTTAAGCACCATTACATCAAGAGTTGCCACTATCAAAGAATATGTTTCATAATCATACACTTATTTTTTCCTTTCTTTTTCAATTCGAGTGGCTCTTACTTTTTCAAAACACTGCACCTTTCTCCTTATTTCAATAGTTCCACTCAAAAGCCAAACCAACACCCCTCACTTTAACTTTTACAAAGTTCATAACAAATTCAAGTGCTCATAAGAGGTACAGGGTAAAAATAGATGGCCAATTCAAATAAATGGGTAAGGCTTGTACTGTGGTTACCAAATAAATAGGATTACAGGCTCAAAGGGGTTAACTAAGATACATAACAATTAGGTGGGTAAACACATATATCTAGCTCAACGAGAGGATGAGACATTGGGTCTCCCCACACGGACAAGAAGATTGGAGAGAAATGCTGACTAACCTAAGTAGAGAATGGGTCAATTGGAAGCTGTCATACCTAGGTGAAAGGGAAATCCTAAAGACTCCTCAGAAATACTTCATTGAGCTAAAAGGACTTGAGGGCATCCAGTCATACTCACCCCTACGGGTTCTCAGACAGTTCGGGTTGATGCAGGATGTGCCTTTCTGGACAAGGAATGTGCTATATGAGGACAAGTACAATAGATAGATTCACATACCGAGGATAAGAAGGCTCCAAGAAGAGTGGAATGATCTAGTCACAATGCGAATGTGTCAAGAAGACGGGTGCACTCCGGAATTTTATGTCTGGATCACGAGGAAGCCGAGCTAGCTCGACCAAGCAGGGAAGGTATAGCCTGGTTGGAGGATGCAGTGGCTGCTTTGCAAATTTACCATGAGATCCTGCCACATTACCTTGTGACTACCTCCATGCACTGTCAAGTGGTCCCAGGGTCCATTGATCACATGCTGACACCCGCTAAAGATGATGACTGAGTAGTAGAGTGCATTTAGATAGAATCCGAGACAGAGTTGGAGGAAGACCCAGAGGAAGAATCTGAGTTCAATGATGATGGAGAGGAATTTGAAGAAGATCCATAGGATGAATCGGAAGAAGAAGAGATAGGGAATGATTCCGGGGTGGTTATTAGAAGTTGGTTGATTTCCCCTCTTTTACACACTTTGTATCTTTATTCCTAGTTTTCTTGTTTTCACTAAGGGCATGTTGTTCAAGTCCATGCAATTCTGTGAATGTTGGAAACAATGATGTAACCTCTACTCCTGCTTATATCATTCCAAACAACATTAATGAAAACAAATTTTACTTCGGATCTGAATGTGTCAAATATGATTGTTTGTCAATCATTCCCGATTCAGGCATACCTTCGGTAAAGATAGGTCCCACGAATTCTAGGAAAATATACTTGCCTGAATACGTGAACTAACTGCTTTGTGTGACCTTTCACTCATATAAATGAAGAAACTGACTGTTGTTTCTTTTTCTTTTTCTTTCGTTTCGTAAGAAAACTGATGGAACTACCATACAACCTAAGATCAAAGGGGAAGATGTCTACTACAGATAACCCGACCGAACATGCTTTGGTAATAGCCGATAGCCCGGGGCGATCGGGAGAGAAGGACAATACAAGGAATGATGAACATGTGGTCAGGATGGCCCAGGAATGAAATCTTTAAGGGAGGAAGTACAACCTATCAGAGAACTGGCACATCTGGCCGTGAAAACACTCCCACAACCACCTCGTTTTCCATCTCTGGATTCCATCCCCAGCCATTTTCCTTCTACCTCTCACCAGACTAACAATTCCCTAACTTCAGTCACTACCACTCAAATCATACCTCCAGTAACCCCTGCAAACCCACCAAATCCTCCTATCCACACTCCCTACATACCACATTATGTTCAAATGCCACAAAACCCACTCACTACCACCAATACAGTTCACACCCCTCCTCGTGACGGAGTCACCTTTACCACTCACCATAATCAGCACATACCTGTAGCACATACCGCTGCACATGAGCGATACATTCCTCATGTATATGCCATTTTTGAACCTACCTTTACAGCGCCTATCACGGTCAGGGTGACTTATGAGATTGACCAGTATGCCGAGATGGAAAGGGAATCTAGGCGTAAGGAGGAGGAGTCAGTGTCTAAGTAGTTACAAATCTTGAGAAAACAAATGAAGAACTTCCAAGTCGCTCAGGGAAGTGAAAGTCAAGACTGTGAGGATTTGTGTATCCATCCTGATGTAGTTATGCAGTAGGATACAAGCCTCCAAAGTTTGATATCTTCGATGGGACGGGTGATCCCCATGCACATTTAGTGGCATATTGTGACAAGTTAGTTGGAGTGGGAAGAAACGAGAAGTTGAGGATGAAGTTGTTCATAAGAAGCCTGACAGGGGAAGCACTTACCTGGTATACTCGACAAGATCCGCAAAATTGGAGGACATGGCAGGATATGGCGGAAGATTTCATGAATCGATTTCGATTCAACACAAAGATCACTCCCGACAGGTTCGCACTGGTAAACCTGCGGTTGAAGCCGTCTGAGTTATTCCAAGAATATGCATGCTGATGGAGATCAGAGGCTGCCAGGGCACAACCTCCATTAGACAACAGTGAATTAACTAAGTATTTCATTAGGGCCTATGAAGGGATTTACTTTGAGAATATGATGGGCATGATGGGATAGAAATTCCCTGAACTGGTCAAAATTGGAGATTTCTTAGAAGAAGGTATAAAATTCGGCAAAGTACAATATATGGTTGCACTCCAAGTAGCTAGCAAGGCAATCCAATCAGGGTCAATCGGTAGCGGAAAGAAGAAAAGGGGAGAGGTATCAGCAGTCATCCCTTATTATAAACCCAACGCACATCATGGAAACACCTCTCACTCCCCAAACAACCATTCATCACCCTACTTATGCTCCAATTTACAAGGTACAGCCATATTATAATCCACAACCTCAATATAAACCCTCGAACCCATAACAACCCGAACCCACCACGACCATATGCTCCTGTCCAAACCACCACTCATCAAAACCGACACACCTATGCACCCCAACCTCGCCCAAATTTTGAAGAGAGAGGTCCCAAAAATTATACCCCGATTGCTGAACCTCTGGCTCAACTGTTTGAAAGATTTAGGAGAGCGGGTTTTATACATCCAATAGAAGGAAGGGTTCCTGAGTATCCCTCAAAGTATTTTGATGCAACCAAAAAGTGTGTGTACCATTCAAACGTGCATGGGCATGATACTGAAGATTATTTCAAGCTAAAAAATGAAAATAAATCATTGATCAAAAGTGGAGCCATTTAGTACACTCTGGCTCCGTCTAATGTAAACCGCAATCTGCTACCAAATCACCAGAATCATGGGGTCAACATGATCACCTTGGATGAAGAATACAATTTGAAAGGAACTATTGTCACGATAGAAAATGCAGAGGCCGCAAGGGTCCCACCTCAAAGGAATCTGATGATCATAGTACAACTAAGACCTACGGTGATAGGTCAGACTTACCAGCAAAAATCCACCGCAGCTACCAGGGACAAAGAGGAACAAAATTACAAAATTATCCCGTGGACATATCCGCAAAAGGGAAAAGCCAAGATGATAAATTCTGCGGCAGTCCACGGTATGACTAGGTCGGGAAGATGCTACGCCCCTGAGGATGAAAATCAAGGAAATTTGGGAAAGGAGCAGATTTAGAGAAGAAATATAACATATCCTGAGGTCAAAGAATTCTGGAAGAGGATGTCAACCAACGAATACTCTGTGGAGGAACAACTAAAGAAAACTCCGGCACAAATATCAATCATGGACTTACTGATGAGTTCTGATAGTCATAAAGACACCCTAATGAAAGTATTAAGTGGGGTAAGTGTGCCGAGAAACACCACTAGTGAGGCACTGGCAGCAACTATTAGGTAAATAGGTGAAGCAAATATGATCACTTTTCGAAGAGAAGAGCTTCCTATCGAAGGCGTGGGTCACAACAGGAAAGCTATGCCTCGGGTCGACCTGCTCAAGTATATCTTTCAGAAGCATATGCCTACAGGAAAGCTAGCTAAATAGCAGATTCTTCTCAGCAAATTTGACATTGTGTACATGACCCAAAAGACTATCAAAGGACAAGCTCTCGCCAACCACCATGCAGTGAATCCAGTGGATAAGTATTATGAGTAGCTCACTATGTACTTTGCCGATGAGGAGGTATTGTTCGCCGAAGAAGATATTACAGAGTCATACCCTGGATGGAGAATGTATTTCGATGGAGGAGCGAATTCCAAAGGACTAGGAATTGGGGCAGTCCTAATTTCGGAATCAGGACAGCACTATACAGCATCAGCAAAGATAAGATTCCCTTGTACCAATAATATGGCTGAGTACGAAGCATGCATCCTTAAGATCAAGATGGCAGTCTACATGAACATCAAAGAGCTTTTGGTCATAAGGGATTCCGATCTATTGATATATCAAGTCCAAGGGGAGTGGTCTACAAATAATATTAAAATCCTTCCATACTTGCACTGTGTAAAAGAGTTATGCAAGAAGTTCACGAAGATTGAGTTCAAGAACAGGATCCAGGATGTTCTTGCAACCTTATCATTCATGATTCAGCATCCAGATAAGAATAATATCGACCCTATCAAGGTAGAGATCGAGGATCAACATGTGTATTACTTTCATATAGACGAAGAGCCAGACGGTAAACCATGGTACCATGACATCAAAATATTCCTCGAGACAAGAGAATACCCGGAGAATGATACTAATAATTAGAAGCGAGCACTCAGGAGGTTGGAAAATCACTTTTTCCTTAACGGGGAAGTCCTGTATAAGAGGACCCTAGACTTGGGTTTGTTGAGATATGTAGACGCCATTGAGGCAACCAGACTATTAGAAGAGATACATGCTGGAACATGCGAACCTCACATGAACGGTTTCACATTAGTCAAGAAGATCTTGAGAGCAGGATACTTTTGGATGACCAAGGAAAGCGATAATATCTGCTACGTGCAGAAGTGTCACCAGTGCCAGATCCACGGGGATTTCATCTGGGTTCCGCCCAATGAGTTGAATGTGATGGGTTTTCCTTGGTTGTTCGCCGCTTAGGGCATGGATGTGATTGGACCAATAGAGCCCACTGCATAAAACGGGCACCGCTTCATCTTGGTAGCTATTGACTACTTCACTAAATGTGCTGAAGCATCTGCCTACAAGGCCGTTACAAAGAAGGTAGTGGTGGATTTCGTCCGAAACAACATCGTCTATCGATTTGGGATACCTGAGTCAATCATCACTGACAATGCAGCTAACCTCAACAGTGATCTCATGAGGGAAATCTGCGAGAGGTTTAAAATTGTCCACCGCAATTCCATAGCCTACATACCACAAATGAATGGAGCAGTCGAAGCAGCCAACAAGAATATCAAGAGAATTTTGCGAAAGATAGTGGACAATCATAGACAATGGCACGAGAAGTTATCCTTCGCCTTACTGGGTTATCGGACCACCATGAGAACATCCACTAGGGAAACGCCATACATGTTAGTATATCGCACCGAAACTGTCAATACCCACAGAGGTTGAGATACAATCCTTAAGAGTCATCCAAGAAGCCAAGTTAAACGATGTAGAGTGGATACGGGTCATACAGGAGCAACTCATGCTCATTGAAGAAATGAGAATGGACGTAGTATGCCATGGTCAGCTGTATCAGAATAGGATGGCCAGTGCATTTAACAAAAGGGTGAAGTCTCGCCAGTTTACACCGGGGCAATTGGTTCTAGGAAAATCTTCCCCCACCAGGAAGAAGCCAAAGGAAAGTTCGCACTGAATTGGAAAAGTCCTTACGTGGTCCACCGAGTGTTGTCAGCTGGAGCTCTAATATTAGCAGATATGGATGAAAGAGTCAACATGAAGCCCATCAACTCAAACGCATTCAAGAGATACTACGTTTAAAGGCAATAGAACTAGGTTTTGGCTGTAACAAACTGTGCTCAACCTGACTTCCCACGAAGGAATATGTAGGCAACCCATGTAGGATTCGGTTTCTCTCTCTCCCCTTTCTTTTATAATAGAAAATCCAAAATATCATTTTGTATTGTATCTGGAACTACGCCACGAGTTGATTTCCTTGGGAAGGAATACGTAGGCAATCCTCAACTGATTCAGTCGTCTTTTGTAATTGAATTATGTTTGTCCTGATTCCATCTGGATACATAGGCAATCTGAGTCAGACTCGGCCATTCCATTCTTAATCTCATCATTTCGCATATGTTGTAATCGAACTACGTCTTGACCTAATTCCATTTGGATACGTAGGCTTCCTGAGATAGGCTCGGTCATATTTTCCATATTTTCTTTATCACAATCCACAAACTACATTCAGACATAATTTCGTTTTGGATATGTAGGCAACCTAAAAGGGTTCGGTCATAACCCGAGGAAACCGTTGTAATGCATTAGTTCAGATTAGGACACAGTCGTAACAACAATAGCTGCATCATCACAAGCATCATGGAATATCAACACCAACGAGGTAGAGTTTTTTAAGAAGCAACGCTAGTGTTCAGATAACCTTTCGAAGCGTGTCATAATCCAGACGACGGCATTTGCCATAAAAAATATTTTGAAAAATAGTTTCCAAAAAATATCGTAATTTGTCCCACCTACTGAACTCCATAACGTAATCTTGTTAGGATCGGGGCAAAGCCTGTTACTATGGTCGACACAAACCAACCCCCCTCCCGCTAAGAATTTTTCTTTGAGCGTAGGGCCAACAGGATGCAAGGAAATGTTGGAAACGTACTGAGGCAAATGACGAATCTGCTACTCTCTCAGGATTATCACTCTTCTTCCTTTATTTAAATTTTCCTGGTATAACTGAAACTAATTCCTGAATCCTTTGTAGGTATCTTGGAATCAAACCACTGGTGCGAACAAAGCATACTGTACATAGCAAACTGTCTGCTCAATCAATCAGAGTACCTTGTACAAAATGAGTTGCTGGCTTTACCAATTGGAGCCCTGTATATAGCAAGTCGTCATCTCGATCGATCGGAGCACTCTGTACAAATCAAACGTCGATTTTGCTAATCGAAGCCTTGTATATAGCAAACTGCTTCGCTCTGCCAACATGAGTGATCCGCACCATCGCTCCATCACATCGGGAGCATAGTAGATAGCTGGAAACCTCGTTGCCAACGTTTTGCCAATCGATGGCGGAAACTTATCTTCGTAGTCAAGAGTATCTCTTGGGCATACTTTTCTTCTCCATTATTGTTATCTTGAACGTATTTACGTTTTTCTTGTGCATCTTACTGGCACGATTATGTTTTTCTTCAAGTCAATCTCTCCAATCAAGTGGAGATACTTTACTTTCCAGTGCAAAGCTCCTCCAACAAGCGGAGACGCACTCTACAAATCAAGCTATCCCAACAAGCGGAGACACTTTTCAATGCAAAGCTCTCCCAACAAGCGGAGACGCACTCTACAAGTTAAGCTCTCCCAATAAGCGGAGACACTTTCAATGTAAAACTCTCCCAACAAGCGGAGATGAATTCTACAACTACTCCTGACACGAGGAGACTCAATGCTCCGACAGTTGCGGAAAGATACATAGCCCGGCTAACAATCGAGTCAAATTCAAGTATCCCGTAATCCTGATCCCAAATAACAGCTCGTCGGCAGCCGGACATCATCATTCATACATCATTTACATCATATCTTAACAGATTATGCATTGCAATATATGGGTATGTGTGTATTTCATTTTTTGCAGGAAAGAATATCGCAACGTGGAACTCCTTCTAAGCAGCATAACGAACTACAATGCTATGAGGGACAGTAAACTCATTAGTATGTCAAGGATCCGAGCTCAATTTCAAAATGACCAACAGAACTCTAATTTTTCATATCTTTCAAGTCAAGCCACAAATTCAAAGCTTTCATGAGTATCGAATCTCCCGACTCACAATATCGCCATAGTACTTTACTAGGGCAATTCCTCTAAGCATCGCTTCCTCAAAGTCTTAATTCCATAACTACATGAAGCCTGATCCTCGTTAGGCCCGAGAGATGTAAGCAATTCAAAGCCAGAATTCGGCCCCAACTCCCCAAAAATTCTCTCGCAATTTTCCTAAATCCTACAACTCATAATCTACGCGTCATTTCTGCAATGCATGCCTAAAGTCGTGAAAAAATTGGCTTTGGTTCAATTTCTTTGCCCGCAAACTCTTTCATTGTCTCCGGTCAAAGAGGGGCAGCTGTTGACGACCAATTTTGACCCTCCTTAATTTAATTTATTTTTACATAATAATTTACAATGAATGTTTTGAAAATATTTTCTATCAATAAATACCTATTTTTAAAAATTAGCTAAGTATTAGTTTTGAAATTAATGATTTAGTATTGATATTATGTAATTACAAATATAATTGCTAGCTTAAGATTATTAAAGTGATTTTTATATACATCACATAGGCTTTATAATTAATTTAATGAATTGCTCTTTACTTGCTAATTAATTAGATTACTATGTTGATAATTCAAAATTAGTGTTATAATTTAGAAAATAAAGTATTTTATAAATACTTAATTACAACCATTAGTAGCATATTTGATAATCATAATTTTACTACATTTATTGAAAATAATTAAATTTATTTAAATTAATTTTAAAGAGGTTAAAGACTAAATGGCTATAATTACAATTGCATTCCTAAACACAAATTGGTCATTCTCTAAATTAAAAGTGGCCCAAACACAAGCCCAATCCGCTATTAATCCAATCCAAGTCCACCCTTATTTTACACCTTGGCTATTGTCACAGGGGCATTTTTATTCAGCCCAAAATCACACTCGCGTGGCAATCAAGTTGCGCACTTGACTCAGCCTTTCCAACATTTAGCCAAATTTTCAGCAAGTTTGTATTTAGACGAATTTAGGCAGCAAATGTAAAGAGAACACAATAAAATACGGGAAAATTCCAACCTTCGTATTAATTCGAAAACTTACAAAGGAAACCCTCACTTTGTTATGAACACAAGTCGTTCACATCCGACTTCGTTTAGCCAAGATCACAAGTCAATCTTACACACTAAGACATGCCCAATGCCTAAACTTAGCCCCTTTTTGAAATACTTAGAAACCCTTACGTTTCTCACTTATTTACCTTACTGCATTTCACATAATATTCCCCACTTAAAATCTGACTAAGTCCAAAGGAGCCTATTTATAGTACATAGGCAGCCTTTTGGCACTTGATAGCACATTGACACTTGTTGTCTACTGCTTTTTCCACATGGAAGGCTAATGTTAAATCTGTTCCTAACTTGTAGTTGACATTCCCAACTACATAGGCCATGATCTACATGAAATGATAGTGGATATAAGAATAAATCAGACATGGGTACAAGCAGTTACAAAAAGGTAACCGCCAACTACTTTGGCATGTACACTGCATGTACGCCTTGTCTTGGCCAGCTGCTGCATGCCCGAGGCTGGCATTGTGCTCAGCCTTGTCTCCTTTTTACATTGCTCTGCACTAATGCCTTGCCCGCAACCCTCCGCTCATGACTTTTTCGCACACGCCCGATGCCACTGCCGCTCGCACACGTCTTGGCCAAGTTTCTGCCTTGTCCATGTCAACTCTTGTTTCACCCAAGCCATTGCTTGTATTTTGCCTCACATAGCCTTGCCTTAGCTGTTAAAAGCCTTTGCCATCATCCTGCACTGCCATGCCTTAGCTTAGCCCGCTCTTGGTGCTGCCACAACCCAAAGTGCCCGTGTCATTGACTTTGGCGCACATGCCATGCCATGCCGCCTCAACTTGCCCACATTGCCTTGTCAAGCCTTTGCCAAGCATGTCTTGCCTGTGATGAGTGGTGATTTTACCATTTATTTTAGTCTCTTTTCTTTAGTTTTTGTGTTCTTTAATTATAAAATGAGGTAATGTATGGTGTACATTGCTAGATTTTTAAGTAAATGAAGTCTCGAAGAGAATTGAAATTAAATAACGTGGAATCGTACAAAAAAAGCAAAAGAAGTGCAAAACCTTCCAGTGAAATCGCATCTACAAAGAACAGTCTGCATATGCGGTCTAGCAACTACAAGAAATGGTCTGCAGATGCGGAAGAAGACATGCAAGGCAGAACTTGCACCTGCGAGTGGAGAACCACTTCTGCGGTAACGCTTCTGTGTGAATATGTTCGCATCTGTGATTGCGCTTCTGCGCTTGAAGACTGCTTATGCGGACGCGCTTCTGCGTGTTTTTGGCCGCTTCTACGGAACAGCAATTTTCCACCATCATCGCTTCTGCGAGCAGGCATCTGCATCTGTGGAACCGCACCTGCGTAGATTCTTCCGCAGGTGCGGTCAACGGGTTTCAGACCTAGGCACTTTTGCCATTTCACATTTTCTTCATTCCAAACCCACAAATACACAATCTAGCTTATTGGAAACATATATTGTGGCTTATTTTCAGTCTCTTGACTAGAGAACACATGTTTTGGAGCTAGGGTTCTTGCACACACACTTGGTACTTGAAGATTTGAAGCTTTTGGTTGAGAATTTCTTACTCATTTATGTTCATTTCTTCATTTCCTTGCTTTGTATTGTATATCTAAGTGTGTAGTATTTTTTCCAACACCTGAATCTTGTTTATGGGAATATTCGTATTTAAAGTGTGGATTAAATATTTTAATGTGCTTATATATTGAACGATTTTTATTTATTATGAAGTGAGTTATTGTTTCTTTAATTATATATGTTCTTTAATATTTCCAAAGGGATTAGCTAACCCTAGGACTCTCCCATTTACTTTTAATTAATTTTGGGAAAGATAATTTGGGATTGGGAAAGATTAATTAACAAGAACTTGAAGCATTAACCCTCACTTTATAGATTCTACCTAGGGATAAGATTGAACTACTTGTAGCCATATTTGGGTGTGATTAATCTCTTAATTATTTTAGGGATAATTCAATTAGGAAGTCTTTTTAGTCTTCGGAAGAAGCTAATATAGGATTATTACCCGAGGCTAATTAACATAAATTCGCTCATATTTGTAAAATCGTAAAATAAATTGGATCGTTACTTGAGTGTAAATTCTCAATGCATCCATGCTTGAAGCCATTGATCATTTTACTTTCTTTCTAGGTTAGTTTACATTTTCGCAATTAGTTATAAATATTTTCTCAAAATCTTTCTAAGTTTTTGGCTTAGCATAATAAGTGATAATTCTCTTACACGCCTAATCGCCTACATATTGTTCTCTGTGAGATTCGACCCCGACTCATAATTGGGTAAATTATATTGCATGCGACCGTGTACATTTACTTTTTAGTAGTGGATTTGGACGTCATCAACCTGCCCCAAGACTTTGGCCAATACTTGCCCACAACAGCCCACATGACAATGTCTTTTCCATTGCCTGCATGATCATTTTGCCCGCACAAAGGCCACAATCCTTGCCACAGCTGCACCACGCCCGATGTCAAAGAGTCAGGCCCCTAACAACTATCCACGACCTCCTCTCAAAGACATTCTACATGCGCCACGTCACCTCCAAATAACACTCACAAAAGAAGCGTAGTGAATCCAAGCCACCCGTTTATTAAATTAATAGCTCACAATTTATATTCGTTTTACCTTTAATTTAAAAAACACTCGTCATATCTCATCTCCGCCATCAAAACACTATAATCCGACGACCACAAAATTTCCTCTTCAAAACCCCTTAAGTGCCCGAATTATCAGGGCCATTGATCATCAGATCCAACGGCCGGGGTCTCGTATCCCTATCTTAACCTAGAGACGACCACCCACTATCAAACCCAAAATCATTTCCACTCATACTCAGCCGCCCCTCCATTCCCTTTTCTCTCTATTCTCTCAACTCCCATCACCCGAATCAGTCAAGAAAACGCTGCACAAATTCGTGCAAGGTCTCAAATCACCCATAAATCATCCTTTTTGTCTTCATTACCTACGATTCTCGCTGAATCTTTGCCCATTTTATCTTTGAAATTCAAACGCCCAAGTCTAAAAACCCTAGCATACCAATGAAGCATCAAATTGCCATACCTCTCTTAAATGTTGCTGAATCTATGGCATGCATGGATATATCTTCAGTGTTATCATCATTATTCTTGGTCCAGAGGTCAAGCGTAGAGACCTCTGGACACTAGAGCTTTTATCATATGGTTTTTGATTTCAACGGTCTTCCCTGATCTTTACACGACCAGGTAAAAGATCTTCAACGATTCTGCACCTACTCTTTCTGATTTTACCCGACCATGCTCACATCATCAATTCATCGTCACTCTCCGCTACCATGGTTTGAATCTAAAACCCTAAGGCTCAACAGTCACTATAAATAGCAGTCTTAAATACTCTCACAGAACACACCAACTACACCTAACATTCTAAGAAGTTAAGATAAGGTAGAATATTGCTTAGAAGTTTTCGTTAGAAGTTTGAGTCTCACTCAATCTCTAATTCTCTCTTTCTTTCTGGTTTTGAGTTTATTACTGGTTGAAAGCTGAGCTTTGTTTTTCTAAATGGATAATTTAAGTACTCGTTTGGTCTGCTGCCCCAACGGAGGTCAGTAAAACCTCGACCCTATTCTTCTTGTCCGTTTAAATTACTAAGTATAAATTATTCTGTTATTGAGTGATATTGTTGTTAGTGATGTATTAGTAGTTGATTGTTTTATATAATTGTTAATGACATATTATTGTTAGGAAGGTTTTGAGATTATGAATTTCCTTTGGTTATCGAAATTAGAGTTCTGTAATAATTTCAATGAACATGTGATGACCCATCTCTCTTGTTAAGACTTAAGAACAGCCTAATAAATCTAAAATTATCATGATATTTGGTTTCTTTTTTATTTCCTTGATATTTCTGTTAAGTATTGACATTCTTGCCTAAGTATTATATGTATTTGTAGTAGCTCATTTGATAAACTAGACTTAAACGAATATGAATATATTTTAGTGATAAGATGAGGTTGTCATTTGGCTTGGGATGCTAGTTTATGATATTTGAAATTATCCTCTCCTTTAGCATATTTCTGTAATTTTATGAACTCTTTACAGATCATTGACTCTCTGATGAGTTTATGGTTGTTTGATCACACTATACAAGCATGATTTGAGAAGACTGCATTCCTGCACCATCTTTTGTGCATTTTGAAGTTCATCACATGCTTGATCTAAGTTATGGGGTTTGTGCAAGTTCTGATATTCTATTTGTTAAGCCAAGATGCTAAAACCAAGTTTCACTATGATTGAAATCCTATACTTGACACGCTTGACAGATTTTCCCAATATGATAATAACCCCACCCTTTTCTGGAATACATGTAGTGACACTGTTAGCTTGATGATGACAACACTATCATTTTAGAATTAATGTGAATCCGTGCTAAATGTCTCATGTATATGTGATCCTGCACTTATTCGATTCTTTGATATTTTCTGCTTGCCTTCCATAACTATGTATATGTCTATGTTGTCCTTAGAACTTCACTGAGTCTACATGAATGAACCAAACCTAGCTTGTGAACTTTAATTGAACCTTCCTTTGCTATTGTTTTAGTATAACATCATGCTTTGTTTTCCAAATGGATTAGTATAAAGTTGAAAACTCTTGGAAAGAAATAATCATGTCCTGAACCTTAGAGTAAACAAGACTGTTAGCTTAAGATTTTTTTGGAGGGTTAATCTGAGTTATGAATCTGTAATCCTGTTAATACCCTTTAAAAGTCCTAATTATATTTATTAGTTTGTATTTCTGTTAACGTTCTTAGAAGTTTTGACTGAAGATATAAATTTGTGAACTTGTTAATAGCTTTTAGAAGTTCTAACTGTAGCTGTTAATCTACAAATTTGTTAATATTATTTAGAAGTTATAATGGTAGTTGTTAATGGTACCTTTGTCAGCACATTTTAAAGAACTCAATTGATGTGGTCAACCTACACCTCTGTTAATATTCTTTAGAGGTTTCAGTTGGAACTGTTAACTTGTATATATGCTAGAAGTTAAGACTTAAGGTATTGAAAGAATGTGTCCATATCCAGAACTTCATATGTTTAAGCCATGCACTTACTTCATTCTTGAGATGTAGGACCTAAGTATTTGAGTTCCTAACAGTAACTTGATGGTGCCTTTTGTCTCTATGTATGAAGTTGATTCTTCTAAGCATGCCCACATATCATTTACATTGGATCATGTACCTTGTTATATTATGGTTTAATCATGATGATTGGGTTGTCTTATGATCCTATAAGTATTTTGTATTAACTATTATGAAAATGTACATACACCTTTGTGGTATGTTGTCACTGTGATATTGAGATTTATAGTGAAGTGCCTCATTGGCACTTAAACCTATATGGAAGAATAAATGTGATCAGTTAGGCGTATTTGGGCGTAGAGTTTAGCCCTTGGTAGAGCTACTCTCCCTGGCACATGCACTGCCTTGGGCCTTGAGACCCTTGGGAACTTTGAATTATTAGGGGTCCAAAGAGAGCTTTGGCCATGAACGGAGCTCTACCCTTAGCCTCTAATCTATTGACCTATATTACTCCCTTTAGGTTTAGTGTTTAATGACAACGAAAGGATTCAATATGAATCACTTTTCCATATGTGACCCCCACACTAGTATAACCTCTTATGATTCTCAAGTACTGTTAGTTTGTTATATTTTTGTTCAAGTCATTTTCTTGTATATTTCATGCATGATTGCAAAATATAGAATATTATATCTAATGACCATCTTTTCTTTTTTAAACATGTATTATAATTGGGCCTGTCGAGTTCCCAAAGAACTTAGGCCCAAGTCCTGCCCCTGCGCGTTTGGGAGGTCTGAAGTCAGCTATTGTCCGTTTCTGCTATATGCTGGGCCTCCCTCTTTTAAGTCCAAAACCAGAGTCTATCTTTTCCCTTTACTACTTTACTGCTTTACTACTTTATTGCTTCACTGCTTTACTGCATCTTGTTGTCTTTATTCATCATATGTATACAACTATTACCATATAAGATTGAATGCTTTATTTTACCTCTTTGAATCATGTAGACAATCTAGGCAAGCCCTAAAAGATATAGGATTAAAAAATATTAGACTTAGTAATAGATAGCCTTAATTCATTAATTATACATTATTTATACTAATCTTTACTAATGACTTTATGAAGTCTTTTGGGAACAAAACAGCTTTAGCAAAGGCGATAATCCTCTCTTTTCAAAAACCTGAAGTGGAATCTAAAACTGGTCTTTTAAACTGTGCTTCTCCACAAAATTGAACAAATGTCGTCGCCCAGTTTAAAGGAACTTCTTGCACTTTTCTTCAAAGAAATTAATTTGAGAACCAAGGTATATCTTAACCTATTCCTTCACAATATTTTTACTATAGTACACAAATAGTCATAATCATTTAAAATATTTACAACTCAATCCCATCCCATATGTTTTATAAACATGAACCTTATGTGCGAAATCCTAGATTCTTTTAATCATGTGTATATACAAAATTATCTCCAAAGCTTCTCTAAACCTATATCCTTTAAAACCACAAACCTTCTTTTCAAGTATTAGTCTTTGCAAATGGATACATAGTATGCCACCTCGTTAATACTAGTTTAAGCATAATACAAAAAACTAACCCTTTAAACCTAGTCTAAGTCCTATGCAGCTATCTCATGTAGATTTTAAGGGGTGCCTAACATCTTTCTCTTAGAAGAACAAGAATCCTTACCCAAAATCTAACTGGTTAGCGGACCAATAAAAATATGGCTTTAGTAACAGGTACCCTAGTATACCTTTAAATATTAGGTGGCGACTCTCTTTCATCAACAACAAAGAAATCACAAGTTAAATCTTGTTTTGACTAGTGTAAAAACTGGTGCAACAACGATGTATAGTCTTTGTGGGTGTGTTACGTATTCACAAAGGTAGTTGTGCATCGCGTAGAGGAGTTTGAGGGGCAGGGGCACGTGTTTCGCGATCTCGTTGGTATGTCCGTGATCGAGTAGGGGAGTCAGGTGGAGCTTCACGATTGTGAGGGTCTTTATGCGATCGTGTAAGAGGAAGGTCTGGTTGGGAGAAAATTGTGCTTCGCGATCGCATCTGAGGTTGCGTGATCGCGTAGTCGTGGCTATCAGTGAACCGTGATATCACGGGTAGTGACCGCGATCGTGATCGCGATGATGAAATAGCTGGCAGGGGTATATTTTGTCCAGAATTTTGAGAACTATCCATTTTTCACATCTTTGAATATTGGAGAACGAGCGGAGGAGATTTTAAGAGGAATTTCACTACTATCTTGGAGGTAAGTAATCTATACTTGGATTTGTACATACATCTTGATTCCCCATGAATTTTTACACCTAAAATAAGGAATTTTAAAGTGAATTTTAGATTTTTGTCTACAACTTAAGAGAGTAAAAATTGAGGTTTTGTGCATCAATTGGGATTTGAGATTTGAGATTTGGACTCGTGGGGTTATAGGTAAACGGGATCTACCCCTAGACTCGAATTTTGGTTATGTGGGCCCTAGTTGACTTTTGACTTTTTGAAATTGATTAAAGATTGAAGCTTTATTTTTTGAAATTGATTCTTATGATGTTATTTGACATTATTAAGTATTATTTGACTAGATTCGAGCCAGTTGGATATGATTTATAAAGGAACGGTGGTGTTGGAGAGTTAATATAGCTTGCTAAGATAAGTGTCTTGCCTAATCTTGATTTAAGGGAATAACCCTTAGGATATGACCTTGTTTTCTTAATTGAAATACGTGAAAAGCGATGTATATATGAGGTGATGAGCGTATATATGGGTGCTATGTATTATTCATGACCGAGCTAGACTTTAGGCTTTTATTATGCCTTATTTGTTTTTGTGCCTTCCATGATTTATGTTTTAATCAATTGTATGACTACGCGAACTTATTCTTTCATGCTGGTGATCATGTTTAGGATTACTATCTCTTAATTGATCAAGATGGTCTATTTATGAAATTGTTGATATACTTGATTTAGCCACAATCATGCTTATATCTTGAGCACACATCCGCACCTTTATTTATCATGTTCTTATGCACCTTATATATTAATTATGAGCATATTCATCCTTAGAGATGAAATGTTATCTCAGATTTGCTATGATTATAATACATTTGGATATGTTGTGTGGATGGATTTGGATATGGCACTAGGTTTCTACTATGCGGTTATTGTGATATTGTTATTGCGATGACACGAGGTTTCTGTCATGTATTATGATGATATTATTATTGATATAGCACAAAAGTCTTTGTCGTACAACATGTGAATATGGATCCATCCCTCTAGGGTCACTCTCTCATGTTTCTCTTTTAATGGCGTATACGCATGTTGTGTGAAATTGGTGTATTTCTTGTTGATTTTGATATGGAATGCGATATGGTGAGTCAAGATCAAAAATGTGTAAGCTTTGACCATTCAAGTGAATTCTAAATGCCATATCATGAATACTATATACTTTTTATGTTGTATTCTAACATGCTACTTGATTCCTTTGTTATATGCTTTGTTATTGTTAGACGAGATAGAACTATCCATATTGAGTTGATAGCTCTTGCTATTATTTTTAGTAACATTGTATCTCCTTTCATAATTGTGTTGTGTAAAATTATGAATTGTACATGTTTATTTAATTAAATATGACTTGAACATCGTCATTACTTCATCGAGGTTAGTTTTGATACATATTAATTACACATTGTTCCGTATTATACTATACTTCTACATATTTTTGTGCAGATTCGGGCATTGGCGTTAGTGGGCATCAAGAGGGTGCCTAGTAGCTGACATCGGAGACTTGAGGTAGTGATGCATGATCGTCTGCAGACCCTTGGAGTCCCCTTCCTTCTTTATCATACTGTTATTTTACATTTCAGAAAGTATTGTATTATTGAGAGATTCAGTTGTATCTTGTTTTAGAGCTCACGACTCTGTACTACCAGATTTTGGGAGATTTATTGCCATAGTTTTTATGTACTTGTTGTTATTGGAGGAATTATTCTGCTTACTAATCTATCTAAATTATATTATATCTTGTTGAGTTTAGTTTGATCTATGTTTGGATGTTGGCTTACCTGACATTGGGGGTTAGGTACCATTACAATCTTTGGTGGGATTTTGGGTCGTGACAGTTATAGTTGGTTTAGTATCGTTACATGGCTCTAAATATACCCTTATATCTATATTTACATATATATAAATAATTCCATTCATGAAAATAAAATTCTAGATACATCGCTAAGCGAGTATCTAATATCAGCGTGTCGCATAAGAAATATTTTCCTTAGTCTGAATATGAATTATTTGATCTGGCAATATAAGAATGGCAGTTGTTATGGGTATGACCTACTATGTCGAAGGTCTGTCTTTCCTTATGAAGCTTAAGACTTTCTCCCTTCATATGGTATTCATCTTTGCTAGTGTAACACATTCACATTTATTTCTCGTAATGGTCTCATCATATCTGATTATCTAAAAGTAGCAAGGTGGTAGTTGCAACTTGTCGTATTCATATACCTTGTCTGATTCATAGACATTTATGTGAGTCTTGCTAGATTTTATTCATCGTGATCGTCGCCCTGACATGCCATCTTTGCATTTCAAATCAGTCGGAATGTGGCTTAGATACATTTTTGCTAACGTGTCCTTATTTATCTTGTTAGTGCAACTTCCTATTATCACCGAAATCTTTCTAGCAACATCTATATGACTTCATCCCCTCCTATTCCATAGGGCGAGTCCTTAATGTCTGACTGTCAATTTTACTTTGTTACCATCTTCTTCTCACTTCGAGGTCAATTGTGACCTCATGTCTTGCATTTCAAAAAATTACTGTTGCTACTTAAGCATTGAGCCTCGAGCTTTCTCATCGTGTCGAGAACTCCAATCATGTGCAAAGTTGATAGGAAAGGAGTAGCATTCTTGCCTTAAGCTCACAATATAAGAAGCAAAGAAGGGAGGTTTCCTAATATGTTATATAGCCTCCTAAGTATTTGATGTGGCACACTACATATCCATACATAGGACTCTACAAGATATGACTCATGACTCCATAGGACCTCTAAACCTTGTTGCTTTGGTACTAACTTGCACGCCTTGAAATTGGGTGTGGGATGTGATAGCTCTCAATCTACCTTAACCGTCGAGCAAGCATTGTTCTATCTATATGTACATGATAATATGGTTATTAGTAACCAAACTATGAGTATGTCTTATATTAAAACCATATGAAAATAGTTAGTTACAGTTTAGTAAAATAGTATCTAAACCATTCAACGACAGTCATAAGCCTCTGCAGACGGAAACTAAAGCAATGCCTTTCGAGCATTCCACACTGAAATAATATAATATCTAAATGATTAAAAAACTTAAGATGAACTACCGCCGGGAGGAATCGACAGAGTCATCTACTGGATCCACAGAAAGCCAAGAATCTAGTCACGAGTCAATGCTTGTTACATGACGTGGCAGGCCTAAACGGGCTAAGTATTTTCAATGGTATAGTAAGTCTTATTTACCACCCCCTAAGTGGAGGAAAGATTATTCTAGACTAAACAGATTTAATAAGGATATAATTAACATAACTTAAGCAAATCAATAAGTTAACACTGAAGTCTGAAAGGTGAATTGTAATATAAAATCTAAAAGCTAAACTGTAACATGAACTATGAAAGGTGAACCGTAATATGAAATCTAAAAGCTAAATTGTGACATGAATTCTGAAAGCTGAATTGTAGCTTAAATCTGAAAGATGAACTGTAACATAAATCTAAGTTGTTCTAACAACTGAATATAACTCACTTACTTTTCTTGCAAACATTATCTAACAAACAATGGTGAATGCGAGTGTAAGGATAACTGATCTTATCCCCCGGCCCATGCGAATTTTACACTCGGGAGGTTGATCACTTCTCTCAAACACATAAATCTGAATAAATAATGACACCTAAGAGTGTGAAGCTGGCCATTCCTCTACACTGATAGCTTTTACACATGGGGAGATTGGCCACTTCTCTCAAATACATAAATCTGACTCTAAATGTGGAATACCTTTAAGTGTGGGATAGCTAGCTCTGGCAACCACGACACTCACACCCACAAAGCCCTCCCCAATAAGACGGCTAGACCAACTCATGTACACTAGGCCCTCATGGACAGAGTGTCTACTACACCAACTTATGCACACTAGGCCCCCGTGGATAGAGTATTCACTAGAGAATTTTCCCTTTCCATATGTATTACATATATCAAATATGAGCTGAATCTAAATAAATGTAAGCAATTGCATAACAATAGTCAAATCAAACAAGAGATTCAATTCTTCTGATATTCTGAGCTAGCTGAGTTATTATGCAAAAATAATAAAGCGTTGCTATCGCGTGTGTTCACCATGTTTCTGCCAATCGAGATAACGTACAAGTTAAGCAACATCTTAGATTCAAGCTCGGTCTAGAATAAGGAGAAAGAACAAAATATTTCTATAATGTCTATATAAGAACAAAATATTTTTATAATGTCCATATAGCCTTCCCGATATAAGTATGGTGCACAACACACTCATAAAGAAAACTCTATTAGACACGATTCTATAGACATCCTAAGACTCGACTTAGAACTTGGCTCTGATGCCAAGTTTATCAAGATCCAAAATCCATGTGACCGGCACTCGACATAGTACTCGACCCGAGCAAACCAAACCCATGTATAAACCTTGTCTTATGTGCATGCCGAAGTCTTTCAAAACATAAATATTTTAAACAATAAAATCCATAAATTAAATTTAACCATTAAAATAATTTTTCTCATTAAAAAAAAAGACATAAAGGTAATTGTTCGTTTATATGTGCCATATGAGTTACCATAACTTGACACGGAATGAAAATAGTTGACGAGACAGGCCCCATTGACCCAAAAAGATAAAGCAAATAGTACTACAATAGTAAGAGTGGAGACTCACCAAAAGTATCAACTAGAGATGTGGAGCTGTTCTATCCATGGGGCTCACACTATTTAGGACCGGTACCTGAAAACAGAAACGAAAATTTGTCTAAAGGGCCTAAGCTCCACATGCCTAGTATGAATCATGAACTATTTTTCCAAGAAGTGAGACAAGATAAGAAAAGAAGATCAAGAGATCTGCAAAACATTGATATAATAAGGAAACATTTATACCAATTCATAAGTTAAAGAAGGAAATAAAACAATTCTGTGAAACATATTTTTAAGTCATTTCCTTTAGCATTTAAGTTCAACCAAAATTATATGAGGTTTTACCTTTAACGGGAGTATGATACCAACACCGACATAATAGAAACAATATTAGGTGATCAACCTAACCATAAGTATTTGACATTACTTGTCCGGGTGACTTTCCGTAGTACCATACAAGTCTACTTAACCTCATTACATTTAGTAATGATCATTTCCTCACAAATTAGGGGACTTTATCTCACAAACCTCATCTTAACCTTGGAATGTATCCCTACATCGGTATGTGTAATTTCATGGTAACGAATTCAAGATTCGAACCAATTTCGGTGGTCTCTACTAGTAGCTCCTAAAATATTTGCCTTTTCTAAAATAGATTCATATCTTAAAGCCTCAAAGAAATATCGTTTAGATAAAATTACGGTATTCATAACCGCTCTAACCATTTGAACAAAAATCAAATAAAAGCCTTTCTCATTTTCATGTTAAAAGTAATTAGCAAAATAAAAATTTATCTTTTAGTTTAACAAGTGTTACTCTAATATATAAAAATATCTCAATAATTTTACACTTAATATTTTCAATCAAAAGTCATGTCAATAGCACTTAAATAATTAAAATGCAAGGAATGGTGCAATCTCAGCATGCTCATCCCCACAAGCTAGGATCACAACTAGAATCAAGTCCCAAACTATTTTACGACATGATGATATTGGAGGAAGACTCCATAAAGTATCAGGTTTCAACATACCTCAATACGTTCCCAACTTCACCAGGTTGACTACGCATGCTTGTAGGTTGACTATGCATGCTTGTATAGCCCACACATCTTAAGCCTTTCTGTAACGACCCGGCCGATCGTTTCGAAAGTTATAGTCCCGTTTCCCCCATTTCTATTTCCTTTATCCTCTTAAGCTATATTATGATATACCGGGTTAGTTGGTTCGGGTGAGGAGTGGTTTCAGAGTTGAATGAGACACTTAGTCTCTAAAATAGAAATTTAAGTTGGAAGTTTGACCGGGGAGTTGACTTTTTGATATCGGGGCCGGAATCCGATTCAAAAAATTGAAATACCTCCATTATGTCATTTATGACTTATGTGCAAAATTTGAGGTCAATTGGACTTGATTTGCTAGGTTTCGGCATCGAATATAGAATGTTCCGACGTCGTTTCTTCGAGAATAAGTGGTATCAAATTAAGCAAATGAGTTCCAAATTAATATTTGATTGAAGAATTAGATCCGTATTGAAATTTCTGAGCCATACCAAAAAGAATCGTCGAATTCGGACATCGTATGAGAGAGTTATGCCCATTTCCGTATCGGAAAAGATTTTCCATCGCCGCGAGCACCCAGGGTAGCGTGGGGCGCTAGCCCTGGCACTGGGATATTTAAGGGTACTGGAAATAGCGCCACAGGCAGCGCCCCACGCAACCTGTGACGCTCGAAAACATTAGAGGCTCTATAAACGGGTCTTTTGGCCATTATTGACATAAAAATAGTTGGGGAGCTCGGTTTGGGCGATTTTCAGAGGCGAACTTCACAAATTGGACTGGGGTAAGTGATCTTAACTTGATTTGGTCCGTTATTCATGAATCTAACATTATTTTCAGCACTTATTTCATGATTTGGGGGATTAGAATAGAAATGTTTCAAAAATTGATTTGAGGGTTTGAAGGCCGAATCGGAGTCGGAATTTAGAAAATTTTGTATGGTTGGACTCGTGGTTGAATGGGCGTTCATATTTTGTAACTTTTGTTGGGTTCCGAGACGTGGGCCTCACTGTTGATTTTTGAGTTAATTTCGAATTTATTTTAGAAATTTAGCATTTTCATATGGAATTGATTCCTATAGCTCGTGTTGATTGTATCGAATTATTTTGACTAAGATTCGAGGCGTTTGGAGGCCGAATCGCGAGAAAAAGTCTTATTGGAATAAAGAATTGCTCGGATTGAGGTAAGTAACGATTGTAAATATAGTCCTGAGGGTATGAAACCCCGGATTTTGTATCATTCTACTATTTTTAGTGACGCACATGCTAGGTGACGGGCGTGTGGGCATGCACTGTTAGGATTCGTGACTTGGTCCATCCCGTAGCAACTGTAAAGTTGCATACCTTGTTGAAACTATATGATACTTATATGTTTTAGAAAGAATTTCTGTAAATTGGGCTGAATGCCATGTTTGGGCTTTGCGCCAATGCTGTTTGGACCCTTAGGGGCTGTTTCTTACCATCCTCTTATTATTTTCGATTGAAAATCTATACTCAGTTATGGTTATGCTTGTTTACCGCATAACTCAGTTTATGACTCTATTTTGATGCATATAAATTTTTTGGGCCGAATGGCCTGTTTTACTGAAATGCCCGAGTGGCTTGAGATACTTATGAGTGAGGCCGAGGGCCTGATTTGTGAGGATGAGTGTGGATCGGGGCTGCCCGCCTGCAGCATACCTGAGTGAGGCCGAGGGCCTGATTAGTGAGGATGAGTGTGGATCGGGGCTGCCCGCCTGTAGCATACCTGAGTGAGGTCGAGGGCCTGATTGGTGAGGATGGGTGTGGATCGGGGTTGCCCGCCTGCAATATACTTTATTATTATCGCACGTGAGTTGTCCGTGCAGATTATAGCGCTTGGGCTGAAGGAGCCCCTCCGGAGTCTGTACACACCCCCAGTGAGTGCAGGTACCTACTGAGTGCGAGTGCCGAGTGCTGAGTGACTGGGAGGGAAGAGTGATTGTGAGGTATGCCCGAGTGGCAGGAGTGATTGTGAGGTATGCCCGAGTGGCAAGAGTGATTGTGAGGTATGCCCGAGTGGCACGAGTGACTGCGAGGTCTGCCCGAGTGGCTGTTTATGATTTTATCATTTTTGCTCACCTTTGCATTGAGCCTTTGTTTGAAAAACTATTGGAAAATAAAAAAAATGATTTTTATTGGAACTGGGTTTAAACTAGATGTTTGATTCAAATCCTAATTTTTAAGAGCATGTGGTATTTTACTGAGATTTCCTGATATGAACGTTATATGCTTTATTGCTCGTCACTACTGCTCAGTCTTTATTTATTGTTGTTACTTACTGAGTTAGCGTACTCACGTTATTCCCTGCACCTTGTGTGCAGATCCAGGTGTGGCTAGACACGGTAGCGGTTATTGAGTGTTCTGGTTGCAGATTTTCTTGGAGATAGCAAGGTAGCTGTTTGGCGATCGCAGCCCCTGCTCTTCTCCCTCTTATCTTCATCTAGTAGTATTTAGCTATTCTCCCAGGCTGAGTTAGCCTTGATATTGTTAGACAGATTATAGTAGATGCTCATGACTAGTGACACCCCGATGTCGGGCTTTTTCTTTCGCACTTTTATTTTTTGATTGGGAACTTCTTTACAGAGGTTTTTATGTTAAATAACATTGAAATTAGCTTTGAAATGAGAATATCGGTTTGTTTTGGAAATGAGTCGGCTTGTCTAGTTCCACGGTAGGCTGGCATCACGACAGGGGTTAGTTTGGGTCGTGACACTTTCCCTTTTTCTAACATGCTGTTTTGCCTACGCAACCTACATAGGCTACGCATGAAGATTATGCAGGTCCGTTGGGATCACTTCCTTCCTTTTTTTTTGAACCATTCAAATTGGGACCTTCAATCCTTCTTACCTTCATGCCCAAGTATTGTAATGATCTTGTTACTCTCGTGTGGGCCCACACATACTTTAAAATCTCATTAATTATTCTCCTAAGCTTATATTAAGCTTAATTAAAAATATACTGGGGCTTTACACCATGTTTGGAAGTAGTAATTTAATTTAATCATGTTCAAAATTCACCTTTGGTGTCAGGAGAAACCTTGGATGACTTGGGGTTGAGAGAAAAGGTTTTGTCTTCGAAAAATAGGACTGATTTCTCTCTCCCTGTTCCACTTTTATATCAAGGCTAGGGCTGCTTGTATTTTGGCTCGCATGCTATATTTCTGCGCTTGAGCGCAAATCTGCGCTGCATTCCCCGAAGATGTTATTTGATAAATTGTGTATCTCCAAATGATGAACGGTTTGATGTTCTGAAAACTAGACTAAAAAATCATTCATTTGATATATAGCTCCTAACTCGATTCATTATACATTAGGATCTATGATTGTTTGAACTTAGGTCACGTGCAGCTAAAGTTATTTTCATATCTTAAACAATTCCCATTTATTCCCAACTACTTCTAACTTCTTCTAAACATATATACAACCTTCCAATTTTAAGATTTTTCGACTATCCCTATGCACAACTTAGAGCGTGAGTGAGGACGTAACAGTTAGCAAAAATAAAAAACCGTCGTATTAAATTTCCTTTATAGTATGCTTGACCGAACTTCTAAAATTAGCTTATCTTTAAAATTGCTTTAGTCAAAAGTATTTTTTAAAAAAGTATTATTGGTGAGATGTAATTTGTGTTTAGCAAATCAATTTGAAAAATACTTTGAGCAACAATTAGTGTTTGGCCAAGCTTTTAAAAGAGCTTCTAAGGCCTCATTTGTTTGCACTTAATGGAGGTTTGAATCTTAATTATTCAGATCTCAAACATTACGTGCGTTTGTTTTTAAAGTCTAAATCTTAATCATTAAGTTTGTTTGTTTTTTTTTCTTCATAACCAATTAATGGGTCTGTATGATTAAGATCTATAACAAATACTTAATTTCATTAAGATGCTATCATCAACACTTAATTGCCACCACCGCCTATCATTATCAACTATTACCATGTCACCCACCACCGCCATACTCAACCACCACCACCACTACCTCCTCAATCATAGCCGACACCATTATCGACAACCACTACCCAGAATCCCTACTACCCCTACCACCATCATTCTCAACCACAACCACAAACTCATCTACCTCAACTACCACAACTAACCACTCCATCACTATCAACAATCATCTGCCTACAATTATAAACTACCACCACCTTCCTCAATCACAACCACAACCACCACCACCACACACCATTATTAATTATTACCACGTACCACCAACATTCTCAACTATAATTGCCATCACTGCCAATTACCACTAGCTACTACTCAGAACCATCACCATCAACCAACATTACCACCACCATTGTCTTTAGTCAACATTCACAAGCACCACTGTTAGCTATCACCGCCACTAACTATCATATTTTAAAATAAATAAATAAATAAATATATATATATATATATATATATATATATATATATATATATATATATATATTGATAGAATATTAGATTAATTAGTATTTTCTTTGAATTTTATGTTTATTAATTTTCAAATAAAGACAAATTTTATACATTCAAATGTTAAAAAACAAACAGTCTCAATCATTTAGTATTCAGATCTTAATACATATCTTAATATTCAGACTCCTATTTTTTTTTTTTTGTAAAGTTAGATTCAGATCTCTTAATTTTAATGCACATCTTGATATTCAAATGTGTATTTAGATTCATACATCTTAATCTTAAAAAAAAAATAAATGAGGCCTAAGTGTATTTTCTCAAAAGTATTTTTTAAAAAATATATTGTTAGGGAGAAACTATATTTTGAGCTTCTGATTCAACTGAGAAATATTTTTTTTCTTTTTAAAAGCTTAGACCAAACAAACTTAACTTTGGAAAAAAGCAAACTAAAAAAAGACCAAAAACATTTGACCAAACATGCTACTATTAATTTATCGGAGAAAATCACTGTGGGGGATTCATAACATTCTTTCCTTGAACACAATTCATTTGGAAATTTTAAAAATTTGATTCTTTAGATTCTGTGGCGGAATTTTCTAAGTAAGAAATTGTCATTCCTCTTCATTTCCTTAATACGATAATCGTTTCTTTTCTCTCTCCGTGCGTTTCAGACTCTTTTTTTCTCCTCTTTCCTTTTATCCGAACTCAGGTTAAAAATTGTTCCTTTCTTGCTATGGTTTTACAAAATTCTTGATTGGGTTTAATTTTAATTTGTTGTCTTGACAGTAATTTTTCTTGCAGATTGTTTTGTGGCTCTGCCGAGATTCATTTACCATTTGATTGTTATTCCTTGGCATTATTTTTTCCAAGACGAGGGCTTTCAGAGAAAGTTGTAAACTGATCACTGAAAAGTGCAAAAGGACGGCTAAATTAGGTATGTGTTTAACCTGTTATAGCAGGTTACTGTTTATTTTAGGTTACCAATTAATATTGCTATTAAAAGAGTTACCTGGGATCACTTTTATGTGCTCTGATTGTATACATATTTTTGTCAATGCATAAAACTTAGACTCTTTATTAATACTCAGTTCTATGGAGTAAACCATAAATGCCCGGAGAATCTTGAATTACATACTAATATGGATGCATGTATTGCATAATCTATAAGCGGCATGTTTAGTTTGCAAGAACTTCTCCATTGTTTATTTCGATTATTGAATATTGTAAGCTTTCCTTTTGTGAGACCCATTTTCAATTTCTGTAAGTTATGAGCTTTTAGTTCTGAGAAATTTGCTTGATATCCTGGTTCCTTAGAGAACCCGTGGTTCAATCAATCAATTGCCTACAATTTAATCCTTCATTAGTTGGGGTTTGCTATATGAATCCTCTGTATTTCTGTTCGTTCTGGTTTATATAGGGCACATTTCCCTCCATGAGCACGTCCATTTAATGTTCGCAGTATTTGTTAAAGTTTTTATAGTGATAGGTAGAATCACCATATTAATGCCACTAAATCAAGCACCAGCGATTCTGTATCCAGGAGAATCTTGGTTAGTGTCCCCAGATCTCTTATACCGTAGGTACTTAGGTGGGTTGCCCTTAAATTGAAGTGACGAGGTTGGAAGAAAGAAGTAGGACGCCTATTGACTAAAGCTTGGACTCGTGTTCTAGTGTGAGTCTTGGAAGTAGCTAAAGGTGGGAAATCAGCATGATTACCTTTAAACGGACGCTCTTTTTAATGACTCTTCTTAGGGAGTAGGATCTGTTACGTAAGAGCCAAAGATAGATAGCAAAGAAATATTTTATTTCTGAAAGAAGCATTGTTGTTGCCTCTATCGTTTAGGTAGACTGATAGATCTTGGAAAAAAATATGGTGGAAAGTCCGACGCATAGACTATGTGTAACGTGAATCCCCCTTTTTACCGTACAAAGGACTTTCACCCCGTCAACTTACAGCAAACCTCTTCCTTTATCGGGGATTTGGGCAGAATATGCAAGACTCACATAGGCGAAGTTAATTCTCTTGTTGAGGCTTTAAATATGCATTTAATTTTAGATCATTTTTATCAGAGGTTGGGGTTGATCAGATTCTAATTCAAATAAAGCTCTTTGTCGACGTAATCTTTCTGGACTTATTAAAGCTGGTGTGAAGCTGCTATCAAGCTGTTATGACTATTCTGGTGAGCTTGGTTTTAGTCTACCATCTGTTTGAAACACTTTTGGAATGATAACATGTGTCTTAAATAGCAGTTGGGCTAAGATGTCTGTAATGGAATCTTGGGGCCACCTGGTGTTCTGTATGGTAGATAAATTTATTGTAACGCCTAAAGTGGAGGAGAACAGAACTACTGTAACAATAGTAGTTACTAGCATTGTCAGGAAATGGACGTGGTTTCCATGCTTCAGGATCTCCCTAAAACCACTTGTCATTATTAGTAAGATGTGTCTAATGAGCAGTGTGGCCTTTGAGGCGTGTACGCATATTGCTTTGCATGAATAAGGTGCATCAGTAGCTACTTGAATATAAATATGGGTGATAGCCTGCAAATTTTGCATTTCAAGGGGAGTTCCAGTTTTTCATGGGAGATCAAGATTCAAGTTGTTTCATGAGCAACCCTTTTGCTGAACCATCCACTTCCATGTAAGGTGAATTCATTAAACTGCGATTTGCTGTTTTCTCCTTTGAGCTGTAGCTCAGGTATATGTCTAGTACATTTATGTCTTGCCATGAAAAAGGAAAATGAGCGTTCAAAATACTTTCTCAACATAAAAGCTCCAGTATCTTGTCCATATAACAACCAAACCTTATTTTGTTAGTGTCAACTATATTGAACATTTCATGGTAACAGAAAAGGATTATTCTCCCACCAGTTGGACGTAATCATTGATCATTTAATTTAGCATGCATGATCATGTAGATCAGGATCTGATTTCTGAATTGGAAAAAAGCACCTGGTTGTATCTATTCATGCTTGTTTGTGCATCCAGGCACCCACATCTGTGCTTTGGGGCTTGCATTTTCAAGCAGATGAACCTATTGTTTTCGCAGAAACTTATTTTATACAGTTTAAAATTAATGACAAAATTCTTGCATGCACTTATCTAGATTTAGGACTACAGTAAAAAGTAGATTATTTCTCACAGTTGCCTTGTCCTTGTAGTCATTTCTTTTTTGCTGCTCCCTGTGTACCTTCTTTTCCTTCTCTTATTTTTTTACTTTCCCCAGATGTAGTCCACTTTCAAATTGGCGCCGCTCATATTTATAATCTTTGAACCTCTGAATTTGGAATAAGCATAAAAAAATATCTATCAAGTTAAGAATGCTAATATAAGGAGGGAAAATATAAACTTAACGTACCGAACAGTAGTTCATGAAACAATTGGTAATGGTTTTACCTAGTGTGTTTGTAGGTGTTTTCTTTAATTCTTCCAATTCTAGAGATGGACATAAAAAGAAATAGGGTGAAGGGAGTGAAATTGTTAATACTTTACCAATTTCAGTTAGGCGAGGTAATTGAATCATGAAATATGAATGCATTGGTTTCACTAGGACATGGTCCAATTGTTGCGAAGCTTTCTGATTGATGTGAGAATATTTTGAAGTATATTTTGCTGCATGTTTTTAGGCATTTCTTGAGTACACAAATGGGACTATGGGGGAGAGGTGCAAAAGCTAGAGTTAAAATAAGAAGTAGTAGGGTTTGGGTTGAGAACATTTAGCTTATATACTTGCATACATGCAATGCTATGTAAATATACTTCTTGTTATTGTATTCCAATAGGTTATTCTATAAACCCTTGTATGTACTTAAAACTGTTGAACTTTGTGCCTGAGTCTTAGTATGTCTATTTAGAGGCCATGATACTTTTCTGTGGCGTAGCAATCCACCATGAAGTCAAGATGGGTTAGTTCATGTTTTTAATTCTATCATCCTGCATCTTTTGAGTATAGTAAGGAAAATATTGTATTTATTTGCTACGGTACAATTAGCACCCGTACATTGCCCATTCATCAAAATCAAATTAACTTGCTTATTGCAGCTTTGACCATAGCAACCTTTTGCATTTCACATCAATCAAGTTTTACTTGAAGATTGGTCTCGAAATTTGATATATTGAAAATGAAAATGAAAATGGATTAAGGAGGAAGATTAACGGGAAATGTATCAGTTGAGTGTAATATTACTATTCATAGCATTCCTTTTGCAACTCTAGTTTCCTTAGCACTATTTCCTGTTGTAGGACTGCTCCTCCACGATCATATTTTGTTCAGATCTTGACATGGTTGAGGCCTTTGTTTAGTGGTGAGAGGAATAGAAATGGTGCAGTTGTGATTTTTGTAAACATTATTGTTAGCAAGCCTGTTAATGTATAGGTGGTGATGGTACTTTTCTCACTGGGAGCTCAGTCAGGCTTGGCTTGGTCCTGTAAACAGAGCCAACCTCGGGTCTGGCTTCCCTGGATCTGCTAGCTTAATTCTAGCAGCAGATGTCACCATCTAATGACAAAAGATGGTGCCATCGCCGAGAGAAATAACAAGGTCAGATGGGTGGAACTCATCTATTTTACTGCTAGATTGCGAACAAACATGTTGTGAGGTCTCATCTTATTTATCTAGTATAAATTGGAGTACCAAAAAATTGGGCAGGTAGGGTCAATAAAGGGTAGCCCCGTGCACAAAGCATCCCGCGTTCACGCAGAGTCCGGGAAGGGCCGCACTCCAAGGAGTGTAATGTAGGCAGCCTACCTTAACGCAAGCATCAATGGCTGCTCGAACCTGTGACCTATAGGGTCAATGATACATCTTAATTGAGCACAAGCTAGTAGCATTGGCTAATCTTTATATAACATGGAATAAAAAATTTGCTCCAATTTATGTGATGTAATAAGTATCTGCATATTTCGATTAAGTCTATATAAGATAGTGTTAAGTGTGACTAAGAAATAATCCATGTCATCCAAAATATTCGCGTCATTCAGAAGAAATTCTCATGTTCCATTATCTTTTTGCTATTCAAATTCATTTCTTACATTCTCTTAATATAACCATAATTTATATTTTTCTTGACTTATTATCTTATATTTTTTGAGGCTTTAGTCATAAAATTTAGTTTTCGGAATTAATTCAACTATTGATTCATAACTTTAATTGAATTTAGTTCTTGATTTAAAATTCGGCTAGACTGAATAATCGAGTGTCATGATGTTTGAACCCTTAGTAGTCCCCTAAAGATCCAGAAAAAATAAAAAGTCAGCTCAGGTACGGTTGGGTAATGTAGCAAACTTTAGTTGCTAGGGTTTGTAACAAAGTTCTGTTCAATTCATTGTTCAGGTCTACTATTCTGAGCATCCTTCTTTGTATTTCTGTTTTTCGTTCTCTTTTCCTTTTTTATTCTTTGAGGAAGAGAGGATGTCTTAATGATCTGTTAATGGCAGTCTTATACAGATTAGATTAGTGCTGTCCCTGGGGCTTTAGTCTAGTGGTGAGAGCGCAGCTTGCGGTATATGGGTTAGGCGCACATCACAAGTTCCTACGTTGCCGCATACAAAGGCCTAATATTTAAGTGGAGAAGGGTAGAGGGACGTGCCTATTATCCATCGAGTACCGAACCATGTGCCACTAGCCTTCATGGATTTCTTGTTAACAAAACAAAAACGACGAGTTTAGTGCTGATAAATGATTGGGGGGTATGTTAAAGAAGCTAGAGATGGTTTATTTTCTTAATTCTTATGTAAATTCACTTATCCAAACTGAAGAATAGAGGTTAGATGTAGCACTTAAGGCATTGCAGTAAGGTGGGTCTCTCCTTCTTTGGTGGTGCTGAGAGAAGAATATAGAATTATTAGCGAATAGGTAGAAGTAGACTCATCCTCTTTTCTTTTGTTTTAATTTTCTTTTGAGAGCTGGGAAAGAGGGAGGACCTCTTATGAGGGCATCATATTTGAAGTTAATGCTTGCGGTTTTCACATGAATTCGTTTTCCTTTTTCTCATCCTAGAAAATAAAAATTGAAGCACATACACTTCCCAATATTTCAAGAAAATAAGTTTAAAGATCTTTACATTCATTGAAGTGCTTAACAGGAACTAGTTGTAGCTGAGGTCGTGCACAAAATGAATTTATTGAGGTTGCTTATTTATTAATAGAAATAAACAATTCTATCCTATTTTGTTTGCTTTTCTCTTTCTTGTTCTTTTCGGTTTCTTTCTTTTTGTTTTTTTATCAGAGAATTGCTAGCTGGCTCCCAAGGAATTGGAGAGAGTTTGGCTTGATTTTAGAGCCTTTGGATTTACTATTTGATCCTTGATCATTAAAGCAGAACCTTCGGTTAAGAACAATATGTTTCGAGGAGGTGACGTTTAGTTTGTCTCTAGGTCAATACCCTTAATTTTTGGCCAACCCCCATCTTTGAAGATTTCTCATTTCTTTAAGATCGCAAAGTTAGAAGCTAGTAGTTCCCCGGGCTCTGATTTTTGGCTAACTTTAGGTTCATCTTCTGGAATAGTGGAATTTAGATTGGGCTGAAGGATATAGCATTTGAAAGGAAACATCTACAGATTGAAGACGGACGGACTGAGTCCTTGAAGGAACTAATGGATAAGTGTCAGATGAAAGGAACTCAAAAGGCAAATTTGAGGGGGTTAATAGTTTGCCTTTTTCTTCCATTGAACATCTTAAATTTTATTCCTCTCTCTCTCTCTCTCTCTCTCTCTCTCTCCCTTCCCTCCCTCCCTCCCTCTCTCTCCCTCTCCCTCTCTCTCTCTCTCTCCCTCCCTCCCTCTTTCTCTCTCGTGTGCATGCTTGCCTCTCCCTCTCCCTCTCCCTCTCTCTCTCTCTCTCTCTCTCTCTCTCTCTCTCTCTCTCCCTCCCTCCCTTCCTCCCTCTCTCATGTGCATGCTTGCCATTTTGGTACATACGTTAAGGTGACGGGGATACTTGGATATGTGTATAGACAGTGGTGAACGTTTGACCTCTTTAATTGAAAGATTACTGAATTTGGCCATTGTCTTCCATCTCACGTGCCATATATATCTTACATTATTTTCCTACTATATTACACACTTAAATTTTGTATTTCTTATCAGTTTCTGTTTAGGATATTTGTATTTTGAATATCTCGGTGTTTGATCTATTTGGCGGATGTCGTTTACCATTTGTTAAGCTTATCTTATTAGAACTTGGATTTTTCCAAGCTTTTTAAGTGTTACTCCTGCATTGATAATTGAGAAAAGATACCTAAATAGCTCATGATTTAAGAGTTCAAAGTATGCTTGATTCCCTTGATGACAGTAGAACATGTTACATATTCAGGTTGACTTACTAAGGAAAGTTTTGTCGGCTCAAAACATCTTATTAGCTAGTCCTAGAAGCACCATGAACATGAATCACCCTCATCCATATGGTGAAGATCAAGTAAGTTTTAGATTCTTGTAACTTATGGTAGTGCCAATTTTTTTAGACTAAGCCTAAATCTAAGTTATGAACACAGGATGAAGCCACTGTCATGGGCTTTGAAGTTGCAAGATCACCTGATGCAAGTTACAACAATGTGTATCCTGGGCATGAAGATGTAGGGAGGGAACCACCGGCGGTACCGCCACATCTGCATCACACCTTGCTAAACCACCCAACAACAAGAGATCAATCCACATCCCTCCCGTTGCCACAGAACGTGGTGCTAAACCATCTCTATATTGAGAACAGAGAAGCCACGAGGTCAGTTGTAGCACTTGGTGTAACACATCGTTTTCGCTCAAAATATGTTACGGTCATGCTTTACAAGCCCGTTCAAGGAAGGTGAGCTAGCATGTCGAACATGCCTGAATGTATACACCATCTTTGGCTTGTACTCTGATGGAAAACAGTAGACGTAAATACACAGCAGTCTGCAGTGGAGAATGTTTATTTCTTCCCAGGACTTGAATAATTGTAGTTAGATGTTCGATGGTTTTAAAAAGTTTACATGTATTATGGCAAAAAGTTAGTGATGTCCCTGTTAGTTTGGCTTAGCAATTATGTAACATTGTGCGGTTATTGGACTAGCGCATCAATCTTGATGAGTGTAAAGCATCTGCTTAGAATTAGGAATTTGGGAAGTTTACATGTAATATGGCAAGAAGTTACTAGTGTCCCTATTAGGTTGGCTTACGATTCTGCTTGCGAAGTTATTGGAGTAAGGCATTCGATGTTGATGAGTGTGAAAATCTGTGAGACATCTGCTTATGTTAAGTTGATATAATAACAAGCAACTCTTCGTATCAAGCTTGATATGATAACCTCAAAGATAAAATAATAACCTGTTATAAATAAATGATTATATTGTACCAATGGTGTACAAATTCTTTGAACCCCTACACCTGTCCTTGTTTTCTTTTCTCCCTTTGAAAAAAGTAAGTGTTTCCTTGATATTCTCACAAAAATTGCACCATATGGCTTTTGTAAGGCCACTTTTTAAAATTTGTCCATTTTTCAAAAAGTTTTCCAAATACAGCATTCCACTTGCAAAACTCATTGCAGGTAAAAGACCATACAATTTCCTTAAAGGTAGAAGTTTTGATTTTGTGTCGTCAAGATCCATCTCCTGGTTGACAAGCCAGAATAGTCAGTAGAAATCAGATTGAGGAACAAAAGACGAGTACAGAAATACAATGCTGAAGCTACCTAAAGAGATTAAATGATACTTTTAGGGATAGAGTTTTGAGAATGTGGATTTTGAAAAATCAAATGAAGTTTAACAGAGCATAAATATACTTAAGAATAAAATATGTATGCTAGTATCAAGCAATAGCATGTGATCTGAACTTAGAGACAAACGTAACAACATATACAATGTTATAAAATTACAGAAAACAAAGTGAAATAAGAGAAATTTACGGAGAGGTAAAACTCCAAAGCTTTTTGATGTCTTACAATGGTAAGATGATGACGTCCAAATCCACTCCTCAAAGAGTAAGTGTGTACGGTCGCATGCAATATAATTTATTCAACTATGAGTCGGGGTCGAATCTCACAGGGAACAATATGTAGGCGATTAGGCAAGTAAGAAAATTATCGCTTATTATGCTAAGCCAAACATTGATAGGGGTTTTAAGAAAATATTATAACTAATGCGAATATGTAATCTAGCCTTGAAAGAAAGTAAAATGATCAATAGCTACAACTTTGGATATAAGAGGAAGTACACTCAAGTAACGATCCAATATATTTTACGATTTTACAAATATAAGCGAGTTTAAACAAGACATCCTAAATGAATTATCCCTAAAACAATTAAGAGGATAAGTACATCGGAATGTGGCTACAAGTAGTTCAATCCTATCCCTACGTAAAATCTATAAAATGAGGGTTAACGCCTCAAGTTCTTGTTAATTAATCTTTCCCACTCCCGAGTTTGCCTTTTCCAAGAATTACTTCGAAGTTAATGGGCGAGTCCTAGGGTTAGCTAATCCCTTTGAAAAAAATTAAAGAACAAGAATAATTAAAGAAATAATAACTCAATTCATAATTAATAAAAATCATTCACTACATGAGCATAACAAGAGATTTAATCCAAACTTTCACAATGAATATTTTCATAAACAAGTTTCAAGTATTGGAATAAATACTACACACTTAAAATTGAAGAAATGAGTAAAAAGGATAAGAAAATCTCATCTAAAGTCTTCAAATCTTCAATTCCCAAGTGTAAGTGCAAGAACCCTAGATTCAATGCTTGTATTTCAGTCAAGAATGTCAAATATGTGCCAAAGATGAGCTAGGTCGAGTTTTTGTGGGTTTGGGATCAAGAAAATATGAAATGGCAAATTTGCCCAGAACTGAAGCATGTTGGCCGCGTGCGAAGTCTTGTGAGAAATTGGCATTCCGCAGAAGCGGACTTTGAAACGCAGAAGCGCTTACGCAGATACGGTCAACAAGCGCAGAGGCGACTCCGTAGATGCGGAGGAACTTGCGCAGGTATGATGCCTGTATAGATGTTGCCCTTTCCGCATATGCAATCTTCAACTTGCAGATGCGAGTGCGCAGATGCGATAAGTATCCCACAAATGCAAGACCACTGGATAAATTTTGCACTTCTTCAAATATTTTTGCTTAATTCCACTTCATTTGATCTCAACTCTCTTCACGACTATTTTACCTGAAAATCTAGAAATACACACCATAAATAACCTCATATTATAATTAAAAGATACAAAAACTAGAGAAAGGGACTATATTAAGTGGTAAATCACCACTTATCACATTTCTTTTACAAAAATTGACATCTTCTACTCATGGAACGTCTAGAGTTTTCAAGAATCAGCTCAAGAGCTCAAATGAGGAATTGTTTTAGGGGTTTTCTAGATTATTTTACACCTTTAAACTTACATGCATAGATTATTGTGATTATATGTGTAAAAAAATGTTAGAACTTATGGGATTGTGATAAGAATCCATAAGTTTCTAACCTTAATTGGTGGTTGTTGTAGAGAATGAGAAATGATTTAATTGATGAAATTAGATGGTTGGGAGTTGTAACATCTGAGGGGCTCAGACACTGTTCAAATTTGCGATCAGTGGTTCGCTTTTGCGAACATCGCAATTGAGAACAAGAGTTCGCAATTGCGATACCTACAGCTGGGTAAAAGATTTAGATTTCGGGACTTAGCTCATTTTACACTATTTTTGAAACCTAGACTCCATAGAGGCGATTTTTGGAGGAAAAACTCTTCCCAACTTCATAGGTTAACAACTTTGACTTGTTTTTATTTCACTATCAAATCTAAGATTTCATAAAGTAGAAATAGTGATTTTGAGTAGGAATTAGAAATTTTGTAAAATTGAGATTTACACCTCAAATCGGAGTCGGGTCTCGAAACGAATCACATATTCGGACTCGGGGTGAATGGGTAATCGCTATTTGGTCTTAATTTTGAATTTTGGCTACGTGAGCCCATGTTGAATTTTTATTTATGTTGAAGATACAACCTTTTTGATACTAGGGTAGTTTCTAAAGCTTGTTTTGACTTATTTGAGTAATAATTGACTAGATTCGGATGGTTTGGAGGCTTGTTCCAAAGGGAAGGCCGTGTTGGATTGTTGATCTTGTTTCGGAAAGAGGTGTCTTGGTTGACCTTGATTTGAGGGAATTAGAGTATAATTGAGTCTATTTACTACGTGATATACATGTTTGGGGGAGGGAGGGAGACGTATATGCAAGGTGACGAGTGTATATTCGTTGGTCGTGGATTAAGCATGCGGGTAGTGTTAGCTTTATTTGTACTATGTTACCTTATGTATTATATCTTCCATGCTTTAGATAGACTGTGAAACAGTTTAATTTTTCTATCCATGTTATTATCCATGTTGAGCATATTGAGATATTGGGTGTTAAGACTATCAAATAGTTGATTTATTTGTTGGTGCAATGGTGTTGGTAAATTCTCTTATGGCGGGGGGCGTATATGCAAGGTGACGAGTGTACATGCGTTGGCCGTAGATTAAGCATGCGGGTAGTGTTATCTTTATTTGTACTATGTTACCTTATGTATTATGTCTTCCATGCTTTAGATAGACTGTGAAACAGTTTAATTTCTCTATCCATGTTATTATCCATGTTGAGCTTATTGAGATATTGGGTGTTAAGACTATCGAATTGTTGATTTATTTATTGGTGCAATGGTGTTTGTAAATTCTCTTATGGCGCGGTATATTCAAATATTATCTTTGATGTTGATTATGCTTCCTACATTACTTGGTATTGTTTTATATGTGATGTTTGGTGAGGAAGAGTAAAATGCGTGAAGGGTATTTTCGTGCTTGTGACGAAGCGTGACTGTGCATGAAGGGTGTTTCCGTGCTAGCTACTACATTATGTTGTGAGGTTAAGAGTAAAAGCACGAAAGGTGATACCGTATCGTTTGTTGGTAATGTGTTCTTTATTTTGCTATACTGACTGAGAATTTGGCCTTATTGCTCCGAAATCATCTTTGCAAGATTTGTTCCGAATTGTTGTAGAGGTATGAGTGGTGGTTTATTTCGTACTACCTTTGCTTATTTTCTCGCTTTATATCCCTTTACCTATGTACTTGTTAACTCTCTTACATGTTATTTTCGTATTATTTTACTTGATATGTTAATTGGCATCTCGTTATTTCTAGCTACTTAACTGCACAAGTTTTATGTATGTGTCTTGTCTTAGCCTTGTCACTACCTCGTCGAGGTTAGGCTCGGTACTTACGGAGTTTATTGGATCGGTATTGCAGATTTAGACATTGGTACCAGTAGAGTCTCGAGAGGTGCTTAGCAAACACCTGACAGATGATTCGAGGTAGAGCTGCATGCCGTTTGCAGGCCTTAGAGTCATCTTTTCATTTCTAATGTACTGTTTCTATTTTTCAGATAGTATTGTATTTCTTTCAAGACAATGTATTTAGCAAACTCTAGTAGCTCATGTACGTGTGACTCCACGTCTTGGGGTAGTTAATCGTTACTGTTGATATTTAGCTTGTTATGTATGTTGTTGAGATGTTTTTACTCTATATTATCATTTTGCTGTTATCCGTTAGATTCTTTTCTTTCGTATTTATCATTATATATTAGCTTGCCGAGAAAGTGATATTAGGTACCATCACGATCCCGTGGATTGAGATTTTGGGCCGTGACAGTAAATCACTTGGTCAAACATGGATAGCTTTTACGCTAAAAGCCAATAAGTTGGGGTTACCCAGCTTGTGACTTTTAGCTTGTTTTAAGCATTTTGGCTTATTTTAAGCACATTCTAACTTTTTCAAACACTAAAAAAGGTTTAAAATAGCTTAAAAGCTAGTTTGACAAGCATAAAAGTAAATCCAAATACCCTCTTAATAGTATTTAAATTGTTAGCATATAGTTATAGCTGACAAGTAATTATATGATATCCATGTGTTTTCTACTAGAGTTATCGTTTCATATGCTACGTTTTTACTTGGAAAATGCTATAAATGTTTCTAGTTTTCAAATATAAATGAACATGATGTTTAGGCCTTCCTAGAATTTAAATGTAACTTTATGGTTCTGAATCATTAATGTAAATGTTTATGAAATGGCATATGGCTATTAAGCCTAACTTAAATATTTATGACCTTAGGGCCAAAAGTGCTATCTATTATGATTTAAGGCCAAGAAATGCAAAACAAAAAAGAGATTTTTTTGGGAGTATCTTTAGAGAGTCGTAAAGGTTTAAAAAGTAGTCCAAACCCAAAATGACACATGTCAGAATAGGTAATTGGTCAGACCATGGCGTGGACTGGATGACTATGCATATATATGCACCCTTGATTGAGACTCATGATTGCTAGCAAATGGTCAAAACCACACGGCATGGTGGTGGCAACACCTAGTCACGCGAGAGGGGCTCGACTTCCATATATGTATAAATGGTGACATATTATAATATCGACGCTAGGGGCTCTCACCTACAAAGAAAAAGTTTTTTTTTAAAAGATTAAAGTTCTATTATGTTTGCTTTATTAAATGCCTTCTAATATGACATTGTATATTACTCTTTCATGTTTTCCTTTACATATTTCCTTGTCCCATTTTATATCACGACTACAAATCTCACCTAGTCGTGATGGTACCTAACCTCAACATGCTAGGTGATCTAACAATGAATAATACAACTCAGATGAAAGATCATCAATAGCAATAAATGAGAAGGTGAAAATTCATAGAAATACCCCAAGGATTGGAGTACAAGTAATGAGCCACTAAGATTTAGATTTATAAAGCTGATATGAAGAATAAATATAACATCTGTTTGAATAAACAAAAACAGAAGTACAAATGCTAAACTACCAAGAACAAGTGGTAGCTTATATCCGGGACACAGGTACATATTCAATGCTAGCCTCCGTCATCCACAACAACTCAGCTCCAAGATTTGTGCGTAAGGTGCAAAAGTATAGTATGAGTACAACCGACCCCATGTACTCAGTAAGTATCCTGACTAACCTCGGTAAAGTAGTGATGTGGTCTCAGGTCGAGAATACTCACTTTATATAACGTGTACAACTAAAAAACATATACACATAACCAACAACAGTATTGAAACCTAAACATAAAATACAGGTACAACCAATCAGTGCACATAAAGAGATGTGCACAAGTCTTATAATAGTTTATCATATAAATGAGATACACAATTGATATCAGATAACACATCAACTATTGCATATAGAGAAGGTATGCATAGGTACCGTACCCGTTTAACAACTCAACATATAGAGAATATATGTGCCTAACATCCTTAAATCATTAAAGCTTACATATAGAGAAGATATGGATGAAATATAAAGTAATCTTCCAACCCTTGCATATAGAAAAGATATGCATGAAATATTTGTAACGACCAGACCGGTCGTTTTAAGTATTGTAGCCAAGTTCCCTCATTTATTGCTTACTCTATGTTCATTTAAGATTATGTGAATTGTCGGGGTGGTAGGTTTGGTTCCAAGGATGTTTCGAATGAATTGGGACACTTAGTCCCAAGGTTGAAAGCTTATATTAAACAATGTTGACCAGATGCTGACTTATGTGTAAATGACTCCGGAATAAAATTTTGATAGTCCGATAGCCCCGTATGGTGATTTTAGACTTAGGGGTATGTCCGGATATTGATTTGGAGGTCCGTAGGTCGTTTTGGCTTGAATTGGCGAAAGTTGGAAAATTGAAGGTTTAGAAGTTTGACCGAGAGTTGACTTTATTGATACCGAGATTGGATTTTGGTTTCAGAAGTTGGGGTAGGTCTTTGTATCATTTATGATTTATGTGCAAAATTTGAGGTCAATCAAAATTGGTTTGATAGGTTTCGGCATTAATTTTAGAAGTTGGAAATCTATTAGTTTTAATAGGCTTGAATTGGGGTGCGATTCATGTTTTGATGTGATTTGAGGCTTCGACTAAGTTCGTATGATGTATTAGGTTGTGTTGGTTGTTTGGATGGGGTCCCGGGGGCCTTGGGTTTGATTCGGATTGAAATCGGAGTGAGAATTGGACCTATGCAATTTTTGATGGCAACAGATCTGGTGTAACCGCACCTGCAAGGATTTGGCCCGAGGTACAGAGCTGTAGAAGCGGCCAGGAAGGCGCAAATGCGTAATTAGGCAAGGCTAGGTAGTAGTCTTAGGTGCGAGGTTGTTTCCGCACCTACGAGCTCGCAAATGCGGGTTGGTGGTCGCACAAGGAGATTTTGGACGGGGATGCTGTTGTCGCAGAAGCAGAGAGTGCTCCACAGGTGTGATCCCGCAGGAGAGGACCTTGGACTGCAGAAGCGGGATTTGGCCGTAGAAGCGGCTGGTCGGGAAGGTTAATGAAATTTTACAGAAGCGAAGGAATTTCCGCATAAGCGGAGCTGCAGATGTGGCTGGTGAGCCCGCAGAAGCGGGAAAGCTAGACATAATGATATAGTGGAGGGTTTGGAGATTTCTCTCATTTTTGGACTTTGGAAGCTCGGCTTGTGGCACATTTTGAGAGGGATTTCACTATATTTCAAGAGGTAAGCAACTTTTGATCACTTTTGTTCATTTATATTGAATACCCATTGATTTTTCCACCCAGATTATAAATTTTTGAGATAAAATTTGGTGAATTTTGAATTAGGAATTGGTACGTTTCGTGATAAGTTTGTATCAGAGCCCTAGGTTATTTAGGTCTCACGAGTCATGATCAGATTTAGTAGAGTCATACGGAGCTGTTCGGAGACGTGTGTACTTATCTTCGAGAGGCTACAATACCTTTAGGAAACTTCACTTTCTTGTACTTTTGTCATGCAGATTTGTTGATTCTAGAAACTAAACTTCTATTCTCTCAGAGATGGTGAGAACACATGCTATCGGATCAGGCGGAGGACCACTAATACCACCAGTTAGGGTCGCAAGAGGCCGGGGCAGCGATAGAGGCCGAGGTGTAGCTCGTACTGTATATAGAGCAGCACATGTAGAGCCACCAGTTGCTCCAGCTTAGGAGTAGGTACTAGATGTGGTCGAGCCGGTGGGACCATCTCAGGCACCAGCTGTGCCGGTTGTGATCCCAGGCCTTCAGGAGGCTTTGGCCCAGATATTGACTGTATGCACGAGCCTTGCTCAGGCGATTTCGGTTCCGGCTGCACCAACCACTTCTCAGGCCGAGGGAGGTACTCAGACTCCCGCCGCTCGTATTCCAGAGCAGGTAGCTCAGAGACTCCAGACACCGGGGGTACTACCAGCCCAGCCGGTTACAGCTGCTCGGGCCCAGGTTGGCCCACCTATTAGTGCTGAGGAGTAGAAGAGACTAGATATGTTTGGAAGGCTTAAACTTCCTAAGTTCAGCGGGGCCGAGTTAGAGGATGCTCAGGATTTTATAGATAGTTGTTAGTGGATCCTTCGCATAACGGGTATTTTTGAGATCTATAAAGTTTCATCTACTACTTTTTAGCTGACTGGGGCAACCTTCAGATGGTGGGAGGCCTATGAGTTTAGCAGACCAGCTGGTGCTGCACCACTTACGTGGCATGAGTTCTCAGTTCTCTTCTTAGAGAAGTTTGTTCCACAGACTCGCAGAGAGGAGTTGCCTAGGCAGTTTGAGCAGCTATGCTAGAAGGGTATGTCAGTGACTCAGTATGAGATGAGATTTTCAGAGTTGGCTCGTGATGCGATATGGTGGGTTCCCACTGAGAGGGAGAGTATTAGGAGGTTCATTGATGGCATCACCTATGGATTACATTTCATCATGACTCGGGAGATTGCGAGGGGTGCGAGATTTGACATGGTGGTTGATATTTTTAGACGCCTAGAGTTGGTTCGCAGTCAGGATCATGAGGAGAGGGGGGCCAAGAGGCCTCGTGGTTCAGGTGGTTTTAGTAGTGCCTCATCTGGAGGACAGTCCTACCACATCAGGGTTCGTCCTTATAGGCCCACTCAAATGGCTAGTCCGGTTCATCGTAGTGCATCATCTAGCCATGGTTCATATAGTGCACGTCCTGGCCAGTCATCTTTTAGTGCCCTCCCAGCTCCGAGTTTATCCCATGCTCCGTCAGTTCAGGGTTCGTCTATGCCATGTTCTTCTAGTGGTTATTTTTGTTCTCAAGGTCCAATTCAGTCCCCGACGCCATTATCGGATCGAGGTTGCTTCGAGTGTGAAGAGTTGGGGAATGTGAGGAGGTATTGTCCTAGTCTTTTGGGAGGTCGAATTCAACAGAAGGGCCAGGCTATGATTTCTGCACCAGTTACTTCACCAACCGCTCAGCTAGGTCGGGATGGGACTCAGATAGCTCGAGGTTGCCCTAGAGGGGAAGATCGATCAGGTGGCAGTCAGGCTCGATGCTATGCTTTCCCTGCCAGGGCCAGGCCAGAGCATGTTGCTTCAGACACAGTGATCACATGTATTATTTCACTGTCACAAGGATGCTTCCATATTATTTGACCCTGATTCCACTTATTCATATTTATCATCGTATTTTTCTCGTTATTTGAATATGCCCCACAATTCATTAGTTATGACTGTTTATATATCTATGCCGGTGGGTGATTCTATTATTGTGGACCATGTGTATCGGTCTTGTATGGTGACTAGTGGGGATTGGAGATGAGAGCTGATCTTTTACTGCTTAGTATGGTTGATTTTAATATGATTCTAGTCATGGATTGGTTGTCACCATGTCATGCTATTCTAGCTTTTCACGCTAAGACTGTGATGTTGGCGATGCAGGGATTGCGTAGGATTGAGTGGAGAGGTTCTCTGGACTATGTTTCCAGTAGAGTGATTTCATATCTGAAGGTCCAACAGATGGTTAGGAAGGGATGTTTGGCATATTTGGACTTTGTGAGGGATGTTGGTGTTGATACTCCTACTATTGGTTCCGTTCCAGTAGTGAGACTTTCCGGTTGTGTTTCCTGCAGACCTTCCGGGCATGCCACCCGATAGGGATATTGATTTTGGTATTGACTTGGTGCCGGGAACTCATCCCATTTCTATTCCTCCGTATTGTATGGCACTAGTGTGTTGCCTTGGGGTGTACTGGTTCTGTTTGTGAAGAAGAAAGATGGTACTATGCGGATTTGCATTGATTATATGCAGTTAAAAAAAGTTACAATTAAGAACAAGTACCCACTGCCGCTCATTGAAGATTTATTTGACCAGCTACATGGTACGAGAGTGTTCTCTAAGATTGATTTGAGGTTCGGGTATCAGCAGTTGAAAATTCGGGATTCTGATATTTTAAAGACAAATTCAAGGCCTGCTATGGCCACTACGAGTTCATTGTGATGTCTTTTGGGCTGACCAATTCCCCAACATCATTTATGCATCTGATAAATAGTGTATTCTAGCCATATCTTTATTCTTTTGTCATAGTATCCATTGATGATATACTAGTGTACTCACGTAGCCAGGAGGAGCATGCACAACATCTGAGGATGGTACTACAGACGTTAAGGGAGAATAAACTTTATGCTAAATTCTCCAAGTGTGAGTTCTGGCTCGACTCTGAGGCGTTCTTGGGGCACGTGGTGTCCATGAGGGTATCAAGGTAGATCCGAAGAAGATGAGGTAGTTTAGAGTTAGCCTAGACCGTCTTCAGCTACTGAGATTCGGAGTTTTCTTGACTTGGCCGGATATTATCACCAATTTGTGAAGGGTTTCTTGTCCATTGCTGTACCTTTGACTAGATTGACCCGAAAGGGTGCTCCATTAAGGTGGTCGGATGAGTGTGAGGAGAGCTTTCAGAAGCTCAAGACTGCCTTGACCATAACTCTAGTTTAAGTTTTGCCCTCAACATCGACTTCATATACATTGTATTGTGATGCTTCTCAGATTGGTATTGGGTGTGTCTTGATACAGGAGGGTATGACGATTGCTTATGCTTTAAGCCATTTGAAGACCCATGAGAAGAACTATTTCGTTCATGATTTAGAGTTGGAAGCCATTGTTCATGCATTGAAGATTTAGAGGCAGTATCTCTACGGTGTGACTTGTGAGGTATTTACAAATCATCGGAGTCTACAACACTTTTTTAAGCAAAAGGATCTTAATTTGAGGTAGAGGAGATGGTTGGAGATGTTAAAAGATTATGATATTACCATTTTGTATCATCATGGGAAGGCCAATATGGTGGCCGATGCCTTGGTTAGAAAGGTAGTGTGTATGGGTAGCCTTGCATATATTCCAGATAGTGAGAGACCGCTTGCATCAAATGTTTAGGCCTTGGCCAATCAGTTCGTGAGGTTAGATGTTTCAGAGCCTAGTCAGGTTCTAGCTTGCGTGGTTTCTCAGTTATATATATATGAGCGCATTAGAGAGCGTCAGTATGGCGACCCCCATTTGCTTGTTCGCTATGATGTCAAGGAAGTTTTAATTGGGGATGATGGGGTGTTGCAGATGTAGGGTCAAATTTGTATACCCAATGTGGATGGGTTACGTGAGTTGATTCTTGAGTAGGCCTACAGTTCACGGTATTTTATTTATCCGGGTGCTGCGAAGAAGTATCAGGACTTGAGGCAGCACTATTGGTGGAGGAGAATGAAGAAAGACATAGTGGACTTTGTAACTCGGTGCTTGAACTGTTAGCAGGTGAAGAATGAGCATCAGAGGCGGGGCAGTTTGCTTCAGAGACTTGAGATTCTTGAGTGGTAATGGGAGCGTGTTACTATGGACTTCGTTGATGGGCTCCCACGGACTTTGAAGAAATTTGATGCTATTTGGGTGATTGTGGACTGGTTGACTAAGTCTGCACATTTCATTCCGGTGGTGACTACCTATTCTTCATAGCGGTTGGCTGAGATCTATATCTGCGAGATTGTTCATCTTCACGGTGTGCCGGTGTCCATTATTTTGATCGGGGCACGCAGTTCACATCGCAGTTTTAGAGGGCAGTGCATCGAGAGTTAGGCACATGGGTTGAGTTGAGTATAGCATTCCACCACTAGATGGACAGACAATCCGAGCGCACCATTAAGATATTGGAGAATATGCTGCGCGCTTGTGTTATGGATTTTGGGGGTTCTTGGGATCACTTTCTACCGCTTGCTGAGTTTGCCTACAACAACAACTACCAATCGAGTATTCAGATGGATCCTTATGATGCCTTATATAGGAGGCGGTGTCGATATCCAGTTGGTTGGTTTGAGCCGGGGGAGGCTAGGTTGTTGGGCACAGATCTTGTTTAGGATGCCTACGAAAAGGTCAAGTTGATTTAGGATCGGCTTCACACGACATAGTCTAGATAAAAGAGTTACGCCGATCGTAAGGTTCGTGATGTTGCATATATGGTGGGAGAGAAGGTATTGCTCAGAGTATCATCCATGAAGGGCGTGATGAGGTTCGGGAAGAAGGGCAAGTTGAGCCCTCGGTATATTGGCCCTTTTGAGGTGCTTGAGAGGATTTGGGAGGTGGCCTACAAGCTTGCATTGCCACCTAGTCTATCGGGTGTTCACCCAGTTTTTCAAGTTTTCATGCTCCAGAAGTATTATGGTGATCCGTCTGATGTTTTGGATTTCAGCACGATTAATTTAGATGGGGATTTGACTTATGATGTGGAACCGGTGGCTATTTTGGATCGGCAGGTTCAAAATATGAGATCAAAGAATATAGCTTCACTGAAAGTTCAGTGGAGAGGCCATTCAGTCAAGGATTTTATATGGTAGACTGAGCAGGATATGCGGAGAAGCTATCCACACCTATTTGAGACTCCAGGTATGATTCTAGACCCGTTCGAGGACGGATGTTTGTTTAAAAGGGGGAGAATGTAATGACTCGGCCGCTCATTTTGAGTATTATAGCACCGTTCCCCCATTTATTGCTTACTCTATGTTCATTTGTGGTTGTGTGACTTGGCGGGGTGGTTGGTTTGATTTCAGGGATGTTTCAGAATGAATTGGGACACTTAGTCCCAAGGTTGGAAGCTTAAGTTAAAAGAGTTGACCGATGTTGACTTATGTGTAAATGACTTCGGAATGGAGTTTTGATGGTCCGATATCTTTATATGGTGATTTTGGACTTATGGGTATGTCCGGATATTGACTTGGAGGTTCGTAAGTCATTTTGGCTTGAATTGGTGAAAGTTGAAAAGTTAAAAGTTTGGAAGGTTGAGAAGTTTGATCGAGAGTTGACTTTGTTGTTACCAGGCTCAGATTTTGGTTCCAGAAGTTTGAGTAGGTCCGTTGTATCATTTATGACTTGTGTGCAAAATTTGAGGTCAATCAATATTGGTTTGATGTATTTCGGCATCGGTTTTAGAAGTTGGAAATCCATTAGTTTCAATAGGCTTGAATTGGGGTGCGATTCGTATTTTTGATGTTGTTTAATGTGATTTGAGGCTTCGACTAAGTTCGTATGATGTAATAGGATGTGTTGGTACGTTTGAATGGGGTCTCGGGGTCCTCGGGTTTGATTCGGATTGAAATCGGAGTGAGAATTGGACTTATGCAATTTCTTATGGTAATAGATCTAGTGCAATCGCACCTGCGAGGATTTGGAGGCAGGTGCAGAGCCGCAGAAGCGGCCATGAAGGCGCAAATGCAAAATTGGGCAAGGCGGGGCAGTGGTCGTAGGTGCGAGGTTGTTTCCACACATGCGAGCTCGCATGTCACGACCTAAACCGATGGGCCGCGATGGGCACCCGATACCTTGCTCAACCGAGTACAAATGTAACGTATCTTTCGTATCATACTATCATTGAAAAATGATCCGGAGAGGCTGTCGTGAGATAAGTAGAATAAAATATGTGGGAATATTCATCATATGACGACCCAACATGTAATACAAACTTATACATATGACATACGGTATAAGACCAAAATGATCATTCGTATACTGAACATAGGCCGACAAGTCCATACAATCTTCCACCTACATGACATGTCTATAAGCCTCGAAGAGTATATAAGTACCATAAAGATCGGGACAGGACCCGGCCATACTAATCAATTCACATCCAAATCATATTGACCAAATAAGCAACTCCGGAGTAAATGGAGCGCACCAACATCTTCCGCTGAGCTGATAGCCTACTTGGAGGACTCTCGACCTATCTATCAGGACCTGCATGCATGAAACACAGCGTCACCAGATAAAACAGATGTCAGTACAAATAATGTACCAAGTATGTAAGGATTGAAAATCAGTAAATAATAGACATGAGAGAAACATGGAGTAAAAGACTTAACATGTATGTCTGAATAACTCTGTGAATCATTTAATATTTAATGTCATGCATATGCGTATTAATGTCATACCATGCATAGGTATATGCGTTCATAACATCATCAAGCCTCTGAGGGCATCCCATCATATCATCTCGGCCACTGTGGGCAAATCATCAATGTATACCAGCTGATCAGGTGGTGGTGCGTATATAACACCATAACCTTTTTCCATATCCCATATACATATAATCTATGCGTATATAATGTCATCTGGTCATGGGTCAATGTACATGTATAAATGCATGAAATGCATAAAAAATACGTTAATAAGATTTCTTGAAATATCATAAAATCAATATGCCTTTCAGATAAACATTATCAAATACGTATTTTTCTGAGACCCATTAACAGAAGATATAATAATAATTCACATGGGGAATCAAGAATATAGACACCCCTAGTATTTCTATGAATAGAGTCATTTAGAAAAAATTGTGCATTTACTCGTTTCGTTTGTATCGTATGGATCATGCCAAAAAGAAAGAAGGGATAGCCTTCACATACCTGAACCGATTCCTTTGACAATCCCTCTAATACATGTCTTTTGCGAAAATATGTAACGGCAAGATCGGAGTAGGGAAAAGTCCGTATGATATTCTTGAGAAAAGTTATACTGGGCTTCCTTAGAATCACAATTCTCATGTTGCTAAGTAGCCTTGTATGAATTTTGTAGCAAATTATGTTGCTAATGCTTTGTACGAGTTCGCTGAAGCACTCTTTGACATGTAGAGATTCAAAAATGAATTAGAGCTTTGTATGAGTTTTGCTGAAGGAGATCCGTTTCTTGTAGTCATAAGCATCTCAATTAAATGGATTAGGAAGGCCTTTTATTAATGTGGTTGTGGGCCCCACTTGATTCCCTAAGTGTGCCACCTAGAAATCTAAGCCAAGGAGTCATTGTTTGATCTTAACAATTTGACTTCTTGCTGCCACGTTGGTGATGTGCTAAGCTTAACCACCAAATAATTATCCACAAAATTCAATTTACAAGTTAATCTCCCACATAAAAATCCATAATTACCCAATTATTCACATAATTAAGAATTATCTCAAATTACTTAAAATACTACTCACTTTTAACACACTTTATATACCTTACTATCATGGTCATGTGGTACCTTGTATGGTACCAGTCCATAAATATCGGGTATTATAGTTCGGACCGTATTTTATTCCAAAATGTCAATTTTCGACAAAACTCATTTTTTTCGATTTGCTTACCCTATCACCTTCACGAATTTACTTATCACTTGTTTGAAATAGGATAATACTTATAATCTCAAAATAATATCATTCCCGAACTTATGTCGATTAACTTACGACGAAACTTTAACGTACGAAAATGCGGGACGTAAAATCTCATTTCCGAGCTTTCATTAATTTATTTATGGTGCTTTCACGTACGAAAATATGGGGTGTAACATCATTCCCCCCTTTGGAACATTCATCCTCGAATGTTGACTGATGCACTTATCATTATCATAACTTATAGCTCTTGCGAATACTTTAGTACTCTCCTTGCCATCTAGGCAACTGTTCTGTGAATAAATCCAAAGGCCAGGGCATTCCCCCCTCTAGGCCTCTTTCTCACACCATGACTTATGGTCGGAATCCTTCCAATCTCGTAACTGTTTCTACCTTCTGTCATGCAGCTTGTACGACTCTGACCTTGTAAGTGCGCCTATGTGACTCTTCTCTCCTTTTTCCTCCGGCTTTTAGCCAATATCTAGGTCTCACTTTGTAAACATATACAGAGCTTTCGATAACTTAGAGAAACCATTAGCTCTCTTGTTTTCCTGGGCTTAATCTTGAGGACTTATTCACTCTCGTCACCTTCTCACTCGCCCTTTCTTATCCTTACTCATGTCTTCCTAAAACCTTGTCGCTCCACTATACTTTAGCTTGCGACCTACACATATCTATTTATACTACTTGAAATCCTCCTTCAACTTGCTTGCACCATAGATTTTCTTATGTTACTCTGGGACATCAAGCGAGACATCACATCATCTCTAACTCTTCTTTACTCTCTTGACTAGGCCTCCCGATACCTAGAAACCATAGGCTGGAAGATATGCCACTGACGACGTCGCTACCATTCCTGGATACTGAATCCCAGTGCTTCTAACCTTCTATCTGCAATATGGATTATTCGCAACCTTTTGCATTTGAGTATCTCGTACGTTGTTCACCTTTACCTTACTTACCTTAAAATCTCGCATCACATCTTCTATCGCTTTCATGACCTCCCTTCCACATAGGTATAATTCACATCCACAACTTGAAGCTCTTTTATAATACTTGCACCTTTGGTGCATACACAATCCGATGGGAGCTTCATACTGACTTCTTATGAGGCTGGTACTTTACTAACTGGCTCTATCGTAGGGCCGTTATAGACTATGACTATTGTACTATATCTCTTGTACCTCTGATATTAAGGGTGATTCTGCAATATTCTCAATCACGAGGTCTATGATTTTTTGGGTCCAATAATCAGACTCCTGATTTACTTAGTTAATGTAACTCTTTAGTTTCCTCTTTCCTTTGATCAACCTTTATGTAGGCTTAAGCTATATTCTGATATGCGGCTTCTGGTATTAGCTATTACTTTAGTCTTTCATGGGCGCTATGGAATATCCATGATACAATCTTTTAATAATTTAATCCTTTGTCTATGACCTGGACTCAATTCTTTCTTTTAACTTATACCGGAGTCTTCTACGGCTGTATGATTGTCAACATATATGCTGCATGGATTATACTTCAAAATCTTGAGTGCATTCATAACGTAACTAACTCTGGATCATCGATCGAATAATTCCTTTCGTTTCTTCTCAACTTTCTTTAAACGTAAGAAATTACTTTTCCTGGTCATTCTGCCACTTGTTGCATGAATACATGGCTTATCTTAGTGCCCACACATATTGGAATTCCACACAACCCATATGATCTTTAATATCACCTTTTGATTTTTTTTTCTTCCCGTTCATTAGCCACGGTAGGTGCCACTTTCTTATGGAGTGCATACAATGTTGTTGTGAGACTATTGTTACAAGACCATTTCTTCTTCAAGTTACTATGTTTAGGTTGAAGCCTTCTTCCTTATTTTCTTAGCTAGTCTTTCATTATAGTATTTAGGGAGGATCCTCTGACTCTTGTAAAGCTGCGAGCTTATTACATCATATACTCGACGGAATTTTTGATGTCCTTCCTCGCCTATAATTATTCGTAGTTACTTACTTCCATGCCCTTGTGCTTGTAGGGTTTCTCCTGAGCTGATATTTTTGACTATCTTCCTAGTGGTACTCTCTTTTATTTCCGTAATACTCATACGATACCTTTAACTACCCCAACTCCTATCTGAATATTTCTCAAGTGATCACGAAATCATTATTTGCGAGACTAGATTCACTATGTTGGGGTTTTCTATGTTTATCTTGCACGATGTGCTGATTTGTCTGTAGCCTCTTGGCTAGCCATAACTAGGCTCTTCCTGAATCAACTGCTTACTAATCGTTGGACCATTCTCATATCATTATTCCGCGTAATCTTTCTTGGGTTATTTCCTTTGTCTTAACTTACATCTCGCACTGGCTCCTTATCTAATAATAACATCTTGGGAAGGAACCCATACTTTCTCTCCTTGACGTCATGTTTGCATAATGTTCTGGAATCGTTGCATATCTATAGGATTTGAATAAGTATAATCTCATTCCTTTCTCATGTTTATCGCATTTTTTCTTTACCATTCCATAGTTACCAGAACCACTTAATTCTGACTTAATGCCACATCACTCCATATTCCCCCCTTTAGGGGAGTACTAAGATTTAGTGCAACGCCGATCTATATATAGATGTTTTACCTCTTCATCTTTGGCGTGTTTTCACATCATCGATGACCCTTACCCGCCTTGCGGTTTCTGTACCAAAGATAACAAAACTCCTTACTCACGAGGGAGATACTTAGTGTAACTGGCACACACAGTCCCTTACGCTTAACTTTGCTCACATTGCTTGCTTTAGGGAAGCGTCTTCCTGAATGACCTTTAAGGGTTATTCTTCTGTCGTCCATTCTATTATTTCCGGAATGCAATCTCTGAATCTCCCATGATGCCGACTATTATCAAATCACTCAGTCCCTAATTCATGTTTAGTTTATCTTGTTTACCAGTCCATACTGATTTATGTTACTCTGGGGTCTAACTTTTCCTTCTGGTAGTCGCGTTGGAGTCACGAACTTATTTCTCTAAATGAGGATATGACTTTTATGGCCTATACTCTTTTGTTGTCTCAAGGCCTGTCACCTCTCGTCTTTTCCTTCACTTGACTATAGACTCTGTAATACTGCCATCTTTTTGATATACCGTTGTCATTTATGTATCACATCTTACTCATAATGCTTCATTAACTCTCTTCTTATTTCCCGCTAACATTTATGTCTATCACTTTATTCTAAAAATATAAACAAGACATTCTTTTGCTTTTAGCTCCCCTTGCTCCATCCAATAGCTCTTCGGGTTACCTATTATTCTCTCTCTACTAGGGACGGGAGTCACACTAAGATAATATTTATCCCTTCCAGGCTTCCAGTGCCTATCTTTGTAGTACTCATATCTAGCTGTACTACTTTAGAATGCACCATCTGGGTGTCTCACAAGGAGATCTATTGCCATATTTGCAATATCCTTCGGAAATGTCAACTAACGCAAACAATCAATCCATCATTTTGGGCTACTCTAACCCCAGTCGGATCCTGATATCTCGTCCTTCTCTTAAGCCATGTCTGTTATCTCTCATAGGGCATAACTGAGATGGGTGTGGCCAATTGTACATACCTCTATTATTATTAAAGGTAACTCAAAATGCTTATATCTCTCTTCCTGAATTATAGATAATGATCATCTTCACTAACTGGTATCTCGTACCCTTCTTCACCTTGCTTATTTTACTTATTGAAACTTGTACCTTCTAATTCTCTTATTCCTTTTTACCATATGAGTGGATAAATATTCTTGCCTTAGGAATCCTTATCAAAAAGCTCACACGTCTTAGTTCACACATGATCTGCTGGAGACCTTACATTTACTTACCATAAGCATGATGCAAAATTGAGTTCCTCAGACTCAACTCTTCCACAACCGCATTCAATCCCTTACCAAACATCTTTCTAGATGTAGGCATTATCGTATTATGAATAAGATGGAGTTTAGGAAATTGCATTCTTACAACTGAGCTCTACCACACGATCTAGAGTAAGAAGAAAGAGTGAATATGCTAAATGCCCTATAGACACCTGCTTATAAGTGTGGTGCGCAACACACCCATAAACAAGACTCTACTAGACACGACTTATAGACTCCCTAGGACAGAACAACTCTAAGTACCATAAAGGTCGGGATAGGGCCTCGCCATACTAATCAATACACGTCCAAATCATATTGACCAAATAAGCAACTCCAGAGCAAATGGAGTGCACCAACATCTTCCGCTGAGTTGATAGCCTACTTGGAGGACTCTCGACCTGTCTATCGGGACCTGCGGGCAAGAAACGCAGCGTCTCTGGGAAAAAGGGACGTCAGTACAATTAATTTACCGAGTATGGAAGGAATAAAAATTCGTAAATAATAGACATGAGAGAAACATGGAGTAAAAGACTCAACATGTATGTCTGAATAGCTATGTGAATCATTTCATATTTAATGTCATGCATATGCGTATAAATGTCATACCATACATAGGTATATGCGTTCATAACATCATCAATCCTCTGAGGGCATCCCATCATATCATCTCATCCACTGTGGGCAAATCATCAATGTATACCAGCTGATCAGGTGGTGGTGCGTATATAACGTCATAACCTTTTTCCATATCCCATATACATATAATATACGTGTATATAACGTCATCTGGTCATGGGTCAATGTACATATATAAATGCATGAAATGCATAAGAAATACGTTAATAAGATTTTTCGGAATATCATAAAATCAATATGCCTTTCAGATAAACTTTATCAAATACGTATTTTTCTGAGACCCATGAACAAAAGATATAATAATAATTTATATGGGGAATCAAGAATATAGACACCCCTAGTACTTCTATGAATAGATTCATTTATGAAAATTATGCGTTTACTCGTTTCATTTGTATCGTATGAATCATGCCAAAAAGAAAGAAGGGATAGCCTTTACATACCTGAACCGATTCCTTTGACAATTCCTCTAACACATATCTTTTGCGAAAACATGTAACGACAAGATCTGAGTAGGAAACAATCCGTATGATATTCTTGAGAAAAATTATACCGGGCTTCCTTAGAATTGCAATTCTCACGTTGCTAAGTAGCCTTGTATGAATTTTGTAGCAAATTATGTTGCTAACGCTTTGTACGAGTTTGCTGAAGCACTCTTTGACATGTAGAGATTCAAAAATGAGTTAGAGCTTTGTATGTGTTTTGCTGAAGGAAATCCGTTTCTTGTAGTCATAAGCATCTCAATTAAATGGATTAGGAAGGCCTTTTATTAAGGTGATTGTGGGCCCCACTTAATTCCCTAAGTGTGCCACCTAGCAATCTAAGCCAAGGAGTCATTGTTTGATCTTAACAATTCGACTCCTTGCTGCCACGTTGGTGATGTGCTAAGATTAACCACCAAATAATTATTCACAAAATTCAATTTACAAGTTAATCTCCCACTTAAAAATCCATAATTACCCAATTATCCACACAATTAAGAATTATCTCAAATTACTTAAAATACTACTCACTTTTAACACACTTTATATACCTTACTATCATGGTCATGTGGTACCTTGTATGGTACCAGTCCATAAATACCGGGTATTATAGCTCGGACCGTATTTTATTCCAAAATGTCAATTTTTGACAAAACTCATTTTTTCGATTTGCTTACCCTCTCACCTTCACGAATTTGCTTATCACTTGTTTGAAATAGCATAATACTTATAATCTCAAAATAATATCATTCCCGAACTTACGTCGATTAACTTATGACGAAACTTTAACGTACGAAAATGCGGGACGTAAAATCTCATTTCTGATCTTTCATCAATTTATTTATGGCGGACTTTCACGTACGAAAATATGGGGTGTAATATTGCAGATGCGGGTAGGTGGTCACAGAAGAAGAATTTTGATGGGAGGCTATTATCGCAGAAGCGGAGAGTGCTCCGTAGGTGCGATCCTGCAGGAGCGGACCCGCAGAAGTGGGATTTGGCTTCAGAAGCGGCTGGCCGGGAAGGTTAATGAAATTTCGTAGACTCAAAGGAATTTCCGCAAAAGGGTTTGGAGATGTCTCTCAAGTTTGGACTTTGGAAGCTAGGCTTGTGGTGATATTTGAGAGGGATTTCACTATATTTCAATAGGTAAGCAACTTTCGATCACTTTTGTTCATTACTATTGAATACCCATTGATTATTTCACCTAGATTATGTGTTTTTGAGGTTAAATATGGGGAATTTTGGACTAGGTATTGGAGAGTAAGGGTTGGGGATTTGAGGGTCGATTTGTGGTTAGAATTGAATGATTTTGGTATGGTTGGACTCGTTATTGAATGGGTTTTCGGATTTTGTGAATTTAGCCGGGTTGCTAGGCGTGGGCTCGGGGTTGACGTTTTGGGTTGACTTTTTGAATTTAGTTAAAGAACTTAGCTTTAGCGTATAAATTCGATTCCTATAGCTTGTATTGATTATGTTAAGTTGTTTGTGACTAGATCCGAGTCATTCGGAGGTCGATTCGCGAAGCACGGGTTTGTTGGAGCATTGAGTTGTGCAGTATGAGGTAAGTAACACTTCTACACTTGGAACTGAGGGTATAACTCCCTGAAAAATATGTTATGTGGGTTGGTTTGAGGTGACGCACATGCTAGGTGACGTGCGTGTGGGCGTGCACCGTGGTAATCATAATCTGGGTGGATTTTGTACTGTGTTGATATCCAGTCTTGTTTTATCCGTGTAATTCCTACGTGTTAGAGTAATTGAGCTGTGATTCATGTTAGAAATCATGTTTAGGCTATGTGTTTATTCTGTTGATACCCACTGAGGTTATTTCTACTATGGAGCTGTTTGCTTAACTGCAATTATGCACTCAGTCATGTTTATTCATTTGCATATCATATCTTACTCTCTGTTGTGATTCACTGTTACATCATGTTATCATTGTATGGGCTGAGTGATATGAGACTTGCGAGCCTGTGAGACTAGAGAGATTGATGACTGGGTTGGGCCTGAGAGCCGGATTTGTGAGTATTATTGAGGATCAGGTTGCGCGACACAGCATGCCTTATTGGCTTATTTATTATTGTGTTTTGGGCTGCTCGCCGCAGCAGGCCGTATAAGCTTTATATTAGCACTTGGGCAAGATCCTCCCCTCCGGAGTCGACATACCAACAATGAGTGCATGCATGGTGATTTATATACACATGATTTGGTGAGGGGCATTGATTCCAAGCGCCCGTACAATACCGAGTGATTGTGTGTGATGAGTGGGAATTTGAGATAGACAGATTGAGTACTCTGAGAGTGTGAGTACCTGGGGTTATCACCGTGACACATTACATTTGACATGCATTTTTGACATGTAGGCATAGAGATGTAACATTCCTCATGTTAGTTGTACTTGACATATTTTATCAGTGTTTGGCTTAAATTGTTGAACGTGAAAGCATGCCTAAATATTTGTATCGTGAATGAGATTAATATGGAAGTTTCTCTGAGCTATTACTGTCATTCTCTTTGTTATATCTATGTTGTAATTATTTTGGTTATGACTGTATCCTTCTGAGCTCGTCACTGCTTTTAGCCCAAGGTTGTTACTTATTGAGTACATTGCGTTGGTTGTACTCATACTACACTCTGCACTTCGTGTGCAGATCCAGGTACATCTGGACGCGGTGATTGCTAGAGTGGTGCTAGTACATGCTCGGAGACTTTGAGGTAGCTGCTATGATGCCTGCAGACCTTGACTCTCCTTTCTTTCATTTCTATTCTATGTTCTAAGACATTTGTACTAGAGTTTTCAGACTATGTTTACACTTAGTAGCTCAAGGACTTAGTGACACCAGGATTTTGGGATGGTTGTAGTAAAGTTACAGTTGTTTTTTCGGATATTTATGAGATTTTCCGTTGTGAAGCTTACTAAATCATGTTTTGATGCATATGCAAGTTATTATATGATTGTCGGCTTGTCTAGTAATGTGTTAGGCACCATCACGACAGGTTGGGATTCTGGATCGTGACAATATCAAATAATACATCAACCGTTTCATATAGAGAAGATATGCATGAAATGTCAAGTCAAGTTACATATAGATCAATATATAGAGAAGATATGTACGGTGAATCATTTCATCAAGTAAAGAACCATATAGAGAATATATGTATAAAAGGCATGTATACATTCTGGAGCTAGTAGATAGAGAAGATATGAAGTGAAAATCATGTATACATCTAAGGAGTTTGCAAATAGAGAAGAGATGAAAGTCCAACCATTGATCAGTTTTCCCGTAATCCACATCAACCAGAAACCCGTCAGTTTCTCACAACCTGTGATGACGTCCAAATCCACTCCTCAAAGAGTAAGAGGGCATGGTCGCATGCAATATAATTTACTCAACTATGAATCGGGGTCGAATCCCACAGAGAATAATATGTAGGCAATTAGGCAAGTAAGAGAATTTTCACTCATTATGCTAAGCCAAACACTAATAAAGGTTTTGAGAAAATACTATATCTAAATGCGAAATATAAACTAACCTAAAAAGCGAGTAAAATGATCAATGACTAGAAGTATGGATACACAGGGAATTACACTCAAGTAACGATCCAATGTATTTCATAATTTTACAAATATGATCGAGTTTATGTTAATTAGCCTCGGATAATAATTCTGTATTATCTTCTTCCGAAGACTAGCAAGACTTCCTAATTGAATTACTCTTAAAACAATTAAGAGGGTTAAGTGCACCCAAATGTGGCTGCAAGTAGTTCAATCCTATCCATAGGTAGAATCCACAAAGTGAGGGTTAGCGCCTCAAGATATTGTTAATAATCTTTCCCAACCCCGACTTTTCCTTTTCCAAGTCTAAACCATAGTTAATGGGTGAGTCATAGAGTTAGCTAATCCCTTTGGAAACATTAAAGAACAAGAATAATTAAAGAAATAATAACTGGCTTCATAATTAATAAAAATCATTCAATATATAAGCACACCAAGAGATTTAATCCAAAGTTTAATAATAAATATTTCTATAAACAAGATGCAAGTGTTGGAATAAATGCTACACAGTTAGATATTCAATACAAATCAAGGAATTGAAGAAATGAGTAAAAGGTTAAAAATTTCTCATCCAAAGTCTTCAAATCTTCAACTCCCAAGTGTGGTGTAAAAAACCATAGCCCCAAAGCTTGTACAATTCGCCAGAGATATCTTACAAAATGAGCTAGGTCGTGTATTTGAGGGTTTGGGATCAATAAAATGTGAAATCCCAAGTCTGTCTAAAACTGAAGCCCGTTGACCGCACCTGCAGAAGAATCATCACAGGTGCGGCTCCACATATGCGAAATTCTATTCGCAGATGCGAGTCTTGTGGAATACTGGCTACTCCGCAGAAGCGGCCATTTCACCACAGAAGCGGCCATTTCACCGCAGAAGCGACTCCACAAATGCGGAGTTCGGGCACATAAGCGATACCATAGATGCAGTGCATCATTTGCAGATGCGATTTCACTCTAATAGCTCTCCTTCAGCAGATACAAACACTTTCTATGCGCGTCCGCATATGTGATCATTATTGCACAAATGCGATTTCACTGGATTTATTTTCACTTATTCAGTTTTTTTTTGCTCAATTCCACTTCAATTGATTTCAATTCTCTTCATGACTCATTGCACCTGAAAATATAGCAATGCACACCATAAATAACCTCATATTTAACTAAAGGATACAAAAACTAAATCAAGAGGGACTAGAACAAGTGGTAAAATCACCACTTATCAACCTGCGTATACACCATCAAGAGAGAAAAATGAGAGGGTGACCCTAGGGGGATGGATCATTATCCATAAGTTGTACAGACAACTCATGTGCCATAACCGCACGGACAAATCACATGCCATAATCATAACAACCACACGGATAACACATATGCCATAATAACTCAACCCGCATGGACCAGTCACGTTTTGTCAATCCAGTCCATCATACATAAAGCATATACAAGAATATATGTATATGAATGACGGATATCAAATCAGATACTTATGGATTGAGAAATATAGCATTCTAAGGTATATGCATGTGTGAAGTGTACAATTACAGCTTAGCTCAGGCGGATACGCCATACAATAATAAATATCATGCTCAAACATGGAATCAACACCTACACATGATCTCTAGCATGACTCATGGAATTTACATAGTCATACAAACATGTAAAGCATGATACTAAGAAGCATGGTATCCAAATAAATACAAAGTACAACCTAAAGACTACTCCGGTCATGAATCATACATAGCACCCGTATATATGCTTATCATCCCGCATATATGTCGCTTCTCACACATTTCAATTAGGCAAACAAAGTCATATCCTAAAGGTTATTACCTCAAAAAGAAGAGGCAAGATACCTACCTTATCCGAGCTAGCCTTCAACCACAAATTTCGTAGAAATCTTGCTCTAGCCCTACAATCATGCAAATCCTAGCCAATCATTAACAAAGACAGTCAACAATGCAAAAGAATGCTATCCCAATCCATAAAGCTTTTATCTTTGAAAAAAATCCCAAAAATCAACAAAAGTCAACCCGAGATTGTGTGCCTGAACCCCAGAACCAATACCAAAACCCATGACCCATCACATGCCGAGTCGAAACATATGATTAGATTCCAAAATCGAGTCCAAATCGATAATCAAATCCTCAAATATACTCTCTTAAGGTGTAGGCAAAAACCCCAAATTTCATCTCAAAATTTCATATTATGGATACTAATAATTTATTTAATTTTTTGAAATAATACCATAAATGAGTAGAAATCAGTTACCCAAAGCCTTGTATGAAGATCCCTAAGGAAATTGTACTCTCAAAGTCTAGGTTCAAATAATGAGAGAATGAGTCAAAAATCCCAAAAAGAATATCATAAATAAATCTCCCTAGGGGTACCCTTTGCAATCACGACAGGGCCCTGATCGATTCCAAACCTACACCACTATTGAGTAGCGAGAATGGTCGATGCAGTTTTACCCAACAAGGTCGGGATCTATTTCCACAGGGAGTTAATTGATTTGGAATTAGGTATTTATCTAAATTTAGATGCGTGTGTTGTTCCTAATTGCACTTCCAAACATGATGGTGCTGATTTTGCTTATATTTCTATTTCTATAGTATGCTAAGATTAAAGCTAAGTGCAATATTTTTGATGTTGGTTTTCAAGTGTTTAAAAGGACTAGGGCAGTGACTTTCGCCTAGGTGGACATCTAACGGGTAGTAAGAATCCAGGGCAAGCTTGATTAATTTGGGATCGTAATATAGCCATCACACCCAAGTACTCACTCTATATCTCTTGATAGTTTGAGTGATTTTTTCCAGTTTGGCTTTTCAAGTCCAACTGAGTATTCATGCAAGTCATGTGATATTAGCTCAAGTCGGGTATTACTATCTCTAGGTTTAACCCTTTAATTGGGGCTATCAATTTTTTGAGTTCACCCCAATTCCTTGTTAGCCAAATTTTCCCAGACTTAATCCCTCTTTCTCAAGAAGAGACCAAATCATAAAGGCATGAATCAGTATTTGCAACCACTAATTCTATAATTCTAGCAAGAACAGGGCTAAATATCACTAACCCATAAACATTCAAGCCCTAAAATTCAAGACACATTAAATACCCACACTACGGTTGAGTCACAACCCTAGCTATGGGTCTAGCTACTCATAATAATAGCAGAAATCAAAGATAAAGAGAAGATATAATCCATAATACTAAATTAAAAGATGAAAATCTAATGTTATAAAGTAAATCTTGTACAAAATTTCCCAAAAAGGAAAACCTAGCTGTCTCACGTACTCAGCAAAAACATAACATACCCTAAAATTGACAAAAAGATCTATTTATACTAAGCTAAAATTTCCGGACAAATATACCCCTGTGGAAGTTTCTCGGCCGCGTAATTATGACCACGATCGCACACTTGCTTTCGCGGCCGCGTAATTCTGATCGCGGTCCGCGTTTCTTCACATCTGGACCTGAGTTGAACCTTGTTTCACGGACCGAATAATTTTCACTGCGTCCGCGTAACTTTGATGTGGGCTGCCCTTCTCATTTTTGATTGAATTATGCATTCTCTGAACCTTAGAAACCACGGTCCGCAGAATTCCCATCACGGCTATGCTGGTACTTGTCGCGGTCCGCGTTCATGTTTATGCCAAAAAAACCATCTCTCTGATTCTTCATATCGCGGATCGCGAAATAATGGTCACGTCTGTGTTGATACTTTCGCAGCCGCACTTTTTTGTCGTTGTCCGCGTTCCACACCTCTTGGCCCAGTCTTGGTTTTTGTTCAGGTTTTGACTCTTTTATGAGTTGATTATGGCTCTTTTTGCTCATTTTGAACAATCCCTGCAAGCAAGCATATTAAGTTAGTTTCCAGGAATACCTTTACGCATATTTTTCCCAAAACACAAGTAAAAGAGAGCAATTAATAGGCTAAAATACCTACTTATCAACTCCCCCAAACTTAAGCTTTTGCTTGTCCTCAAGAAAATAAGGTAATTCCCACCTCCACAAGAAAAAGAAAAGTATATTTCAGCTGGATTAAGGTGACTTCATCAAGCATCAATTGGGACTAACAATTACCCTCAACACAAATGAATTATCAACAACGTCGTGTTATGCCCTTTTGAGTTCCATAGTTCTAATGTGATACTAGAGCATCAAGAGTTGACTCAATTCTTCAAGGAAGCTCGCTTTCTCACGTAGGTCATTGTGGATCCCAAACTCCTCCTCCTCTACTCTCCATAAGCAAATCTCGCCTTTTAGAATGTAACACTCAAAACAAGGATTGTGAAGAAGTGCACTCATCACTCTGAAAAGAATGCCATACGTCCGACTCTAAATACCATAAGCTTGCCCCTTATGTAAATCACCACTAATGTAAGCTCACTCAACTTGAAATCATATAGGGCTTTAGCAGGGATGTAATGAAGGCTTTTGGATCAAGGCAGGACATAACGAACTATGATGGTTTCATCTTTCCTTAAGCACTCCATTTTCTCATTTCGGCTCATACTTTCTTGACTCTTTGAGTCATTTTTATTTTTCCTTAGGGGAACTAGAGAGACAAACCATCACTCTTTCTTACTCATGACAATCATTTTTCTCTTTTTCTCCTCATTCCTTGCCTTTCATCATTATGTTCTTTGAATCCCTTCAACCTTCTCTTTCTTTTTGACGTATTTCTTTTTGGCTTTTCTTCCTTTTCTTTGCCTTTCCTTTTCACCAATTATTTTTTTCTTCTTTGAACCTTTTATCACTTTCAAATTACTCGTCTCTCCCCCAAACATATGCTTTTGCCAATTGTTCATCATGAATGCTAAGGAAAGATTAGGTGCCAAGAGAGGGTCATTATAGAATGGATAAAGGCTTGTAATGTGGCTATTGAATGAAAATGGCTTAGTCTCATAGGATTTGACTAGGGATATCATATTGGTAGGCTACAAAAGATTTCAAAGTTCAACTTGGACCAAGGAGAGCCTACAATCATTTCTCAAGTCGAGCTACACTTAGAATTTCGCCGAGACAAACATTCAGGGTAAGTTCTAGACTTATTGGCATGGGACTTGGACTTGCAATTCAATACCTTACCTCTCAAGCTGCTGGATTGTTAAAGAGAATAGAGTCGAGGTCCCACAACAACCCTAGCAAAGATTGAAAATCACAAATGGCTCAAGAAAACCACTCGATGATTGTTTTAGCCAACGCAAGAGTCTAAAGGTCACAATTAGAGCCAATCTTTGCCAATCAACTTGTCTCTAACCACGAGTCGAAGGTAAATGTGTTGGTACCAAGTGAAGCCTACTTGAGACAATTTTATTCATTACTACTACTATATACACCAAAACAAAAAGAAAACGGACTCGATCCCTTAAGAAGGTTGTCACGCCATCCATCGTTGGGAAGAGCCACCCGGTTCACACAACATCCACCTTTGGAAAGAACCGTGGCATTAAGAAAACCAAAGTCTTATTGATCACGCAGAATGTAAAAAGAAGCTAAAAACTAAAAAAATAAGCTACTAAAGGAAATAAGAAGCTAATCTATTAAGGAAAAATACGAAAGAAGTTATGAAGTAAACTACAGAAAGTAAAATAAATATGTACAATAATGGAGTGAAACGAATATATACAAAATGGAGATGAATATATACATCGAATGGTAAAGTTATATACATACCAAAAGTGAAAAATAATGAAAGTGAAACTAACGATAAATGAAGGTAAAGAAAAATAGTATCATAATTATTACATACCAATGTCATCAAATCATAACCAAATCAAAATTGACCATCCCCCAAATAAAAGATAGAATTGTCCTCAATGCTAATATCAAAATAAGATCAGGGAAAGGTTAGAGAGTAAAGAAAACTCCCTATGTGGTCTCTGTCTGCATGGGGTCAGGCATATGAGTGGGGTCCTCGGACTGCATAGGATCATCAGCTCCCTCCGGGTCCTCTAACTGGATCTCCAAATCCTCTGACTGGGGGACCACAAATCCTCTAACTGGAGCTCTGTCTGCCTCATGCTCTGCTACCTGTGTTGCTGGGGCAGTCTCCTCTATAAGCAAGTCAAGTGAGATATCTCCAGCAGAAGTGAACTTCTCTACCTCCTTCTTCAGCTTCTCCACTGACTCCTTTGAGTCCTGAGTTTTTCTCATCTTCTTTACCTGCTTGCTCAGATCCTTGATCACCTTGCCATAAGGATCTAAAGTCTCCAGGATCTTCTTTTAGTTGTCCAGGGGCTTCTTCTGGTTGTCCAAAAGCTCCTTCAATGAATCCTCAGGTACCTGAAGCTGTGCTGGCGCAGTGCAGTCTGGGGGTAAGTAGACGATGAGGGCACAAATAGTGGCAGAGTGATGGATGGCCCGGATGAAGGAGGAGACATAGCAGCTGAAGGTCCCGCTACTGTGGATGGCTTTGACCCGGTGGCCACTACCCTTGGCTCTTCAGACTGGCCAGTGGAGATAGTGGCTTTACCCTTTGCTTTAGGGTTGTCCGGTCCTTGGAGGCTATACCAGGAGAAAGGTTTCTTCGGCTTCACCTTCGTGTCATAGTACCTCCCCTATACCCTTTGGTCCTCGAGATACATAGTGATGAAGTTGGGGTAGGGGTAGGAACTTTCTCCTTTTTCGGTTGCTTTGGAGATGTGGTGGGACATGAGGTTCCCCATATTGATTAGATACCCCGCAATGATGGAAGCTATTAGGATCGCCCGAGAGAGTAGGATGACACTATCATGGTGGCTAGGATAAAGCTGGCTGTATACAAATGTGCACCACCCTTTGGCTTCAAAGCTGAGGGTGTTTCTGGCGATTGGGACTCCAGCTGCGAGCCAGGCCGGTGTTTTCCCTTGGATGGCTATTACTTACGCTAGCCAAGGCCGGGCTGCTTCATCTTGGGCCATCTTCTCCAAATACTGTACAACTTCCACATCTTCAAAACCGGCATATGTGTTCAAGGTGGAGCCATCAAACCGTATCTTCAAGTTCCGTACCTTTGTCACAGTGGTGCCCTTTTTGATGAGCCCAACATTTGCGTAGAACTCCTTGATAAGGTACTCATTTGCATCCGGAACCCTGCTGGTGAAGTACTTCCACCCTTTTCTCTCCTCAAACTATCTCTTGACATTTAGATTATGGGGAAGGAGATCTCTATCTATAAACTGTCGCTCAAGGGTGAGCGACCTTTGGGGCCACCATTCCCGGAATTCGAGGTATGCTTTCTCACTCACGAATCTATCCGCCCATACCTCGGGCTTCCTTGATCTAGCAATACCACCCACATTGGTATCACCCCCTCTCCTATCATCCGGGACCTCGTCATCCTCATCTACATTAATAGGAGCAGCTATTGAGGCCAGAGTTGCAGCAGGTGGGGAAGATGGTTCTGATGCCTCACTACCTCCCTCTGAGCCATCAGACGACCCAGAAGAGGAGGTAGCTTCATCGATTAGGCGAAAGGGTTGTGATTGCGCCTCTTGTTGAGGTTGTGTGGATTACCCCTCAGAATCTCCGGGGATGGGAGATATTCACTTATGTCTGATGAATCGGCAGGAGGTCTAGTGAGGGTTTTCTTTGCTTATGATTCTTTGAGCTGCTAAGGGCAAAGCCTGCTTTCCTTTGCCCCGGCCTCGGGAGGATTCTGCCCTCCCTTTTGATTTGTCTGCTCCTCCATGAGATCATACCATTTTCTGCAACACATAATTAATGAAAGATAATTAGAATTGGGGTTCAATCATGTCTTAAAGCAGTACAGATAAAATGAACAACAATGCTTCTCAAAACAGGGCATCGCGGACCGCGTAAAAGTGGACGCGGCCGCAGAATTCCCATCGCGGACTGCGAAAAAGTGAACGCGG